>NC_142033.1:77261529-78461529 GCF_982192425.1 Myodes glareolus | reverse complement strand
AGACTTCCTCCAGAGCAGTGGCAAAGCCAGACTTACTTGCAGGTTTGCAGTATTACCCTTGAGGTTTCCAAGAAAGCAAAGAACTTTGCCTCTGCTTTCACAGTGTCCCCCTATCCATTATGGAAGGATAGGGCTAATTCTGGGGTATCCACTTCTGGTAACAATGTTGAAAAACTCATTAGCCCCAGCCCACCTTCCACCCTCTCTCTTGCTTGAGACTGTGTCCCATCATCCACAGGCAAGGAATGGACCCAATCAGGAGGTTAAGTCACTCCCTCTGCTTGGATCTCAATCCCCCTCAGGCCTCCACTGGTGTCTCAAGCCTGTCTGCTAATTACCCGGGGCCTTGGAAAGCAGGCTGGAGCCTTCTCCACTTTAGACGTGATTTTCAGTAATTAGTAATCAATTACCACTCTGCTCCTGAGACAAGTGCGATTCCTTTTCCATGATGTGTGCTGCTCAGCAAAGCTGCGCTGACAGGCAACTGAGTCATGCTTCTCCCAAGCCCGCCAAAAGCCACACACTAAACAAAGTGGGAGAAAGAGGAGAAAATGAAGCGCTACACACTGGATAACAGATAATTAGATAATTACCCCTAGCCCAAAGCACACTTTGCATTCAAAATGAAGAGATTTGGCAAAAAGAACGCTGATGTCAGTTAGTGGGTGATTTTATTTCGGAGAAGCGCTCAGCGGGGAGGGTTGAGTCATCCTTCTTGCTCGGCCTCATCATGTGTAGTTAGCCTCTCCTCCCGTAATCCGAACTGAACGCTATCACCAAAAAGAATATTTTGAAACACCATGCCACCTTTACAAAACTGACACACGCATGTGTGAGAGGGGCTGAGGGTGAAATTCGGGGATGCAAGGCCTATGTTTTCAGTCTGACCACCCGTCCGGCCTTAGCCGGCTCACATGTGACACCCCAGCAATACTGAGCTGCGCTTGGGCCCCCCAAGTTTGGTATTGTCACAAATCCCTGACCTCTGCTGTCCAACCTGTCAAGGGACCACCTGCCTTTGGGGCTCTTACAACTCCATGGATCACATTCCTTATGCTTTAAGCAATCCAGTTCCCACTGTTGCTAATGTGAAACTGTGTTTAACCACACTCTGCTCTTCCCAGACCGCGCTGCTCGCCTCTCCTCCACAATCTACTCCTAAGACACAGTCTCTAAGTGCTCACAGGAGTGCTGGCATCCCTGGGCTCAGCTGAGACAGGTCTCCAGAGGGTGAATCTTTGGAGCAAGGGATACACAGCCCCCTGCCTTGCTGTCTGGGATTGGCCAAGCCTCATGCTCTTGAACCAAAGTGTAGCAGCCAGGGCTCAATGGTTCTCTACTCCTCCGGCATGACGATGGTCTGTACCAGGAGCTACCAGCCTACATGTCATCAGAATGAGGAGCCAAGGGTATAGAGAAATGAGGCTTTTATCAGAAAACAGTGGAAATCATTGGAGAATGCATACAGAGGGTCATTCTGTCTACTAAGGTCAACTTTAGTAGAGGGAAAAAAGTAAGGATTAGAACATACACTCAGAGTCTTGGAAAACATCAGGCAAGCCCAAGGAAACTAAAAGCTATGTTTTCTAGAAATAAAATAGATAAAACTTTACCAAAGAAGACAAACACAATCTAAAGAGAAGGGTTTATATTCTAGAACACAGAGGGTCACGGAGTCACTGTGAACAAGGGTACATTAGCAGCTGGATAAATGTAATGAAGCATTAACATTTTTTTGGCTTTTTTTTACATTTATATTAGATGTTTGTTTGTCTGTTGTTTTGGTTTTGGAATTCTTTAGACATGGGTTCTCTGTGTAGTTTTGGCTGTCTTGGAGCTGACTTTGTAGACTCTGTGGCCTTAAACTCACAGAGATTGGCCTGCTTCTACCTCCTGAGTGCTGGGATTAAAGGCCTGTGCCACCACCACCTGTCTTTTTTAGTGAATGAGCAATGTACTCCTGGCTTGGTGTCTACAGATTCTGTCTACAGATGATTGAACTAACTTTCATTTGAAAGCCTTTCCCTGCAAACAAGGAGCACGTATTGGGTTGGGTCTACCGTGAACAATGCAGAAAGCCCTCCTCCTCCTCCACACTCTCCTCCTTTGCTTTGCCCCAGCATCTCTTGAGCCCTGAGTTGGTGTTGAGGGACCATCTGCAGGGACCATGTGTAGAACATTGGCACACCTCTTTAATCCTAACACTTGGGAGGTAAAGGTAGGCAGGTCTCTGTGTGTTGGGGGCCAGCCTGGTCTACGAAGTGAGCTCCCGGACAGCCAAAGCTGTTACACAGAGAAACCCTGTCTCAAAAACAAAACAAAACAAAACCAACCAACCAACTTACCAAACATATTAAACAAAGAAGCATACTCTCAGCTGCAGATGATCTTCCTTAGGTATACATGTGAAACTGAGAAGGTTTTGCCCTCCCCCTCTCCAACCTGCCAGGGCAGTGACAGATTACTGACAACAGATGGACAGAATAACTAAAATCAGTCTCATGGTCCAGAACCTGTAACTCCCAACTCTGCAATGATTTTACTCCCTGGAATTCCAGTTACGCATTCTATTTACTTGGATTTTAAGCCTAGCGTCGTCTGCCTTCTAGGATTGGCCGAGCTTCCCATGCCAAGCTCATCCAGCCTCTATCACAATCATTTAAATAAACAAAACAAAACAAAACAGACATGTTCCCCACAGTGGGGTGCTTGTTTCCCTCTGATCGTGGGATAGGATGATAGCACAAGATGACCCATCTAGGTTTTCATAATTACCTATGCATGGAAGGACTCCTGAGCTAAACAAGCAAAGCTTCCCACTGATATATTAATGATTGCTGGAAAGCAGGAGGATCTATTCATAGCTTTTAGAGGAAGTATCAGATTGCTTTCTAATATGACTGGGTTATTATTTAGTCTAAATTCCAGTGTGCCTGTGTCTTTAGCCACCTGTTTAAGAAAAGTTGTTTAGACTATCCTAGAAGAAATGAAATATAACTGTGATTTTGATTAAGGTTTCCCAAGGGAGTGATGATGATAAACAGCTGTTATGTGTCCCTTGTCACTTGCATGCCTTTGGAGAAATTTCTACTCAAATATATTGATCATTTTAGAAGTTGACTCTTAAAAAATACCAAATAATCTTTCTGTCTATTTCTCTAAGTAGACAGATAGATATAAATATTCTGACTACTAGATTGATATATTCTGATTATTATATTGGCAAATATTCTGTCATTCTGTAGATTATTTCCCTCAATTATGTTTTTCTTTAAAGCAAAAAAAAAAACTTTTACTTTTAATGAAGTTCAAATTATTTTGATTTGTTCTCTCCCACATTTCCTGTAATGAGAAATAGCTTCCTCCTGTAAGGACATGTGCTGGTTTATACTTGATATGTGCATGTTTAATCAGTTCTGAATTAATTCTTTTTACAGTTTTAGGGCCAAGAGCATTGTGTTGTGTTGTGTGGGAAATGAGTGTCTGCCGCTCCCTGTGAGTGTCTAGACAGTTGCTTGCCCATTACATGATCTTGACACCCTGGCTAAAAATCACCTCACCACAGAAGGGCTTGCCTCTAAGCCCCAGTTCTATGCCACGGCCCCTGTTGGTTCTCACATCACCAGCATCGCACCATTTTGATTGTTTGAGCACGTTAGTGCACCTTGACATCCCAAAACATGGGCTGGAGAGATGGGTAAGTTGGTCAAAGGTATTGGCTGCCAAACTTGATGGCCTGAGTTCTATCCCTGCCACACACATGGTGCCTTTCCCCCTTTTCAGAACTGTTTATACATTGAGCATGGCATGAATTTGGGGCTCAGATTATCTATGTGCCAATGTCACATTTATAATTTTGAAGGGAATTACATAAACTCTGTAAAACTGTGTGAACATTGCAGCTTTAACTTTTTGGATCTCAGCAGCCTCTGGTTATATATGTACGTAGTATTTCGACTTTCTGCTTCTCTCCCCCTCTTCCTTCTTCCTTTTCCTCTTCTTTCTTTTTCTTTCTCTTTCTCCCCTTCCTTACTCCTCTTTCCTCCTCTTCCTCATCTTCTTCTTGAGATAGAGTCTCCCTGTGTAGCCCAGGTTGGCCTCAAATTCACCATTCTTTCTCCTGCCTCAGCCTCCACCATAGCTAGGGTCTTAGCTTTCTTTTAACAAATTTTCTCAGTACAAGTCTACTTCTTTTTGATTAAATTTAGTTATAAGTATTTTCTAGCTAGTGATATTTATTTTCCACCTTTTCAGATTATGCTTTCCCAGTGTACAGAAATACAATTATTATTTTATCATGCAACTATAATGAATTTATTATTGTAAACATATGGGTGTATGTGCGTGTGCATATCTGTATATGTGTACATACATGTATGTATATGGGTGTACATGTGTATGCATGTGTGTATGTCTATGTATGTACATATGTATGTATGTGTATGTGTACACATGTGTACATGATTGAGCATGTGTGTGTGTGTGTGTGTGTGTGTATTCCTTAGAATTTTCTATATTAATTATGCCATCTGTGAACAGTTTTTTCTCTACTTGGGATATGGATTCCTCTCGCTTCTTTCTCTTGCATAAGGCCTGTGCTAGGAACTTCAGCACAGCACTGGCTGGCAGCGAAGAGCGGGCCCGGCATCCTCAGAGGTTAGACACTTAGAACTGAGGTTGGCAAGAAAGCCTTCAGCCTCTTTCACCATCAGCGTGATCTTTGTTCTGGGCTTTTCACAGGTGCACTTTATTAGGTTGAAGCAGTTCCTTTGTAATCCCAGTTTGTTGAGTGTTTTTATCATGACAGCTTATTGGCGGTTGTCAAATGCTCACCCTGCATCAATTAAGATGAATTCCTTTCTCTTTTATTCTGCTAATAGGATGTGGCTGCAGCTGTTGCCTCTTGCCCCTTGGGCCAATATAGTCCATCGCTGGAATGCTTCTTCTCAGTCGTGGAATAGCATCTTTTAGCTACTAGATTTGGTTTGTAGCATTGTCGGCATTGGAGCACATGGAATCAGGTAGAACATGTCTGTCAAGGAGAGCCAAGAAGGGAGCATGGGAGCTGAGCTGACTGGAAGGCAGTTCTGAGAAAGCCTTAGCGGGGATGATGGTGAGACCTCAAAGCAAACAGAGCCAATTGACATCATCAAACACAAGTACAGATCAGTGCCCACGTCCTCCTCTCACAGAAGGTGGGATCCTGGCTAGGGTACTCTGCTTGTCCCGAGGACTTTGCCCTTGAATGCCAGCTGGCTGTGCTTGCCAGGGCAGGTTGTCCTGGACAGCTCAGTGGCTTATGTGCATGACTACCGTACACATAAGCGAGGATGAATAGCAGCAAAGACAATTCAGATATCTGCTGCCACGCTTATGACTCCCTGTGAAACCACCCCTTTGGCAACCAGAGATGGTCCTCAGGGGCATTCTTGGATGGTCCACCACGGCAATCACACGGGCCGTGGAGCAGGTCTATAGCTCCCTCCAGGCCAGATTCCAGCTTCTTCTCTGAATCTGATGGGCCAAAGCATGGAGCCTCATTGCTTATCCAAGAACGTCTTTATGAGTCGCTTGCTTTGAGTGCTGGCAGATGTAATTTGTTGCCTTTATTATCTTGTAAAGATGTTAATCTCCCAACCACAGTGAGGGGGTGCTTCTGTGACTGTTTCTACCCTCCTACTTGACATGTTCAAGGGCCTTCAAGGTCTCGGTGCCACCTTGCCAAGGTTCCTGCGTTCCTCACCCATCTTAGGGAAAGCGAAGAGAATGAAGCTGCACGCGAAGCACCTTGTCACACTCTTGCCCTGGGCGTCCACCGTGAGTCACACTGTGAAGGGTGGGAAGGCATCCAGATGTTTCATCAGCCTGTGTCTTGGCTCCGAGGAAAGATCTGGAATCCACAGGGCTCTCATTGAGCTGGTGCTACTATGATGGTCCCAGTCCAACATAAGTCTTAGTTCAAACTGTCCGTGGAAACGCATAGGGGATACAACTTTTATATAGGACCTTTGGATAGGATCTTTCCACTCATGCTTCCCACACAGCTCAGCAAAGGTCAGCCCTATTGATACTATGTTTGTAATCCACACTCTTTTATCCATCAATCACTTTTCTTTAATGTTCCCCATATATTCGTGTGGCCATGGTGGTGACTGCTTGCAGACCATTTAGCAAGCACTGGCCTCAGACATCTTTATATGGTTGATCTTTCTGTGGGTTCTGTCAATTTTCCACAAGTAGAGTTTTGCATAAAGCACCTGCTCCTTGAGCATTGACTCTGTTCGGTCTCCTTTTATCCTTTGAGAACTGGTTGGAAAGTATTCGTTCAGTTAGATCTTTATTGTGCATGCTTTCATTTGGGGGACATTAGAAGTCAGGCCCTGAGCATGATAGCCTGAAGCTATGGTAACTAAGAAAGCAGAGCCAGTTGGCTAAACCGGTTCTTTCCAGTGTCCAAACACCTTTCCTCCCCTACTGCGTTTGCTGTCGTCTGTGTTCCCTGTGAGCTGTTTCTGTGATCTTGCCACAAGAGGTAAGAACGATTCAATGATTTTCCTAGACTCTCCCCAATACAAGGGGTATCAGGAACAAGAGCTGTGTCCACAGCATTTGTAGGTTTGCTTCTGAGTTGTCAGGCAGAGTGCAAAGGTGTGAAGGAAGATGAAGACAGAAAGACTACCTGGAGTATGCTTCTGTGTGGGACAAAGGAGACCTAGAACTAGGGGGCTGAGGGTAGAGAGATCTCTGCAGTGGGCTGCTTGTAGGTGCAACCGTGTAACCCTTCTGTATCATGACTCCTGGGATACCCATCACTGTGTTTGCCATTTCTTTCTTTTGTAATGATATCCAAACCTGCTAGTCCTTAGTGGGATTTTGTTATGTGATTCAGATACTCTCTTAGGAGATAAAATCAACTAGAAATAAGGGGAAATTGGGTAAGGCTTTGAAGTCTTTGCTTCCAAGTTATGGTGCTTCCATTTTTACAGCACTGCCATACACAGATGCGTACACACACACACACACACACACACACACACACACACATCTCAGTGGCACAAAACCAAAGGACTCAGCTGACTCACGCGTTGGTTGCCCCTGCTGTTAGTTTCCACTCACATGGTGCTCTCTAGCTGAGAGGACACGCCAGCCAGGTCCTGTTAAGAGTTTAAAGAGGGAGAAGGAGCACTCTGAGTGTGAGTTGGTTGCACTGCAATGCCGTAGTCCCCTCTTCCATTCTGTTGATTTGACCTGTGAGTCTTTTTGCTTTACAGTAATGGAGAAGTATAACTAGGCAACCTTTCTGTTTTTCATGTTTAACAAAGTATTCAATAAATCATTGGGCACTTTCAAAACTTTCTATAAAGTTGGCTTTGGATGAGCTGGTCCTCTAATAATATGCTGGCTAACATGAGTGTTTTGGGTCATGATGAAGTTAGGCTGGGCTAAACCATGATTTTATGTCGGTTAGGTGTTTTAAAAGCATTTCCAGTTTGCAGTGTTTCTTTTCTTCTCATTTTCTTTTTGTGTGTATGTATGTGTATATGTTTGTGTGTGTCTGTGTGTGGGGTGCATGTGTGTAAATGTATGCATGTTTGCAAGCATCATGTGTGTGCACACATGTGTTTGGACACACACACACACGCACATGCAGGCCCAGGATTGATGTTGAGTCATCCTTGATCCTTCTTTGATCTTGTTCATTGAGGCGCAGGCTCTCAATCAAGTCTAGAGCTCACTGAGAGGACTGGCCTCACTATCAGCTTGCTTTGGGGATATCCTGACTCTGCTGTTGTACGTGAGATTTCATCTCCACGCTCCTGGTAATTGTGTGGGTTCTGAGGATCTAAACTCCAGACCTTGTGAGGTACATGTTTAGCCAGTAGGCCCGATCATCAGTTCAGTTTTTGAGGTTTTTTTTTTCCCCCATTGGGATACAGTTCATGGTAAGTTGAGATACACATATTTTTATTTTAACCAGCAGGGGCACTCTGGAGCTTTATGAGAAGATATAAACCACTGGTTTGGTTCTTGGATTTCTTGTCCTGAAAGGATTGTAATTGGACTAATCTACAATTCCAAGTTCTGTGCTCACCCTTAGCTTGGTTATGAACAGTTTGCTTCAGTATCCTGACATCCTTCTACCTTTCCATAAAGGAAGGAGGGGGCTGGCAAGATGGTTCCGAGAGTAAAGGCACTTGCCACTAAGCCTGAGGGCATGAGTTTGATCCTGAAGACCCACATAGTTGGACGGACAGAATTGACTCCTATGAGTTGCTCACTGACTTCCAAACTTGAACCCTAGCATGTGTGTTCACATGTGAGAGAGCACCTATGTTCTCACACGTATATACACACACACACACACACACACACACACACACACACACAGAGTAAATAAATGCGTGAGAAAACATTGTTTAAAGGATATAAAAGTGCTGCAGTAGCCACGTGTAGATCCTGGCCAAGCAGCATTCAGACTTCTCTGCTCAAACTGGTGTGTAAAGAACGAATGCCCGGACTAGTTAGAGAGACTGGGAACTCTTCACTAACTTTCGTGGTGCTTTTTGGCAGTTTATGTACTTTGGCTTTTTTGTTAGTTTCTGTGTAGGTGGTTTTCTTGGGAAGGATGTGGGCACTTGAGTAAACATTGTGATCGAGCCACCATGGATTTGAGAGTGTGTCAGGGTGATTGCTCAAAGATATAAACAGTATGGAGACTTGATGGCTCTACCTTGTGGCTGGCTGCTCTCTGTGAAAACATGGACCTGTGCCTTTAGGCTAAATTAGCTCCTGGGGCTAAGGTTGTAGTCTCAGCCCTTCCTTTTAGCTGTTGTTTTCACTTTATTTTGTCTTTGTGCATGTGCATATATGCATGACATGTGTTTGCATGTGCAGGTGTGAGAATGCAGATATGTGCAGAGCCCGAGTCAGGCCACACCTCCAGGAAGGGTCGTGACTGACAACTCTCCATTTTTGATGCCTGGCTCCTCCATACTCCTTGTCCTTGCATGCTGTATTGAATGAAGTCATGTGATGTAGAGCTTCCTGTTACTCCTAGCAGGTTACAAAAGTCAGTTTTCCTTTGCTCAGGGGATTTGATTGAGACATGAGACCGCTCTCTGAGGAGCCCCCTCTCCCTATCCCAGCCCCTCTTATCTTTTATGCCTCTCTCCCTCCCATCTCCTCCTCCTCCTCCTCCTCCTCCTCCTTCTTCTCTCTCTCTCTCTCTCTCTCTCTCTCTCTCTCTCTCTCTTTCTCAGTCTTGATGAAGGTGCTCTCCAGGCTTCAGAGGGAAGGCCCTCTTTTCCCCCCACTTAAGGTCCTATCATATCATGCTTAACTCTTCACATACCGTATTGTTTCTGGCCAATGCTTTCTCCCAAGCCCAGAGCCCAGTCATGGACTTGAGAGCTCCTCATTGTAATCCACCATCTCAAGAGGGCAGTATCAGCATCAGCTTCTGCTGTGTCCTGAAAGCTACGATTACGCTACACTTCCTTCCTTACAGTTGCCAGTTCTTGTCACCCGGCCGTTTAAAGAGCGGGCCCTGGAGGTCAGTTTTGGGATGTGTAGCTACCTCTGAAACTGTGGTTCTTGCTCGTTGGATTCCTTTTCCCCTCACCGATGGCTGGTTATGAGGCAGTGAACGCTACCAATCTGACCGAGTCCTCGTCTCCACAGAGTGAGAGATACCTCTGAAAAGCTGAGTGCCCAGGCCCCGACAATGCAGATTTGCACTTCCTGGGGTATGGGCATTTTTGTGACTGCCCTTAAGAATTTAGCACAAACTTAGCTGCTTCAGACAAAAGTCCCTTACTCTCACATCTGATCTGTGTGAGTTTGAAGCCAGTGACAGGCTGGCTCAGCTGGGCTTGCTGCTTGGGGCCACACACTGGACCAAAGTTGTTGTTGTCCTTGATGTCTCTGGCAAGGAGACTGTCTCCAGGCTCAAGCAAATTGGCAAATTTCAATGCCTTGTGGTTACAAGGTTAAATTCCGGTTCCTTGCAGACTGTCAATAGATTTTGGGTCTAGCTTCTGGAGGCCATGTGTGTTCTCTACGCTTCCGGCCTTGTTCCTTCAATCTCAGAATAGACACTGGACAGCCAAGCCTTCTCACACCCAGGATTCTTCTAACGCCTGTTTCACCTCGGTCTTTTTGCCTCCCAGAGCTGCAGACAGTTCTCTGGTTCTCGGGGCCCCCGGATTTGCCTAAATGTACCCAGAAAATGTGTGTAACCTCTGAGTTTTCAGGCCCTTAACTGAATCATACTTGTCTCAGGCCGTGTTACATTTCATGTGCTCTGGTTATTAGTGTGTTGGGCATCGTTGGTGAAGGACATTATTCAACCCAGTGCAAAGACACTGAGAAGAGCCAGGATAAAAGTGACAAAAAGCCACCACATGTAGTTGTAGAAAATAATGTATATAAAATTTGGTAGAAAGAGTTAGAAATGGGAAGGATATCTCATGTTATGAATGCAACAGGGGCGTTAGCAACAGGATCTCGGCAGTCGTGGCCATTTTACTTCATCCGACCTGGAGACAGCGGTCCGTGTCATTTCCATGCTATGTACGCCCCGCACAATGTCAGTACAATCCCGATGGAGTTCAGCACCTACTACTCTGTCTCGGTGAAAGTTCCCAGGTGCACTGAGGCCCACACAGAGCTTCACCCACTTCCTCTTACACGGCACAGAGCAGACGACTCTAAATGATGGCTAATCCAGGAGTTCTTCAGCGTTACACCCATCTGTCTCTGTTTGAAAATGAGCGCTGCCCATAGGACTTGAGGCCAGCACACACATTCTCAGGAATGAGGCTCTTTGTCAATATGTTCTCATTTCGCACTGCCTTTGGTCTGGGGCGGAGGCACGCCTAGGTGACGGAGGTATGGAGAGTGAATCTCGTCTAGCCTGGGGCAGCTGGGGCAGCTCCTCCATCTGTTTCGTCATCTCAGCTGTCAGGAGACATTTGATCTGGAAGATTTTGATGTCTCCAATGTGTGGCAATCATAAGCCATTCCTAGACTTTCCCCTTGGGCTCAGGTTTTCTCCTGAGTTGGTTCGAAATGAAATGCGGCGGGAAAAGTCCATTCTACTTCTGAAATGAAAGCCTATCATGCAAATCGGGTAGAAGCTCAAAAGGGCCATAAGAATTATTTAAACTATGGAAATAAATGGGGCTCGATTTCGATTTCTCATTTTTCCTTTATCATTAACTTTTTCCAATCATTTTTCAGTCCTGTTGAAAATCAGATTCTCCAGCCCCAGGAGACACAGCTTGGGAATGCCAACAAGACCCCAAGTAGCCTGTGATCTTTCTCCTGCAGGCCTACGTGACTGAAGGAAATGAAGTGGTGTGTGTGTGTGTGTGTGTGTGTGTGTGTGTGTGTGTGTGTGTGCATGCGTATTTTGTGTTGGACCAAGCAAGAGAGAAACATCAGCATTAATCAGGGCATGCACAGAGACAGAACGTTACTTTATTCTTGGCCCTTTCGGGTTCATGCCTTGCTGAAACTGTCCAGGGAGTGAGGGGAAAGAATGAAGAAAATGGGAGGTGGTTGAGAGAGCTCCGGGCACTTAGTTTCAAACCAGATGGAAAGGAGGAGTCTGAGTCTTTCCTGGAGGTTTTAATAATGCATCATCCTTCCGAGAGTTTTCTTTTATGATGAGAAGACTGATAATCCTGTTAAAACGCTGCCTGTGATCTCAAACCTGGGAGGGGGAGTGTCCAGCAGAGCAGCTTTGTAGATGAAAGAGGGCGGAGATGTGGATCGCAGGAGGAGCACCCCAGAGACTACACTTGGTTTTTACTCCATCTCTGTCTCTCCCAAGTTTCAAAGTTTGATGAAATTACTGTGGAAGGCCAATTTAGTCTGCGAGTCCTCCTCCCCGGAAAGAGGAAGATAACATCTGACAAATGATTGTGTCATTGTCACTGAAATAAGGGAAGCCATTGAGGTTGAAGAATGTCATACCTCAATTCTAAATCTTTTAGTATTTAATTAATGCTTTTCTATCCACATTTTCTTTTTCAAGTTTATGTTGCTTTTCTTAGGTTAATCTTTTATAAACGTTTGTACATTTAAAGCCCAACTAAATGTTTTTATCTAGCAGTTCTTAAAGAATCATCTTTGAAATACCAAACTGAGTGTGTGTGTATCTCTCTCTCTCTCTCTCTCTGTCTGTCTGTCTGTCTGTCTGTCTCTCTCTCTCTCTCTCTCTGTGTGTGTGTGTGTGTGTGTGTGTACTGGGGTCTTAGTTTATTTTTCTATTACTGTGGTAAACACCATGATCAAAACTTACTTGAGAAAAAAGATGGATTCATTTCATCTTTTGGCCTACATTCCATGATGAAGGAAGAAGTCAGGGCCGGGACTCGAGGCAGGAACCTGGAGGCAGGAACTGAAGCAGAGAACAGAAGGAACTTTGCTTCCAGGCTTGTTTCTCATGACTTGCTCAGCATCCTATTTGCTTTTCCACCTGCTCAGAGGGTAATGCCACCCACAGTGGGCTTAGTCTTGGTTTTCCCACATCAATCATTAATCAGAAAAATGTTCCCATAGACTTGCCAATGGGTCAGCTTGATGGAGGCAGTTTCTCAATTAAGGGTCCCTTCCCAGATGACTTTAGCTGTGTCAAACTGACCAAAAGTTAACCAGCAGGAGAAATGTATTTAAAGTAAGTAAACTGAAAATTATCCTCTTTCCTCTGCTGTCTCCCTTCCTCAGATTCACTTCCCTTTTCCCTTCCCTCTCTCATTTTTTTTAATCCCCCCACCCAATCTGGTCTTTTTGTTCAAACACTTGTGTGTTGCTTGCAGGGTGTGAGGATGTTCTAAAGTCTTCACCTCAGTTCTCGAGGGAGAGGTGCTGCCAACTATTTCTCTCCTGCAGATGAGGAAACAAGAAAGACAGCGCTGTGGGCACCCTGCCATGCTCCCAGGAGCCCCTAGGTCACACAAAGAAAGTTTCTGCCGCTTAGCGCTGTTTCAATAACCAGACACAGACACCTGGTACAGGAGACAGAAAGACAGAAAGGATCCTGGGAAGAAGATTAGCAGGTTCTGGTTCTATGCTACAGAGGCTCCCGGGCAAGAAGTGCTCCTGACCCAGAGTTCTCATTTGCAGCCAGAAAAGGCTACAGCAGGCTCCTAGACCTGGACACAGCTGGCAGCCTAAACGTCAGCCTTGAGGCCAAACTGATTTGAGGTAGGGAGCCTGTGCTGGCCTGGAACAGGCAAACCCTGGGAAATTAGGCTGAAGCTATCATATTTGCATGCTCTTCCTATAATCATTCAGAGACCTGGCATAATAGCCAGGCCCCAGTCTCTGTATTTGGCCAGTGTCAGGACAAGTCAACCTTTAATGGCTCCCAGGTAGTATTCCTTGACCCCCGTCCCCCTCTTTAAACTTCTTGTTCATGATTGGGAGCGACGTAGGAAGGGTGGTGATTGTCACGCACACAGAGACTGCGTCTTCACTGCGGCCCAGATCTTCTACTGTGTTCTCTGCCTTACCCAATGGAACCGCCCTCTGCATGACCTTCCCACAGACCCTAGTGATTGCCTCCTCTTCCCTTGGTTGGCACTGCTTGCCAGGCTCTCGCCTGCTCACCTGCCTTCTGTAGACAGATGAGCCACCTCCCTACTCACCATTCCCCTGCTTCAACCCTGCACATTTAGATGACAGGGGCTGGCTGGAGCTCCGGAAGTGAGGTCTTCCTGGAGCAAGAGCCTCAGGAGTGAAATTTCTCTGTATTCTGGTGTCTGTGTGGCTCGTGTCTCACATTCTCCTCTGAGGTAAACTGAACACGCTACAATTTCTGCTTCTCAAGGCGACTCCGCCAGAAAACACATTATCCCATCAACCTTTTTCCACTTTAGTGTGAATTAGTTCACTATCAAAGAATTAATTCTCATCCCAAAGGGGTCTTGCTCCTCTCCCATGGAGGAAGATATTCTACAAGTAAGAGGAGCAAGGAGAATAAATGATCCTTGCTGAGTTTCCCCACACTCTGCTACAATGAGTTCAGGCTCCCTCTCTCCAGTCTTCTCTCTACCTGACTGCCTAATGCTTCACTTATCCAAAGCACAGAGGTAGAAAAGTCCACCTGTGGTCTCCGGAGCTTCCCTCTGAAGGCTCTCGCGCCATGCAACTGTGATGAAATGAATTTGGAATGTTTCTTAATTGTTGTCTTTGTTCTAGGGGCTTGAACATGACCGTTTACTAGTCATGTAAAGGATGCCCCCCAATTTCTATCCCACCAGCTCAGCCCGTGGGAAGACCTTGCAGACACATAGTAATTATTGGAAGCTGACGACTGAGTGGCTGACAACACAGGATCCCAGCATCCTGTCTTCCTCTGGGTGTCAGGCTGAGGGGGCGGCTGCTTCCTGTACTTGGTGTTTCTGCAATGCCTCCGGGCTTCCCTGTCTTCTCATTCATCCTTCCAACATCTGTGCAACCAATTTTCGTTGTTAAATCTCCCCTGCCTAATTGCCTGCTTGGTGTACTTTTAGACCAGTTAGCAAGTAAAGAAGTCAGAGAGAGAGGGGGAAGGGGCAGCGTGGCTGAACTGGGTCAAGTTCACTCCAGGGCTTTAGGTTTGGCTGTTGAAACAATGAGCTCAGAAGCCCAAAGTGATCATTTTTAACACTGTCTGGAACACCTGGGAGAATAAAACACGGTTTTTCCCCCTTCCTGTTCATACAACATTCACTTCTGACACTACATATGGTAGAGGCCTTTCTGAAACACCTTCCAAGCAATGTTGCTGCAGATTCTCTAGGGGGAGCTGGTTGGTAGTATTTTGCTCTACTCTGACATTGTCTGCTAGAAGGCCTCAGACCTATGAGACTGCCCTACTGTTGGGAGAGGCTGCTTGTTTATTTCCCGGCTTCCCAGACTCCGAAAATAATCACAAGAAATCTGCATTAATTAAATCACTGGTTGGCTTATTAACCTTAGCTTCTTATTTGTAGCTTTTACATCCTACATTAAACCATCTCCATTAATGTGTATATTGCCACATAGTTGTGGCTTACCAGCAAGGCTCCATCATGTCTGTCTCTAGCTGTGGCTATATGGCTTCTCCCTGATTCCGCCTTCTTTCTCCCAGCATTCAGCTCAGTTTTCCCCACCTAGCTCTATTCTGTCCTATCACAAACCAAAACAGCTTCTTTATTCATTAACCAATAAAAGCAACACATATGCAGAAGGACTTCCTACACCACCCTACTTCAGACTCCAGTCTTGTTTGAGTTTGCAGAGTTTATGAAGAAGTGGTTACAGATGGAGAACCCTTCACCCTCCACCCCGAGCTGGATTAACTGGCTATATAGTTGTTACAGACATCTAGAATCCTTTCACTCATGTTTGCCAGTTCGTCTTAAAGGCTATTACTGCTGAAGACACAACTGATGGATAACATCTATAACATTCAGAGGGGAGGGGCTCAGTGTTCCCATGCCCACTGCTGCCCTGCTTCCCTCCCTGTGTGGGCTAAACGAAAGCTGAATGTTTCAAAGCTCATGAAAGCCTTATCTTAATGGGTTCTCTATGCAGAATTCATTAATACATTACACAGACGTGGTTGACGAAAATGGGTTTTGGTCCTTGATGATTGAACTCGGTCTCTAAGTGTGATCTTGTTCCAGAGATTAGAAGTGGGATTGAAAATCTTCACCCTCTAATCAAGCCTTGGTGCTCATGGTGGCCAGATGCTCAGAAAGTTAGCCCATGTTATCTAAGACAAAATATCTTAGTGACTGTTTTTTTAACCACTCGAAAATCCTTTCATCCAAGAAATTTTTATTACACTTTGAGCATATAAGCATATAAAGTAGGTATGCAAACCCAAGGCTGTTGTTGATTAAAAACCCTAAATTTATTTCAATGCAATTGAAAGGCATATATGTGATTTTTATCATTTATTAAAGATGAAAGCAAATTTGTATAGGAATGGGACAGATGCATTTGCTGGTTTTCATAAAAATAATTGAATTTTCATTGAATATTTAATATTATAGGACACAGAGTATCTTCATGTTTTCCCAAACTGATCAATATTTTGATCTATAATTATTAGAGCTGAGACTGTTAACTATCATAAGTATGCAAAATGATAGATGTATGCTTTAGGGCCATTTCAGATAATATTAAGAATTTTGTCCTACCCTCAACTCAAAATGCATTCAGCATTTAAAAAATGAAACTCAAGTCAGCAACTCAAAACAGCAATTTGTAAAATTAAATACTCTAATACTATCCAATCTAAAGATATACTGACTTGATAATTATAGTCTAAGGACTGACGGCAGTAAAGCATTGTGTTTGTTTTTCATAGCTAAATCTCTATGGTTTTGGTCATTTCATAATCAAAACCTTTTTTTGTTGTTGTTGTGGTCAATTATTTTTTGACTCCCTACATTTCCTATGTAACCCCATATGGTGTCAAAAGTTATCAGCTAAAAGCCACACCCAAATGCCATCTCATCAGCATGCCAAAGACACTCTAACCATTCTACAGGCTTCAAGGGTTTTAGTATGTGCAATATACATTTCAAAAGAGAAATTTTGTTTCAGCTAGACATGTTAATGATATGAAGAAGGTCTATATAATACGGAAAGATGGAGAATAATTGAAAGTCCCTAAGATAAAAGCCCAGGGCACATGCCTTGTACTGCCGACCCCAAGTACAACGTGACTAATACTTGGCATGGTGCATGCCCAAGAGCTGTGCCCAGCACTGATAAATAAGCCCATTTGGCTGGAAACTGATCTACTGATGCTCTTCTTACACCATCAGTGGAATGGAAGACAAGAGTCAGGATTCCTTCCATTATCTTTAGACAAATGGTGCCAGACTTGGTTTGATTAGAGGACACCAATTGGTGTCTCCTGGAGACTCTTCTATAGCTTATACATTTCCGTATAAATAGTTTCCATTTTTAAGAACAAAGGCTCCTTGTTCATAGATAGCCTCTCTCTTCAGTGTTTATACCCCATCTTCGATTATCTACATCCCCAGATCAGACCAAAACCAGTCTCCAGCATAGGAAATCTAGTTTTCCTGACGGCAAGAAATCAAGCAGCTGGATGAGCACTCTATAGCAAAGATTGTCAGAACAAAACGGATGGTAAGGGGGTAGGGGCTTGCACTTGTAGCTGTAGAATTTAAGAGGCTGAAGCAGGAGGATTGCTTCAAGTTTGAGACTGGGACACATAGTGAGACCCAGGCTCAAACATATAAACTGACAAACCCGAAAAAGAGAAATAAAAAGGGGAAAAAAAGACAGAAAACCTGAGAGCATGTTGTCGATTACCAGCCCCAAGTCTAAGGCCATGGTACTTTTTTCCAATCCATGTTTCAAGTTCTCAAAATGCAGTTTGATAACAGTTTATTTTGATTTTGATAAGAAAGATATATGATTAGTCTTGATTTTATGTCTGTATGATGTTTGAGTCTTTTATGTACTGCACCAGATTTTCAGAACCTGGTTCACTGATAGGTATTGCTTCGTCTACACTAATAATGCTGGTGGATAATCTTTAGATGTTGACTGGTGACTGAATCTGTGGAATTCCGGTTGGATAAGCTGGGTACAGAGGAGACTTCTGTGTTCAGTGCACCATCATGGGACACAAGGAATGCTGCAGTTACCATGAACACCTGGAGTTAACCACAGATGGAAGCTCTCGGTGCTCTCCAGAGGTTGTGTTCTCTTAGGAGTTCTTGAGTTCAGCAATGTTCCTGCATTCTTAACAGGTCTATATTTACTCATTTAATAGTTACAAAAGATACTGTGATTTTCCTTCAGTTTGTATTTTTTTAATTAAGGGTTAACCTTTTGGAAATGTTGCCTATTTCAGAGATGTCTCTCCAGATGTGTGGAGGAAAAGACTGTGGACGCCTGCTTGGACTCCTGTTGGTCTTAGATATGTCGGTGATAAGACCATCATTTGTTCTACATTAACCCACTAGACAAACCTTTATGCCAAATTATAGCTCCGTGGGCACACCCTAGCAAGTAAGAGATAAACCAGAGCTATTTATTAAGTCAACCAATAAAGTTTCAATAGAGTTGCCAAGAAGTTTGAAATTAAAACTAAATGACCACAATCAGGAATTTATGGGAGTGCTATTGGGCTTGTGAGAATTAAGAAACGGTGCCAAGGACTCAAGAGAAGGATGGTAAGTAAACATGGAAATGAATAGCACGAGGATTAAAGTTACATGTAGAAGCAAAATCGTCAAGAAAAAAATTGGAAGAGTGCAAAGATTATGGTATGGATGGAAAGGATAATATAATTCCAAATTATGACTGTCACTCAAGTCAACCCATGACTATTTTCTCATAGCGCTTTAACATATGACCTAGAGGCAGCAATCCTGCAGAGGCATCCGGCACATGCTTCTCAAATAATCTCATGATTTTCTATAATCTTAACCCTTTCTTCACCCTGTAACCATGCTCTGGGGCTGATTAATAACTTGTGTTTGGGGAAAGGAGTCTCTTAGTCCATTCAGACGAGGTGACTCATAAGTAGCAAATGTGTTTACACAGTCCTGAATTCTAGGGAGTTAAAGTTCTAGCTGCCTGTAGATGTCAGGGCTGAGAAGAACTGGTGTCCTGGCTCAGGATGACACAGTCTCATTGTTGCCACAGGCTAGAAGGAACAAAGCAGCTTCCTGTTTCTTGTACAGGGACAGTGTCTCTTTCTGAGGACTCCAACTTCTTCATAGGGATGCTTAGAGATTCCTCCCAATGCCATCACACTATGGGTTGAGTTTCAGCTGTGTTTTGGAGGAAAAGAAGGAGTCTGCAGCAAGTCCTATGTCCCGTAAGATAGGAGAAAAAGAAAACAGAGGAAGAACTGTGCCTATAACTCCAACAGGAAGTAAGACTTGGATTAAGAATATTATTAGTCACATTGCGACTAAGAAAAGAGAAGAGTTGCCAGAATCCACTGTCACCCTCTCTGTTCCCTATGAGGGTAGGACAGGGAAGGCTTTGCTTACCATGCTCCCGGTGTCCTCTGAGCAAGCACAACTCTGAGTTCTGCCTTTACTTCCACAGGGAGGCCATTCTTCACTCTTCAATCTGCCAGACCTTGCTCTGAGACAGTCCCATTCATCCTCTTTCACTGACGGTGTTGACCATATCCTGTGCTAAGTTCTGTTCTACTTGGCCTCGTTCTCGGTCTCTGTGCACGTACACTGTGCCTGTCTCTGTTCTCGGTCTCTATGTCCTCTGTGCACTTACACTGTGCCATGGAAGGCTTTTCAATTTCCTCTCTGACTCCTGCAATTTTCCTAAAGATGTGTCTTTAAAGAGACTGTCAGTATGGTTTTGAACATTTGAAGTTCAAAACTGAGAAACCTACTACTGCACAAAAATAAGCTACATAATCTTGTAGATGGTGAATGGGGCCTACCTCAGCTTTGCTCCTAAATAACACTTTATACTGTATGTAGATCCAGGAGCTATTTTAACACTGCTGGTTAGTCAGAAACCATTGAGCTCTTGAGACACAATCGGGGAAATAAGTCAGGGTACATAAAATCCACAATGAAGGTAAAGTTGGTCAACGTAATATTTATTAAACCATCTTCTTGCGATTTCAAATACAATAAATTCATGATTCACCCAGTATAAGAATGATAGCAAGTGCTCTAGAGGTCAAAACAATGTTTGTGGGTAATTAGCAGCTCCTTAGCAAGGGGGAGTTGGTCTAATAGCGGATGATAATACCTGTATTCTCTATTTCATTTCTCTTTTGTTTTCATAGCACTAAGTATTAGAACCTGGGCTGCACACATGTTATAACATAATTCGCTATAATAACTGCTATAATAACTTTTTCTCAGTTTATACATGAACATATATAAAACACATGTAAGCTCCTTCTCCTTCTCTTTTTTTTTTTTTTTTTTTTTTTGGACAGAGGGTTTCTCTGTGAAGCCCTGACTGTCCTGGAACTCTCCTCTTAGACCAACCAAGCTAACCTCAAACTCAGAGATCTGCCTGCCTCTGCCTTTTGAGCACTGGGAATAAAGGTGTGCACCATGGTGCCCCATGCACGATGCCAAATGTTCTTTAATGCCATCTGATTATAATACAAATAAAAGTTTCTTTAAAGTTTTTGCATTAATTTGAGGAGTTTTCCATATTGCTAAACTTTTCCCTCAAAGTAGTTCCTGAGAACTAGCTCATTTGCTGAATTTTTGTATCAATCTGAGGCATTTCAGGCAAAATTCTTACTTGTGAAGACAACAGACTGAGAAGCACCGTGCAAGCTCTTCTAGAACTGCCGAGTCAGGACCTCAAGACCTCACTCTGATGTAAATGTAGCAGAGATAATGACAAAGAAATGAAAAGTAAGAAAGAAAAGAAAATCAAACAATTTTTTTCTGAATTGAAGATTTTGATTTTTTTTTTTCAAAAATCTGAAGAGTCGGGGCTACTGAGTTTCAGCCACGACAGAGGATCTGTTCTGCCCCACCTCCAGCAGTGCTGAGGGCTGAACCCCGAGCCGTGGGTGTGCCAGACAAGCACGATAGCACTTAAGCTGCTCCCAACCCTTTGTTGTTGCAGGGCAGTGACTTGGTCTGCTTGGTCTTCTGTCTCCAGGCTCCATGGGAACAACTACAGTAGCTCCATCTCCAAAGTAGTTTTGGAAATGAGCAACCTCACATCCATTAGACAGAACACAATAGCCCTGTGCTTCCCAAAGCCCCATCTGAAGGCAATGGTTAGTTTTTGACTTGTCTGGCTATACTTTGGAACTCTCCGGACAGGGCTTGTCTTGAATTCATTGCCTGAAAACATGTTTCTTCCTAGGATATAGAGATCCCGTCACCTTGAGGTAGCACTGACAGCTGTGGGCAAAAGTCCAAGGAACAAGAGGTTCACATACATTTTGCAAAGCCTGACCCTGTTTATATGGGGTTGAGGAAGTCTCAGGCACTGTAGGAAGATGTATGAGTTGGGAAATAAAACTGTAAAGACCAGAGCCAGACAGAGGGGCACATGTTTGTAGCCCCTGCTACACAGAAGGCTACACCAGGCTGATCGCTGGAGCGCAGGAGTTTGAAGACAGCCTGAGCAACATAGCAAGGGCTTATTTTTATAAAGAACAGAGGAAAACCCTTAGACTCACTTCTCGTCAACCCCAAGGTTTTTCATAAACTTTATATGTTCAAACTGAAAGTGTGCTCAAGGGCCTTCTGAAAACTGAAGGCATGTTATGACATGAACAGACTAGCTGGAAGATGGATAGGTTCCTTTGAGTCATTTAGAAAATCTATGGCTGGAGACGTGTTATAGCATGCGCAGATTATCTGAAGATACGTTATTGTGAGTTATTTAGAAAGTCTATGCCCAATTATGACACAACTAAGCTAAATGCACAGAGACTACAGTGGCCACACATGACAAAGTATGAAAACCTGGAAGGATTCAGGCTGGTAAACAAAGCAACACCAGCAAGGAGATGATGCAATGCCAAACCTGGAAATAGGCAGACAAGAAGGGTCTGATTGCAGTTCCAGGAATCCACACGGTGGAAGGAGAGAACCGACTCACACAAATTGTCTTCCACATGTGCACTCTGGCATGTACGTACAAATACCAAGTGAGTAAATCAATGGAAAAAAAAAGGTGGATGTTATGTTACAGGAATTATCATTCAGTAACAATTAATTGTGTAGAATATTTGTTAGAATGTGATTTTATACATAGTGAACAGGCAAAGGTACTTTATGAATTAGCAAGCCAAGAAGCTCACAAAATGGCCAGGGGAGGCAGGTAAGGCCTTTCAACACAAGTCTGTTCTGAAAAGATCAGTGTGGTCGCTACTGCAGCTGCTGGGACACTGACCACCTCTGGGCTCCTGCCCTCTGGATTCCGCTTATCCCCTTTGTACACAGCAGCCTGCCATCTGGCCACTGGCCATCTGGAGTGCCTGGGAAGGACAGGGCTGTCTGATCTCATCACTCATGGGTAGCCTCTTCCATCAAGAGGCATGGGAATGTGACGGGCACAGTCAGGCAGCCAGAAAGGCAGGATCACTCCTACATGGCCCGACTACAATGCCAAAGGTGAGAATCAGAAAGTCTGTCCACAGCTTAACTTCAAGTTCTTGACTTGATTTCCATTGTAGAGTCGCAAAGGGCACAGGGTAGTGCCTCATTTTATGGACAATATAGCTCCATATGAAGACCAGCTTGCTATTTTAAAGTTTAATTCCTTTGCTATTGACCTATTCCTTGTGCATGGTACTATGTATCATTGGGACATTTTCCATATAGGGATACAATGTATTTCACTCATATTCCTATGTACCCCAGAGGTCTCTCCTTTCCAATCCCTCCCCAAACTCATTAATCTTTTCCCCATCCCCTAGACAACTCTACAGATACAATTTTATGTAACCCTACAGAATCTAGAAACCACAAGGGGAGAAAATGCAATCTTTGCCATTCTGACCTCATTGGTTTCATTGAATGTGATTGCCTACAGTTGCATCCACTTTCCCTATAAACGGCACAAATTCATTCTTAATTTCATGCACGTACACATGCATCGCATGTTTCTTCATCCATTCCCCTGCTATTGCTTCCACACCTGGCTGCTGTGTAGAGTGCCAGGAAAGCGACTGATGTGCCTACCAACTCTGCTGTGGAGACTCAGACTCCTGAGGGGAAGCGCCTAGGAAAGGCAGGGCTGGGTCCCGTCGTAGGCCTGGTCTAGATTTTCTGAAGAACTCCCATTCTGACTTCCAGAGTGGTTAGATTGCCTCGCATCTCCACAAGCAGAGTGCAAGGATTCTGAAGGGTGAACAGATTCCTGGAAATGACAGGCAGTCAGCAACTTAGAGAGACCATTTGGGGTGAAACACACAGCTTACCAGTGAGTGAGCGCAGGTGATGGAACTTTGGCTGGGGTGTTCCATGTCTTCTTCTGGCCCCAAGTTCCTGGAGCACCCGATGAGTGTTCTTTAACATTTCACACGCCCCTACTCTGCCTTGCTGGGATCCAGTTCGTGAGTGGGGGAAGCTTTAGTCATTGAGCGAACGCTCTGGACACCTGCTTTCCTTGGAGCTTGGAGAGCTGCTGGCTGCAGTATGCTGAGTGCCTTTCTGTGGGATGGGAATGGTCAACCTCCTGAACTTGAACTCTGAATGACCCACAGCAAGGAGAACCACAGCAGGGAAATCCATCCAAAGTCACTCCTGAAAATGAAACAGGGCTTTAGGAGCAAAGAAAACAGAACAGTCATTTTGATACGGTGAAACAGCCAAGATAAATTGTGCACTCTCTCCTCCGTGAACAGTGAGCTTTCAATGTGCTCTTCAAGGCAGAGACTTTGGGCTTCTGATTTTACTTTAGTGGCCTGGAAATAAAGCTAGACATGGTTCTAGCTGTCGCACTATCTACAAAATACTAGCACTTTTTTGAAATATTTTTTTGAAATTTTTTTTTTTGAAATTTATTTTTTTGAAATAAAGGTAGGTTAGCGTCCCTCACACACTCTGGTAAAACAGGCCTGTCTTTTTTTTTCAGACTCTGGGGCTTTGCTTCCTTACCATTTAAACATCACTCAGACAGGAACTTTTATTGGCCCCTACCCGAACAATCTGTTTTTGAATCAATTTCCTGGCTTGCATTATAAATTTTGTGGATTTCTGCACAAGTAATTTGAGAGCAGCAAGCTCTAATTCAGTCAGTTGACCCAAGAGATTGGACAGGTTCAAAGGGAAATGGCCCACGCCCCTCTGTCAAGTCACCCGCTGTGCTGAGCGCTTTCTGCCCTGTAGGTTGTCATCCTGGGCCTGGAGGCAGGTTCCACAAAGATAGCACAGACCGCAGTGGGCTATGCTTTGGCTTGTCTCCCACACTGGAATTTTGTTCAAAGCAGAACAAGACACATTATAACATGTTCATGATCAGTGTAGAAAGTCATAATAAGGCGCACCCTGCTGCTCTCGTAATACACATATCTTTCTTGTCTTTCTGTTCGTATGTGAATGTGTGTGTGTGTGTGTGTGTTATGCTCTTGAGCTGTGGGCATAGCAATTCAACTCTCAAGTCACAATGATTATAATGATCAAGAGAGTAGAAGTTACTTTGGAAACTCTCTGGACCCTGAATGTCCCTGCAGAATATAAGCCATATTTCTCTTCCTTCCTTCCTTCCTTCCTTCCTTCCTTCCTTCCTTCCTTCCTTCCTTCCTTCCTTCCTTCCTTCCTTCCTTTCTTTCTTTCTCTCTCTCTCTCTCTCTCTCTCTCTTTCTTTCTCTCTCTCTCTCTCTTTCTCTCTCTCTCTCTCTCCTTCTCACTCCTCTCTCCCCATATTACACCTTTAAGGAAGATTCCAAAGCATTAAGCTATGGAAGCAGAAGGCATGTATAGTTATGTAGGGAATGAATGCTGGAAAGGAAGATTTTAATTTTTATTGTTGTGCCCTTGAAAATATGATGGCCGCATTAAATTGCTACCAGAAGAACAAATATGCATCAGTATAGCATCTCTTTCAGTATCTAACTATTATCATGAATGTTCATGTGTATCTGTACAGTCAGAGTATTCAAAATTTACAAATTACAAAAATTAAGGTTTATCAATCAGAAATAATATTACTAATAGCAGTAAATAGTTCCAAATAGTTTAGCATTGCTTGCTGAGTTGAAATCCTTACACCTCATCTCATGGGGGCTCAATGCTTTAACCATCCCAATGTTTGATTTAAATATTATAAAATATTAAACCATGCAAATACTGATAGAATTTTATTTTCTATCAAAGATGCAAATATTTCTATTTTTGCACTTTAGCCTATGTAACACGGGGTGTTTAAACCATAAATATTGCAAAATTTATGATTTAATATTTGAAAGTCACCATCTCTTTCAGAGTAAGAACCTTGCGTAGTGGGATATTATTTCTATTTTGGTAAATCAGTCTTGCCTGAAGACCAGAGGGCAAAGCTAAAGCCCCTAGAGGTCAGGCAATGGTGACACACACCTTTAATCCCAGGATTTGGGAGACAGGGTCAGATGGATCTCTGTGACTTCAAGGCCACCTTGGGCTGTAGAAGATGAATGCAGAAACAAACCCAGGTGATGGTGACCTCCATCTTTAATCCCAGCCCTAGGGAGTCACACCCTTAATCCCAGCACTAGAGGGAATAAAAAAGTAGGAGAAGAGAAAGACTTAGTCTGCTTAGTTTACGGTTGCCTAGTCTTGGTAGAGGTAAGACTTCTCTAGTGACTTGGCTGCTTTGCTTTTCTGGTTTTCAGGTTGAACCCCAATTTCTGTCTCTGAGTTTTTATTATTCATGCTGCAGTCTTGCAGTTAAAACATTGTTCGTGATACAGAAAAATTGATCTGGGCCTGGAGAGATGTCTCCGTGGCTAAGAACAGGTACTGTTCTTTCAGAGGACCTGGTTAGAGGCTCAGCACCCATAGCAGGTGACTCACACCTGCCTCTAACTCTAGACTGACGGGATCTGCCAGCCTCTTCTGGACTCCACTAGCACCCACACACCTGTGCACGGACACCCTCGCACATAAGAAAGATGGGATAAACTTTCCAGAACAACCTTATTGATTCTGTCCAGACATGGACAGAGTAACCGAACATTCCAGGCCTTCTCCCTTTGACCTTCTGGGTTGGTGGCCAACATGACCTTCTCAGCCCTGTAAAAGCCTTTTGTTTTGGTTTCGGTTTGTTGGGGATGCTTGAGTGGGTAATGTTCAGCACACACCTGGACTCCATGTGTACCATGAAGATGCTTGATTCTAACTTGGAGGGAATTAGCTTCTGTCAAGAAAAGATGGCTACCCCTTCAAATAAGTGCATCACAATACAAACCCACTTTGTTCTGAATAAAGGACATAGCCTACTGATCCTACTGCTTTTAATAAGTTACTCTCAAGTGCTAAGGAATTTAAGAGCTGCCCAATGACTAGACTGCTATAAAACCATAATTGCTGGAGAGAAAGTAGCAGAGTATTATGCAAATGAATCATTTTAATGCAGAAGAAGGCCTTTATTTTATTTGCTGATGGTAAGATGTATATACTTATGCTGTGTACAAGAATATCTTGTAATGTGTGATGTAGAAGAAGAGGCAGGCTGTGTTCCCACCGCCCGGTTCCGGCTAGCTTTATACCTGGAATAATTACACAGAAACTGTATTCTTTTAAACACTGCCTGGCCCATTGTCTCCAGCCCCTTATTGGCTAACTCTCACATCTTGATTAACCCATATCTAATAATCTGTGTGCCACCACGAGGTCGTGGCTTACTGGGAGGATTCTAACCCACCTCCATATTGGGCAGGAGAAGTATGGTGTCTGCCTCACTTCCCTTCTTCCCAGCTTTCTGTACTGTCTACTCTGCCTACCTATGTTCTGACCTATCAGGTCAAGCAGTTTCTTTATTAATTAACCAATGAAAGCAACACATAGAAAGACCCACCTACATCAGTGTGAGATTTGGCATACTGAGGTGAGCTCATTAGCATTGTCAGTGCCTAGCACACTTCCCTTTTTTTGTGATAAGAATGACTTGGTCTTCATTCTTTCATAATTTTCAATACAACACCTGCTCCTAACCGGAGCCACCACACTGTGTTGTCTCACGAACAAAATTACTTCTATTTAACAGAAAATTTGTATCCTCTGCCCAATAGCTCCCAAGAGCTCTCCAAATTTTCAACCCCAGTCCTAGCCTCTGGTAGTCATTCGCTTCCCATCCGCCCATTAAAATGACATTTTAGATTACACACATGAGATGTGTACCATAATGTTTAGTTCATTGTGCTAGGGTTGTTTCAGTTAACAAAATGTCCTATGATTATCCACGCTGTAGTAAAGACTCTTTTGTCTTAAAGGTAAAAATAATGTTTCATCATGGATCTTTTTATTTTTTGAAAATGACTTTTCAGATGAGTAATCTCTAAGGAAGTGTTTTAAAGGCTTCAATGATAAAACACATCCAAACACTATGCTTTCTAAAAGTTACTCTTTTGATAACCTTATATGTAAACATAATGTATTTTGATCACATATACTCTCCATTCCTCTCTAGCTCCTTTTGGGTCTCCTCTCACTTCTCCCTCACTGTGTCTTCTGTCTCCTCATCTTCCTCTCTAAATATAGCACTCACTGAGTCTCTTTAACATGCTGCCCATATGTGTTTGGGTGTAGGGCTGTGCACTGGGGCAGGAGCAACCTTCAAGAGGTCACATCACCGGACAAAACTGACTCTTCTTCCCCCAGCAGCTCCTCAACTAGCAGGGAGGCCTTGGGATGCCTTCCCCATCCATGCTGGAATCTTGGCTACTTTGATCTAGCGCAGTCTGCCACAGCTACTGAGGGTTAATGAATGCAACTCTCCTGCTGTAGCTGGAAGACACTAATTTAGAGCCATCTTCCCATTGCTATGGCTTTTACAAGCTTTCTGCTCCTACTTTCCTGATGTTCCCTGAGCCTTTAGGATAGGGGTGGGACACAGACGACCCTTTTGGGGATGAGCACTCCACAGTTGTTTATTCTCTGTGCTTTGACCATTTGTGGTTTAACCTCTATCTACTGCCTAATAATAGTAATAATAATAATAATAATAATAATAGCAAATGAAGAATAAATAAAGGTCTCTGAAGAGGACTGTGATGTTCCCATTTATGGGCCTAGTGATAAATAATTTAGAAGGCAGTTGATATCATATCTATTTAGCAAAAGGCTAGCAGTCGGTTCTCCTCTTGGGTCTGTGAACTCTCTGATCACGGGTTCCTGATCAGGTCACAAGACCAGGCCTCAGTGCCCTCTTGTTGAGTGGCCTTCAGTCTAAGCGGAGACTCACTAGTTATCCCTAAAACACTTGTGTCACTCCTGCATCAATGAGCACATTTTGCCAGGCAGGTCATTGCTATAGCTCCCAAGTTCATAAATTCCTGTCCACCTACCTACTCACTTCTGGTACTATGAGAGCTAGCCAATAGGAGAAGGCTTTCTGAGCAGTACCAGCTTGATTTCTGGGCATGACGGAAGTGTGTGGTATCCTTAGTAACAGGGTCCTATTGTCAAGTTCTGGGGGCCAACAAAGAACAATAGCAATAGCTCGCTATTCTTCTCCTTCTCTTCAGGAATTGTTGGTTATATTGTCAGTATAGGTTTCCATTTCTAAAATGTTTTCTGCGCTAAGCATTGTGTTTCTTGACAGACCAGTCCCGTAGGTGAAATAGTCATTCTGATTAACTCTGAGTCACCATTCTATCATGACTTTTCAAGGACAAACAGGTTCGGGGCTTTTCGGGCTAACAAACCTAGTTACAGCCAGCTGGGGAGCTTCTTGGCCCCCAACAAAAGCCAATGATCTTCCTAGTGGCTTCTCGTTTCAGAATGGAAGTTTCCTGAGCATTCATTCGCCAGGGCATTGGTAGCCTTTTAGTTATCCCCATGTCTGGGTTGTTGGACCAGCACACAGAGGCGCTTCCCACCCAGAGTTTCCAGGAATTAATTTTCATCTATAGGCCAGGCATGTCAGTTCGAAGTGCTGGATGGAAACATGCAAAATGCCTAACCTGGATCTGAGAAGAAATTACCAGGAGTGCCACTAAGTCCTCACCTTAACTCTAAGGTTAAGGAACAAAGGGGCCAAAGGAGAGGAGGAAAGTCAGTGATAAACTGAAACATTTTAAATGGAATGAAATTTAAAGGACACTTTAAAACTTGTAGAATGTCCCAAAGGCGCCTGTAGAAGCACATGCACAAGCACATGCACAACATCAATGCATACATTGCAATGAAGAAAGACTTAAAATCTGCGGTCTAAGGATCTAGACCACAAAATCAGACAAGTAGTATAAAGTTCAATAAAGAAGAAGACAAAGAAGATGATGATGATGAAGAAGAAGAATGAGGAGGAGGAGGAGGAGGAGAATAAGTCCAAAATTAAAAACACCTGAGTGCAGAAATTAACAAAATAAGAAATAGGCACAAAAGAGAAATTAATGATGATGATGACGGACAATGCAAAATATCTCTGAATCATTTCCTTGACCAGACAAGGGACTTAGAGCTACCCAAAGACCACTGACAGCTCTACAATACAGAGGCAGTTCAATCAAAAATGGACAAGGAGTTGCAGATGTATTTCTGTATTTGCAATATGCATGTGTGTTCAACAAACATAAGGAAGAGTGCGCTTCGGCTGCTTGTGCACAAACGGAAATGGAAAGGCAGTTGGCTCTTTGATGGCGGTGCTGTGAGTATAGTGGAAAAGTTACCATACAGCGTGCTGATGAGAAATCCGAGCCTTGTCACCCCATGTATAGGTTATAATTTGCTCCAGCCCTTTTGAAAATGGAAGGCAGATCTCTATAACAGTGACCTTAGGAGGAGTTTTACCTCTTGGAGCTAAGTACAGTCTAAAACCATGCATTTGTAACAACAATATTCCTGTTTTAGCCTTTGTTCTGTTGCTGTGATAAACCATTATGGCCAAAAGCAACTTGGGGAAGGAAAGGGCTCATTTGGCTTCCAGTTCCCGGTCACAGTCCATCACGGAAGGAATTTAGGACAGTACCTGAATGCAGGTTCTTGGAGGCAGGAACTGAAATGGAGGCCATGGAGGAGCGCCGTTCACTGGCTTGCTTGCTGTGACTTTCTTCTACAATTTAGGATCATATGCCCATGGATGACACTGATCACAATGGCTGATCCTCTCCACATTTATCATTGATCAAGAGAACGCCTTTACAGACTTGCCTACAGGCCAACCTGAAGTAAACATTTTCTCAATAGGGGTTCTCTTTCCAGCTAACTCTAGCTGGCATCAAGTTGGCAAAATTTAACTAACTTAGTCCCTAAATTGATAAGACAAGTGAGGGTCATGAAATATTAATCATAAATAAAAGAATGAGGGTTCAAAATACGTTTATTATATGGGACTTTGAAATGATTACGCTAAGTGAAAAAAATGCAATTCAATTCATATGAGAAAACAGCTTCCATAGAAGAATTACTTGGACCAGGTTTGACTGTTCCCATGTCTAAGAGGGCATCAGAACACCTGGTAGGTGGGCCAGTACTGTTTGGGAAAGCTGGCTGGGTACAAGCCTGCGAATCAGCCAGTAAACAGCATCCCTCCATGACCTCTGCCCTGAGCTCCTGCATTTGCTGTCCTCAGTGATGGATTGTGACTTGGCAGTATAAGATGAAATGGGCCCTTTGGGTCCCAGGTGGCTTTGGGTCATGGTGTTCATCACAGTAACAGGAAGCAAAGTGGGACATGTATACCATTCTCGGTATTCTACTCTAGATAGTCACTACTAAGAATGTGTAAAAACATGAGCAAGAGGCACATGCAAGAGTGTGCTTGGAATATTACTCATAAGAACTCACGCTTCACTTTAGGTCATTAGATGTGCGTGTTGTGTTATATTCATGTAAAGGAAAGAATGACCTCGTGCAACAATTGGAATGAAGGAATCACAAATATACAAGTGAAAAAAGACATCTTTAAAAGACTGTCACAGAGTCTCTTTATATGCACCAAGCACCATCATGGGAGAATGCCGATGGCTGCATGAATTCTTTCTTCCCCTCATATATTATGTCCCTAACGTAGTTTCTCCTCCCTCCTCTCTTCCAAGTCATTCCCTTCTCACCTCCCCTCTCCCCCCACATCCACCCCTCCTCTGTTTCCCTTCAGAAACAAGCAGGTCTTCCAGGGATATCAACCAAATACGGCATACCAAGTTACAATAAGTCTAGGCACTTACCCTCATGCCAAGGCTGAACGAGGCAGCCCAGTGGAAGGAAAGACAACCCAAAAGCAGGTAAAAGAGTCAGAGACAGCCCCTGCTCCCACTTTTAGCAGTCTACAAGAACAGCAAGCTACATAACCATAACGCATATGCAGAGGACCTGGATCAGAGCCACCCGGGCTCCCTGATGGTGGCTTCAGTCTCTGTGAGCCCCCATGGACCTGATCAGTTGATTCTATGGGCCATGTTTTTGTGGTGTCCTCCAAACCTCTGGCTCCTATGATCCTTCCTCCTCCTATTCCTTGGGATTCCCTGAAATCCACCTAATGTTTGGCTGGGAGTCTTTACATTTGCTCCTATATGGCAGGATGGAGCTTCTTCGATGAGGTTATAACAGGCTCTGGTATTTGAGAAGAACAGAGTACCATTAGGAGTCATTTCATTGATTCTTTTTCCAGTCGCGTTTGGTTCCATTCCTGGTCTCTATACTATCTAGCCTTTGGCTCCTGGCCATCCAGGCACTATCAGGCATGGGCTCGCTCTCACCCTTTCATGGCATGGGTCTCACATTGAGCTAGTCGTTTGTTGGTCACTCCACAAGCTGGGCATCCCATTTACCCCAGCACATTTTGCAGGCAGGGAAACTCATAGGTCAAAGGCTTTGTGACTGAGTTGTCCCAGTCCCACCACTGGCAGCCTTGCCTGACTACAGAGGACGGCCCGCTCAGGCTCCGCACCCCCATTACTATGAGTTTTCTTTAGTATCGCTCTCATAGAGTCCAGGGAGTTTCCATTATAAGGTTTCTACCTAGCCTCCAAATGCACCCAGATTCCAGTCATCTCTCCCAGTACTCTCTGCCTCCATTAGCTCCTCTGCGCTCTGCACACCTAATCTCTACCATTCACATCTCCACCTACTCTCAGTTCTCTAGTAAAATCTACTCTCTTTCCTTTTTCCAGAGAGATCCATGCATCCTGCTTGATCTTTCTTTGTTACTTAGCTTCTCTGGGTCTGTGGCTGATAGCCTGATTATCCTTCACTTTATAGCTAATATCCGTTTATAAGAGAGTCCATACCAGGCTTGTCTTTCTGGGCTACCTCACTCAGGATGACTTTTTTTTAGTTCCATCCATTTGCTTGTAAATTTCGTGATGTTATTGTTTTTAATGGCTCAGTAATAAGCCACTGTGTAAATGTACCACATTTTCTTTCTTGTTTCTGTTTTTGAGTTATACATTTGCCTGCACTCCCCCTCCTTCCTTCCCTTTCCCTTGTATGCTTTCCAGGGACTTCCAAGTTCCCTATTTACTAAGGATATCTTGTCTTTTTCTCCTTGTTATGTAGATTCATATATGTCCCTCTTAGGGTCCTCTTTGTTGCCTAGGTTCTCTGGGGTTGTGGATTGTAGGCTGCTTTTTCTTTGCTTTATGCCTAAAAATTACTTATAAAGTGAGTATATATTATATTTCTCTTTCTGGGTCTGGGTTATCTCACCCAATATGTTTTTTTCTCCATCCATTTCCCTGCAAATTTCAAGATGTCATTATTTTTACTACCGTTTAGTACTATGTTGTATAAATGTACCATATTTCTTTATCCATTCTTTGGTTGAGGGACATCTAGGTTGTTTCCAGGTTCTGGCTATTGTGAACAGTGCTACTATGAATATGGCTGAGCACATGTCTTTGTGGTATGATTGAACACTCTTTGGGTGCATACCCAAAAGTGGTATTGCTGGGTCTTGAGGTAGATTGTTTCCTAATTTTCTGAGAAATTACCATACTGATTTCCAAAGTGGCTGTACAATTGCAGCAATGGAGGAGTGTCCCCCTTACTCCACATCCTCTCCAGCATAAGCTGTCATCAGTGTTTTTGATCTTGGCCCTTCTGACAGTTGTAAGATGGAATCTCAGAGTTGTTTTGATTTGCATTTCTCTGATGGCTAAGGATGTTGAGCAATTCCTTAACTGTCTTTCAACCCTTTGAGATTTGTCTCTTGAGTGTTCTCTGTTTAGGTCTATACCCCACTATTTAAATTGAATTATTTGTTCTTTTGATGCCAAGTTTCTTGAGTTCTTTGTATAATTTGGAGCTTAATCCTATGTCTGATGTGGGGTTGGTGAAGATCTTTTCCCATTCTATAGGCTGCCATTTTGTCTTGTTGACTATGTCCTTTGTTTTATAGAAGTTTCTCAGTTTCAGGAGGTCCCATTTATTAATTATTGCTGTCAGTGTTTTGCTACTGGGATTATATTTAGAATGTGGTCTCCTGTGCCAATACTTTCAAGGCTTTCTTTTCTATAAAGTTCAGTGTCGTTGGTTTTATGTTGAGGTTTTATATCTATTTGGACTTGAGTTTTGTGCACAGTGATAGATATGGATCTATTTTCATTCTTCTATATGTTGATATCCAGTTATGCCAGCACTGTTTGGTTCTGGTACCACATTTTCTTTGTCCATTCTTTGGTTGAGAGGCATATAGGTTGTTTCCAGTTTCTGACTATTATGAATAAAGCTGTTATCAGCATCATTGAGCATGTGTCCTTATGGTAGTAGGATCAAGCATCCATTGGTTATATGCCCAGGAGTGGTATAGCTGAGTCTTGAGGTAGATTGATTCCCAATTTTCTGAGAAACTGCCATATTGATTTCCAAAGTGATTGCATAAGTTTTTACTCCCACCAGCAATGGAGAAGTGTTCCTCTTGCTCCACATCCTCCCTTGCATGAAATGTCACTTGTGTTTTTGATCTTAGCTGTTCTGAAAGGTGTAAGATAGAATCTCAGTGTTGTTTTAATTTGCATTGCCCTGATGACTAAGGATGTTGAATATTTCTTTGAAGTGCTTCTTGACCATTGGAGATTCTCTTTTTAGATCTGTACTCCATTTTTAAAATTGGATTATTTAGCTTGTTTATGTGTAGTTTCTTGAGTTCTTTATATACTTTGGATATTAGTGTCTATCAGATGTGGAGTTGATAAAGATCTTTTCCCATTCTCTGCATTACCTTTTTGTCTTATTGACTTCATCCTTTGCTTTACAGAAGCTTTTCAGTTTCATGAGGTCCCATTTATTAATTGTTGATCTTAGTGCCTATGCTATTGATATTCTGTTCAGGAAGTTGTCTTCTGTACCAGTGTGTTCAAAGCTATTCCTCACTTTCTCTTCTATCAGGTTCAGTATATCTGGTTTTATGCTGAGGTGTTTGATCCACTTGGGATAGATTTTGTGCAGGGTAATAGATATGGGCTTCTTTGCATTCTTCTAATGTGGACATCCAGTTAAACCAGCACCATTCATTGAAGATGCTTTAATTTTTTCCATTGTATATTTCTGTGTTCTTTATCAAAAATCAGGTGTTCACAGGTATGTGGATTGAGTTTTAGGTCTTTGATTTTATTATATTGAATAGCCTGTCTGTTTTTGTACTGATACCATATGGGTTTTGTTTTTCTTTGTTTCTTTATGTTTTTAATTTGTATTGATTCTTTGTGGATTTCACACCATGCATTTTGATCCTGCCTTTCTTCCTGTCCCCTCGCATCTGCCCTCTGCCCTTGCCACCTCCCCCCACAACAAAACCAGATTTAAAAGAAAAACCAAAACCAAAGCAAAACAAAGAAACTAGAGAGAGGGAGGGAGGAGAGAGGGAGAGAGAGACAGGGACAGAGAGACACAGAGAGAGAGAGAGAATCCTGTATTCTGGCCAGTTGAGTCACACAGTTCACCCTTTATTCCATTCATCTTTCTACCCATCTATTCATCTCTGGGATGAAGCCTACTTGATCATCGTAGATGATGATCTTTTGGATGATCTTCTTGGTTCGGGTGTGCTTGCTTCATTTTGTTCTTGAGCTTTAAAGTGTGCAGTTGAATTTCTAGTATGAGATTTCTCCATTTTTTTTAATGTTGGTACTTAATGCTATGAACTTTCCTCTCAGTACCACTTTCATTGTATCCTGTAAATTTGGATATGCTATGTATTCATTCTCTTTAAATTCTAGAAAGTCTTTAATTTCTTTATTTCTGTTCTAACTCAATTTTTATTCAATAGATAGCTGTTCAGTTTCCATGAGTTTCTAGGCTTTCTGTTGCTTCTGTTATTGAAATCCAGCTTCAATCTGTGGTGATCTGATGGGATGGATACAGGAGGTTATTTCAATTTTCTTGTATCTATTGAGATTGTATCTACTGTAACCAAGCATGTGGTCAGTTTTGGAGAAAGTTCCATGAGATGCTGATAAAATGTTCTGTGGATATCAGTTTGGTCCATTTGGTTAATAATGTCTGTTAGCTCCAGTATTTCTGTTTAGTTTTTGTTTAGATGGTCTATCCCTTGGTGAGAGTGGGGTATTAGGATCTTCCACTATTAGTGTGTGATAGCTGATATGTCATTTACGCTTAAGTAATGTTTCTTTTACAAATGTGGGTGTCCTTGCATTTGGGGTGTAGATGTTCAGAACTGAAATGTCATCTTGGTGAATTTTCCCATTGATGAGTATGAAATGTCCTTCCCCATCTCTTTGAAATACTTTTGGCTTGAAGTCTACTTTGTTAGATATTAGAATAACTGTACCAATTTGCTTCTTGGGTTCTTTTGCTTGGAAAATCTTATTCCAACACTATACTCTGAGGTAAAGTCTGTTTTGATGTTGAGATATGTTCCTTGTATGCAGCAGGAGGATGGATTCTGTTTTCATACCCATTCTGTTAACTTGTTTATTTTTTTGGAGAGTTTATTTCATTAATATTGTGAGATATTAATGATCAATGATTGTTAATACCTCTAATTTTGTTGTTGGTGGAGGTAGTGGTGGTAGTTATAGCGCGTGTGTGTGTTTCCCTTCTTTTGGTTTTGCTGGTGTGTGATTTTTTTTATTTCTTGGGTTTTCATGAGTGTTGTTATTCTCCTTGAGTTGGAGTTTTCTGTCTAGTATTTTCGCAGGGGTGAATTTGTGGATAGATATTGCTTAAGTTTTACTTTGTCATGGAATAATTTTTTTTCTCCATCTATGGTGCTTGAAAGTTTTGCTGGGTAGAGTGGTCTGGACTGGAATCCGTGGTCTCTGAGAGTCTGCAGGACATCTGTCCAAGACCTTCCACCTTTTAAAGTCTCTGCTGAAAAGTCAAGTGTGATTCTAATAGGTTGGCCTTTATATGTTACTTGGCCCTTTTTTCCTTTCAGCTTTTAACATTCTTTCTTTGTTCTGTATGTTTAATGTTATGATTATTATGTGGCAAAGGGACTTCCTTTTCTGGCACAGTCTATTTGGTGTTCTGTAAGCTTCTTGTATCTGTATAGGCATGTCATTCTTTAGGTTGGGAAAATTTCCTTCTATTTCTCTGTTGAAAATATTTCTGAGCCTTTGAGCAGATATTCTTCTCCTTCTATTCCTATTAGTCTTAGAATTGATCTTTTCATAGTGTCCTCAATTTCCTGGAAATTTTGTGTTAAGAATTTTTAGATATAACATTTGACTGTGTAACTATTTCTCCTATCATATGTTCAAAACCCTGGGTTCCCTTTTCTATCTCTTGCATTCTGTAGGTGATACTTGTGTCTTTAGTTCCCATTCACTAACCTAGATTTTCTGTTTCTAGAATTTTCTAAATTTGTGTGTGTGTGCATGTGTGCATGTGTGTGTGTGTGTGTGTGTGTGTGTGTGTGTGTGTGTTTACTACCTCTATTTCCATTTTCAGGTCTTCAACAGCTTTATTCATTTACTTCAACTCTTTGTTTCTTCCTGGTTTTCTTTAAGGGGTTTATTCATTTCCAAGTTTTGCTTGTCTTTTCCTTGATTTCTTTAAGGGATTTATTTGTTTCTTCATTATGGACCTCTACCATTTTCATAAAGTTGGATTGAAGGTTATTTTCTTGTGCTTGAACTATGTTGGAATATCCAAGGCTTGCTGTGGTAGGACAGCTGGGCTCTGGTGCTGACAGATTGCCATGTGTTGTTGACTGAGTTCTTACACTGGTGTCTAGGCATCTGGGTTTGGGGTGCTTAGAGGTCTGTGTGCCAATTTCTGAGTTTGTCTTTGTTGGATGGATGTTTTGTTCCTTGTTTCCTCTCTGGTCTTCTGACCTTTGTGGCCTGAAGTTTTGGCAGCTGATGTGACCTCTGTTCTAGCAGGGAATCTCAGTCCCTGTTGGGACTGTACTATGGTGGCTAGCTTGCTCTTTGGTCCAGCAGGGTGTCTCTGCCTCATTTGGGGGATGGGATAAGGTGAAGAGGAGGGGGTGGGGATATTGGGGAGCAGTAGGAGAATGGAAGAGGTCTGTAGGTAGGCCAACTCTCTGGAGTTCTGGTGCCTGACGCTGCCTCCATTTCAGCAGTGAGTCTCTGCTTGAGTTCACCGATCTGTTCTTCTGACTGGTGTGGCTTATTTTTCTGACTGGCATTGCCTATAACTGATCAGCAGATATCAGCTGGGACAGGGACCCAGGGATAGTTCTTTACCATAAAGAGCCATTTGCCCTGGGTCTGTGGGCTGAGTCCTTCGAATCTGCAGCTGAGCGAGACTAGCAAAACTAGGGCTCAGGGGCATCACCCTTACACACAAGTCTTCCTTGACACATTATCTTCATGTGACATTTTGTCATCCCATGAGCTCTACCTCTGTGGTGGCCAGTGCCATATTTATGATGATTTAGTTGTGTGTTGGAATCCCTTGCTGTTCTCCCAAGGCCAACCACATAGACACATGAGATAAACTCAGTAAAAGTCAGTGATTGAAAGGAGGTCACTTTTCAGTTCATAGACTACTCTGGTTTCTAGTTGGGAGCAAATAGGCATGAATCATTGCCAGCTACAGAGAGTAGTGTTTATTGAAAGATTTGGGATATGTCTGTCAGTTTGTTTCTGCCTTGAAATGCCCTCATCTTAGGTTATTGGTTTGTCTGAAGTGGCTAAGAATTCATAAGCAAAATGTACAGAATTAGGATTACTTGCAAGGCCAATTGACATGCCCCATTCATTGTTTTTCTAGTTTGTGTCTCCTCTATTTTGGTGAAGTTTTGGTACATGTTGTTTCTTGGGTTTTTTTTTTAGAGGTTTTATTTGTAGAACTCTAATATTTGCGGTGGTCTGTTCTCTTGTTTCTAGGCATTCCCAAGGGATCATACAGGCAGAAATATAGAAAAAACAAAAAGCACATTTTGGTTGAGAGTTATGAAACATTACAGGAATCCTCAGCCTAAAGTCGGAGAACATTCTGTATTCCTACAGCTAAAGTCAAGATGGCATTTACCTGTGAGAGCGTTCAGTTACTGGGGAGGCAAAACAGGGCTTTGGGAGGGTGGGAGACAGGCATCTCCAGGGAAGCTTAATGTTTCAGTTTCCTTAGGACTTTTCTTTATTTGAATAAGATCGATGCAGTCTCTCTAAAGACAGAGCAAATGCCTGCTATTCATCAGATGGAGAACTCTGATGAAATCAGAGATTTTCTCTGAGTCCCATTTCCTTTTTTCCATCTATAAAATACAAATCATAAAATTAGCCTATGGAACTAGATCTTGGTACGGCCTACCCCACACTGACAGCACAGAAGCGGACAGATCTGTGCAGCAGACGGCAGAGCTGCAGCCCTCACCTTCTCCGTCGCTGTGTGTGTGCTTCCAATTTCAAAGAATAAAATTAGGCACATGAGGAAAATTTCGTCTTTCCTTTGTAAACCCTTCTGCCGAAATAGGCCCAACGGCAATCGACACTTCATAATTCCAGGGGCTGTAAGAACAAAACAGGCTGCCTCTGCTCCTGACTGTTTCTCCTTCGCTTCTGTGAAGTCAAGAGGAACATACAGTGATCTGTTTTTCTCTGTACTGATGATTTAACAGGAGACAGTACAGAAGATGTGGACCAGATGGGGCTGCACGAGGGTCCCTAAGTAAAGCATGTAGGAAGAGGAGTCACCCCACGACTTCTAAAGAACCTTGGAATCCTTCTGCGAGCCCCCCCCTCCCAGGATTCCTGGTTCCCACTTACCCATGGCCTCTCGTTTTTCTGAACAGTGACGTCACATTGCCTTCCTCAAACTGAGTCTCTAAGCCTGTTTTCACCCCTTCACACAGGGAAGGTCGCTGGGAATCCCACAAAAACCAAATCAAAATCAAGGTTAGTCAGTGCTGATCAGTGCTGTCAGACTCTACACACACACACACACACACACACACACAGAGAGAGAGAGAGAGAGAGAGAGAGAGAGAGAGAGACAGACAGACAGACAGACAGACAGACAGACATTGAGGAAGAGAGAGACAGACAGACAGAGAGAGACAGAGAGACACAGAGAGAGACAGAAAGAGGTTTCTTTTTAAAATATTTTTCAATGCATGTATGTGAGTTTATGTGCATAACATGCATGCAGGAAGTCATGTGTCCAGAGGGTGACAGAGCTCCTGGAACCAGAGTTATCGGTAGTGTTGCCTCCTGCCGTGGGGGCTGTGAACTATACTTAGGTCCTCTGTAAGAGCAGTAAGGGCTGTAAACTGCCCTGCCATCTCTCCAGCCCCCACCCCTACTTTCTACACCCATTTTCCCCCAAATGCCAGAAAAGGATCATAGCCTTTCTCCAGCCATGGAAATCCTGAAGTGCATGGTCCCAATCCTTCCTGTCCACCTGCCTCAGCCACTTTCTTCCTTCCAATCTTCTTTGGTCCTTTCCCCCTAAAATAAAAATAAAATGCATACATTTTCCGATCCTTGGACCAATCTCTAACCCTCTTATCCCACATCTACTTCCTGTGTCCCCGTCTGAGGTCTGTCCCAGTTCCTTGACTCACCTTGTGGTCTTGTTGCTGTGGCTTGAATCTGACTGCCTTCCGTAGTCTCCTGTTTAGAATGGTTGATCACCAGTTGTGGCACCATTTTAAAGGCCCTGCAGCCTTTAGAGACATGGGATCTGGCTGGTAGAAATAGGTTGACACTTGTGGCCACCCCTCGTTTCAGACCACGCTCTCACTTCCTGGTTCACTACCCTGGGAATAGCTCGGTCATACCCTTCTGTCAGTGAGAACACTGCCAAGGCCTTCCCGTTAAAATGGACCGAAGTCCCCCTGAAACACAAAGGCCAAACAGACCTTTCTTCCTCGAACTTATGTTTGTCATGTATTAAGTCATAGCAATACGAGAGTGACTATAACATTCCTGGACTCCGTCCCCTACTTACCACTCGGCATCCCTAATCTCTTTTATACCTATGGTGCGATCATAGCACTCTTGTGATTGCGTCTTGGGTAAATCAGAACAGATGAGATGAAAGCAATCCAGAGTGCACAGACACTAGAGCAAGGCTGCTGAGCAATAGCATATGAGGCTCTACCTGCTGCTGATCATAAGGTGAAATTGCTTCAGGCCACTGGGATGCAGGTCAAGTCCTTAGACTTAGACCCTCTCTAGAAGAAATACTAAAGGAAAGGCCGGTGTCACAGCTGATGAAAATCAGAGACGCTCTGGGCTCCCATGTTGCTTTAGGACGGTGGATTTTGAATCATGGGGACGAGAGCGTGAAAGCGGACGTGGTGGTTGCTGCAGTGAGTGGGTGTTACTAAGGGGAAACTCCAGGTTGCTAGTGAGTAGAAACCAGGCAGATTGTAAACATCCCACAGTGCACAGGGTGGTCCCTACCGCAAAGACTCGGAACACCGAGCATGCGCTGCGGCTGAGAATGAGAACAGTAAAAATAAAAATTTCACCTTTCCCTTCTTGGGTGACGCAAGTAGGAAAATATGGCAAAAGGAAAGAAAGTGGTGTGGACCAGGGAAAGGGCAAGGTAAAGAGCAATGGAGTTTTGATGCAGAGATCCACGGGGCAGAGGTGGGGAATTAAAGCACACGGAGAGCGGCTGTATCCTCGCGTGGGCTCTGTGGAGCCACACTGGAGGAAGAAGGGGCCTGTCATCCAGCAGTGAACTACACTTGCTGCCTCCGCTGTCGGGGTAACAAACTCCCAGAAATGCAGAGCGTCTAGTGCAGAATGAAGCTGGGGTGACCTCACCAGCCTGTGGTTTTGATGCTTAGATGAGGGACCTAAAGGCGACAGCTTCAACACACTTCAGAGCACTACCCATGCCTTTGACAACTTCTAACCAGGAGACATGCGAAATGGTGAAGGGTGGTGGCCTTTGCAGCGAGGGAAAGGTGAGTGCCTGGGCAGGCATGGGAATAGGGAAGGGACCTCAAAATCAACAATTAGTTGAGAAGAGGAGAGAAACAGGAGGGAGAGCTGAGGCAGGAGAAGGGAGGGGGACAAGCTGAAGGTGGAAGAGCCTAAGCCAGTGAGAGATGGTACAAAGGGGGAGCCCGCAGACAGAAAGTGGTGTGCAGTCTGTGGGGTCGGTGACAGGGGCTCTTACAAAGGTCTGAAAAGCTTCATGGACAGGAAGATGTCTTAGGTGCTGGGAGGAGAACGGCACAGCTAAAAGGGATGCTCAGTGCTCTGTGGAGAGGGACAAGGAGAGGACTGGTGGGGCAGAGCTGAGAGAGGAGCAGGTGGTGACACCACATGGGCCACAGAGCCCTCAGCGTGAAGGATGCAGCTGGGTGGCGGGCAGGAGAAGAGAATGAGCTCACCAGGGCTCCTCGCACGGAAAGCCTTCTTCCCAGAGGACGACTTTCCAGGACAGAGTCAGACCCCTCTGGGGTGTAAGTGTGGCCTATAGCATGCTCCTCCTGTTCGCCTTGTTGGCTAGTGAAGGATGGAACCAATTCATCACAAGACACAAATGGCCATGTTTTCGCCTTTCCAATGACACCCCCTTTGGAAAATTCAAAGGAAGTTTTCCTATTTTTTTCCCTAAAAGTAAAGTATCTGGTTATATGTTCTTGCTTCCCCACACCACCAACCTAAAGTGAGTATTACAAACTCATCCAAAGGGTGCTAGGATTTTGGAGACACGTCCATGTCGGGTGGTTTTGCAGAGTACAATTCACTAATGTTACCCCCACCAGACTATGCGATGATGGCAAAGGAAAGGACCCTACGCAGGTTGGAAAGGAAGCAGAGGCCAAGCAGAAATGGAAACGTGTTCTAGAAAACAGAAGGCTTAGGAAACATCCACGCAGCTCAGGAGTAAACAACCCAGGACCCAACAGCCTTCCCTGTCCTTGTTCCCCTGCAGGCCACAGCTGCATCTATCTCTTTGTCAGAATAGCTGAATAACCTATCTGCTACTGTATCTTGAATGCGTGCTAAAGTGTTGTGAGCTAAATCACCAAATTTATATGTTAATAGTCTTTGGAGAGGAGCCTTTGGAAAGTGGTTAGAATCACACAAACCTGTGAGACCAAGACCCCTGTGATGTTATCAGTGCAAGAAGAGCAGAGGTCAAAGCCAGTACATTGGCCCACTGTTGTCTTGTGATGTCCTCTGACATGGCACCATATGACAAGAAGCCCCCATGAAATGCCAAGCAGATGCAGACGGCATGGTTTTCTTAATCTTCAGAATCATATCCAAATGAACTTCTAGTATTATAGTCTCAGAAATAGAATACAATATAGTGTATTCTAGCATAATAACTTATTATAATTATTATATATCCTTATAAGTAATCTCAGTTGTTATGTTATAGCAATAGAGAAAACACTATACAAGGTGGAGGCCTAAGTGACACATCTGCACACAGACCCAGGTCACCTCTGCTTCTTCTAGATCCAGAATTAGAGCTGTTAGGTCGCAAGAAATTCCTTTTCCCAAAGTCTGGCATTTAGACAAAGGTCAGAACTCCCTCAGGGATTTAAGAAGGTGTCAGAGGCCATGGACGTATTCAACAGGTGACAACTAGTATTCACCAGGCCGTCCTACCAGATAAGTGATTCTCTGCTGGGGAGCCCTGCTTGGTCAGGCTGTAGGCTCACTGGCTGTAGATAACTGTTTGTGCCTGTCTGTAATTTCTCTCATGAGTCACTTTTATTTCTTCCCTATGTTTTCCCACTGCTTGTGTGTTTATCTTGTGAAAACATTCCATCTGCTGGGCACGTAAATACCTGTGGATGGTCAGGAAAATGACTTCCCTCTACACTATATTATTCTGGAAAGTAAAACAAGCTCTCCACATTACAGTGAGAAACTTAGAAGCCTGGTTCTCTATTGTTAGCCTGGAGAGAGTAATTTGGTCAGATAAGTATCCTTCTGGACAGACCACAAACAGAACTTTCATAGATTTTGCTTATGAAATTGCTAGTGTCTGGCCTTGTAGGATCTAAGCCCTTCAGAAGATTTAATGCAAACAAGGGTGATAGTACAGGTATCTGTCTTTGTTATATCATAGTCCTTCAAGAGATCAATAGCAACCTATGTTATTCTAAACTTCCTTCACTGGCTCCTCCCTCCTCTGACTCAAAATAGCAATTAATACTTTTTTGATGTAAGATTTTGATGTAAGTATTCGATGTAAGATTTTAGAATCAGTAGAATCTAAAGGTCCTGAGATGTAGGTAATTAGAAAAGGCTCTTAACCAACTAACCATGTCCGGATATTATTAATCACAATTAAGAATGTAAAATAGTACGTGTATTCTTTACCTTTTTCTTGAATCTGTCAATGGATTACTTTCCTTCCTTTGTAACCTGTAGTGATCCCTTTAAGAGATGGAAGGAACCTTCACTGCTGTTGCTGAGTTCAGCTGCAAATTAGCTGATAAGTTTTGCAATGTATCTTCAAAGAATGCCTGTGTCCCTAGGAATTTGCTTTGTAGTTTTTTAATTACCAATAAGTTGCTAATAAATGTGTGTGTGTTTGAGTGTGTGTGTGTATGAATTTGGAACAGTAGAAGAAACAAGAATGTAGAAGAAATAAAAATGGAGAAGAATAAGGAATGAGAGAGTAAAGAATGTAGGCAAATAAAAAACAAAGAGGGAAAATAGAATTGGAACAAAGAATTCAAACAGAGACTTGAAACCAAAGACTTAGAATTACAGAATTGGCACTAAAAAATTAGAAGGTAGAGAATTATGAACAAGTTGGACAAGAGAAGTAGAATTAAAGAAGAAATAAAGAAAATGACCCTCAGATCAAATGAATGAAATTACTATAGATATCCTTTATTTTCCCCACTCCTGAGAAGCATTTCTGCTTTGGAACTCTTGGAAATGGCTGGGAACTGGTCTTTCGGTCCTTACAAGAAGGTAGTTCTTACGTACTAAAAGGCATAATTTTCCTGATCTCTGACTAAAGGGACAAATGATTCTTCCATTAACCTATGCCTGTGGTGCAAATTAGTATATCTAGGACTCTGCTAGCCTCCAGGCTCTGCTCCCTCAGTTCCTACCTATTACAGCGTCATCCTGGCTCTCATGCCTGCCCTCTACTCTAAGTTCTCCAGCCTATGAGCTCCACTCCCCTTCTGCCATCTTCTCTGATTACTAAATAACTCAGCCATTTTGGCTACATGTCTTCTGATCTTGGTTCTCTTTTCCCTCTTGGTCATCTTTGCCACCATCTCTTTCCTGTTCCTCTCTTACTCTTCCCCCACTGTACTGCTCCTCTCATGAGCAAGTCTATTCTGCTGGTCCTGTGCAGTCTCGACTCTTCCAGATGCCCCTGGCTGTGTTCTCCCTCATATCTACAACCAAACCGTCTTCTTAACCACACCTAGAAGCAGTCATATCCTCATTTTCATTCAAGGCCATATCCTAGACTCGCCAGTGCTTGGCTCTTGTCAGAATGCCTATGTGCGTCTATGAAAAGGATTATAGTGAGCCAGTCGAAGATGTGGTGGTATGGTGCTGTTGGAGGAGATTGTGGCTATGCCAGAGCAAACCACAGAGGCATGCTGGACACACAGGCTTGGCACACAGTGATAGGGACAGTTTATCAGGTCATCTGAGAAACCCATTCATAACTCCTTCAAAGCTTGGAAACCTAGGACCTAGACATTAGATACACATGAGTCACAGTGGACAAAGCCAGAGATGAGATTTTCCTTATTTCAGTTATGGCCCCCTGACTCCCAAACTGCTAACAAACTGCAGCAGCAAATGATACTTATCTTTATGAGGTTATATTGTGACCTATTTAAATGTCAAGTCATTCAATAAGCCAAGAACTTCTCCAAAGAAGAAAATACAAAATTAGTGGAGTTTGAATGCATAGCATTCAACTCATGGAAGGACAGACGATCAGAAGCTGTTTAGTGAAAACTGGTTGAACACAGCGAGGAGCTACTTCCTAGCACAGTATAAGAACCACAAACCTTCCTGAGAATGTGTGTTGTAACCGTGCCAACCTGCAGGCACTGTCTTCTTTCTGAAAGTGTGGTGGTCCTAGCAATTGGATGAATAAGGATGCCGATAAGATTGAATTTTAATTTAAATCACAGACTTATGTCATTTAGAGTAATAAATTTAAAAACTCTCTGGACATGGAATAATGAAAGCACAGAGACAAAGACATGGGGAGTTGGTATTTTAATGCCGGTTAAGCAAGTTTTTTTATTTATTTTGTTTCTTCACCTACATTATAAATTTGCTCATAAATTCTTATTAAAAAGGAAAAAAGAAATCGACTTTTCCTAACGAGGAGATGAGTTATTTGTTGACATTGTTCTCTGGAAAGATTTTATGTCCAACTCCTGATCCATGTTCTTGGTCATTCAGGATGGGACTGGGCATGCCCAGCTTCCTGAGACATTCAGAAAGGAAAAGCATGACAAGGCTGAGTCCTCTGGAGGGATTTACAGGGAGCAAGGGCTTCCGAACATCCAACACTGTGTGATGCTTATGAGACAAGCCTTTCTGCCATAGTTTTGCAGGGTAATATGGAGACAGGTTTTATTTATTTATTTATCTATCTATCTATCTATTTATTTATTTATTTATCTGTTTGCTTGTCTGTTTGTTTGTCTGTTTGTTGTTCTTCAGTGAAAATGGAATGAAAACATTTCTAGAAAAAACTATTTGTCTCCACTTATGATTTTCCCTGTATACTTGGGGAAAAGGAGGAAACGTAAATCCATTTATTTTTTTCAGAATCTGAATAGGATCTATATTCTAAGTCTATAATAACTAATCTGTAGACCTATGAGATTTTCCAAGAAAACGTGTATATTGCTTTGTTTATATTCATAATAGAGAGTTGTAATCCTTTAAGAAGTGTTAAAAAGTAGCTAGGAAGTAGATGTGTATTAGATTCAAGACGAAACAAGCATCAGGTAGCCAGAGCCCAAAGTCTTGGCTTGGCAGCCGGAAACTACAGTTAGGAGTGGCGATGACTTGCCAAGGAGTACCAAAATAATAGAGTCCATAGGAAGCCAGGTCTCCACCTTACAGCTCAGGTCTTCTGTGCACTGAAGATTCATAAGGCTTATTTTACACTTCTGGGAATATTATTACTCTGTATTGAAAATTTGGGAATTAAAACATTTTATTTTCTAAAGTATAGGTTGAGATTTGTATCAAGTCTGGTATATTTCTTGTTAGAGTTGAATCTTGTTCTGATTCCCGTTTTATGATTACTGCATTTTCCCATGGAAAAGGAGAATTTTTAATCATCAAGTTGATAGGATGACCCATTCTCCAAAGGAGTCCATTTTCTTCCTCAACCATCTCTAGAACCACTTGATGGGTTCATGAAGAAGGCAGTTATGGTGGCAGGGATGAAAGTTAAACATGGAGTTGGTCTGGCCAACCATCTCTGGAACCCCTTGATGAACACAGTAGTTATGGTGACAGGGATGGAAGTTATACACGGAATTGGTCTAGCCCAGCAGTCTTAAGAGGCATACATCATAGTCTCTTCAGGCTGGAGTCCATGGCTCCTGGGGCACAATGTGCCTTCTAGTTCCTGAGAGACCAACACTCTCCCTCATGCAGTGAAATATTCAGGCCACTTTGCATTTCTCTGCAGATTTCCTCAGAAGTCAAGGAAACGTGGAAGCTACACAGGACAATTACTCTTAGATATTAATCTTGTGTACCCTGTCAAGTTTGCAAACATCATCGTATCCTGGAGACTACAATTGTATTGATCCCGGCATTCGCCATTGTATTTTGTTTCTGATAAAGGTATAAAAAGTTTGATTGCTCTCAATAAAATTGTCACAGCCCCAGTCTTTCTGTGACCCTCCCAACCAGCCAGGTTTAATTCCTCAGGGGCATATCAAGTGACCTTGGCTCGGTACGTATGCATGGACTCAGCAAATGGACTTCCAGTCATTGAGACCAATTTGTTTATAGACATCTCTGAGTGCCCAGTGTATGAGAAGTTGAGATGAATCCTGAACTTCGATATAGTTTCATTCTCTAGGGTGCTTAGCCAGCCAACTGATAGCAGGTTTGGTTATACTGGGAAACCTCCATCAGGAAGGGGACAGTGTTTTGCTCTTCAATTATAGATATATTGGATCACTGGGTATGCAATACTTTCCGCAAATCTAGTACACGAGATTAACAGTATTTTGTCACTGGAAATGGCATTTTATATAGCCCTCCTTAGGAGCAAGGAGCTCACTTCACAGCACTGAAATGTCACGGTGGATGCCTACCCTTTGAATTCACAAGTCTTACCACGCTCACCACCACTCTGAGGCAGCTAGTATACTAGAATGGTAGAATAGCCAGCACCAACTAGGCAGAAATACGTTGCAAAAGGTGGACAAGACTTTGCAGCTAGTGTATATACTCTAATTCAGCATTTGGTGTATGATGCTGTTTCTCCCAAAGTCAAGTGTCTTAGCTAGGGTTTCTATTGTTGCAATGAAACACCACGACCAAAAGGAGAGGAAATGGTTTATTTGGCTTACATCTCAGTATTGTTGTTCATCACTGAAGAAAGTCAGGACAGGAACTCAAACAGGACAGAATCCTGGAGGTAGAAGTTGATGTAGAAGCCATGGAAGGGGGCTGCTTACCGACTTGCTTCCCCTGACTCGCTCAGTTCACCTTCTTATATGAGCCAGGATCAGCATCCTGGGGATGACACTACCTATCATAGGCTGGGCCCTTCCCCAAGGATCACTAATTGATTCATTGAGAAAATGCCTTGCAGGATTTCATGCAGGATCTCATGCAGGCATTTTCTTAACTGAGGCTCTTTTCTCTGATGACTGTAACTTGTGTGAAGTTGACACACAAAACCAGCCAGTACACCAACGTTCAGTAGTTTAAGAAGCAAGAGTTGGGAATAGAAAGGGTCTACTCACCATCACCTGCAATTTATCTTAGTAAACTTAGCCTGTCATGTTCCCATGACTCAAAGTTATGATAACATACAGGTTTCAGTTTCCCAGAGAAGAATTCTCTTCCTAGGAGATGCAATGTGCTCTTTTGAATTAAGTGTTAAAATGGCCATTCTACCACTTTGAAGTTCTAATGTCCCTGGAAGTTTTGGTTCTGGCTGGGGTGATGGACCCAGACTGCCAATGAGAAATAGGACTGCCACGTCACAAAGGAGCCAAAGAAAAGCCTACCTGGGTGTTCAGATGATCCCTTTGGGAGGCTCTTATGATTGTCTTATCTCTAGGTTAAGGAAAGTAGAAAACTACACCATTCAGAAAGGACTATTCAGAAAGGGTTGACCAGACCCTTTATAAATGAAGATCTAAGTTGTCTTCTGGCTGAAGGACTTCCCAAAGGTGTACAGAATTGCAAAAGAGTAGTAGAAAAAGGCAATTGCTCAAACTTGCTACAAATTTGTGGAAAAGAGTATAGTCATGAGTGTCTCGCCTTATATTGTTACAAACACACCTTTAGCACCAACCTGTGAACTTAATTCAGATTAAGCCTCTGGATTTTTGGGAACTTGTGGGTGGGAGAGAAACTTCTGGTTACAATCCAACCTAAAAACTTTAATGTGCCCCAAAATTCATTCAACAGAATGAATGAGAGAAATACTTGCAAGTGGCAGATGTGACATAGATTTGAAATCCAGAATACCCAAGCACCTCCTAAAACTCAGCTTCACTAAGAAAGGGGCACAAAGAACTTGGAAAGACATTTTGCCAATGAAGACAACTGAGTGCCCAGTACAGGAAGAAGAGATACTGCACATCACAGTCACTAGGACGAGGCACATTGAAACTGAAATAATGCATTGCTTTGTACCCACAGCGATGAATGCTGGGGGAAAATGATCAGAAAGAATGACAAGTGTTGGGAAAGATGTAAGGAGACACTTGTGCTCTGCTTCTGGGAATGTCTACTAGTGCAGTTATTATGGGAAATAGTGTCGTAATTTCTTAAACAACAAAAATAGAATTAGTAAGTTCCGTAGAAATTCCACTTCAAGGTATATCCTAATATACCAAAAGAAAGGTCTTAAGAAATGATTTGTACACCATAGTTTTGGCAATATCATGGCAACTTCACAGTCCCAAAGCTGGAAGTAGCCCAGTTACTGATGGGAAGGTGAACAGATAAAATGTGGCCCCGACACACAGCAGAATGGTGTCCAGCACTGAAATGGAAGCAAATACTACTTACGTTGCACCATGGGTTACATGAAAAAAATTATTACAAGCAAATCCAGACAATCACAGACAGAACTATGTACTATATAAGTCTACTTTCACAGAATGCTGGCCTAGTGCTATCTGCACAAGTACCAAAAAGAATGGTGGGAATCTTATTTAGTTTCAGTTTGGAAAGAGAAAAACAAAAGGGCATGACTGATCAGAGTGGTGGTCGTACATTGTTATGAAGACACATAACACAATATTTTCTTAAACATGATTAAAATGGTGCATTCTAATTTTATCATGCTAATAATTTAAAATGGAAAGAGATCACATCACAAGGTCATTACTCTAAAACCGTATTATCACCTGGAATCATGTAGAGGTCATCCGTATGGTCCCAAAATGGTCAACTGGCAACCTCAATGACTTTCAATTCTGAGAAGAGGCAAGACATGGGTTCTGCAGACTTGAAGTTCATAGCCTGTCCTGGGAGGTTGCCAGCACAGGAGAAAGGAGAGAAAATGAAAAGATGGCCTGGCTTTTACTTCCACAAATTATCCTGAAGTCTATTTCAGAAACACAGTCTCATAAAAGACTGGCTAGTTGTATGTCAGCTTGGTCCAAACTGAAGTCTTCTGAAAGGAGGGAACTTCAACTGAGAAAAGTTCTTCTCCATAAGGCTGACTGTAGGCAGGCAAGCGTACCAGGTATTTTCTTAGACACTGGATGGGGGAGCGCCCAGCCTATTTTGGTTGGTGCCATCCCTGGACTGGTAGTCCTGAGTTATATAGGAAACTGGGCTAACAACCTACTAAAAGCAAACCAGTTAGCAGTGTTTTCCCATGGCCTCTGCATCAGCTCCTACCTACAGGTTCCTTCCTTGCTTGAGTTCCTGCCCTGACTTCCTCTGATTATAGACTACAATGGGGAAGTATAAGCTGAATATACCCCTTTCTCCCAAGTCGCTTTTGATCACAGTGTTTTGTCACAGCAATAGTAATCCTGACTAAGACAACACGGCAATGTGTTTTTAGCCTTGAAAGCAGAATCTAGAGTGGTAATGTAAACTCCCTTGTGTCTCAACATTCTCAGCCTTTTAGGACATAATGCCCTGGTCTCTGCCCTCAGGACACATGTGTGAAGGATGTTTTTCTTTTTTCAAGGTATGATTATTTGTTACTTTTAGAGACATATTTTTGACTGGATTCAGATTTAGACGTAGAAGCTCTTAGTAAGGACAGCCTACATTTCTTGGCAATATGTTCTTGGCACTTTTCTGACTTTCTTCATTCTCTTGATCAAAAGTTCAGCATCTTCTGCAGCCCGCTCCTTGTTTTTCTTAGTACATTGTTTCTTCAGAACAAGACATCGGCGCTTGTGCTACAGAACACATGGAGAAACATGATGCTTCATCTTGGGCGCATTGGTCCTGGGCCCCTTATCTTCTTAAGAACTTTCTGATGTATTGGTGAACATTATCTTCTTTAGAGAGATTATAAAACTTTCAGATTCTACTAGCTCTTTTAGGTCCCAACTGACGAGACACAGTAGTATCTATCAGTCCAGGAATATCATTCTCTCCCCACCTCCCCTTTCGTTAAACAACTGAGAATTGAGAACACTCAGATTGGCATCCACAATGCATCTGCAATCAGCCTTTCTCTTCCTCTCTCCAGCTCTCCTTGGTCTATAACAAGAATGCCCCTCACTCAACAGCAGGCACACTCCGCCATGCATCCAAACACCTTGCTTCATGGAAAAACCTGTTTGTTATTCCCACCACTGATTGGGACCCCATAATTCTTCCATTCTTCACCCAGAGCATCAGCATTTACCTCTGTGGTCATGTGCTTCTTGTCGAACCTAGGAATCTTGTGTTCATCGTCCACTTGTGTTGTGGGAGTAACTTCCGCTGCCTCAACCAATAGTCGCTGAAATACGAGCCCACAGTGCAGCGGGGAGCGACTTCCGCTCCATCAGCCAATAGCTGCTGAAATACCGGCCCACTGGGGCGTGGTATATTTCTCTTTTAAAAAGAGAAGCAGATCCGGATCAGGCCCTCTTGGTTCCAGCTCTTGGTTCCGGTGCTTGCTCCTGGCTCCTGCTCCCAGCTCCTGCGACTAGGCTCCCTTCCTGATGGTTTATGGTGTATGTAAGTTTTACCCCCCAAAATAAATAACCCCTTAAAATATAACTGGTGTGGGATTGATTCGCCGATACACTTGAATGAGTTTCTGACAGCCGGTGGCAGGAAAGGAGATATTCAGCTTCATTTTGACTGTGAAGGATGCTTTTAGTTGGATGGGACACAAGCTTATAACAAGCACAGTAAGGAAAAATGGCCATTCATATTTTGTGGATCCTTTTTCACATCTGGAGATGGGCCTAATGGCAGCGCCTCTCCCTCTGGTTTTCTGTGGCATGAAGGTTCTCCCCCCTAGTGCAGAGGAGGCTTATGCCACTGCCTGGACTCTGGGAAGATTGTGCCACGCTGTGCCAACTTATCTGTGGAATGTGGACAAAATGGAGTTTGCATTCTGAAATCAAGCCAATGGATGACTATGTCACTGAAAACTTGTGCTTGAACTTGAGTCTTGAGTGTTTTGGAAGATGTTCAGCAATGCAGAAGACACCTGCGCCTGAGAAGCCAACCTCTTAGAGTGCACAGAAGTAGGTTCTTCCAGTGATAATTCCTGTCTTTAATTTCTCTCAGCCCAGGCACCTCACACAGAGTCTTTAACTCCAGGTGGTTGATTCCCTCTCTCACTTAGGGTCTTTTCACCAGGTTCTCCCTCATCATCCTATCCTAGAGCATGGGTCATCGAAGGTCAATGTGTCTGCTGTGTTTGTGTCCCTAGGCCATGACCCCTGAGCAGATCAGAGGGTTTGTTTACATACCTGCTTGGCGTTACTTGTTATGCAGTGTTACTGTGCTCAGAAGAAAAAGCTGAAATTCTCAGAACATCGAAATGTGTTTATCCGGTTTTCATGGAGTGTATTCTTTGGCCACAAATCTCCTCTTCATGTAGATTTTTATTAGTGTTCCAGAAAAAAACATCAGTTTCTGAAACTCATTTCATAAATGCAATGTGAACCTGTGTGGTGGGGCAGTGAAGTACTGTGTGGTACTGGGAGATGTTCAGGGGTCCTCACATGTCAGCAGCTGGATGCTTGTCACATTTGACACAATTCAGTGTGACTGATACTTCTGTGTCAGGAGTCCAGCATTGGTGCAATTAAGAACCAATCCTAAAAAGCCATTTGACTCACATTTGGCATTTATATTTTCATCATACATAAGGGATACTTGCAATACTGTAAGGCTCTAAAAGTGTTTGACTAAGGATCTAAAAGTTGGTTCTCCCAGCTATTAAATTGACCTCAGCATAGTTTCTTCATTGGAGAGCTCATGTTTGAATGCCAATTCTACCCAAGAACTGAAACAAAACACCCAGGGCATAATTACCAACTGAGCATGTTAACCACTTGATAGGAACACACACACACACACACACCTTAGCATGAAAAGAATATCATTAGTTTCTTGTTGCTGGAATTATAGTACTGAATGTATCACTAAATTCAATGTGTCCCCACTACCTGGTCAGTCCATGAAATAGAAAATGGAACAGAAACTATAAAACAACAACAAACCAATAGAGTAAAAGTGGCCAAGAAGAAAGAAGGAGGTCATTATGACAGAATTAAAACAATCTTAGCTTATCCTTTTCGGTGCAATGTGGAGTATAATGAAATTAACAGGCATTGGTGCTCTCCAATGCAAAGCATGAAATGACTGGAGAAGGGGTAAGGCTGGGGTTGTGGACACTCTACACAGGAGGAGCTCGGTGAGGAATGACCGCAGTTCTATGCTATGAAGACAACAACTTTCTCTTCAGTGTAAACCAGGCTCCGAAGGATTTGCTTATTCCAAGTAAGATTGGATAAAAAGGAAGTTTACAATTTCCTTCCAAGAGGTTATAAACTTCCTTAAGATAAATACAGCAACAATCATGTCATCTAATTGCAGGATGTTGTAGTCATGGCAACAGGCCTGAGGGCCTCAGCTTGAATTCAGTTTTTCTTGTGACATGTAGCGTGGGAAACCCCACATTTTGGGGCAATTGTTCACTAAACTTCAATTTGAGGCTCAATAAAGAGTCTTTAAGGATCATTGTAATTACAAGCAAGCAGTGTCACATTTGGGGGCACATCTGTTTTTAATTTCTGTAACTTGCCCAGTAATCTGGAGGGCGCCAACTGGTCTCAGAAAAGCTTTAGATGGTCACCATGGTAGACACCTCTATCTGCTCTGATAACCACAGACTGGGGCCCAATCAGAGAAATGCCTTCCTTTCAGGTAAGGTTAGTCCTATGTAATATTTGGGGAATATATAATTATTTTTTCCATTCTTCAAATATAGTGCCCTGTACTTTGCCTTGTGGTCCTGCTTTATGAGTAAGATGGGACAAAGTCAAGGCCAAGCTCAGTCCAAGTGCACAATTCTACATGAATATCCAGAAGAACATGGACAGCATTTCTGCTGCTTGTAGCTCTCCTAAATGGTACAAGAGACAGTCCAGATACTCAGACTCAATTGGAGACCTGTCCCCTCCCTCCCTCCCTCCCTTTCTCCCTCTCTCCCTCCCTCCCTCCCTCCCTCCCTCTCTCCCTCCATCCCTCCTCCCTCCCTCCCTCTCCCCTCTATCTCTCTCTCTCTGGATATTTATGTGTGTGTGTGTGCGCGCACACACACACACACACACACACACATACATATAGATGCCTGCATGAGTGTGTGCTCACATATTTACGTGACCACAATGATTTGGGTTGTGATAGGCAGTGTGAGGTTCAGCAGACCCTGACAACCAAATCACAAAGATGCCCTGCTATGGTGGTGATGTAGCTTCCTATTTTTCTGAGTCATTGTCAGTTGAGTCCCATCTGGATCTTTATCTTTATTTTTATCCACAACAGACCTAGAGCTGGCTCTTGATGATGGTAACAGAATGACGGAATCTCCATTCCGGGGTTCCAAAGATGTGAACTGTTTCGTACAAGTGTTCTATATAAACAAGCATCTCTAAGCTTAGTTAATGTGATCGAAGCAGACTGAGTTTTGTATTCCCCATCATCCAAGCCTTTGATGCTTAGCTAGGGAAGTACGCATCCGTTTCAGATTCTGCCTGACTTAAGGCTTCGTTAACATCTGAGCCATGGGGAGCTCTTGCTCCCGTGTCATTTATGTCAAGAAACTCATCAGTCAGCCTTCTGCCCCTGCTATCTCCAGAAAGTTAAAGGGTGAGATGTCACTGGTCTGTGCATAGCAACGTGGGATCTGTGTCTAGAAGTACGAATCTCACCATCTGCAACAGCTTCTTCTCTCAGTGTCCAGGCTGGAAGAGCGTGTCCTGTCTTTGGACTTGTAGAGACTCATTCAACCATTCTTACAACATGACCAGGTATACGCAAAGATCTTAGAACTCAGAGTCCCTTTGGCAGCACCCAGCATTCTCTTTGGTCAGGGTGTAGCAGTCAAGAATGCAGGTCTCCTCTGATCTGAGTTTTCCACACCCTCTGTGTTTTTGTTTTTTGTTTCTTAGGTCACCTGAGTGACCTAAGTGGTTCTAGAGTGGTTCTAGAATATTCCAACAATTTGATTAAATAGTTTCAGCTGAGGCTCAGGTTACAACCTAGATTGAAAGCTGTTTGGGTAACCAATATTCAAAAGAGGTAACACAGTCGTAGGAACAGCTTATTCTTGAGTACACTGAGACAGACGTGGTAGCCTCACAATCAGTCACACACACCCACTGAGAAGACCCCATCCCCTCAGAGTATGCCCTCCACATGGAAATCTACGCTGTAAGACAACTTTACCTGACATCTGTCCTTGAACATCTCTTAAAATGTTGTCTTTTTACTTTGTTTATTTTTTATTTTGTTTTTGGTTTGGTTTGGGTTTTTTTGGATAGGGTTTTAAGACATTTAAGGGGACATTGACCTAGAAAAAGTATGAACAGAGGGCTCGCTGTGCTTTTGGGTTAATGCCTTAGGATTTAGATTCCCTTGGTCAGTAAGCACCAGCTGTAGATTTTGAGGCTGGGATCGAAGCAGACCCATTTGGAGTTCCTGGGCCTCTCTTCACCATCAAGCTGTTTCTTCTCTAGCAGACAGTGGACGGCGGAATTTCACAGGCAGTAAGGTATTTACTGGAGACAGTTTGCTTTTAGGTCTGCCGAAGACTCAAGGCCAAAGAAGGGTCAAGGTGGAATGGAATAAGCTGTGGCGATGTAACAAAGACACAGTTCCCTTGTATTGTGTGACTTGAGCCAAATACAGCCTGCCTGGGATGCTGCTATGGTGTAGGGATGATTCACGCTTCACATTCTCAACATTGGGATCTTGTCCTTTGGTGTGTTGGGGTTACAGTGTTAAGTCTTTAAAAGATGGGACTTGGCAGGGAATGGTGTCCCCGCTAAGGGACGTTCTGATGGGATACGGTGTCCTTATGGGTGGTTATCATGGAAGAGCAAGAGCGCCCTGCCCCCACATCCTGTCTTACGGTGTGAACCTTTCCTCCCACGTGTGCTGCCACTACGGTGGTGATATCCAGCATAGGTTCCTGTTCAGAGCAGAGCTGAGGTTAGGGCCATGCCTTTGAGCCTCAGAACTATGGACTAAAGAGTGTGTGTTTGTGTGTGTGTTGTATGGTGTATGCAAGTCTCTGCATGTGGGTGTGAAGGCCCATTGTTGATGCTGGATAACTTGACCGCGGTCTCCCTTCTTTGTTTCAAACAGGGCCTCTCGCTCAGCTTAGAGCCTACTGCACTAGCTAGACTGACTGGCCAGTGAGACCCCAAGATCCTCTGGTCTCCACCGCCTAGTGTTAGCGTTACACTGCCACAACGAGATGTCTACCTGACTGTTGAGAGCAAACTTGAGTACTCATGCTGACTTGGGAAGCTTTATACGCCCTGGGCTATCTCTCTAGCTCATGCCTCTTGGTCAAATCCCTACCTTGGTTCTTTCTTTCTAGTATCCCAAAGACAGCCTCTTTCTACAACAAGGGGCCTAACATCAGCAGCAAGAACTCCTAGAGAGCCTTCTGTATGCACTTGGGCTTTGTTTATGGGAAAAACATTTTTATAGAGATGGTTAGGTATTAATACCTTGTAATTCACAACACATGTTTTGACCATAAAAGTGGCAAAAGGGACCAATCACTTTTAACTATTTCACATGCGTGTATTTGCAGCTAATGCAAAGCATATGTTTTAAATATTTAAGACAAATCTAGGCACTGAGTTTTAAAAGCAACTCCAGTCACTAGATGAGGTCAAAACCAGAGTACATAATGGCTTACCAAACAGACAAACGGATGGCAGAAGAGTACCCACAAACACCTCTTTAAAACATTAGTTTAATTTGACTATTTTTAACCAATCACACAAGCAAGTATTTGAACTATAGATGTTATATACGCAATGGAACGTTTTTCAGCCATAAGAAGAAATGAAGTTATGTTGTTTGTAGGATAATGGAGGCAACTGGAGAAAACTTTTTAATTGAGTCCCGAGAAATCTCAGGGAGACACATATATGGTTTCTCTCCTTGTGATTCCTAGATTCCAAGTTTCAGTTTTTATTTGAACTTAGGAGGATGCGTGCATCTGTGTGAATGTATGCATATGTATGTGCTGTGCCCACACAAGGGGAAGAGGGCATTTGATCCCTTAGAACTGGAGTTGCAAAGCTTGTTGTGACCTGGGAGAATTGAATGCTGGGAACCAGCCTTCAGCCCCCTACAAAAGTAGCTGGTATTCTTTACCTGTAAGCTAGCTTTCCACGCCCTGGATTCTGTACACACACACACACACACACACACACACACACACACACACACGATCTGAAAGTTGACATAAGACTGCCTAGAGGGACAAATGGAAGTTATAAGAGCAGGACGAGGCAATGATAGGAGGGTAGGAGGGAGCGTGAGGTGTGTTAGCTAGTAGTCACTAGGACTAACTAACTTGTGGATGGGAGGGTTTATTGTGAAGGCAGAGGTTTTCACTGAAACTTTTAGGAGTTTAACGGGAGCATGGCTGCCGAAGTAGGAAGCAGCTGGTCACATTGTGTCCGCAGTCAGGAATAGGGGAGAGAAATGTTGATGCTCAGGTCCTGTTCATTTGGTCCCTGCACTGCCTAGGTTTAGGGTCGGTCTTCGCATCTCAATTAACCCAGCAATTTAATTTCTCAGAGACACACCAAGATATTTATTTCCATGGTGATTTTAGATTCCATTAAGCTGGCAGGATTAAACATCTTGACATATATATGTGCAAAAGGCTTTAAAAGCTCTTACTGATGAGTGATTTCATCCAATATGTTCGCTGCAATGGAAATCTCAATGGTAATCTCATCATTAATTCATCATATTTTTAAATAAATTTTCCACCTGCTTTTGTCACTGAGGAGTCACTTTTGCCTACACAGACTTGAACATGCATTTGTAAAAGAGAAGAAAATATCTTTACCCCAGGTAATCATGACCGCACCTCACAACTGTGATTATACCACCACAATGCCATTGAACCTGTGTTTTCCTGGGCCTTCAAAATATTGATTTGTTTCCTCTGTTCCTGCTTGCCAATGGAGTGTTAAGAATTCCACCAGTGACTCAGTGGGAGGCTCCACATCCAAGCCAAACAGCGTTTTCCACCAGCGTCTTTTACTTGCTCATTTGCTTCTATTTTCCGAGACCTGGCTGCTCTGTTTCCAGCACTAAGATTATCAGCTGGCTAAGTCATTTCATTTGAGCACGCACAACGACAGCCTCCTTGTTCCCTTTGTGTTGTTTTGATAGAACCATCTACAGAAATGTCTTGTGTCTGTCTGGAATACAGTTTGCATCAGAGGAATATAAAGGACGTGCATGTGCTTCTTTCTGTTGCTGGGTTTCCTAGTGACTCTTAGTGCTGACAATGAGTTCCTCGCTTTATTCTCTGTCTTTACAGATTCATGCATGCTTACTTTTTAATTGCTTACAGCCATTTTGGGTTTTTTTTATTGCTTAAATCATCCCCTCCTGTACACATTCAATTGCCTCTTTTATTTTTTGATCCTTATACATTAAATAGCTTTCTAGCTCTGGCGCGCGCATGCGCACACGCACACACACACACACACACACACACACAGAGAGAGAGAGAGAGAGAGAGACAGAGAGAATGAACAGATGTATCCCTCACTCACTTTCTTTTATTATACTTCCATGTGCGGTTCCATGTCACTGAGTCCCATGTGAGAGACTGCAGAGACACACACCTCTGCTCCTTAATCTTGTTGTGCCCTTCGCAACCGTCTCAAACCCATTCCCATCGCCTCAGATTTGCCTTTTACAAATATCACAGCAAGGGACTCCTGTGTCATGTGACTCTTGGCTCTCGCTGTGGCATCCTGGAGAACTGGCTCTCTTCTCAATGCTCTTCTTTGTAGTCATCTGTTCTCTGCGCCACAAGCTTGCTCACCCGGTTTGCAGTTTCAGATCAGACCACCTGCTTGCTTGCCTATGCACTGTGAAAATCCGAGGGTTCTTTCTAGATCCTAAATAGAAGAAGTTAGTCAGGTATATGGCTTGCTAAATTATTCTCCCTGTTTGCAGCTTGTGTTGGGCAACTGTCTAGATTAGCTTTCTGCTGGTTGAATAAGCCATGGGGGCAGCGGAGAGCACTCTCTTGCTCCCTGGCTTGAGTTTGCTTTTCATTAGCATTTGTGATAGCATGAAACATTTGTCACGTGAACAAACCGGCACATTAACAAAAACCAAGACATTATTGTTAGTTAAGGTCTACCACGATGCCCTCCATCTCCTCCAGATCCCACCCAGAAAGCCACGTTATACTCAGTTCACCACGACTCTTTAGGCTTTTATTGGCTGTGATCTCCCTTGTTTCTCGTGATTCATAAATCTGACGAGGACCGATCAGGAATTTTGCAGAGTGTGTCTCTGTTGGAATTTATCTCATTTGTTTTCTGGTTCGATGGAAGACATGGGTTTTGGAATGAAGATTGTGTAGGCAAGGTATCATTTTGGCTCATTCCTATTAAGTAGTATATTGCAATCTACTAACTACCTGGAGTTAGGTCAGTCTCCACAAGTGAAGTGTACAACCTCCTTCAAGACTACACTCACTTCAAATACCATCTTCAAGCATGAAGTATAAGGCCACCTTACTTCTGATACAAAGGCTATAGATATGGGGGTTCACTAACTCCACAAGTTTAGTGACTTGCTAGAACGACTCACAGAACTCAAGAAATCGTTCAGTTACAGGTGCATTAAAAAGCCATCAAACTGGGAGGAGTCAATGGAATAGGCAGAGTAACATCAGATAGATTCCAAATACGAAGCCTCCTACCTCAGAGGCAACCACCTTCTGGTACATTGATGTTAGTCATCAACCAGCAACTTTTCTTTGTGTTTATGGTGCTGAGGTTTGGCTCAAGGTGTCAGGTCCTAGGAATGACTGGCTCTGCCTTAGAACAGGAGACTGAACTCAGCCTGCAGCTTCCGTCCCTTTCCTGAGCTTAAAATGAAGCCAAGCATCCTAACCTTCTGACCCCTTTGTGGAGCTTTTTGACATAACCAGGCTCCCACACTCCACATCTCTGGAGCGTACCTCAAGGCTCTTCATTAGAAGGAAACCAGGCATCATCCGAGGAGCCCATCATGAATGACAAACTCAGTAGACTCCAAAGAACTGGAGGTTGCTTTCCAAGAAACATGAACCAATGCCAGCCAAGTTCTCTAGAAGGAACCATAAAGTGCGATGATTAGTGTTGGAGAGGTGAGGTCTCACATGCTGGCAGTTACAGCCTCGTGATCTGAACATCTCAGCATCCCCTGTGCTTCGGGACACGCCCACATCCCTTCAACCGGGACACGTCCACAAACGTCTGGACAGCGCTTGAGCACTCACTGCGCTGCAGTTACACCCTTCAGAATGGCGTGCCTGTGCCTTTGGAATTGTACAACACCCACCCTTTCCAGAACTTTTTCATTTCATAGCACATGCCTGAAATAGTTGTGTTATTTAATAACATTGTTTTGTATGGGGAGATAAGGTTTACGTTTTTGCCTACTGAATGAAACTAGGTTGCTTCCAGTCACTAGGGACTTGAACCTAGCTAGACTCAAGTGTTTGAAAGGATATGTAATTTAGATCAGTTGAGCAATTGCGTAGAAGCTCTGTGTCTAATCACTATGTTATGACTCTTGTCAAGTCTGTCACGGGGGACCAGCCTAAGTTCTGAAGTCCTGAGCTGGGAGATGAGAGAAAGAATTGAGACTCAGCATCTTCATAGCATTTGGCGTTAGCAGAGTCCGGGTTAAGCAGCTCGGATGGCTGCCTAGTGGAAGCTCTCGTGTTGATTGGCTGTCATGTTATGATGGATGCTGTTATACCTCCTTCTATATGGTAAGCTGCCTCCAGTATATCCTGTATTCTGAAATTTCTACTGAGAGCTTTGCTCACATTTAAATTGCTTTCTCATTTTATTATTGTGTTATTTTTTAAAGAATCTTTGTGTGTTTTGTTTTCAATCTTTTATCAGACAAATCTGGCATTTTTTCTCAGTTTATGCCTTATTAAAAACAAACAAAAAAACCCATTTTATCTCTTTTTGTAGGATAACTGAAACTTCTTGTTCAAACGTCTCTTTCCTTGATTCTTCAAGAGCAGAGTCTCACGGTACAGGCCAGGGCAGCCTTGAACTCCTGATCACGCTACCTCTGCTTCTTGAATACTGGGACTATAGGTTTGTACCATCATGCCTGGCTCATATCTGATTTTCATAAGATTCTGATTATTGTTTTTTCTTTCATGAATTATGTGCATTCACATTTCATTCAAAACTCCTTTTTCAGCCCTGTATCTTCCAAAAGATTTAAAATGCTTTTTCCTTTTTTCACTGTATTCAGTTTGAGTTATTTTTTGTGGGAGTTAAAAGGTCTCTGCCCAGATTTGTCTGCTGATGTACATGTCTATTGATTTACCCTGCAGATGTCTGATTAGTCTAAGTTAGGACAGAGACGCTGAAGTCCCTGCTGTAACAATGGTTTATCTATCTCTTTTGTAGTCTTTTCAGGATTTGCCTGATGTTTTAACACCATGTGTGTACGTGTTAGGAAACGTTGAATCTTCTTGGAAAAATGGCAGCTTTTATTGTTGTATACTGACTTTTTAAGGTCTTTTGAATGAATGAAAGTTCTTCATATTCCTTTGAAATGCCTATCTATATTAAGGTCAAGTGTCTTAATTAATATTGAAGCATGGGAACTAAAGTTACTGTAGTTCTCCTTTAAGCTAAGTTCTTTATTTTTAAAAATTATTTATTTTACTCCAAACGGAAAGTTAGATAGACAATACTCACAGCTAACACTAGGGCTTTATGAACAATAAACCTTCATTTCTTGTTGCATAGGAACATGCTATTGTCAGAGTGGAAAGCAGCCAATGTAGACTTTGGAAAAGTAAACAGTTAAATAATAAGTGGATGTGGGATTTTAGAGAAAATGGCTCACATAGCACATAGATTTGAATACCAGGGAGTGGCACTATTTGAAAGGATGAGGAGGTGTGGTCTTGTTAGAGAAAGTGTATCATTCGGGGTGGGTTTTGAGGTTTCAGAAAGCCTAGTCTAAACCCAGAGTCTCTCTCTTCCTGTTGCCTACAGATCCAGATGTAGAACTCTCAACTACTGTCCGTAACATGTCTGCCTGCATGTCTGCCATGTCTGTCTTGCTTCCCCCATGACGAGACCTTTGAAACTGTAAGCAAGCCCCAAATAAATGATTTATTTTATAAGAGTTGCTGTGGTTATGGTATCTTCTTGTGGGACAACCCTTCTGTACACTATGGATATATGTTGGTCTCATTGATTGAGAGTAAAAACCACTTTGGCCAATAACAAGGCAGAATATAGTTAGGCAGAGAAGTCAAACTGAATGCAGGGAGAAAGAAGGGTGAAGTTGAGGGAGACACCAGCCAGCTGCCCAAGAAGCAAGATGCCAGCAGACCAGTAATGTCACGGTCCTGTGATGATACATAGATTAATAAAAATGGGTTAGTCTAAATGTAAGAGCTAGTTAGTAATATGCCTGAACTATAGGCCAAACGTTCTGTAATTAATATTAAGCCTCTGATTGATTATTTAGAAATGTCTGCAAGACAGCAAAACCTCTGTTTATAGTATCTTATCACAGCAATAGAACACTAATTAAGATAGTGAACACGTTTCCCTCTTTAATTCCTTGAGAAAAGTGGGTTTCATGAGTTCCTTTGATGCATCTCCAAGGGTGGCTGCATCATAAGCAGCCTTTCTTCCCAGTTCACCTGCACTGTTCACTGCAGATAAAGAGTTCTATATGGCTACTTCAAACAGCAGCCTTTGCAGAATCCCATGACTGATTTTCCTTATTTAATTTCAAAACAAACCTTAAACGAATAAAGTTCCCTCTTTATCTCTTAACCTTTAACCTGGGTCTTGATTCTTAAAATGGGCTTCTGGTAGGCAACTTATAATCGATTATTTTCTAAAATCTTCAGGACAAAGACACACACACGCATGCACACACACACACACACACAGAGAGAGAGAGAAAGAGAGAGAGAGAGAGAGAGAGAGAGAGAGAGAGAGAGAGAGAGAAACTCATGACATTTTAGCTCTACTCTGAAGGAAGAATGAAAGTATGCCAGCATCATCTTCCAGCAAGAGAAATGTACCTTCTATTATATCGTTACCTAGTTTCATTAAGTGTATGAAATCTTTCTTTGTTATGGATTATGTTTTTTTCAAACATTCCTTTTTCTATTTTTGGAGAATCATATAACAGATTCCAGGCAATGATATAACTCCTTCTTCCAGGGTCTTGGACAGAGGAGGCCAGGAATGTCACATTTTAGTCCCCTTAAGAGTAGCCCCTGCCTCAGAAGGAACGGGAGTAAAGAGTCAGCCCTGCGGTTTCCTCACTAGCTCCTTAGGTCACCTCCTAGGTATGCTCTGCGTAAGCAGTCCGAGTGCCAGCTGGGATTCAGCCCAGGCTGCCTGCCTGCGGCACCAGCATTAGCATGCTCCTTGCAGTCTACCTGGGTATCTTTCCCACCATCATCCCCTCCCCCATCGTGCCAGGTCTTCTTAGGATGGCAATTCCCCTTATTTCACACCCCACTGTCAATCACTCACAGTGGTGCATTTCTGGGGCAAGCAATACAATGGCAGATACTCCTCAAATCATTGTGTTCGTAACATCCGAACCCCCAGATTTTATTTCTCAGAATGCACTGGACTTAGTAAACTTATCTTACCAGTGGCATTTTTTTAAACAGTGCATGCCCCATGACACAGTCATGGCTGACTGAGACTGTAGTCTTGATGCTACTGTTAACATACGTGATCTTCATGCCAGTCCCTACTGCAAAGTCTCTTCAGTTACTTTTTGATTCTGTAGTCTTTGCTTTGATCCCCAGGTCCTGAGTGTCTGCATCTGCTGAGGCACGTAGAGTCGGTGTCAAGTGGGAAAGCACTAGGGAATGGAGAGTCCATTGTAATCCTCTGTATTGTGGTTGTGGAATCTGGTGGCAGACTCGGGCTCTAGACTGTCCCACAGAGCACTTGCACCATCAGACACACACCATTGAACAGAACAATCTTGGTTATTCCAAAAACTGATGGGTATGACTCCCTCTCCTCTCTTCTCTTATAAGGTCTCATGTAGCCCAGGCTGACTTCGAATTCACTATGTAACTCTCTTAGTTAGGGTTTCTATTGTTGTGATGAAGCACCATGACCCAAAAGCAAGTCAGGGAGGAAAGGGTCTATTTGGCTTACACTTCTACATTGCTATTTATCACTGAAGGAAGTCCAGACAGGAACTCCAAAAGGGCAGGATGCTGGAGGCAGGATCAGATGCAGAGGCTATAGAGAGGGGCTGCTTACTGGCTTTCTTCCCATGGCTTGCTCAGCCTGCTTTTTTATAGAACCAAGGACCACCAGACCAGGGATGACACCACCCACCACGGGCTGGGTCCCCTACCATTGATCACTAATTGAGCAAATGCCTTACAACTGGATCTCATGGAGGCATTTCTTCAACTAAGGCTCCTTCTTCTCTGATGACTCTAGTTTATGTCAAGTTGATACCCAAAACCAGCCAGTACAGTAACCAAGAAAGATTTTGAACTTCTGATTCTCCTGCTTCCACCTCCTGAGTGCTGGGATTTTAGTGGTGTACCGCCACAGTAGTCTATTTGTATGTGGTACTGGGGATCAATTCTAGGTCTTCATACACACTAGGTAAACCGGACGCCAGGTAAGCAGCTCCCCTAGCTGCCTTCCCCTTTTCTTTTATAAAAAGGTGAGAGTGAAAAGATTATAAATACTTCTGCAGGAGTGTGTGCATGTATGTGTGTGTGTGTGTGTGTGTGTGTGTGTGTGTGTGTGTGTGTGTGAAAGAGAGAGAGAGGGGGGTCTATAGTGATATTTTGTTTATGGTCTAAGGAATAAAGCTTGTCTGAAGATCGGAGCGCAAAGCTAGCCGCACTAGTAAGCCACACAACCCAGGCAGCGGTGACACACACCTTTAATCCCAGCAGTCACACTGGTTAGCCATAGAGGCCATATGGTGATGGTGCAAATCTTTAATCCCAGCACTAGAGAAGAATAGAAGGCGGGATGAGACAGGATCAATCTCGTGTACCACAGGGTGGCCTTGAATTCACAGAGATCTATCTGCCTCTACCTCCTGAGTGCTGGGATTAAAAGTGTGTACCACCACTGCCTGGCTAACTAGTGGCTCGCTCCACACTCTGATTCTCGGGCAAGCTTTGTATGTTATAGTACAAACAAAGTATCATTACATATATGTATATGCTTCTCTCTTTCTTATGCGTGTACGAATCCTAAGCAGACAGCCAAACTGAAGATTTTTCCTTTTCCTTTTTTTGGAAAGATTCTTTATAAAAGCCCATTTTTATAATTGAATAAATGAATAGATAAATAAAACCAGAACACAACAGCAATGCCCTCAGCTTCCCCAGGCAGGGGATGAGTCCTTGTGAAGGGCCGCATCCACATGCCCCATTATAAGATGGCGCTGACATCCAGTTTCACTGCCAGGTGAACGCACATGTACTAGGTAACTTTCCACTGCTGTCCCCGCCTACTCCCGAGGCATCATCTGGGATTACGGGCAGCGGACCAATCCAAGAGTGACACGTCCGAAGCAAGGACTGTTTCCTATATAAGGGATGGGTTCCTTCATATCTGCGTCCCCGGCCATGTTAGCTGATGCTCTCTCTCCCAAGGGGCATTAAAGCTATTTCTGCAGAAGAATCCTAGTGTCCCGCGTGGTTCCTGCTGGCGAGACGATAGCGGGGGACAAGTCCTACTGTTAGTAATCCTTACAGCGCAGGCAGCCTGCTTTCCCCATGCAGCCTGCATTCCCCATACAGCCTACATGCTCACTGGCACAGTGTTGATCAGCTGGAGTCTAGGACTCCAGCTTTGGCGTCCAGAGCAAAATGAGTTCTCCAACACCTACAACTTTCTCCTTATAATCTGGTTAAAGATGAACACAGGCACAGTCATCCTTACTGTCTAAGTTGTGAAGATCAAGTCAGTTCCTGGCAACACCCGAGGGACATCATGGGCTGTCGATCTGTGGCTAGGTGTAAACTTACACATTTTAAGGACATTTTTAGCCTAGGAAAAGCTCTAAAAGAGATCCCTCATCTGATTTTTCCTCCAGCCTTGTGCAGTACTAGCCTCTCCACACCATCCAGGCTTGTGCTGTGTGGCTAAATCACCAGGCGTGTTCAGAGGGGATGCCTCTGTGATGCTCTGCCTGAATCTGTTTCTAAGGCCACGGGTTCTGGGACCTCATCACCTAATAGTTAAAGCTATAGACAGATGTTTCCTGCTTGCCACCAACTGTCATTTCTGAAAAATAGATGTTTTTCTTTGTGTGCTCAGCTATTCGTAGACACGGAGCCAATGGGACAGTGTTGCACTCGGAGCGCATCCCATGGCATCCCTTTCCTGGTGCCCATGTGTGACTCAAGTAGGGCGTGGGCCTCTGTGAATCCGCCATGCTTGTAAGCCAATCTGTTTAATGAGCACATAGCCAGGCCCAAATGTCACCCAGATGCTCCAGCTTTATCTAGGGAGCAGAGAACTCTAGGAAGCCCAACTGACCCTTCCTGATCCAAATGCTGCTATCACCCACCACTCCCAGCTGCCCCAACCTGGTCTCATCTTTAATATTAGCACACCCAAGCTTCAGGCAATTGCGCCAGCCTTCTTTGCTCGACAGCACAATGAGCAGCCTTAATTACCCATGACCTTTCTGAAGAGTTATATCCATTAATTAACATTCACTCATGGTTGTCTTGAGATGAAGACTGAGGGCTGTCAGACTCTGCTGTGAAGGAGCCAAGTGGAAACTGGAAGAGGGCTCTCCCAATTTGGTTATCGGGAATGATCGGTCATCTCCGAGATGAGAAAGACACTCCAAACTCTTGCCCAGGAAGTCTGACTACACCAGAGAACAGGGTGTTCTTCCTTAGGTCACCTTACCAGGCAACAGCACGGTGGCAGCTTTCTTCCTAGCAATTGTAACTTCACTGGCTACCTTGGCTTTTATTCACACTCTTATCTCCCCGGCTTCTAATTTTCCCTTTTTCCCAATGGCCTTCCCTCTTGTCTTTCCTTTGATCTCCACCTCTGTCTTCCTAGTGCATATCCTTGGACACACTACAGTCCCCCACAGATTTTACCTAGCCGCACATGTGTAATGTCAGGGAGTAGGTGTCTCTTCATTTGATCTTTTAGGTAGACAAGAAGTGTCCTGGGCCACTGCCGGGTGTGAAATAGGCATCTGCTGTATTTCAAAGCTACTATCCAGAAATCCTTGGGAAAGAATGCATGTTGGAAAATTGTCTTGAAATAGGGGAGGGAGAGAGAGAGAGAGAGAGAGAGAGAGAGAGAGAGAGAGAGAGAAAATAAACAGCAGCCATCACACAGAGTTTTGATATTTAGACTCTTCCCCTGGGGAAATGAATCCATGGTGAGTTACTCATTAATCTGAAGCTACCTTTCCAAATGGAGAGCCAGGGATGGAGAAGCTGGCGACACAGGAGACAAGCAGGGCTCCCTTAGTTCACGACAGGAATGAGACAACCAATATCTAAAGCATGCAGCCTAGACCACGCAGTGTCAATTGACTGAAGGGTTTTCTGCACAAACGACCTCAGGAACCTAACTTCCCTATGACTTGATTAGATCAGCACTTCCTCGGGACAGCAAAATGGAATTTGTGGGTGCTCTCTGGAGCATTACAGTGCACCGACAGGTTTAGTCAAAGTAAAATAACCCTGGTCAGGGTAGGAAAAGCCTGTAGCTGGCCATACTGGAGGGCTTGTCTCTGAGCGTATAGAAGGTACGAAAGGATGAGGTGGGGGAGGTGCTCATGTTAGCGCCCACTATTGTGTAGCTTGCGTCTCCCGGGTTATTCCTGGGCCAAACACTTTAAGGGAAAAGAAAGGGAAGAGAAGGAAGGAGGAAAGAAGAGAAGGAGAGGAGGAATGAGGAAGAGAAACAAGGCCAGTGAGGATAGGAACCCAGATGAGAAGTAGGGTAGCTGGAGAAGCTCCTCTCACTTGACAACTCGTGGTGAAGACGGAAGTTCCACCTTCAATCGTAGGATACCTACTGCCATGGCCACCCTCGCTTTCTCCTCTCTTGTATCCTCGGGCTGTGCTGAGCAGCCCTGACTTCCCAAACATGGTGCAGTGTGCACTTGGTCACAGTGCGCTTGGTCCACCCTTTCGCCTCCACTGGAGCTTCTGGCCCACGTTCTTGGCTGCTCTCTGCTTTTTGGTCCCCACTACTCCCAAGTGGACGCTATTTTTAGACTTCTCATCCCCTGCTACAGAGTTATTCTCTTTATCTTTCTAACAACAAAGGATAGGTATAATGTAGATCTTTTTTAAAAAAATTGAACTAAGCCTGTACGCAACACACACACACACACACACACACACACACACACATTGGATTTCAGTTAGTTTGGGCTTTCTTGTCCCCACCAATGGAGACCTTGCTCCCAGCCCCCTTCTTGGCTAAGAGATTGAAGGTGTTATCATAGCTTCTTCGTTATACTGCACACATTTCTTTAATACTTTAATTCATATGAAATAAGTGTGTGCTTTTCTTTAATGTGTGTGTGATTGTTTTTCAATAAAAGAAATTAATACATTTAGGAAATGCCTCAAAAGCAAACCATGACCATCTTTGTATAGCAACAGGGTTGTCTGCGAAAATTTGAGTTTTGTATATCATGAAAATGTCCAAGAAAATCTTGACTTCTTTAAGTAGAAAATAAAACCATACTAGTGACCATGAAATTAGGGCTTGTTCTGACTTTTTAGACAAAAATAGAATAAAATAAAATAAAAATTTATTTCTACCTAAGATACCAGTCTCTAATAGTCTGGCATTTATGTCAATACAGTATTTTCTCGATAGGCATGATGGAATGGGGACTGTGGTTTATGGTCTATTCATGGGCTTATAGTTTTTCCATTAAATAAATGGATTCTTTCCAAGCAAGTATAAACACTGAACTGTCACAGGCCTAGAGGTTTGCAATGCTAAGTGCCCAAAGATACATACATTCCAGCCGGCTGGTGGGTGTGGCATCTGGAAAAAATGATGAAGACATTGTGAGTAAAGGGGAAATGTCAATTGGACACACTTCTGTGCGTTTGGGAAAAGTGAGGCACCAAACCCAGCAGTCTGCTCTGCAGAGCAGCCAGATGTCCCCAGGGAGATGTGTGCTGGGTTGAGTTAGGGCATATTGAGGATGTGGGGTGGAAAGAACCACAGGAAAATGGGCAATGTGGGAAAAAATTCAAACTCGCAGAGGAAGGGAAATAACAACAATGGCCTCAAGAGCAGAAGTTGGCCTTGTTTCCAGGGCCGGCACAAAGACATCGCGGTGTCAAGTCTTCCAGGGGGAGACAGTTGTTTGCTTACTGAGGTGCCGCGGGCTGTGGAGGAGGGTGGACCACAGAGAGATTCATAACTAGGGCAACACAAAACTAGAACTAAGTTTGGCCCATCAAAGCAAGCGCTCTGCCTGATCCTGAGGTGCCTCAAAGGCCTGGGGTTAAGCAATGAGAACCATCTAGGGGCACACACTCAGGGAAACGTATATCCCTGGAGGCCCATTGCTGACTAAGCATATTGACATCATAGGCAGGCGAGAGATCAGGAGATAGAGGTCTGACATGCACACTGTACAAGCTTAGGTTGGGGAGCAGAGCCCCTCAAAAGAGCACATGGTGACAACCCCAAGGTTCCTCACCATGAGGTAGGTGCACTTCTAGAATGAGGAGATGGTATCAGTGTGGATGGCTTCTTAAGAGAAGGGAATGGCCTGTCACACAAAGTGTCCAGGGCTGGGCTGTGTGACAGCTATTGAAGGTTAATAAACCATCCAGAACAAATACACAGCACAGCCAACGTTCTTCACTCCACTAAACCTTCGTCATTCCTTCCCAACAAGATTCTTTCCTTCATACTAGAATCCTTTGCCATTTCATCAGAGGTTCTTGTACCGGTGAGTAGGAGAATAAAATCAAATGAGCGAGTAATTCAAACAGGCCCAATCCTTACTACAGCTTATCTAAGCACATTTCAGAATACCCAGTGGGCAAAAAGATTCAGTTTCTTTATAGCTACTCCATTGCCTGTCAATCTCTATTTATGGAAAAAGCAATTACAGTAAGATCTTAGGCAGCTGGAAAGACAAGAAGACCCTAAAAGTGGAAAAAACTATGGCCAGTACTTGGGCAGCATACTCTTTATGCCAGAATCTAATATAATTCATTCTATATAGGAAACACTAGTGACCAAAGGAGGGGCTGCAGTATTTATGATTGGGCATTATTTGCCCACTAAGTGTGACTCAACTTCCTTCTTCACATGGGGCCTGCAGACTCCCGAGGGCCCACCACAATCTCTGACTCTACTGGCCTAGTACTGTCCCTCCAGCTGCTTTATCCATCCATGGAAGACCCATTGGTACCCACATCCTTCTCAGAGACCTCAGCTGATGCGCAAAGTCATTGACCTTCACGACTGTATCTTGTCCCTCCCTATGGTAGGCAATGGTTAAGAATTCCAACTAAAGGAAAACCACGCACCCTACCACAGTCAACCATGAACTTCAGAATTGGGGTGTCCTGCGCAGAGGGCCCTTGGCAGCTCAGTCATCCTCTGAGGAGTTGGTTATCTCTAGTGAAAATGAAGAATTAGGGAGGCTCTCTGGGTTTTCTTTGGATTTTATCTGTGTCTTGACCTGATAGATCTTCATTTTTTTGTCAGCTTACATACCCGTAAAAACATTAAAGAACAGCTTTTCCAGTTTTTCTGTGGGAGGATTTATAAGGATTCTATAGTCATACATCACTAGAATGGAATTTCTATTTTTGTAATTCACACTTACAATGTTAGGAACAACTGGTTATTAACTGATCACCAATGTAGTTAAAAAATACAAAGAGAAAGCCTTGAGTTCTTAATGCTTTAAATATACAATGTTAAGTTAAACTAACCACATCATTGAAATAAGGTAGCATTTCTCAGGAAAGAGGATGGCTAATCAGCAAAAGTGAAATGTGTGGTTTAGACATGGTATTCCTGAAATGGTGAGGGAAGAAGTGTGAAGAACCTCCTCCCAATTGCTAGCAAGTTGGCAAAAACTAGTATGGACCCACATTCAAGAAAATTGGCATTACCAGGGGTGGTGGCATATACCTTTAATCCCAGCACTTGAGAGGTTAGCAAAATCCTATGTTTGAGTTCAGATGGTTCATAGAGCAAGTTCCAGCATAGCCAGGGCAATGCAGAAAAACTCTGTCTCAAAAAACAAATAATTGTTGTTGTTGGAATTGTGAATGATAATCTTAATTGGGTAAATTATTGCTCAGAGGTAACGATAAGATTATTGTGCATAACTGGGCAGTGGTGGCTCATGCCTTTAATCCCAGCACTTGGGAAGCGAAGGCAGACAGATCTCTGTGAGTTCGAGGCCAGCCTGGTCTACAAGAGCTAGTGCCAGAACAGGCTCCAAGCTACAGAGAAACCATGTCTTGAAAAACCAGAAAAAAAAGAATATTATGCATGTTATGGCATGTAGACAAGTCATCTGAAGGTCAGTGCTCTGTTGGGAACAGCAGTGAAAAACTGTGAACCCACAGGTAAAGCAAGCCTGTCACCCAGAGCTGGTGGTGCCGTCTGTAAAAGTCAACTGAGATTACTTGTGAATCTCTATCACACACTCAAAAAATTTCAGTGGCAAGTGGGAGAGAAAAATGGAATTATAGATTACTCAGAACCAAAGATGGAAGATTAGCAGAGAGGAAAGAGAAATAAAGGAAAAGGGCCAGAGGTTAACATTGCCAGTTTTAAAGATGCTCTCCACTTATTCCAGTCATGCCAATCATTCTGCAGGTGATCTAAAGAGAAAGGAATGGGTAAGAAGATTGCATGTGTGAGCAAAAGGGATACTTTAAAACAAAAGGGCCGATAAGTTTGAAGTCAGAAAAAGGAGAAGGGTTTACAGCCCACAGCTCGTTTCCTATAAACAGACAAGAAATTATCTAGTCTAAGTATGGAACAATTGTCTAAGCATACCCCAGATTCCATCAGTCCTGAAAATCAAGAACCTGAACACAAGAAGAGGGCAAAAGCAAACCAAACCAAAACCCTGAGGGACTGCAAATCAAATGAAAAAAAAAATGTAGCGTTTGCAACTGAGGACTCCTCGGAGCAAATAAGTCAAGCAGGTATAGGCAGAGTATCAGTAATGGTGGGTCCAAACTGAGGAGCACCAGCCATCAGCTTGGCTAATCCACAGCCATCCGACGGGCTATATAAGAGAAGCTCTGTTCACAGAATGCTAAATAAGAAATCACAGCATTCACAAAAGCCCCAAGAAGGCCAAATATGTTGATGTGGATCTAGCAAAATACTCACCAAATCTATACAGAGAAAGTCAATCAGTTCTCTAGCTATTGATGACATATAATAATCAATAACAATTTTAAGTTCATGGGGCAAGGGAAAATAACAAAACATACTGAAAGATAAAAAGTCAGAGGGCCAAACTGTCCAGCTCCCAGAGGGAAAATGATAAAATGCTATGGTGACAAAAGAAACAGATCATCTCATCGGAATGGAGAGCCCAAGAATACACCAGCAAAATACCTTGTCTCGAATAAGGAGTCAAAGCATGCTAGTGAAAAATAAGTCACTTCCTCAGCCAAATCATGCTAAAAACATTAGTTATACTATAAAAAGAAAGAGATTTTAAAAGCAAAGTAAACCTAAACATTGATCTTAAAAGATCAATAGCAGCAAAAGCGTTTGAATGGATCATAGGCCTTACCCTAAAACACAAACAAAAAACATTCTAGAAGAAAATGGGGCTTATCTTGAGTTTTACATGGAACACTAAATGATAAATAACACACACACAGACAACACACACACATACACACACACACACACACACATGATATGAGGGGGTAACTAACTGGGGGTATAAACTTGGTTGTATTAAAATAAAAAAAACCCTGCTCTTTAAAGGAAACTGTTAAGAGAATTAAAAAATAGATTAGAAAAAGATCTTTGTAAAACACATACCTTGTTAAGGACTGGCATTTGTACTACACAAAATACCTTGTAAAGGACTGACAATGTACTACACAAAATACCTTGTAAAGGGCTGGCAACTTTACTACACAAAGAGACCTTAAAACCAAAAACAATACAAAGGATGATGTAAAGCTTGGCGACGTGCCTGAGCAGATATCACAAGAAAGCCATGCAGATGGCAAAAGCATGGTTTTTCCATTTGTCATTAGGAAATTCCAAATTAAAACAATATGAACTTTGTCAATACCTATTGGAATGAGAAAAAAGTACGCAAACTTTTGATGGTAGTTATTTCTGCTGGAGCTGCTGGGCGCCCAGTCACTTTGGCAGACAGCTTGGCTGTTCTTACAGAGCTGGTCACATTCATGGCATTTGGATCATCTTTGTGCTCCTAGGGATTTAACTCTACTACCGAGAGATCTTACCTGCAAACAGAGTGTGCTCATGTGATTAGTTCGTGGAGAAAATAGCCAATAAGCTGAGCAATGGAACCACAAACCATCATGCATAAAGCTTAAACATTTACTTTTAAGGGAAGAATAGGCAGTTCCAGAAAGCTAAATGACACATGGTTTCTATTATACAGCACACTGGCAGAAAGCAACGCTAAAGCAATATTATCAATGCGATCATCCTTGTAGGTCCCAGAGATGTACAGGACAAGTTTTTTTTTTTTTTGTTAGTATTGTGGGATGTTGGATCTATTGTTTGTGATACGCTAACATAGTTATATGACATTACACATTTGTCAATATCCACAGAACTTTACAGTCCAGAGAAAGCAATACATTTAGGAATTTGGTGGATCTCTGAACTGCATGTAGATAAGATAATCTAATGGAATTATAATTTTTAAAAAGAACTGCCTGAAAAAAAATCTTACTGATGAGGGAGAGTGGGGAAAGGGTTTTGATCTGGAAAACTTTTGGAGAAAAGAGAAACCTCCCACCCCAGCTCTGGCATGTGGGTAATACAAATTCATCTCAGGGGTCCAGAGTCAGCAATCTCAAGGCCTTTGGGCATGGGTCCTGGTAAACACACTGCAACTTTTGGGCGTTAGCCTGGAGAAGGACTTCCCCCACTAGTCAACGGAGAAAGCTACTGTGTACTGTGGCAATGAATTAGGGCTGTTGATAACCCCAGGAACACCGCTTAACCTAATGTATGGAAAGATAGGTGCATCAGAAAATGTATGCAGGTCTGTTTCCATAGGAATTAAGATTCCCATATCCCCTCATCTCGATTCTTGTACTTTTCTTCCCCAAGGCAGAGAGAGGTGCTTGCCTAGAAGAGTAATCAACTCCAGAACTCAGGGAGCAAGTCTGTATGCAAGCTAGAGCAGAAGTAGTGTGTGGAGAGAAGGGAAAGCCATGCTCCAAAATACAATGTCCTTGTCTTGACTTGGGTGTATCACATGGAACCAGCAGACAGGACCCGCAAGTTCACAAAACACTTCAGCAAGAAAGTAAGGTGGTATTGCTACAACCAAAAGATAAAGCATGTCAAATAATTCCTCGGTTCAAGCTGGTTGAAGCAGTAAAACAGTTGGAGATAAGAGGCCAGTAGCATATTCAGAAGACTTCTGAGGTCTGTGTGTATATAGTCCCGCCTCAGGGACAAGTATACTCTCTGCTCCCTAAGTGCAGGCTGTGCACAAGTGACTTCCCTCTAAAATAAAAATAAAGAAGGTGGCATAGGCTTACCACTTACAAGGCTCTGTGTTCGACTTTTTAACACTTAAACCACACACACATATGCACAAGCATGCACACATACATACATATTCATACGCACAAGCATGCACACATACATACATACCTACTCATATGCATAAGTAATTGCCCTAAGTGCTTAGTTGGGTCCATGACACATTCAGCAATAAGTTTTACCGTTGTGCACGGAGCGTTGTCTCCCTGCTTCCTTTCAGGCTGTGTCTTTCTGCTCCCCCTTCCTTACTCACCCCTCCAGGCTTGTACTTTCCCTTCCATCTGCCTCCTTTCTACCACTCTCCCCTCTTTCTCCAGCCCACTCTTCGCCCAAGCAGAACACCCAGCACCATGGTGCCTGGCGCTTTTCACACCTGTAGGTGACGGTCAAGGTTGTCAGCGCAATTTACTCTCAGCAACCCTGTGCTCTAAACTTCAGCAACACCCTCTGGTTTGCTGTGAGACAAGTAGAATTTTTATGTTGGTTGGCTGGTGCGTTTTCAAGCAAGGAAGCTAAAACAAAGCTTGGAAAAATAGCTCTGCCAACTGTCCCAGCAAGCGTCAGAGGCAACTCCAAGGCCTGAAGCTGTGCTTTGGGCATGTGAGCTGGCTAAGAAACCAGCTGCACCTCCCACCGAGACACTGGTGTGCGGCTCGCTCCCTGAGGTCTGATGTTCTCATGTGCCTTCCCTGTGTCCGTCTTATCTAAAACAACACTCTTTATCTTATTTTATTGTTGCATGTGTTTTTCTTTATGCCCCCACCCTTTTTTTCTTTCTTATATCCATCCATTCCCGATAGCCTTCCTTCTGTTTTCATGTCCTATGTGTTCTCTTGTCTTCCCAGTTTTGCCTAACACATCTTTCGTCCTATTTGTGAAGACATACTAGTGGAATAGCCTATGCACACACTCTTACGTGTTTCAGAAACACACAAAATAACAACTACAGTCTGTGCATGAGTGAGAATAGGCAAACTTTGTATTTCTGAGTCTGGGCCACATTGTTTAACATAGCAATTTCCAGATCCATTCACTTTCCTTCAAGATCATAATTCCATATGTCTTCATAGTTGAATCAGTTCCATTATGCGTGTGTGCCATATGTGTCCAGTCATCTGTTGATGAACATCCAGGCCAGTTTCACTTCCTTGCTGTAAGGCAGGAATAAAGGCAGATGTCTAAGTGTCTCTGTAGTAAGACATGGAGACATTGCGGTATACGCCCAGGGATGGTATGGCTGACGCACACAGTAGTTTTTTGAGAATTGCTGAGAATTATCTGTATTGATTTCATAAAGGCTGTAGAGTTACCCTCGCACCAATGGTAGAAAGGGCTCCCTTTCCCGCACCCCAGCCCAGTATTTGTTATCCTTGGTTCTGATGATAGCCCTTTACTTTCCATTTTTCCAGTGGCTAAGGATGTTGAACACTGATAGGAGTTTATTTCTTGGCCATTTGTGGTTTTTCTTTTAAGAACGATCTGTCAGCCAAGCACAAGTCCAGAGCCAACCATGCACTTGCCCAGAGTCAACCATGTTCACTCTGCATTACTCAAGATTCTAAGTATAATAAAATTTCTTTCTTCTTTTCTTTATTTTTATTAAGATATTTTTAGTATAATCTTTTCTCATTTTATATAACTCTCCCCATTCCCGCTTCCTCCCTTCCTCCCTTCCTCCCACCCTACCCCACCTTTTCCCTACTCTCCCCATCTGTTCCTCAGAAAGGGTAAGGCTTCCCATGGGGAGTCAACAAAGTCTGACACTCCACTTTGAGGCAAGACCATGGCCCTCCCCCCATATCTAGGCTGAACACGTTATCACTTCAAAGAGAATGTGCTCCTAGATATCAGTTTAAGCACTAGGGATAAATCCTGGTTCCACTGCTAGTGGCCCCACAGACTACCGAAGCCTCACAGTTATCTGCCATATTCAATGAGCCTAGTTTGGTCTTATGCTGGTTCCCGCACTATCAGTCCAGAGTCAGTGAGCTCTAACTAGCTCAGGTCAGCTGTTTCTCTGAGCATCACCATCATGGTCTTGACCCCTTTGCTCATGTCATCGCTCCTCCCTCTCTTGGACTTGTCTCTGGAAGCTCAGCCCAGTGCTTTGCTGTAGATCTCTGTATCTGCTTTTAACAGTTACTGGATGAAGGTTCTATGATGACAATTAAGGTAGTCATCAATCTGATGACAGGGGAAAGCCACTTTAGGTTTTTCAAGCTTGCAATTTTCTCAATTTAGCTGCTACTGAATACAATTTACAGAGTAGTTTCTTTTTTATTTAGTTTGTAGAATACCAAAAGAGATGTATGTGTGTCTATATAAGTGTGTGAGGGAGAGTGTGTGTATAAGTGTGTGTGTGTGTGTGTGTCAGAGAGAAAGAGAAATAGAACTAGCTAGTTAGATGATAGATAGATAGATAGATAGATAGATAGATAGATAGATAGATAGATAGGGATGGATGGATAGATGGGTGGATGGGTGGGTGGGTGGGTGGGTGGGTAGACAGGCAGATGGACAGACAGACAGTCACAAGTGTCTTTTGTATATAAAGCAATGTAATACAACTGAAACATGAAGGAGTCAAAATGTCTGTGGAATCTGATTCACTCCAAAGCATTAGCTCCTCATCTCATCCTGCTTCCTTCTTCATTCAGTTATCAACATGTATTCTACATTTTTCTTATCTTATTTTATAGTTGATAGGCTCAGAACACAGGGTCTATCTTCTGTGATTAGTAAAAAGACCATGTGGACCATTTGCCTCTTTGTGGTAGAAAGTGACCATCTATCATGGTTTGGGATTTCAGATGCTGCAATCCAAGAGATCAAATAGCAAGTTAATTTATGCAAACTTTATATGGATGACTCACAATAGCAATAGTTATAGGGTCTGATTCACATACCTCAATGCCAGTTCGTGCAATGAGCAGTCTATAAGCTATAAACACTAAGGTTCTTCATTGCACAAAGCCTATTTTGTGTGTGTTTGTGTACTTGCAATCTCTGGGCTATTTTCAAGAAGACACCTTATTGCCACTATATATATGCACAGAATTGCACAGTAGATCTCCAGTAACAAATATTCCTATATCACTGAAAATCTGCTGGCCACCCAAGTTGTCTGAACTAGTGACTTTCTAATTCTGGTCTCATAATTTCAAGAATGGATTTTCACAGACTACAGTGGGAACTTCAATGGGATGCAAAGACAGAGTGATCATCTGCAAGGGCATCCCTTGTCTGTTTTGTCACATGTTCTCCCCGAGGTAAGGGGATTGTGATTTGGGTTTGCATTCTATGTGATGATTAGTGTTGTTGATCTTGTTTTCCTACGGCTATTGGCCATTTGTTCTCAAAAGTTAAAAGCAGATGTATGCTGTTCTCTCAATGGCTATCACACTAAATAAGGAGATTAAAAACCTTTTTCACTTGATTTTTATGCATTTTGGGTTTGATGTTTTCATAACTAGCTTATATAACCCTTGTGACTAACGAAGTAGTGAGGTCACAGGCTTTCCAGTGTGCGTATCTAACACAGAGCATGATTGATTCTACTCAAGGCTCAAGTACATTCTTGTGAGCAGAGTTCTCAGATTGTCGGGGATACACCAATGCCTTTCTCAGTGGGCCAGTGTGGACATAGCAATCCAGCTCACAGTGATGGAGACAGGATTCATTGGTGATAGAATACAGTCAACGAGATCAATAGTATAGTGTGATGACAAACCAGAACTGGAAAAACACAAATATGGCTGGCTAGTGTTTGACAAAATGCAAAACACAAGGGAAGAAATAAATTTCTGGACAAATTATTGGAAACAGCTAGAAATTTACACACAAAGGACTTAAAAGACTCCAAGTACAGGTCCTAGCAAAATTTAACTCTTATTGATTGGTAAACTTATAAAACTTGTAGAAGAAAAAAGATTAGTAAGTGTTGAAAAATGAGTATTAAGACCTAGATGACCTACAGGGTATGATGAGAAAATTTTAGGTGTGAAAACAAAAGTATGGTTTGTGAAAACAAAGTGAAGCTGAATGTACTAAAAATTTTTAAATACATTCTGGAAAATATACTCTTTTGAAAGATTTTGCTTTATTTGTTTTTATTTATGTGTGTGTGTGTGTGTGTGTGTGTGTGTGTGTGTGTGTGCATGTGTATATGTATATGTACCATCTGTGCTGTGTGCAATACAGGTGTGAGGCCAGAAGGGGACACTGGATCCCCTGGAATCAGGGTTACAGATGGACGCTAGGAGTTGAACCCAAGGCCTTTGGAAGAACAATCAGTGCAAATACTGCGTTGACACTTCTCTTAAAAGTTTTCAGGTGCATGGATGGAGCTAGGAAATATTATATACTGAAGTAACCCCATCCCAGAATGACAAATACCACACAAAGAGGTCATGATTTTGAGTGGAGTGGGAGGAGGGAGTTGAGGAAAGGGAGGAGTTTGAGGAAGAGGAAGGAACGATAGCAATTGTGCAAATACGAGCGTGTATGAAAATGTCAACAAAATCACAAGTTTAAATTAAAAAAATAGGAAAAAATATTTTCATTTCTTTTTATTAATATTAAACACAGAAGTGTTATTAATAGATACAAGGCTTTTTTATAGCTCATATGCCAAGTCATTTCATCCCAAATTAAGCTCTATTGTATCTGAAGTAATTGTAATACCCATTTGAACATTCATTTCAACACAAACTGTGTAACAATACCTGTCACGCCGAAGAAATATTAGTTGAAACAAAAGACATACGGCCGGGGAAGTGGCACATGAAAAGGTGACGAACCACAGCTGGACGCTGGCAAAGTCCACGTTAAAAACAAGCAGACCCACATCACACCCATTGGAAGGGCTAAAACAAAAACAAGTAAACAGGAAACCCCAAGTTCTGGCCACAAGACCGAAGATCAGAAACTCCTGTCCACGGGTAGGAGCAGTGGGAACTGATCAGCCATTTTGGGAGACAGTCTCTAAAGTCGACCACAGCATGAACACAGGACATGGCAAGGTTCTATTTGCCCAACTGCACTGCAAGGCCCATTCACACAAAAGCATGTCAATTCAGGTCTGAACGAGGTGCACGGGCAAACACCCAGAAGAAAATGATCAGGATTTGCAGGGTAAGCGACGAGGGACAGCTGTGCTCAGTACTGCTGGGCCATTTCCTCACCCAGTCCTTTGTGGTCTAAAACTTTTCTGAGACAAGAAAAGTTGTGATAATTCTAGAGACTTAGCCTCGTGTTGGGTATCCAAACCATAAAGTCTCTTTCTTTAGAAAAAGAGAACACCTTATGCTACATACTAAAAACTCTTTTCTGAAGTTTCTAAAAAGTTTTGAGTCATGAAAGGCATAGCCCAATCTCATCTGAAGGCGAATTTAGCCGTATCTCGAACTGCTAGTGATCAACCAAATACAGCTTGCGAGCATCACACGGGGGACCACTTCTTCATCATCACCTTTACTGTTATTCGTGTGTTTGACTGGGTCTGTGTAGCCATAACATGTCACCCTGAGCTGTCCAGAAACTCTGTCAGCACGCTAAAATCCTTTTAAAGATTCTGCCAAGACTTAATTTTGACCAATCCCTCTCTAGGCTCAGCAGAACAGAGATGAGGTCTGCTGTTCAGCAAGAGCTCCCGACAGTTACTGACAAGCGCTCAGTGTTCAGGTCTCTTCATTTTGGTATGATTGTGACTCAGAAGAGGCTGCAGGCTGGTCATGAAACACTTAGGTCATGAATGCCCATATGCCACAGGAGTAGTTTGGGGTCCCCTTTTATTACTGTATGTTAACACCCAGAAACCTTTCTAAGTGGTAGTCTCAGCGGTGTGTTCGGAGTTCCCTGTCGAGGAGGCACAGGCGTGAGGACACATCATCCTGATTGGTCCTCTTTCCTCCACTGGTTCCCTCTCTGCTTGCACCTAATTCTCATCCAGGCTTGAATAGAAGAGGAGAGGGCAGTGCACACCAGGCCTCCTCACAGTGTGGCCTGCTAGTTTTACAGCCACATTTAGATAAAGGTGAGAACCTTGACAGGAAAGAATGGCTAAGCTGTGTCTGCTGGATCCCTTATCCCCGACACTCCCAGTGCACAGTTCAGATAGAACATGGAAGAAGGATTTATTGCTGGTAGTGTTTACTCATGAGGCTGGATATGGAGGTTAGGCGTGTACACGCATAACACGGCTGCTCTTGAAGTCAATATTTTCATTCTGTTCACTGTAATCTTCATCTGGTATCTTAAAATCTTAGTCCAACTCACACTTTCCAAAAGTTTTGTAGTTTCAGGTTTAACGCTGAGGTCTCAGCTCTGTTCTAAGACAACATTGAAGCTGCCGGTAAGGTCTGAGGTCAGTGTTCTCATTGGCTGATTTTTTTTTCCCACATGATGGCTCGGTTTTTAAGCATTGATCATTTCTGACACTGTTTTCCCCTACTGTACTTGGCCATGAAGCCTCTCCCATTCTGCTAAAAACCTACCCCGTGGGCTCCCTAGGAGTTCTAGCTATCCAGGTCCCTCCATCCTCCAATGCCCGAAAACCATGGTTTCTATAATTTGTAAGACATGGGAATGCCCCAACACCTTTGAAACAGAATAAACGGAACAAGGTGGAATGAATATTTCTGCTTTATTCTTTCTCAAACGTTAGTTCAAGACTTCAAATAAAATTTGCCATGAATTCGTTCCTTTCCCCCAATATCTCCTGGGATGATATTCAGAAATGTAACAAGTCTAGATATCAGTTGGGAAAGCTGAGGTGACAACCTAGCCTCTAACCCATGAACAGGACACATTGCTCCGGTTTTCCCTTAATTTCTCCTATTTGTGATTTATAATATGATTTTCTGAAATATTCCATTATTGATTTCTATTTATCCTTAAAATAATCTAAGACCTACTTCAGACTGCTTTGCTGTAAGCATCCAGTTTGTGGCTTGGAATAAGGACTATCTTGGTGATCCTTGTGTACAAGTGTGAGTTCTCTGCCCTCTGATGACATCTGCCCTGATGTTCTAAGTGGCAGCTGGTGTGAGCTATGTGTTAGCTTGCACATTTATTCTGCATTCTTCTGGTCTTAGGCTTCTGTTTATTCTGTCACTACATTTATTTTTGTCCATGACTGAGAGTGTTAAAATTATGACTAGAATTGTGGATTCGTTTGCGTTTCCTTTTTGTGGCACCTTTCCGGGCCATACTGTCAGGTGCACACACTTTACAGTATCTGCACATTCATGACCAACTAACTCTTTTTATTATTTTATGTCTTCCTTATTTATCCCTAGTAATATCAGCCTACTTCACCCTGTATGTTCACAACATGCATGACACACATCTATATATTTCACTTAGCCTGTGCCTTTATTATTTATTTTTCTAAATGTATATGGGTATTTTGGACGGCATGTGTGACTGTGCACCACATGTGTACCTTGTGCCTGTGGAAGCTAGAAGAGGGCAACAGATCCCCCAAATTAGAGTTACAGCTAATTGTGAGCCACCATGTGGTTCTGGGACCTGAAACAAGGTTCTCTGACAGAGTAGCCAGTGGGCTTAGGCACCGGTTATCTCTCCAGCCACTGTGGGTCTTTATTTCTTAAGTGAATTCTACTGCACCACACAGTAGTGGGCCCTGGAAATCTCTTAATTTAATCAGTGTTGAAACTGCTTGCACATAATGCAAACATTAAGATATTTTAATGAAAATCTATGCTCATACTATATTTTCTTTTTATCCTATTTTTATCTGTACGGTTTGGAAAAGTAACGAGGCCTTAAATCTCTACCTCATCAGAACATCTCCACCCAGCTTGGAATTTCCTCCTGTCCCTTCCGAGGCCACGGTTTGCAGTGTCCCCACCAGGCAGTAGTGATCTGCTTTGTATTACCATGGAAGAGCCTTGTCTTTTCTAGAACTCCAGTTAAATATAGTAGGACAGTATGTGGGTTTTTTTGTCCTGGCTTTTTGTCACTTTCAATCCATCTGAATTTCCTTGTTTTGAAACCATCTCAAAATTACATAAATATTGCAAAACCATGCAAAGTAATTTTTTCCTAAACCATGTAAAAAAACAAGTTTCTCACGGCTTAAGTGTGTATTTCCTACAAAATAAGTTAGTGACACTCAAAAGGCCACAACGCATGCTTTCCACAAAAGTTAACTTTCTTGCGTGTATGGGGAACAGCACTGTCAAAATGATAAAACTGACATCACACATCCCATCCACCGTAATCATCACATCCCAACTGGGTTCTGACCACTTGTCCCTGCATGTGGAACACAGAACCAGAGTCTGCTTATCCTTTTGTCTTTGCTCTGTAACCTTTACAGATTAGAAGATTACAACATGTTACTTTGTAGCCTGTCCCTGAGGGCATTCTTTAAGACCTGATTCAGCTTGCCTTTTGTTTGCAGAGCTGTCTAAAACTTGATACTGCCTTCTCTTCCTGTCAGGTAGCTTGTGGGTCCTTGCACCAGTCATGCCATACTAACGCTGTCAAATTTGCATATGTCAGGGTTTTCACCAATTACTCTTTATGACTGACAAGAATTTGGGGGGGGGGCTAATTGGGGGTGGCGGGGGCAAGTTTCCTTTGCACTTGTGCAAGTATCCCATTCCTCAATGAGCACTCAACTCCTTTGTTCACTCACTTGTTCACACTTGGATAAATGTATGGCTCTCTCTAGTCCGCTCACTGAGTCACTACTACCATTATTAGTGCCATTATCTTAATCTCAACCGTCCCTGTTTCAAAATGGCAACGCTCTCAACTCAATCTCACGGTGATTTTCAGTGCTTAAACGCTGTATCCTCCTCGGTACAGCATCAGCCCCAGGCTTATTTTTATCTCACTTTTCCTGGACCAGACGAGCTTTCCCGGATCACCAGACTATGCTGAGTGGAAGTAGTCATTAGAAGCTAAAATCTAGATGCTGTTTGTGTTCACTGTTGTTGAGATCATCCTCTTCCTAGGTTTCTCCTTGTGGACAAAGCAGGAAATGGACACCTGTGAACACATAGGCACTGACCTGTACTATTTCAATTTTTATTCTGAAATATGCCATATATATATATATATATATATATATATATATATATATAGAGAGAGAGAGAGAGAGAGAGAGAGAGAGAGAGAGAGACATCTTCTGCTTCAACCTCAAAGTGTGAGTTTTAAGTTTATTGTCTTGCTTCCCACACCAACAGTAACTAATTCCAATACCCCTGTCTCTGACTGTGTTTAGTTACTCAACCAGACCTCTTTTTTTTGTGACTAATATGTCTCCTCATGGGAACTCATCCTTGAAAAGGAGAGGTGTCTCACTTCTTTCATGCTCTGGACCCAGTGATCCCCTTAAAGAATGGCCCCTTCACCGAGGTTCGTCCTTGACAAAACGTAACAAACCATGGCCCCACTAGCCAAGCCTGCCTACCCTCCCTTGGTTCTCCCACCGAGTGTGTATACTCCTGAATGGGTACACGGGTAGGATTCTACATATTCTATCCTGATGGCTTCATAAGGATACTCTTTAGATTCTGCTAGAATTCTAGTGCCTGGACCACAGGCACTGTCCTAATTCCTGGAATCCCATTTTAGCCCTGCCACCATAGATCAGTCTATCTCCCAAGGTGGGCTTCTTCCACGCCCTGTTTTGGGCACAAAATCTAGACTGTCAGTATTTGAGGATGGCCTCTTCAGCCTGCTGGACTGTGATTCTCTGCCCTGGACCTGCTCTGCGGACCTGTTGGTTGTCACTCACCCTCTTCTTGGGTTCTCATAGTCTGTACCAGACATGATCCCTATTCAATGCATTCATTATTTCCCATTGCTATTGTGAGCAAATATTTTAAAGTACTTTATAGGCACACTACTCTTAACACTACTTGACTAATGACATCATATGCCAGAACATTCTGAATAATGGAAGGTCACTTATTTCTGCTGGTCCTCTGAGATGTTGGCCCACATACTAATCACAGCTTTCAAGTTGCGCGTAGGCAACAATGGTACATGCCACACTGGTTCTCCACAATGATGGCTGTTCCATCTTTTTAGGACATTGACTTCTTAGAACGGGCAATTCCCATCACCTGAGTGGGACACTTCCTGACATCTTTTGTGTCTAATTCAAATGTCTAGCCATGACTCTGCACAGAGACCTTCTTGGCTGTGCTAGTGCCCTGATACTTACAATGGGACCCTTGCATTAGGAAAACGTCCATACTAAACTCTGCTCTGCTTGGTTCTTGTTAGGGTCCTGGAGAGGTTCCACAAAAGACCACCGTGCCAGATATACAATCAGTAAGAGTGTTTATTAGTCCAGCATGCTGGGGCCATCCATCCCACACCAAGGCAAAATGGAAATGACCCCCCAGAGAGCTTGTGGGCTTATTTTAAGCACAGCTAAGGGAGGTCCTAGAGCAGTTAGGTCATTTTAGCTATGACTGGCTTAAGCAAGTGGCAGTCATATTAGTACATTCTGATTGGCTAGGGCTAGGAAGGTCTGGTTAAGTTTACAGTTTTTTGGGGGGGAGGTAGGGGTCAAGCCTGACTGTGGCTCAGGTCCGGCCTGACCTGGTATTTCATGTACCAGGCCTGCTTGTCTTTGGAAGAGGGTATTGTAGATTGATTGTCTGTTCTTGGCTCCCTCAGAAACTGCTTACTCAGTCTCAGGAAACCGAAATTGAGACCTGATCTCTGAGAGAAGACCAAGTGATCTGTTATGGCGTCTTCTCGGTCTTCTCAGTTTCAGCGCAGCTGAATGGGTGACCACCCAATACTCGTCAGTTACCCATTTCTGACTCCTGGAGATGGACACTCTTCTCTTCTCCTACTCTCCCCATTCATCCTTGACTGCACATAGAGTGTTCTCTTTTTCTTTGGATACCTGTTACCCCACATGTTTCTGACCCCTGCTCTAGCTCATCACAGGTCCTGTCCTTCTGTTAGCATGGATGCCGTTCTTGCTGTCCTACTTAATAACTTCAGCTGACTCAGAAAGGGACCGATAGAGAAAACTATCCACTACCCTTTTTAACCATCTTCAGTTTGGCAGCAACATTCTATGGCTGCTTTTTCTTTAGTGGGAAAGAAATATCCGGTTGCTCACAACCTTTGAACCTGGGATGCAAGCCCAGGGCCAGTATGGGCCTACTTTCTGCAGCTAGGTGAAACTTTTAAGTAAAATAGACAGGCTGCCCAGGGCTCCCCATTTCCACAGACTACGTCTTTCAGTGGTGTTATCTGAGAAAACATACCAACAGTAATTGATCCACTAAAAAGATTTCGAATGTACATTATTCAGAGAGGTATTGGATTAGCACAAAGAATTTCTGGCTTTTTATTTTATGTTTTTGTATCTTAGCCTTAATTATCATTTTTTATATGGAATAAAATTTACTTTTCCCCCTGAGCCTGTTTGAGAATCAGTGTCGAATCTATGTGACCAATGCTAAGTTTCACAGCTTTCATGAAACTCTGGTTTTATGACTCCAGTGAATGTTGTTTTATATAAACAAATAACATTGTAAGATTTTATAGACTTAAAGTGGCGTTTTAACAGGCTTTAAGATAATCTTAATTTATAAGACAGTGGGGTGCTTTAATCAGACCTTTTAGTACCTTTAAAACACACAAACACATGTAAACACACATACACACACACACACAAACACACACACACTCCAAAATAATAACTTTAGTGTACAATGAAAAGGAAAAGGAAATGAAATGACAATAAATTTTCTTAATTATTCTCAAAATTCTGAGGGTAAACTGAGTTATAACCCATACTGTCTTACAGTGTAACACAGAAACCATTGATGGAATCAACTACCTATGAGACAATAACCTTAACAGAGCAAAAGGATTTGTAGGTCTGTCTTTAGAGGGAACGAACTTAACCCCTTTGCTTTTACTTTCCTGCCTGCTGGTCTACTTAGGAGGGACTTTTCATCTCATATGGTAGATGTTTCAGGGCTTGGTTTTTTCCTTTATTGGCAGACAGCTAAGTCCTATGGGTCCTTATATATTAAACAAGGTTGAGGGGAGGGAACTTGGTGCATTCATGCACCCTATCGCCTGGAGTTTTACATCTGAACCAGGTCTGGTAGCAGTCCTTTGATTACTGCGGCTCATCAGAGAGGCTCCTCAGAGGATGGGCCTGGCCAATGGTACCTACAGCACAGGGCAGTGCCTCGGCATAGGAGAGGATGAGTGACAGGAACATTCATTCCCTGCATGCCTGTAAAGCACTTCGGCATGTGATTCTTCCAAACTTGGTGCGGCAACAGGATTGGTATTGGAGAGTAAGCATCTGTGTCTTGGCTGAAACTCTCCACCATACAGCTCAGTTGCTGCACTGGGGTGAGTCTACTGTGGACCTGCACATTCCCCAAGGTCAGCCCTGCAACAGTGGATCTGCATGGGCATCTTAATTTACATGCTAGGCCCTCCTCCTGCCTCCCTGACCTCATATCCATAAAGACCAGGTCCTAAGTTTTCTGTCCACTCCATTGAGTTTCTCATGACCACCTTGTTATTTCTATTCAGGTACCTGGCATGCCTTTTCTGAGCCCAGGGTCTCACTGCACAAGTACAAAATGCAAATCTATTCCATATTTATGCTAAGGCTGGGATCTACCACTCTAATACGTTTTTGTCATTCCTAAGAAGAATCGAAAATGACTCACTAAATTTATATTTTATTTCTTTCTCCCTCCCTCTTTCCCTCTCTCCCTACTCCTCTTTCTTTCTTTCTTTCTTTCTTTCTTTCTTTCTTTCTTTCTTTCTTTCTTCCTTCCTTCCTTCCTTCCTTCCTTCCTTCCTTCCTTCCTTCCTTTCTTTTTTTCTTCCTTTCTTCTTTTCTTTCTGTGTAGAACTGTATTGCATTGTCAACATGCGGAAATCCACGCTGTCTGTCATCAGGACTGAACATTTCCCACAAGGATGTCACATATCTTTGCAATCCCAGCAGCCTCACGCCCAGACAGCCAGAGATCCTTCCTCTTTTTGCTGTTCTTGTTGTATTGATTGATCACATTTTCTGTAGATTCCCAGATGAGATTGTAGATTTGCAAGGCTTAACACATCTCCAGTTCTTTGCAGACATTCATTGTACTTTGAATCGAGCTAGAGGTATAATAAGATTTTCACAATTTGATAAAATTAGTTCATCTGGGGTGAACAAATGATGAGAAATCATATTTCTTGAATCCACTGATGTCTGGAGATAGCTTTGGCTCGACACATTAAAAATAACCTCTGAGAAAACTGTGAACAACTTCAGAGAAACACATAATACCCAGACTTGGGGAAGAGAGTTGCCAAGGACCATCAAAAAGGGCAGCACAAAGAGAAATGAAAATTATGAGACTTCTTGCCCTGTCGTAAACATCCCTACTTAATAATGTCCAGTTGTTGCTTACAGAAAATAAAGGATATTCCGTGGTAGGGCTGGGTGCCTGCACAGGCAGATGCCCAGTATTTAACACAGACAGGACAAGTTGTTCTATTTTATTTGCTTTAAATCGATTCTCCCACTTCAGTGGAAAAAGGACAAAAATAAGAGCGGGACAGTGTGTGTAAGCAGCTCATTAACCACGCAGGCCTGAGCGGTTGTGGGGCAGAGCGACGACAGCACAGCTTTGTGTTCCTTCAAGACGCGCACTGAGCACAGGATGCTGCGGGTGCTACCAAGGCACTGCTCGTGTCAAAACGCAGCGTCAGGCAGGGGAATAACCTTTCCTGTTGCAGGAAGAGTCCCAGGACGGAGAGAGGTGTGAGCAAATCATCAGCTCAAGTGTCGGCTGAACTGCACTTCTCTCTTCATTTTCATTGGTTTTTGTTGTGCTGTGCCTGAATGAGTTAAAAAGAAAGGCGATAATCAAAGGGGTTCTGTTGTTGTTTTGGTTAACCTAATGACAAAAGGAAGCATATATTGAAGAAATGTACTTCCTTGCTCACGTTCTCCCTCCTTCTGCTCCTCATTTGGACCTTGGGAGCTCAGTCCAGTGCTCCAGTGTGGGTCTCTGTCTCTATCTCCATCCATCGCTGGATGAAGGTTCTATGGTGATATGTAAGATATTCATCAGTGTGGATATAGGATAAAGCGAGTTCAAGCACCCTCTCTTCTACTGCCCAAGGAACAAGCTGGAGACATCTACTTGGATCTAGGAATGCCTCTAGAGTCAGGTCTCTTGCCAACCCTAAAATAGTTCTCTTATTTAAGATATCTACTTCCCTGCTCCCATATCCACCCTTCCTCCATCCCACCCATCCCATTCCCCCAAGCTCTCCCCATCCTCCCCTTCTCCCTTCTCTCTCCCCATCTCCTCTTACACTCCCCCCGTGCACCCAACTTTTGCCTGGCAATCTTGTCTACTTCCAATATCCAGGAAGATAACTATATGATTTTCTTAGGATTCACCTTCTTATTTAGCTTCTCTAGGATCACGAATTATAGGCTCAATGTCATTTATTTATGGCCAAAATCCCCTTAATGAGTGAGTATGTACCATATTCATCTTTTTGGGTCTGGGATATCTCACTCAATAAAGTGTTTTCTATTTCCATCCATTTGCATGCAAAATTCAAGATTTCATTGTTTTTTACCCCTGAGTAGTACTCTAATGCATATATATTCCACACTTTCTTTATCCATTCTTCCATTGAGGGGCACCTAGGTTGTTTCCAGGTTCTGGATATTACAAATAGTGCTGCTATGAACATAGTTAATATTCATAGTTAATAATAAATGCTTTTGTAGTATGATTGGGCATCTCGTGGGTATATTCTCAAGAGTGGAATTGCTAGGTCCTGAGGTAGGTTGACTCCCAGTTTCCTGAGAAACTGCCACACTGATTTCCAAAGTGGTTGCACAATTTGCATTCCCACCAACAACGAATGAGTGTTCCCCTTACTCCACATCCTCTTCAGCATAGGCTATCATTGGTGTTTTTGATTTTAGCTATTCTGACAGGTGAAAGATGGTCTCAAAGTTGTTTTGATTTGCATTTCCCTGATCACTAAGAAGGTTGAGCATGACCTTAAGTGTCTTTTGGCCATTTGAATTTCTTCTGTTGAGAATTCTCTGTTCAGTTCAGTACCCCATTTTTTAATTGGGTTAATTAGAGTTTTAGTGTCTAGTTTCTTGAGTTCTTTGTATATTTTGGAGATCAGACCTTTGTCTGATGAGGGGTTGGTGAAGATCTTCTCCCAATCAGTAGGTTGCCTTTTTGTCTTACTGACAGTGTCCTTTGCTTTACAGAAGCTTCTCAGTTTCAGGAGATCCCATTTATTCATTGTTGCTCTTATTGTCTGTGCTACTGGGGTTCTACCTAGGAAGTGGTCTTCTGTGCCTATATCTTGTAGACTTCTTCCCACTTTCTCTTCTATCAGGTTCAATGTGGTCAGATTAATATTGAGGTCTTTAATCCATTTGGACTTGAGTTTTATGCATGGTGATAGATATGGATCTATTTTCATTCTTCTACAGGTTGACATCCAGTTGTGCCAGCACCATTTGTTAAAGATGCTTTCTTTCTTCCATCGTATAATTTTAGCTCCTTTGTTGAAAATCAGGTATTCATAGGTTTGTGGATTAATATTTGGGACTTTGATTTGATTCCATTGGTCAACATCTCTGTTTTTGTGCCAATATCAAGCAGTTTTCATTACTGTAGCTCTGTTATAGAGTTTGAAGTCAGGGATGGTAATGTCTCTGGAAGTACTTTTATTGTATAGAATTGTTTGGGCTTTCGTGAGTTTTTTTTTGTTTTTCTATATAAAGTTGATTATTGTTCTCTTAAGGTCTGTGAAGAATTTTGTTGGGATTTTGATGGGGATTGCATTGAATCTATAGATTGCTTTTGGTAGAATTGCCATTTTTACTATGTTGATCCTCCCAATCCAAGAGCATGGGAGAGCCTTCCATTTTTCTGGTATCCTCTTCAATTTCTTTCTTCAAAGAGTTAAAGTTCTTGTCAAATAGATCTTTCACTTCCTTGGTTATAGTTACCCCAAGATACTTAATGCTATTTGTGGCTATCATAAAAGGTGATGTTTCTCTGATTTCCCTCTCTGCTTCTTTGTTCTTTGTGTATAGGAGGGCAACTGATTTTTTGAAGTTAATCTTGTATCCTGCCACATTACTAAAAGTGTTTATCAGCTGTAGGAGTTCTTTGGTAGAGTCTTTGGGGTCACTTATGTACACTATCATATCATCTGCAACTAATGAAAGTTTGACTTCTTCCTTTCCAATTCGAATCCCTTTGATCTCTTTATGCTGTCTTATTGCTATTGATAGAACTTCAAGCACTATATTTAAGAGGTATGGAGAGAGTGAACAGCCTTCTCTTGTTCCTGATTTTAGTTGGATGATTTTGAGTTTCTCTCCATTTAATTTAATGTTAGCTGTCTGCTTGCTGTATATTGCTTTTATTATATTTAGGAATGAACCTTGTATCCCCAATCTCTCCAAGACCTTTATCATAAAGGGGTGTTGAATTTTGTCAAATGCTTCCATGAGGGGTGCGTCCACTTACTGAGATGGTGGGACTGATCTAATGGGAGCTCACCAAGGCCAGCTGGACTGCGACTGATGGAGCATGTGATCAAACTGGACTCTCTGAATGTGGCTGTCAATGAGGCTGACTGAAAAGCCAAAGACAATGGTCTGGGGTTTTGATTCTACTGCATGGATTGACTTTGTGGGAGCCTGGTTTGTTTGGATGCTCACCTTCTGAGACCTGGATGGAGGGGAGAGGACCTTGAACTTCCCACAGGGCAGGGAACCCTGACTGCTCTTAGGACTGGAGAGTGAGGGGGATGGGGAGTGAAGGAGTGGGAGGGGAATGGGAGGTGGAGAGGAGGAGGAAGTTTTTAATAAACAAATAAATAAATATCCAAAACAAAACAAAACAGCAAAAACAAACAAAAAATAAAACATAAAAGTATAGTGCCTAGTCATTCACAATAAGAACATGTAGAACAGACAGGGAGAAGTGCCAAAGTACTCCTGATAGGTAGTACTCTCTCTGCATCTTTGCTTTGACTGTTTTGCTGTCATGAATTAGCCCCTTATATCCCCATTATACTGCTATGGCCTTTGTAGGATATGGTGAAAATGTAATGAATTGAACAGTCCCCAACTTTTGCCTAATTAGGGCATGGATTTGGGTGAGCAGATTTCTAACTGAAAGGAGTTGGGGGGAAATCATAATCAGAATATCTTGTATGGAAAAATCCATTTTCAGTTTAAAAGTTAAATTACAAAGAAAATAGTGTTGTGAAAAAATATATTAGAAAATGGCAATTTTTAAACTTTGTACTGATTCTTTGTGGATTTCATAATGTGCATCACAATCCCACTCAGCTCCCTATTCCCTCACTTCTGACCTCTGTTCTTGTGATCACCCCGCAAACAAAACAGAAAAATGAAGATAAAGTAATAAAACAAAACAAATAAATAAAAAATCTCAAGGTGGAAAAAAAACTTAATGTATAGCTCTCAATGTGATTTCTGTCAAACATGTATGTGTTAGAACCAGTGAATATAAAGCCAGGCAGAATATCAGACCCTTCATCACCCTTTGCTGTGAGGAAACTTCCTAACACACACACACACACACACTCATACCATACCACACTCATAAATCACACCTACATCTCACACATATGATGTGGGAATCCCCTCTGTATGCTGTGAATACCATTGGTTAATAAAGAAACTGGTTTGGCCTGATAGGGTAGATAGGCAGGGAAAGCTAAACTGAATGCTGGGAGAAAGAAGGCAGAGTCAGGGAGAGCTGCCGCTAGAGACAGACGGGTTGAAACTTTGCTGGTAGGCCATGACCTTGTGGTGATGCACAGATTAATGGAGATGGGTTAAATTAAGACCTAAGAGTTAGCAAATAAGAAACTAGAGCTAATGGACCAAGCAGTGATTTAAATAATATGGTTTCTGTGTGATTATTTCAGGCCTGAGCTGACGGAGAAACAAAGAAGTGATCTATTTCAACACACATAAGCACACACATTCATATCATACATATACATGCTCACATACATACTCACACCACATTCACACACACATGCTTATACACATACACTTACACATTTAACCACATTCACACAGACATTTGCTCACATACATACATTCACACACACACTCATGCTACATCACACTCAATGCTCATACATAGATACTTACACATATGCACATACTCTCATCCCATACTCACACATACACATACTCATACCATACATACACATGCTCTCTCTCACACATACACACTTTACTCCCAGCCTACCTCTGATCACATCCATGACCTATGACATTCCATGTACCTACACACCTGGTTGAAAATAGCGCGAAAAGAGGAGGGCTGTCTTAGCAGAAACCTGCCTGGTTTCCCATTGGTTTACGATTACCTTACACATGGAAGCTTTGTAGCATTTATACGTATTTTGTTCATTGGCTTTAGAAAACGTCTCTGCTTCGGCCTCACTTTGGCAGGTCGTCGCTGCCCTGCTGTGTGCAGAAAGCCACAAACACTGCTTTTTCAGAATGAGATTTTGAGTCACTTCCTTCGCATCCTCTCTTTGTGGCCGCTGTTGCTCACGTATGTCACATGTTATTGGTGAGCGAACCTTGTATATCTGTCTGTGTGCCACCTGGATGCCTCCTTGGCTGAGCCAGGGGAGACACAGCAGCTCACACGCTAGTAACAGAAGCAGGATGGCTGCTTACCGACAGATAGGCAGCGGGAACTCTGGAAGCCTGGGCCCCTGCGTTCCAGGAAAGCTGTCGGCAAGGAGTGGGGCTCTTCTGTGTGTGGTGCTCCTGCACAGCTGAGTGTGGGACCCTAAGAGATTGGCCTCTTGGGATTTCATCCCAGGGTACTTTTGGTCCTTTGGCCACAGTTTTGATGGAAGGCTTTCTTCGGGGAGAGGTAACCAAGTCTGTGGCTGTGATTGGTTTCCCGTCACAGGACGTTGTTCTCTGCCCCATCCTACAGTGTGTTCAAAGCCCCCAGGGAACCTGTTTTTTAAGCAGCCCTATAGCACTGTGTCAAAACCTTTTCCATCTTTCTTCTGCTTTTCTCATAAGGTTTATAACTACCCCAGCAATGAGGGTACCATCTCTTAGCATGCCTAGCCTATTTCGGTACCTGACATCTTTAATTTTGTGGCTTTTCCTTGCCACCTTCCTTCAAACTATTTACTTTAGTTTTCATAAAAGAAACCACAAAAAAATATAAAAGACTTTTTGTTATTGTAAAGTAAAGCCCAGACAGGGAAAATGAAAAGTAAAACAACCCCCCCTTCTCAACTGACCCCGATTGTATAGATCAATAGAGCATCACAGAAAACCAGCCCTGACTGGGATCAAACCCTCCGGGAGCCTCGGTGACTCCTCCCCTGGATGATCCCATCCTTGAAGCTCAGTTTTGCTTATATGGAGCTTTATTCCACTTGAATAACAAAGGATGTGTTATTTTATGTGTGTGTTCTTTTATTTAATATTGTGCTGATGAGTTCCATCTAAATTATCCCACATCCAAGCAGTTTGTTCCCTCATTCAGAGCCGGGGACTCCCCCTTTGTCTGAGGACGCCACAATGCACTCACTGCCTGTAAATGTCTGTAGACATCTGGGTTGTTTCTGAGGTTGGACTCTTACAAATAGCACTTTAATTAACATTCGTTTACGTGTCTCTTGGTGCAGATGTGATGCGTTGTTTCTCTTGGGCACATGCCTACTGGAAGTGGAGTTCCTCGGTCTTAGGAAAGGTTTACTTCTAAATTTAGTGGTGATTGCCAAACACTGTGTTAATTCTCATTCTTCCCCCCGAGTTTATCACCCTATTAAAAGCCAGTTTTTCTCTATGTGATGGTCTTTTACTACTTAAAATTTATACTGTAGACATTTTCAATTGTGAGTCATGTTTTAAGAGATACAAAGAAGTTTGCAAACAAAGTGGTTGTAGCTTTTTAAAATTGAAATTAATTTCAAGAATTTAATATAGTCAATGTATTTGTTCACTGCCTCCTGAAAATCATGGACACTCTCTCTCTCACACATGATGCATATTTATAGGTATATGTAAATAAATATACAAATACAGCTTGCTGCGTCCACTTAGTGTTACTTGTGCGTATTTGTTTCTAGGACTGAGCACTTGGCTAACCACTGGATAACCACTTAGGGGGCTTCTCCCTGGGGAAGACTGATTGATTTTTCTCTCCCTCAGCCATCATTAATTGCCTAATGGTCTTTAGTTCTTCACCTAGGGCTGGTGGCCTGGGAGACCTCCTCCAGCCACACGGACATGTCACCAGGTGTTTTGTGACCGAGTTGTTGGGATCCCATGGGTACAACCCCCCCGCCACCGCCCCAACTTGGCCTTTTTGTCCTGTATGTAGGGGGCTTAAATTCAGGGAGAACAAGAAAATTTCTAGGAGCTAACCATGCCTTTGTGTGGAGGCTGGTCGCACTTCCTGAGCTAAATTTATTATTATTTATTGTTGCTTCCTTTATAGTCAACAATTTGAAGTATGTGTTGAGGGGTTAAGACTGCAGCATTTCCTCTGTGGGATTCATGCTCAGGGTCTCTGGACTGGTCAGGAATAACACGTGGGTGTGGCCTCAGATGGTGCGGTTGCATGCACTTTCACTGTTCTTCACACAACCCTGTTCAACCTGGTAAACATGAGATTTAGTTTGGCTTTTTTTACATTTTTTCTCACCTACCTGTTGCTTGTTCTCCCGTGGGAAAAACCCAAACTATGGAAAACAATTTTAAATCTCCCTTCAAATTTATTTCTCCCTTGGACTTTGTTGTTGTGCGGTTATGCCAGCTATGAAAAATTAACAAATTTTTTGAACAGAGCGGTCTTAATATTCACTCAGTTAAGAGCAGTCAATATGGCTTTGATGTTGAGAATATCTAATAATGTGGTAGATTTCAATTCAGTTGAAATACAGCATACTTCAGATTTTATTTTTATATTAGAATTGGATCTTGAAAAGAAACCATCTGCAGCACAAGGCAAACTATTTAGAAGGATTTAATTCTTAGTGTTTTATGGCTTGCTAGGTTAAGTTCAGTCTACAGTGCTCTCTCTCCCACTTAGGAGGAAGTCAAGTTTACAGTTGTCCACTGAATGTGCAATGCTATGGAGAGAGACTCAAGGGATCAGTAACAGCACCTGCAATAAGAGCAAGAATGGTCTAATGAAGTGATTAAGGGGTGACCAGCCCCATTGTACAGAGAACCTACAAGTCCTATCCCCTCTCCTCACCCACGGGGAAAGACACAAAAGAAGGAAAGTCAGTAGTGGGGAGTCGGCACAGCAGAGATCTTGGTCCCAGGCTGCATTGTGACTTTGAACTCTGCAAAGTCAGGTGAAGAGAGAGTCACGCCCAGGACCAGTTAACCTGGAAATACCCAGGCCCACAGGCTGTAAATGGTACCATCAACTGTTTCTTGGAGGTTGGTGGTGCTGTGGTTCTAGAGTTAGGAAATCCTGAGGGCACAGTTTTAGCATTCCCTCACACTCTCAGGGTTTTCTTTAAGAATCCCACTGCTTCTATGGTGCAGAGGCAACAAAATCACACCCCCACGCTCCCACACCCCCACACCCCTACACCTCCACACTCACACACACACACACACACACACACACACACACACACACACACACACCTGGCAGAGGCCTGGTGACATACCTATGAAATAGGCCAGCACATGACTGGTGTGGGAAGTCCTTCTGTATATGTGTTGCTTTTATTGGTCAATGAATAAAGAACCTGCTTTGAGTCTATAGCAGGGCAGAACAGAGCTAGGCAAAGAAAACTAAACTGAACGCTAGGAGAAAGAAGGTAGAGTCAGAGAGACACCATATAGCCCCACCAGAGACAGATGCCTGATGGAACCTTGCTGGTAAGCCACAGCCACGTGGCAATACACAGATTAATAGAAACAAGTTAAATTAAGATGCAAGAGCTAGCCAATAAGAAGCTAGAGCTAATAGGCCAAGCAGTGATTTAATTAATACAGTTTCTGTGTGGTTATTTTTGGGGATGAGCAGTTGGGGACAAACAAGTGGTCTCCTACAACATGTGGCTGTAAGGTAGGATTGAGCTCCAGCAGAAGCCCTGTAAAAGAGGCTTTCACAGGAGCCCTGCTTTTCTTTCATATAAGGCAAGAAAAATCCAAAGTAAGGAAGACTAGCTATAGTGTATCCTAGGGACTTGAGCAAACAAAGACTGAAATTTGGTTATAAGACTATAAGGTGTTTCCATTCCCTTCAGAACAAGGACAATGACTAGTGACAAAGAGGTTGTGACAGCATTATAAATGGATATATTCTTCCAATGATAGGAAATTCTTAGCATATATATATGTATATATGTGTGTGTATACACACACACACATATTTAAGTTTATGTTATGAAAATATTTCATTATATTAAAAACAAAGAATATTTATGGTTAGTTAACTAAATCTTCACCTTTGGACTTGATGTCAGACGATGTGACACAAAAGTTGATGTCAATATTTGAAAGGTCCTCGAGGCCATACACTATAGGAACAGAGTCAGTTTGGACATTTGTTAGAAAACTCCATGTAACAAGAGCTAACTCCTGTTTTATTAATCTCATCATGTGACATGATCCTCAAACAGAAATGCTCTGGAGCATTGACAAACCTTTACAGCATGGAAGGCAGAGATCAACAAGCAGATCCTTAGATCCGAATGCGACTAACTAGCACCCCATTACATGAAGGTGACTAGAAACAAGCAAATACTTAGAGAGTGAAATGCTTGTCACCAAATGACTTGAGTAAAAAAAAAATCCCAACAAGCAAACATGTTTTGAACTAGTTGAAGGTAAAAATACAACTTTATCCACATTGGTTGAATGCAGTAAATACAATGACTGGAAGCTAAGTACGTACAGCTTATGAATCATAAATTAAACCATATTAGAAAAGAAGAAAGAGCTATGACTAATGCTCTAATCTTGGAAACTAAATGAATAACAGCAATTTCAACCTAAGCCAAGCAGAAGGAGATAAATAATGAAAGTCAGCTCAAGTTGGAGTGAAGCTAAAGAGAGTCTACTAATTAGGGAAACTGGAAATCAGAATTCTTAGAAATGATTACAAGAATGGTGATCCATGTAGTCCAACTAGCCTAGAAAACCCGAATTACCATCAAGGAAATGGAAAAAAAAGTCTTCACTGCTGTTCTCGTAAACATCACAGGTATCATAAAGAAGCACAATTGTGGGATTTTACATGAAATAGTCCAATCCCTTAAAAGGCACAAACTCCAAAATTCACTTATGGAAATGGATCACATAAATATGCCAGTATCTGTTAAAGAAATGAAGTCAATGATTGACCCAAAAGAAATATCAGCTTGATTGAGTTCACCAAGTTAGGTAAAAATGAAATTCCAGCTCTAAAAAATACACTGTTGATAGAATGAAAATAAACCATTTTGACTATAAATAAGGGCCGGTGAGCTGCTCAGAAGGTAAAGGCTCATACCACAATCCTGATGACCTGAGTTTAAATCCAGAATGCACATGGTGAATGGAGGGAATCGGCTTCTTCCAGCTGTCCTCTGACTTTTGCAAGTGTATGGTGGCATCTGCACATACAAACACACACACACAAACACACATACACACTGTAAAACAATTATAAAGAAAATGTATTAACAGTTCTAAAATTCAATAATAAGAAAACAAAAATCATTTTAAAAAATGGGCAGAGATCTGCACGTAAACCTCACCAATGAACATGTACAACCACTAAGTAAACACATGGAAAGACAGTCATTTAATGTCAAGAAATGGCCTTGAAGAAATGTGTGAGTGTGTGCTTGTGTGAGGGGAAGGGCTGCTGTCCTAACACACTTAGTACATAAATGGCATCTTTTCCCACATGGAGAAATAAAACATTCACAAACCCTGAGAAAACTAGCATAAGTCCATGTTGGGGCTGTTGCTTCTAGATCTCTTGTATGTGTGTCCTGGAACCGAACAGTGGAGGAGGTGGATGCTGCCTGTGGCAGACAGATGGACTTAGAAGACAATGTACAGACTCTAAGCATCTCGAATGATCCTTGTTCTGGTTTAAACTCATGCCTGGCTAGACACAGGTATTTACATATAGAAATATCTATAAATACACGCATATCTATACATATACACAGCAATCTATACATACGCATTTTTCAATCTCTCCAAAGTGAATGTCTGGAAGTGATGAGATTATAGCGGCAGGAAACACACCTGAAGCCTTAAATTTGATCTTGGATTCTGCATTCTGGAATTCTGGAACTCAGGCAGGAAATAGAGATGATGATTCTGGAGCAGCCTGTAGTGCCAGGAAGTGAGGAAGTTATCAAAAGCAGACTAACAAAAACATATTCCCCACCAACAGCATCATGATAGATGGGCACAGAAGTTAGCAAAGAAACTTCCAACTGACCAAACTTGGAACAATTTGGCCACAAAAATGTAGTATTTTATAACTCCAATTATAAAAATAAACACAAATGAATTAATAATAGCTTCTTCAAGAACAAAGTCACAGAGAGATATTTACAGAGGACACTTTTGTTTGGATACTAAATTTCTTTATAGGCCCATGTGTCAAATGTTTGGTTGCTATTCTGTGGTGCAATTGGAGACTCGCATATCAGATAGCTTCCATATCAAATGTTTACATTATGATTCATAACAGCAGCAAAATTACAGTATAAAGTAGCAACAAAATAATTTTAAGATTGGTAGTCGCCGTGGCATGAAGAATTGTATTAAAGAGCTGCACCATTCGGAAAGTTGAAAACCACTGCCCTACACCATGATTTACCATAATTTGAAAGCTATAGGAGACTGACCATAAGCTGAAACCTCTAAGCCAAGAGTCAACATACATCTTTCTTCCTCATGAATTCGTTACCTCTGGTCTCTGTCATAGTGGGCAGAAAGTTGACTAGCAGAGGAAAAGAGACAATTCTTCCATAAAGAACTATGTGTAATTTATAGACATTATACATTATATATATATATATGTATATATATACATACACACACACACACACACACACACACACACACACACACACACATATATATATATATATATATATATATATATATATATATATATATATATCACCACCAAGAAAGAGAAGCATAAATCCTCACCTTTTAAATGAGGGCTGACATAATGACTTTGCCAAGAGGCTATTATAAAAAGAGAGGATCAAAAAGTAACTTGGTACCATCCATGTACACTGAGAGAGTAGGGAATGCCCAACAATGTAAGACAAGAAAGTAAGGTATTAAAGCTCCGGGTCGTGGACCAGACAGTACCAATGCACTACAGAATGCAGCGGCAAAACTTTCAAGTGTGAACTACGCCACTCTAGACAAATAGGCCACTTTCTGATGCTAGCAATACATTTGGAAGGGCACCCTACTCTCTCAGTCCTCCCGTGCTCTGAGTTAGCTAGAAGTTTTAGAATCTGGATTTCAGTGTACATGGATGGTTAAAAGTCCAATTTAAAGTATCTTACCCATCAGGAGTCTTTGAGAATTAGCTGTGCGAAAACGAAAAGGCAGAAGAGCTTCACTGATGAGAATCTGAGACTACCAGTCAGGACGTGAAGTGGACAAGTCCCGGGTCTCCCCATTCAGAACCTCATTCAGATTCTCTTGGGGCCACTCTAAAACCCTGACTGGAGAGGTCAGCTGTTTTGTTCAGTGGGAGTAAAGGGAGACTCAGAAGGAGGGCAGACAAAACATCTTCATCTCTATGCACGCCTGACTCAGCAATGGGGTTTGCCTCCTTCACTAAAGAACCCGAGACTCCCAGGGGAGGTCTGTCCCCTAAAGGAGCTTCAGGTACTAGAGGCCAGTGGGGGCTCAGCCTTAGGAAGCCAGAGCTCCTGCATTCAGGAAATGAATTCCTTACAGGAGCCTATTTGGTTCTTTCTGGTTCTAAATTAGAGTCAGGGACTTAAGTTAGGGAAGGTATTAGTTACTAGTGGAAACCTGGTTATTTGGGGCCAGTTTATTTTTATTTTTTAAATTTTTTATTTTTTTTATATAAAGGAATATTTTTCGGCCTAAAAATCCTGTTTGTTTTATGTCAACCAGGATGGCCTTGAACTCACAGAGATCTGTCTGCCTCTGCCTCCTGAGTGCTGAGATTAAAGGCGTGTGACACCACACTCAACTCTTTTTCTTTTAATTATCTGTGTTTATTTATGTTTTATGTGCATGAGTGTTTCGCCTGCATGTATGTCTGTGTGAACGTGTTGAAACTTCTGAAGCTGGAATTTCAGACAGTGAGGAGCTATCATTTGGGTGCTAGGAACCAAGCCCCAGTCCTCTGAACCTGCCAGGGCTCTTAACTACCAAGCTATCTCTGTAGCCCAGGAATACTTCTCTTACTGCGTGGGTTGTTGGAAATATGGTTCTCACTTCCTACAAGACTGACAGGCATCCTATACAGGTTGCTGCAGAGAACGGACCAACTTCCAGGGCCGGCTGTCAAAGACTGTGGGTCAGAATTCTAATTTTATATATGTTAAGACATCTTTCATTTTTATATTTAGTCTCACAACTTTGTATAACAGTAGAGGCAGCGAGAGGGAGAGAGAGAGAGAGAGAGAGAGAGCGAGAGAGCTAATGATTTGATACAAACCAATAGAGCAGATACACAGACAGAATGATGGGGATGGAAAGTGGGGAGGGTGAGAGAGAAGAAGGAGGAAAAGCAGGAAGAAGAAAGAGGAAAGAGGGGGAGGGAGAAGAGGGAGAGGAGCAGGACTAATGGAAGGGAGCAGGGCTAAAAGGATGGGAAACAAAAAAAGGCTTTTCAGAGGCCTCAGGAAAAATACCTTCCTGCATTTACTTGGCTTGTATTGCCTTTGCAAGCCCATTGCCAAGCAAGGGTAGGGCCTGAATCCTAGAAAAGTCTATCTGAAGAAGAAAGAAAATTCATCTCCACGTTTCGTCTTTCTCAACAAGATTTTTTTTTTTTTACTTGCACATGTTCAATGATTTAACTTTAAAAATCTGTCCCCGGCACCTGGAACAGTTTTGGGTAGGAAAAGATGCCATGCCCAGTGTTCCTCTTTCAGAGGAAGCCCCCCAGCACTGTTACACATGGAAGCATTTCAATGCCTAAACATAGCTGCATGTTATTATTTACACATGCTGTGGCCCAGGGGGACGCTGGGCACACAGATTTTCTTGTGAAACAATCGATGTTGCCTCAGGCTTCTGAAGTTCATCCACATTTATTTTGCTGCTAAAAAGTTAGGAGGGGAAAAAAAAAACTGAAAATAATCAAATCCCTTGCAAAATGCTTGGTACCTTTGAAGATTCCATTGCTAAATGTTGTCTTCCTTGTTCAATGCTGATTATAAAGGCTACTTCTGCCACAGGTGAGCTTCAGCAGTATATGGTTAGGTGTTTTCTTTAAAAAGTAATAAGAATGCTAATAAATGAGAATTTTGTCATTCATTTTAAAAAATCTAGCTATTGAGCAATGCAGTGACTAAGATATATTGTCATATCCAAACTTCAGTACCATTTTAACTCACAACACAAATTATCATCAAAAAAGGCCAGAAAACCACTTCAAATGTGCATATTGATCACAATTTAAAGATAAATAAAAGTTTCTTTCATGCTTGGGGGTGGATTCCCACCATGAACAATGGTGTAGGTACGTCGTGATGCCGAAGGGTTTAAGCTGCATACACCCATCAAAATTACTTCCAAGCTAACTGTAATTTGAAGTCCCAAATATTTGTCTTTTCTTTCTCCCTCACGGATGTGTACAGTCCATGATATACATAAAACAGATGGAAAAGAAAAAGAAATGCTGAGTTCCTGGCAATGTCTCATTTCTAAAAGTTCCCCCAAAGACTGACACCAGTTTGGGATAGCTATCCTGGGAACCAGAACCTTACTTGGATGCTGTCGTCTAGCCAGGACACTATCAAGATATTCCCTTGGAGTAACTGATGTTGGTTAGTCAGATATCTGCCTTCGTCTGTCAGTGCAGATCAATTGCTCGGAAACTCTTAGAACTCCTTCTAAACCAGTTCTTTCGGGCTTAGCATTTATGCATCATCTAATTGGGCAGTGAGTGTAGCAGTCAGTGTCCCATAGAGGGAGAAGATTCTTCAGGGAGAAGATGAGGGAACAGGGGAAGGTGGTCTTTAGTCAAGGGCAAATAGAAACACCCTTTATTAAATTCCATGCTCATAACAGCAGCACGAATGTGAAATGTAACGTTAACTGTAATAGGAAAACTGGGAGACAACCCAAATGCTGCTTGGGGGAAAATTATTATATGTCCATTATTAAGCAAGCAACAGAGTTCTTGAATTCTGTGTGACGTTTGGTTCTTTGGAGCAGGGCCATGTGGCTTGTAAGTGCCGCTTCTTGGGACAGGGGGCCAGGAGTTTGAAAGGAGGTACTGGGTGCCCTCAAATGGAGCCAACGTCTGCTGGAGGCTGTGGCTCTTTCCTCTCTGAGGGTCTGCCTGGAATGGTTTAAGTTTGGTGGGATGGAGGGGATCGGGTTAGGATGGGGAAGAGAGACTATGGACTCAGTTTGGGACTCGTTGTCCTTGGCGAGGCTTCAGGAAAGACTTCCAACAGGGAAGTGAGATATGTGAACTTGGAGAGCTACAAAAGTTCAGTGTAGAATGGCTTGCGTCCAAGCAGGGGCAGGGAACATAATACTGGTCATCATCACTTTGGAAGAAGTTGCAGGTGAATTAACTTTCATGTATGTGCCTGGCGAGGGGAGCCTCAGAGACTGCTGACAGGCCTTTCGGGTCTACCCTTTTAGGCACCAGCTACAAAGCTTGATCCCCTGCCACCCGTCTCCTATCATTCTGTGTGAACGTCCGACCATGGTCAGCCAAGAGCTGAGATACGATCAGGTCTCACCAGTGAGAGCTTTGCACAACTGATAGCAGCCATGTGTGCACATTTCCCCCCTCCCCACTGCACACCAGCCACACCCTCAACACCCCAGAAAGAGCTTGGTGATTCTGGGGAGGGAGGGCAAAATCATGAAAGAAAGGTAAGCTGCTTTTGAATAAATTCAAATGCAGTCTTTGCAGTTTTAACTTGGTTGTTTTTTAATCAGGGAGAAGAGAAAATTGATGATGGTTTGGGGCTGTGGTCCCAAACAGGTCCCCAAAGACTCGCCGTTCTAGTTTCTAGCACTGAAGGGAAATGCTAGGCATATTCAGTTAGCTCTATATCTCATCTACTATGATTTTAAATTTTTTTTCCGGTAGAGATGAGAAGAAGCCACATTTAAGAACTGCATGGTTGAGCTGAAACCAGAACAAACCCAACAGGACAATCTGGCTGATGGGATCCATAGCATTTTCTCTCTCCACCCTGAGGGCTATGCCTGTAGGGAATCATGCTGGATAAGCTGGGTCTCAGCAAGGAAAACCCAAAGGTTGGGATTGCCCAGGTCTGAGGTTCAGGGAATTGCTTCCAAGGTGAGCTTCTTTGCAACTGCCCACATGCCCTGGAATAAGTGCATTTTTCTTCCTAGACGGTTTAGTTTGCTGTCATTAAACACACTCCTTGGACTGGAAGTTCAGATTATACAAATGGTATGACTAGACTTTAATGCCGTTTCTCTTGTAATTTCCTTTACTAGTCCCTCCTCTCTGTCTTCTTTCTCTTCTGTTTGAAGCATGTACATATCTCATCCAGGGGAAATATTCAACCTTTGAGGCTCATGCGTTGTGGTTATCAGCTACCAGAAAGCAGCACACAGAAAAAAAAAAGTCAGCATCAGATGCCATGCCAGGAATCTGCCTTTCCCAAGGACATTTTGGGAAACAAGCCACAGGGACAACCCCTCCTTCCTGCCACCTGAGGAGTCAGCTTAAAGAGGCACTATTATTTAAGGCAAACATCCTAAATTAAATGCTTTTGAATAGCTTAAGATTTTTTTAAACAAAAACCTTTGTTGCAATTTAATGAAATGGTATATAATTATTGGTTTGATTCTGATGTGTCTCTATGTGATACCATCACCACAATGAAGGTAGCATATCTCTCTGTAATCTTTTGTTGTTTGTTTGTTTGTTTATTGCGGCAAAACACTCAACATGAGACCCCTTCTTGTGTTTTAAGCATAGCATACTGCATCACTAGCTAATGACACCATGTTGTGTGCCTGGCTTCTAGAATGAACTTACTTAAGCATGCCCACTGAGCTTCAGATATGTCCATCTGTAGGTGGATAGATTAGAGATGACTGTCTTTGTACAGGCTGGTACATGCTTATAATCCCAGCACTCTGGAGGCTGAGTCAGGAGAATCACAAGTTTGAGATCATTACGATCTACATAGGGAGTTTGTTTCCAAGCAAACAAAGAGGAAAGCAATAGACACACAGAAGAAACCCTGTAGTAGAGCAAGCACATGCAGTAGAGTGTGATTTAGCCTTTGAGGAGCAGACACCTTTCTAACATTTGTGTCTAGACTGATGAGTCTGGAGGACAAGGCACTCAGTCCATCACATGCAATTCCTCTAAAATATCATCTTTCAATAAAAGGCATCCTGAGTGCAAATATGTCTGAGCCCAGCGTCTGGAGGGAGGCACACCCTAAGATAGCCACTGTCAGACCTGTGAACTCTTCATTTCGGTATGTGGCTAGATATGAGGGGCATTCACACTTGCAGATCTTCCTGAGAAAGCCCTTGATAGAGAAAACTTGCTCTGTCATCCATCTCTAGCAAGCAAACCAACTGTGCTGACGCAGCAGCACCAATATAGAGGAAACTGACTTCAACCATAGGGATGAATACTTATAAATTAGGTGCCTGTTGGTAGGTTTCATTATTGAAGATTTTCATTTTTATTTCACTTTATTTTATAATCGAAATGTATCCAAATCAAATGTGCAAGGCAATGGTACTATGAAGGCGTACCAGCATGACCCTTATTCTTAAATTAAGGCACAAACATGTTTATAGTTCCTATTGGGAGTATGTTCTAGAAGTCAGTCCCTCTGCTGTCTATTAGACCCTACACAGATGTGTCTGTTGTGGAATGATCTTTTTATACACTGTGAAGATATGTCATTCAGACTGGGTTAATAAAAAGCTGAATAGCCAATAGCTAGGCAGGATTTTGGGGACAGAGAGACTGCTAGGAAGAAGGGCAGAATTGTAAGGGAATCACTAAGAGATAGAGAACAAGTAAGTCATACAGGAGATGAGATAACAAGCCATGAGCCTTGTGGAACTATGTAAATTAATAGGAATACTAGGAATACATTAATTTAAGTTAGAGAAGCCAGTTAGAAATAAACTTTTGGCTGAGTTCTCATCATGACTAATAAGTCCCCATGTGACTTTTGTGAGTTGGCGGCCCAAAAGAGAAGTCCGTCTACATTTGTCAGTATTTCTAGCACTGTTGTTAAATATGAAAACCTCAAGCAAGGATTCCAGTTATTCAAAGACATATATAAGACCCTCAACTGAACTTGGATCACATCGGCTACAGATGTCTTATACGACCATGGCAGAACACCACCGCCAATCAAAATACGGAGAACAATGGGCTGTGTGGTGCCAGACTCCAACCACTCCGAATATCACACAGCACCTGCACCTGAAGCGCAGAAACATAGACGAGGAAGGTGGGGAAAGGTAAGAGGCAGAGGACCAGGAAGTCTGCTTGGAGAGTTCCTCTCCTAGAAACATCAGGAAGCTTCAGGTGTAAAGTCTCGGCATCATGGCTGCCTAAACAAGATCTGAACAGAGTCAATGCCAGTTGCCCTACTAATATGGAAGAGGGAAATTTCACAGGCCCCAGCTCTAGAAAAACTCTCCCGTTGGTTTTCTAATACTAGTGGTCAGCTTCCAAATCATACATAAATGGACTGATATATATTGATATATATGTATAAATATATATATATATATAACCATATAATAATTGTGAACATGTATGTTAATTTAAGAATTAGGATTATGTTGGTATATCTTCATAGTTCTGTTGTCTTGCACATTTGATTTGGATCAATTTCTGCTATAATATAAAATGAAATAAAACAAAGAATTTCAATAATAAAACCTACCAGCAGTCACCTAATTTATAAGTATTCATACCCTGAATGAAGTCAGTTTCCTCTATACTGGCCGTACTGCGCCAATACAGCTGGTTTGCTTGCTAGAGATGGATGACAGAGCAAGTTCTATCAAGGGCTTTCTCAGGAAGATCTGCGAGTGTGAATGCCGCTCATAAGTGTGTGTGTGTATGTGTGTGTGTGTGTGTGTGTGTATGTGTGTATGTGTATGTATGTGTGTATCCTAATCAATTCATGAGAATATATATGTGTATGTATCAACAACTGAGAAAAAAGGTCATGTATATGAGAAAGAAAGCAGGTCAGATTTCACATGGAAGGGCTTGGAGGGAGGAAAGACAGAAAATGATGTATCTGCATTTTAAATTCAAATAATTTCTTAATAATTAAGAGTGTTCTGCTTTTTAGAAACTATTATTTCATCACACTGAAACATAATTTGTTGCTTGTTTGATATCTGGCATCTTGTATTTTATCTGCCACCTTTGAATGTAGGGCCACAAATAAAGTCACTTTTTTTTTCCTCTCCAAATACTTTGTCTTAGTGAAAACCAAGGCTCCAGGCCTGGTCAACTAATTCTAAACGTTTGTACCAGCCCATTTCCCTCTGGAATTAAAGTGTATCAAAGCATGTCATGAGCATAGCAAGAAGAAAGCTTTGGTTTTCAGAGGAAGCCTCAGTGGCCTGTGTCCTCGGTCCCTCCCCAGTGCTGAGCTCCGCCTGCGACTGCATTCTTCCTCTGCTTTGTCCATGAGGTCAGCATCTTTCTCACTCCAAGTCAATTCCAGATGTCCCTTCATTTCCCCTTAAACTATGAAATAATATTAGGGTTTTTTTCCCATTAGTCTTTGATGATTACATCGAACCCAGTAGGTCTTCTGAAAATGAAGGATCCAGTACAAGCAGTGTTGGCGCTGGCTGTGCCAGGTTTTGTGTGCTGCAAATGTTTGTCCTGAGAGGAGCTGAGGTGTAAGGCCTCCTGAAGTGAGTACCTGAGATCCATGTCCCTGCTCTTCTGGACAGTAAGGTCACCCTGTTCAGCTTGTGGGACAGTGATTGACCCTAACTTCTGGCTGCCATGAAAGTAATAACTGAAGAGCAGACTTCCTCTAAGTTTGAGTTTGTTGCTGTTGTTTTCTATCAGTGCAGTTTGATTCAACTCAGTGAAAGCTTCCTAAACCTGATCTTCCGGTGCGCGTCCTCTTTCCTCCCGGCACACACTGCAGCTGCTTCTGAGTATGTCGCTTTCGGTAGTGACACGGGTCTTCTTCTCCAGGGTTCACAGTCCTGTCATTTGGCTGACATTACACAGCATGTCTTCTTCTCCGTGTCCTACATGCTGCCTTCACCTTCCCATCTAGCGGGTGTCTTCAGCTGAAGAACAGAAGGAGGGACCGTCTTCCTTTGTCTGTGTTGTCTATGTTTCTTTGGTGTCTTTCTCCCCGCTTGGAGAAGTGGTTATTGCCCTTCTGTTCCCTATGAAGTGTGAGCTTGACTATGGTGTAAGCCACAGGCAGGAAAGAAAGTCGAATTTAGGAAGCAGTGCTGAGATCACAACCTGAGTGATGAGTTCCGTAGGTATTTAATTTCTTCCTTGTAACAACCTAGAATAAGCTTTATATCAGCATTGCCTTTCGTGGTGAGAAAGCTAAAGTCATTGCCTCCCAAGTCACCTCCGTCGGCCTCAGAGTGAGAGGCTGTGGGATTGATTCAAGGTCCTACTGCGAGCACAGACTCCTGGAACAGCTGGACACAAAACCATGTTTCAAAAGGAGGGAAAGAAAAACAAAACTTCAAAGGAGGAAGAATTGTTGCAATTCCTTTTCATGTTCCCCGCCACAGTCTCCATTGACTAGTCCAAGATGAAGGAGGGAGGGAGAGAAGAGCGCCAGGACCTCCTCCTCCTCCCTGGCTTGTCAGGGTTATTGCACGAATCCCATCAGAAGGCATCAGGGCAGGGCCTGGGAGGCCAAGAGCAGCTATCCAAAGTTGGCCTCCTTACCCGCCTCAGTGCCATTGAAGTTTTCAAGCATCCCCATTGAGCTGGACAGTGATCTTGATTTTCACCTCAGTTTAGTTCTCTCACGCAATGTTGACAGTCAAACTTTGTCATCCATGGCGCCCTCATCTGAACTGAAGAGACAGAAACACACCACAAACGTGCAATGGAGTCACTCAGTGCCAGCCTCGGGGTTGTGCCTTAGCCTCACGCTATTCTTCCTGTTATTTTTCTATTTAATGTCACATTTAAATTTGTAAACATTCCAAGCAGTCCATATTTTATCTGAGAAGACTGAAATCTAGAGAAAATGTGTGATGTAGAAAAATGGGGGATATGAGCCCAGGCCCTGCCTGATTTTAGAGTCTCTCTATCGATCTGTGTACCTAGCCCAGAATTCTAACTTGGGAGTATTATTTTTAAATTGTAGTACCATCCATTGTCCTCTTCCTCAGGTAGAGTTTCTGTTATCATTTGTAAAGATATGGTAGGGGACTGATCCCACGAGGGGCAGCAGCAGGTCATCCAAGACCTCGACGGCAGCAGCGACAGCAGGGAGGAGTCCACAGCACTGAGAGACAAACAGATACGCCATGCAGGGAGAGTTGGGATATAGAGTTTGTTTAGTGGGTTATGGAGGGGAGAGAGAAAGTGAATGGGGGAGATGAGAAGAGGAGGAGAGAAGAGAGAGAGATAGAAGCTGCCTCTTCAGAAGAAGGGCAGAGAGAGAGAGAGAGAGAGAGAGAGAGAGAGAGAGAGAGAGAGAAGACTGGAGAGGGGACAGGACGAAAAAGGGGGTTGGGAGTGGGCGGCGCTTGTCTCTTAAAGGAAAGAGTACCCAGGTGACAGACCAGACCCGCAGATTACAACAGTTTCTTTCTCCTTGATGTGTGTACCAATATGAAGCTCATTTTCCTATTTGATGAGTTTTTCATTATTCTAATTGATTCTCTTTTAACTTGTCTCACCTGTAGTGGTTGCTTTCATATTCCTGTGTGATATTTTATCCTCTCAATGCAATGTTGTTTAGCTCACACTGGCATTCAGGACTTCTCCTTAACTCACATTGACATGCACGACTTCTCTTCAGTTCACATTGGTGTGTGAAACTTCTCCTCAGTTCGCACTGGCACGCAAGATTTCTCTTGGGCACAAAGTCCACTGTAGGCAATGCCCTTTACTCATATACTATCTCTCTCCAGTGGATGACTTTGATTTGTTAAATTTTTACTTCTTAATTTAATTGTAAAAGTATGTTTTAATTAAAATATAAATAATTATTTCTTTTCCCCCTTTACTCCCTCCTCCCACATCTTCCCCTCACTCCCACTCAAAGTGATGACTCTTTTTGTTTAATTGTTATTGTTTCTCTCTCTCTCCCTCCCTCCCTCCCTCCCTCTCTCTCTCTCTCTCTCTCTCTCTCTCCCTCCCTCTCTCTCTCTCTCTCTCTCTCTCTCTCTCTCTCACACACACACACACACACACACACACACTAGAGGAAGAGATAGAGATAAAGACAGAGAGAGATGTACACGTAGGTAAATAGAACCTTCTGAGTTCGTTTTGTTCTTTATATGTTTGTGATTTCATGGCTAACTATTTTGCATTGGATAGTCAATTAGAAAGTCCATCCCGCCAGGAGGTGGTAACGCATGTCTTTAATCCCAGCACTCAGGAGGCAGAGGCAGGCGGATCTCTGTGTGTTCAAGGCCAGACTGGTCTACAAGAACTAGTTCCAGGACAGGCTCCAAAGCTACAGAGAAAACCCTGTCTCGAAAACAAAAAAACAACAACAATGAAAAAGAAAATCCATCCCTAGAAAGGGCTAACTCCCCTCTCAGCAGTCATTATTTGCTCTTTGTCTAGAAGGGGAACTCTAGTGATTTTCCCTTTTCTGCCTTAACATGTCCCTTGATGGTGTCATTGTTCAGGTCCTGTTTAGGCATTTCTAGGAGACACATTCTCTTCATGGTCCTCTAGTTTCTTCAGTCTTCCACAATGTTCTACAATGCAAATGTGTTCACTAGATTAAGGGGATCCATTGATTATGGGGGTCCCAGCCGTGCCCAGTCATGGTTTTCTGTTTATTGTAAGAGAAGCTTCTTCGAGGAGGAGATGAGCGCCACAGTCATCTGTGGGGATACGTTGTAGAGTATTATGGTGAACAACCTTCATCTTAAGCTGAGACTCCATATTGACCTTGAGAACCTGTGACCCTAGTGACTGTGGTAAGTGAGCAAATGGGCATTCAAAGTGGATCACTAGTGAGCAGGGTGGATGTCAGCACACAGGTGCACACACAGTGTGCACACACAGTGCACACACACACACACACACACACACACACACACACACACACTCAGTCCTAGGAATACTGTTTTTCTGCCATGTTCAATAATCTGGGTTAAATAAACCAGAAAGGTATATGCTAAACTAAATCAACCAGGCATGGAGCGTCAAACAGTTAAATGATTCTACTAACATGTAGAATATAAACATCATCCTCATAGAAGGAGAGAGAAGAGAAAAGGGTATGGGAAATGGGAAAATATTCAATGAAAGCATAATATTTAAGTTATAAGATGGGCAAGTTCTTGAGGTCTCCTGTGCATCATGGTGACAGTAGTTACTTCATATACTTGAAATTTGCTAAGAATATATCTAAGTATAGTCACCATAGGCAAACACACATATGTAGTCATGTATATCTGAATTGACTTGATTGTGAAAAATCATTTTTACGGTGTATGTATATTATCAAATAATCACTGTTTAAGTGTAAGCATTTTTTTTTATTTGTCAATCATACCTCACTGAGCTGTGAGAAGGAGAAAGAAAGATGGTAATTGATGAGTGTGAACCGGGGTAGGTTTAGAAATGACACACCTCTACATCTATTGGAAAGGCAGGTTAGACTAAACCAAGGAAAATGGCAGACTCGGATGATTCTCAAAATCCAGAGCAGCCACAGTAAGTCGATCCTATAGTCAAAAGTACAAATTAGTACTGCACTGGTAGACAGCTCATCAGATACTTAAGACTGTGGATTTCACCAAGTGAGCAAGAGAGAGTCTGCTTTATCTACAGATTTGATAGTAAAGGAGTAACCAAAACAAGGGACAGGACAGAGGAAGACCGATAGGCAAGAGTCTCTGTGTTAAGAAGCTGAGAGTCTGGGTTAGCTTGGTGCTCAGGAGGGAATCACAGGAAAACATGTAGCTGTCTGAGGTCTCAGAAATGCAGCTGTCGGGCTGCTCAGGGCCAGGCTGCTGTGGAGCAGAGGACAAACAGCCCTGGCGCTGAGGGAACGGAATAGCCTTTCCCCTCGTTTCTGGTGTCTTTGAGTGTTTCAGGAGCTCCCAGAGACACGGGTGTGTCTTCTCCACTTAGATAGTCCCAGGACCCAGTGGTTGGTTCAGGAAAGAAGTCCCCTGAGAACTGCTTGCTGTGGGGTGAGCAGAGGAATACACATTTTCAGTCAGAGTGTGTGAGCAAAGCTCTGCTTCTAACCCAGGGCTCTGCGTTCGGCTCCAGTCCTTTCCGTGAGCTTCTGTGAGGCTCCTGGGACATACTGCAGACCATTTCAGCTTAACGAGCATGGTCTAATATCCGGCTGATCAAAGCCTCCTCTGGATAACTCACTTGCATGATAAAGGCCCCGACTGACACCAATTGACGACTTTCCGTTCACGCCTTCGCCTTCCTCCAGGACTGCAACACTGTCAGATGTGTTCCTGTCCATGAATCTGCAGTAGCCCAATCTCTTCACTGTGGATCTCCAAGTGAATCTCACGGGCATGGAAAAGAAGAAATCGACATGGGAGGAAAATTTATATTGACATTCTGGATAGCATAATTCTGAGGCTTTGGGCCAATTGAGAGAGATATCTCACAGAGAAACGGCAGGTAGGTGGCCATATTCTGGGGCATGCTCTAGGGAGTAGGAGGGACCTATGAACTTTTCTGAATATAATACTCCTGGATGACTTTCTGTTCTTCAAGACCCTGGATAATGACCAAGACTCCATTGGAGGGTAGCAACAATATCTGCCACACTGTGCCCCTCACATGCACCAGTCAGGCTATAAAGGCAGAATGCAGCCAGACGGCCAGCTAGCTCTGCAGGCCGACCCCTGCCCTCACATGCCTCTTCTCCTGTCTCTCTCCTAATTTGTCTACTTGTTATCAATGAAGTTGATCGCAGGCTGCCTAACCCCCTGCCATTGCCTCGACTACAAGGTATGACTTCCTTTGTACCATGAGTAATTCATTCATCTTTCTCACTGAAAAGGCCTGTCCTCCTTGGTGGTAGAAATTGCCTTCCCAATCTCTGGGCTCAGGCTGTCTATAATACCCACTCAGTAGGTGTCCAAACCCTGCCCCTTTCTTTCCTCTGCTTCTGTCCATTGAGGGATATATGCACACTCTGAAACATTTGACTACTTAAGCCAAAGTCAGTATAGCTAAAACATCACAATTCTGTTTGGAATACCTTGCCAATCCTCTGGCAGCTGCAATCCTTAGGAGAATACTTCTAAGTATAACTTGGGGTCAGGACTTATGTCGAGCATGGATTTGAGGAAATGGAAATACAGGTCCCAGCTCTTAATGGAGCATGCGCCATGGCTAAGGTGATGAGTGCTGAGGGGTCATGGGCATAACCCCCTGAGGCACCAGAGGAAGCCCCTTCATTCTGCGTGAGGTCGGGTCCAGGGACCAAGCACTTGGCCAGATCTCTAGGTGCAGCCTCAACTAAGTGCAGGCTCCTGGCTAGTACTGTGTAAATGCAGGATGTAAACCGAGAACTACCTGCTGGGACAGCAGGCAGTTCCGATTGTGTGGTGTGTAGGGAGTGGGCGTCGTGTGGGTGGGGAAGCTCACCCGGAAGGAAGGCTGCTCTGGTCAAGTTAGAAACTCAAAGGAATGGTTACGCTGAGACATTTGAACTTTATTGCCAGCCCTTCTCATCACTCTGTGACACCCCCTCCCGCTCCCGGTAAATCATGAACAAGGTATTATGTCATAGCTAAGATTTAAGATGAAAAAACTTGCAGTAGAATGGAAGAGGGATGGTTGCTATCTGAGCGCTCTGGAGATAACAAGTCTGCAGGCATCACCTGTGCTTTTCTGTCTCTTAACATGAGTGCACATGTGAGAGAAAGGGCACTTCGGGGTCATTCAAGCCGCCAGGGGAGTCGCCAAGCGCATCACTGTGAGCCAAGAAGGGCCATGAGAGACTCACATTGTGAAAACGGCAGGGATGTTGAAGATGTCTCAGGGGAGCACTGGGCGGAAGGCAGATGGAAAACCAGTAGAATTTGTGTGCTCTTCAGCTAGGAAGGGAGGCCATTTGCACAGGTGTCAACACAGTGGCAGGTCCTGGCCACCGCCCAGGGTGTGACTCAGACACACTGCGGAAGCCACTGGGCAGGAGTCAAGGTGGAAGATGTCATGCAGACGGAGGCTTCAAGGTTGGGTGATCATGGATGAACCAGATTAAAAACACCGTTTTCCCGAAGGAGTGTGCCTCTCTCACTACCAGATTTGAGTAAAGAAGTAAAGGACCCTGACAGTTGCATCCAAGACCCAAGATGCCTCCATGTGATTAGCTCAGGTCATCTGCATAACCCTTAGGTGGGCCATTATGTATTCGGATTTGGGTGGGAATTCCAATAAGGTCCCAGTGTTGGCCTGAGAGACGATGACACTCAGATTCAGGATGCTCAGTGCTGGCAATTCTGTCACACTCACGTGTGCGGTGCTTGTGCCGCATTTATGGAGTGACTGCTGTGGGTTAGACTTTTGACAATGGACAGAGAGAGACAGACAATTTCTTTGAATGAAAAAAAAAGTACTTCAAGGTGACAGTAAAGACTTTGGCTTAAAGGGAAGCAAGTCTACCATGGAGGGACAGCTTTTGTGTTAATGGAGAGACAGCAGATGCTTTTGTGTTCAGTGTAGCTAGAGGAGTCCTTAAGTTGACACAGGAGCGGACATCTGAGAGATACTCTAAATCTTTTGGAACAAATGTGGCTCAGAAGAAGGCAAAAGCAGGCAGGAGCCGCCATGGCAGGGGCTCTGAGCGGGAGCCTGGGAAACCTACAGCAGAGGTTGGATGCTGGACTAGGTGAGGTTGTGAAGACATCAAAGAGAGCCGCAGGGGCCTTGGGCAAGCTGCACTCCTTGGTTTCCTTTGCTTAGAGTTTGAGGGGAGTAGGAGACCACATTCTTCTAACTCCAAGCTCTTTGATTTTCCTCTGTTCCTTGTATATAAGGCCAGCACATTACTTCTAATCCCATATGATTATTACTGCTATCATCGAGAGAAATACTAGCTTTCCAGGTCCAAGGCTGGGTGTGGAAATTCAAAGCTTTCTCGAGCAGGAAAGAACATCACGCAAGCATACATTTTCCACACAAATTCAGAAAGGCAGATTTGACATTTAATCCTTAAAACCACAACAATCTAACACAGTTTGATTCAGTTTCTCCACGGAAACTATACAAAATTGTATGCAAATACCCTGAGTCCAGCTAGAAGCTCTTTGAAACGAACTCTACTTTGGGAATGTAGGAGGACTCTAACAATATTTACAAGACAAAGATAAGAACAGGATGGGTTACTGGTTTCAATAAAACCTGGGGAATGTTGTTTTGCACTTGGCATGAGGACTCACAATGTGGTTTAGATCTTTCGGGAACCGTTTCTCTAAAATGGTGTGCAATTGGGGAAGGTGGGATTGCAGAAAGCCACAGTTGTTAATACTAAGTCACCTTGACTTTGACCTAACCAGGAAGGAAACAAAACACAGCAAAAACTTTGGTTGAAAGAGTCTTTGGCAAGCCGTACACCTCCAGTTTTGATGGTTGCAGGAAGCCCACCCTGTTTGAGTGGGTACTTGCAAGGAGAGAAGGTTTTCCCTGGGTCAAAAGATGGCTACCTTGACTTCCTGTCCTTTTAGGGAAGACTCCTCCAGAGTGACCGACTTTTACTGGAGGTCCTTTGGGGTAGCTGGATGAAAGCGTGAGAAGAGTAAAAGTTGCATAAGACCTTAGCTCTGGCCTCGGGAGACCAGCTTCATTGCCTTTGGCATGTTGCTAAGGCCCTGACTCCCAGGCTCACAGAAAACATTTTGCTATCACACACTTGTTGGCTCTAGATCTAGACTCAGTTCACAGCCTTTTATACTCAGTAAAACCCAGTGTCTTTTGCCCAGGGTGGTGCTATTCTCTTTTCTAGGTCAGGCATGGGAAGAGGAAGGAACACATGGATTTTGATGTATTGTCTCAAACATGGATGCCACCTGTGTGCATCGGGAATCCTGTATCTCATCATTCATCACCAGGATTTGGATGAGCTCTGGGGGATCATTAAACTTGACCCACGAACTAGTCAACAAGCTAGGAGACCTCTCAGTTAACAGGACAAAAGTAAAAACAAAGTTACCAATTCAAAAATCTGTCTATAAGCTGTGATGACCCACGTATCTGCTTAGTATTCTCAACCTCGAGAGAGCCAGAGGCCAGTGGTTAGTGTGATGTTCTTGGGGCCACCCTGAGACCACAGCAAGGCTAACAGAATTCCCGAGGGGCTACAAGGTTCATACTCCCCTGCCTTGTTCTGTCGGGTTTACCCTGACTCGTATTTGTCTGCTGCTCTTTCTTAGATGTTACTGATGACCTCAGGAGCATAGATTATGGTTTTCAAAATTATCCAGGAGCAAACATTCATGATGCCTTGAACCATACTTCAGGACGAAGAGAGAAATGCACAGAGTCCTTGAAAACACCCTTCCCTTTTCCCCTTGGGCTGAGTTGTGAGCTTCAGCCTGTCCCAAGACTTCCATCCAGGCCCTACAACACACCAAATGCTATTCTTCCCTACAAGCAATACCTTCTTGGTCAGACAGAAGAGCAACAGGCATATGTCCAAACATGCCAATGTGCTGACTGTCTTTCTACAGACAGAGAGCCTGCTGCCACCTGAACACTTCTGACCTGGACTTGGTTTCAAATGTTTTTATTGAAGAGTTAAATCCCTAACTTCATCTGCACCTATATAACTATATTATGTTTTGTTGTGATCTAGCTACCTTCACTCCCCCTGACCGACAGTGGAACTTCCTTGTGATCTGTAATTGACAAGGATGGTTGCATTCTATCTGGCCGGTGGTTTTCCACAGAAGCAGTAGAGGTATAAAAGGCATTAGCTCGAGGAAAAATAAAGGTTTCCGCTGTTCTTCCACCTGAAAAAAAGCCTCCGTGTCTCAATCCCAGCACCCCTCGCCAGTCTGGGCATCCAGGCTGCGTTGGCATGGCAATGTTTTAGTCCAAGGAGTGAGTCTTATCTGAAAGCAATTATAAAAATTTATGAAAACAAAATATTAGTTTAATTAAGCATTCAAAGAAAGCAAAGGGAAGAAAATGGGGGGGATGTTTGATGAGTTGATTGGCTATTCTTAATATCTTAAAGAGAAGCTAAATAGTCATAAGGCAAATACTGAGTAAAATTAGGTATCAAAACTAAGACAGCATGTGGAAGTGTAGAGTAAAGGTAATGGGCTAAAGTTTATGATTGATATTTTTAAATGTAAATTTTCCAATCTTTTTCTTTTTATTGGATGTGAAGAGCTTCCTACCCCTGGACCTGTGATTGTCACCATCCTGGTAGGAATAGAGACATTCTAAAGAAACTGCTTGTGCCCTTTGTCTCTCAGACTTTTTAGACAGTGCACCCAAGACATTGTAATTTCTCTAGGGATTAGAAGAAAAGGACTGAACTTGTTGCTAGGCAAAAGGAAATCATCTCCCAGGAAGAGATTTCACGTAGTTCTGACAACTGAGACCACCATTTAAGACAGCGGTTCCCAACCCACAAGTCGTGGCCCTTTTGGCAAGCCTCTGTCTCTAAAAATATTTACATTATGATTCATAACAGTAGCAAAATGGCAGTTACGAAGTAGCAGTGAAAATAATTTTATGGTTGGGGGTCACTACAGCTAGAGGAGCTGTAAAAGGATCCCAGAGTTAGGGAGCTACCCTGCTGTTGCTGGGAACTGAATTCAAGACCTCTGGAGGGGCAGCCTGTGCTCTTAGCTGTGAAGCCATCCCTTCAGCCCCAACGGCTACAGCATCAGGAAGGTTGAGAACCACTGCTTGAGAGACTCAGTCATGGGTCAGTGATGGGTAGAATCACACTGTGGTTGGGACTAGCTACTTATGTGTATCTCTATCCTTCCTTTTAGGTCTAAACTTCAGGTGAAGGTAGATTTGAGCTATTGCTCAGTCTCTTTGTTCCTTCTCATAGCTAAGTCACATTGGATACATAGGCTTTCTTGGCTTTTCCCTATTGTTTGTCTCTTTAGTTATCATACTGTGGACAGGTGGCCTAGCCTTAAAAGGGCTTTTGAAGCCCAGGTTCTGAAACAACTAATGGTTGAAAGGGGACACAGACAAATTTTCTTAAGGAATTATTTAAAGACATCTTCTAGGGGTATCCCACCAATGAGAAGAGCTCTTGCTTCAGAGACTCCCAAATAGCAGGTGGCTGATGACACTCAGAAAATTTAAGGAGGAAGAACAGGTGGTCCTCGGCCCAGCAAGGAAAGAAACTAAGTATGAGATCTGGGTCCTATACTCTCAGGATCCACGTTTTTATGATGACTTGGGGGGGCATGAATGACAAACACAGAGTGTGGCCATTGCTAGTATGTAGACAGTCTCTGGTAACTGAGAGGGGGAGAATAAGCCAGATCCTAAGAAATAGGCTACTAGTGCAAAATGTACATATCTATGCTGAAACATGTGCAATAATATCTCACTAGGATCTAATACCATCTCACTGTACAATAATATATCTATTATTATTATTATTATTATAGGTGAATATAGAGTATAATTCAGGAGCACACACACACACACACACACACACACACACACACACACACACTTGCTTCTGTGGGTTGAGTCACTTGTGACCACATAGCTACTTACCTGTGTGTACACCAGTAAAATGATGGCCCCTGTATCTAAAGTCAGGCTCTCCTGTTGGGGATTTGGGTTCGTTGAAGAGCGAGCGTTTTTTTTTTCATGATGTTGGTCACACCCATTTCCAGAGAGGATACAGAATCAAAAAAAAAAAAAAAAAAAAAAAAAAAAAAAAAAAAAAAAAAACCTCAAGAAATTTGCTGATGGGCTTGGTAAAAATAATATCTCTTTCTGAGAAGCTGTTTTGCCCTTCCCAGCCTACAGTAAGGCTTCTTAGAATAAGACATTGAAATTCAAATTGCCAGGGGTACTTCTGACCCTTTGAGGAAGTGTTTCTCTGAGCACCACTTCCTTTTGATCAACGCTACGCCTTAGTGGGTTTTCTTATGGCCTTTGCATCTGGTCGGAAGTGAAAACATAGCTTATGCTTGTGATCAAAACACTGACAAGCTAGCTCTGATCTCTCTGTGTTGAGCCTCCTCTTTCTGTTCCTTGCAATGGTTGTTAAAGCCCAGATGGGAGCAAAATGAGCAGATTTGTCAACAGCAGGGCAGAGTGAACCTTTTGGTGATTTTTCTTCCTTCTTAATATTTGACCTTTTTGTTGCTAGTCGGGGACTTCCAGCCCAGAGGTGGTAAGAATAATTCCTTGGACAAGAAGGTTTTATGGCTCTAAAATGGATGTGGAAAAAGGGCATCATAACTCTCACTAATTTCTAAGTGAAGTTTAAGCATTTCAATTCTTTTAAAAAAAAATCTGTGACTCTTCCTCAACGAAATCACAGATATTTTCCCATGAACTCAATAGTGTTGTGTGCTTTGTTGTATGTACTTAAAACTTGCTCTGAGACGGTGATGGTGGCACACACCTTTAATTCCAGCACTCGGGAGGGAGGCAGAGTTAGGCTGATCTCTGTGAGTTCAAGGCCAGCCTGCTCTACAAGAGCTAGTTCCAGGACAGGCACCAAAGACACACAAAGAAATCCTGTCACAAAGAGCAAATACAAAAAGAGAAAGGAAAGAAAAACTGTTGATCTGAAATCGATTCCTAGATTCTGTTAGCCCAACATGTAACCTTCAGAATGAACAAAATAAAAACTGGAGATTCAATGAGAAGTAAAGAATTAGGAAGGGATATTAAGAATAAATCATAGCTGGGTACAGAGCCACACTCATAAAGTGCAGTTACTCAGTTCAGTATTGTGAGACCAACGTGGACCACATGAGACCCTGCTTACAAAGAAAACAAAACCTAAAACACATAACAAAACTCTAAGTTCTTTGTATTTCTCAATCTAATCGCCAGACAATGAGATGTTTTCTGTACCTCGGAAGCTTAGTACACAGAGAAGCCTCTCAAATGATGGGCTTTGTGCATACAAAAGCAAGGCATTGGAATAAGTTCCTGTTAACTCTGCATAGACTCTTACTTTCTAGGACATTCACTTCAGTGTGCAGACATTTAACTTAAAAGGGGACTCTCATTAGGATTATGCTGCTGTACTAAGGTTAAAGCTTAGCAGTAGAGTATCTTGGTGAGTCTAGGCCAAGGTATGCTGCATAGACTGCACCATGCAACAGATCACATGTAAGAGGTTTATTGGGAGGGGAGTGAAAGTCATCTTGGAGTGGGGATGAGACAGAGAGAGAGAGAGAGAGAGAGAGAGAAAGAAACCAGGAGACAGAGAGAACAAGAAAAAGAGAGCATACATTGTGATGTCCAGAGAGGCCTTATGAAGGGTGCTCGGTCTGCACAAGGGCAATCCATAAGTTGCTGGTGCTGAGTCACTGAAGGCATGCTGCGGGAACACTTAATTTTTTTAACAACTCAGACTCAGAGTTGGGGGTCTCCCATATGACACCATTCTTATGTCATTGTTTAGTTACTTTGAACCTTTGTCTGTCCCTGAATATTTTGAGTTTCCTCAAGAATTGGGGTCTAATAGGAAAGAAAGATCAGGACATATCAATACATTGCAGAACATATAATAGACCCAAGAATGTGGCCCTAAACATTGCTACCAACAGTGGAAGACTCAAATCTGCAGCAGTATGGAAGCCATGTGGCCCTAGGCCCCACTAATGGTTCATGGATAGAATCACCCAGAATTATTCCCATGCCACATTTGAGGATAAGAAGTTGCCACCAAGGTCCAGGAGGAACTTGAGAGTTGATATTTTATATATAACCTTGGCATCAGAGCTCTTAGAACCAGCTGCAGCAAGCATAGAAGACACATTTCTTAGAAAAAGTTTACTCAGTTGCTGACTGCTGCTGGCTGCCAGCCCAAGCTCATCAGCCTTTTGAGCAGTTGCAGTATGTGGGAAAAAAGCAGTACAGCCTGGAGCTCTGAAAAGCTGAATGCCTGCTACAGCATGTTGTAACCTTGTAGCCAAACCTTCTGCGGACCAAGGAGACAGAAATGAGAAACAAAATGAAAAGCATCCCTCCCCGCAAGAACAAATGTGCTGGTTCCGGATAAAGGATCTTTACTTTATTCCTTTATCCTTTCTCCCCTCAACAGAAGTTCACATTTCTCCAAGGCTGGTACCTGGAAGCAAAGAAGCTGGGCTTCTTTGCTCCCCTGGAATGAATGGTTGTGGAGACCAGAACAAGTTCTCTCAGTTTCCACTCCATGGTGGGTCCTAGTAAGGGATAAAAAGTAGAGGTGAAACCATTCATATCTCAATGTCTTATAAGTTCCATGTGAGAGTTTTGATTCTCATATCATTTCAAAGATACTTTGTATCATTTCAAAGATACTTTGTAAGTGTATTGCTGAATTAAAAAACTTTTGCATTTTTCTAGCATGTCCCTGGATCTTTTCTATAAAAATCTACATGTATGTCTCCCAGAGGGTAGGGAACCCCTCGTTTAAGGTTCTCCATGAATAATATTAATTTTGTTTCTTTCACTGAGACTCAGTACAAACTGCAAATAAAGCTATGATGGACATATTTTACTCCATAAAAGTCACAAGAAGTGTGACTCTGGTATATTCTCTTCAATATACTGAATCATCTTCATGCTCCAGAGAGAACAGAAGAACTATGACTCTGTGTATTCTAAAGCTTGTTCAGGATTAAATCAGCCAGGTCAAAGAAATTGGTATAGAAGAAAGTTTGTGGGAAACTTTATAGTGGGAACCGGATGACATAAGTCACAAAACAATCCCACATTAGTTCAGAATTATGAATAATAAAAGGGTTATTTATTTAAGGGGAAAAACGTACAGACCACTATCCTAGATAACAATCCTCTATGCTAAGGAGTCAGAAGCAGTAGCTGGAAGCAAGACAGCGGGCACACATTTAAAACTGCTTTTACATTATAAGAGACCATGCCCACGTGGGCTGATATCTTAAAGGCTATTGGCTGAAGGAGTAGAATGTGATCCCACAACACCTCCCCCTTTTGTTTAAATAAGACAGTTCCAAACCTAATACAAAACTATACACACTAGGAACAGATATCAAGTATAAGTAGAATTACAACTAGCATAAACAATATTAAGCAAGGAACACATGTTAAATGTTTTCATAAACATTCTATACTATGGAGTCTAAATCTTGTGTAGGAAATGGCTTGGCTAGATCATAAGAGTACAGTGACTACGACTATGTAATCTTCAACCCCATTGAAGGCCTAAGAAGGGAGATAATATTACTTGAGCAGGCAGGAAGTACAATCAAGTGGCTTCCAAAGCAAGCAATATGTGATGGAGACAATTAGCTACCTGAGCAATCACCCAAAGTCTCATTTTGCAAAGTTGGAGCAACCATCTTTGGCTAAGGCCTAGTGTAACTAACAGACCATTTTCAGAGGCAGGAAATTTTTCAAAACTGTCTTACCTTGTCTTGGCAAGATTTGACAGTCCAGCTTATCCATTTCTGGATACCATGTACCTTGTCAGTGGTTGAGGCATGGGCAGTTTCTTGCCCGAAGGCCAGTTTTGCCAATAAAAAAACAAAAACTGAATGGAGTGTCTTTGGTGCTCAACATTCTCTCAGGAATTGATTGATGCTGTCAGGAGCAATCACGTCTCATATCAGCAGAACCCTAAGTTATTTAAATGCTGTGTTCTACAGATCCTTGAAGTGGTTGAAGGTTACCTATCTAGACAGAATACAATCTCTATGTATCTAAGGAACCTAATTGATCTGACTGTATGTACAACAAATATGAACAACTATTGACCTATAATATTTAATATCTGTATAACGTAAAGACTAAAACTTCATGTCAGAATATTAAATAATCCATAAATAAATGTGCAACAAACGAGGACAATGACCTCAAAATGTAAACAATCTATAACTATCTTGATCAGAGGTAGGAGTAATATATAATGCAATATGAAAATATATGCTTAAAGTTGTATCACTATACAAAATGTCCTAAACAGAGGTAAAAAACATGCAAATATACAATCTGACAGAATAACTTTGCATAGGTATACAAATAATGTAAACAAAAATAACAAATATAATTTGAACTTGTATCAATATACAAAAATGATACCAATGTAAACTATCCATGAAAAATAGCTCATAAGTATTCATGCTATTACCAACTATTATTATCCCTCCCTTTTTGTTTAAACAAACATAGTTTTCACCTCAACCCTCTATCTAGTACAAGAAATAATCAACAACCCGTAAACAGTGTTCTCAACCCTAAGGACAAATAATTTTTTGGGATGGGGGCATTGTCCTCTAGAATTGCTTCCCACTGTCATTGGGATGATGTTCTCTTAAAGGGATCCTGCAAAAATTAGTCATAGTTAAGTTCTAAAATTACTGCCTAGTATAGTTGCAAACAATTTTCTATCAGTCAATAGGGTTTTTTGTTTTTGCTTTTGTTTTTCAAAGTTCTTATTTGGAGTTCTGGCCAGAATGTCATAAGAAAGTGCACCATTTCAGCAACTGGTACCCCAACCCCCCAAAATGGTCTTATAGTAGTGTTATCAGCATCACGATGTCATCTCAACTAGGTGGAGTTGTTGCTGTGGGGTCCTATCTTCTTCCTGGAAACTTCAAAGATTACTGCAGGAAAAGGATCTGTAGGAAAATCTATTGTTCATTGTGGAAAACTTAAACACTATACATATAAACATATATTTAATGAAGAATACAATATAGACAAAATAGGCATGGACAAACTAATATTTTTCCTAAAATCTTCCTTTTATCCCATACCAGATGGCTCCTGTTATGAGACAGAAATTCTGAATGTTCCTTTTAACAACAAGCTTGGATTTAGAGAAGTACAGAGCCATTGTCCAACTCCAAAACTAGCTAAAAATGTGTGTATGTGTTTGTGTAAATGTAAGTGTAACCAGTTCCTGGATTCATAGACCATATTCCGTTTTCTAGATGGTCCTTAGTGGATAGTCCTTCTGTCAGCATTCAAACATCCAGGGTCTCTTAAATTTTTCCATGATGTGGATTTTCCCATAAAGATAAGAGCAGAACCCTGCCCTAACCCTTATGAGAATTTCTTACCACCTGTATGATGGTCACCATGTGGATGAGCTGTCATTTCTCCTTTTCAAGAGGTTTCTCCTTTTCAAAATGAATCTTTACTCATTTTGATGGTATCAATAGTTTTTCTTTTCCTGTGGAAATAAGAGTGAAACCCCTTCCCCAATGTAGCACATCTCCTGGTTTCCATTGTGAGGTCAACACATCCTTGAAATATATACAGTGGTTGATGCAATTCAGAAGTTTTTTCAATTATCCAGTACCTCTCTGCTGCTGTTGTTCCTTTCTCATTAGCATTAAGAAAATTCAAGTTTAAGCTGTAGCAGAAGATCCAGCGGAGGGCGATGAATGGAGACAGAGACAGAGACCCACACTGGAGCACTAGACTTAGCTCCCTAGGTCCACATGAGGAGCAGAAGGAGGGAGAACATGAGCAAGGAAGTCAGGATCATGAGAGGTGCGTCCACCCACTGAGACGGTGGGACTGATCTAATGGGAGCTCAACAAGGCCAGCTGGACTGGGAGTGATGGAGCATGTGATCAAAATGGACACTCTGAATGTGGCTGGCAATGAAGGCTGACTGAGAAGCTAAGGACAATGGCACTGGGATTTTATTCTACTGCATGAATTGACTTTGTGGGAGCCTGGTTTGTTTGGATGCTCATTTTTATAGACCTGTATGGAGGGGGGAGGACCTTGGAATTCCCACGGGGCAGGGAACCCTGTCTGCTCTTAAGTCTAGAGAGGGAGGGGAAGGTGGGGAGGGGGAGGGAAAACGGAGGCGGGGAAGAGGTGAAAATTTTTAATAAATAAATAAATAAATTTACAAAAAAGAAAATTCAAGTTTAATAAAGCTTTATGCAATCTATTTCTGGGGATATTTTCCATCCCTTTCTGTTTGTTCAGCATATTCTTTTTAGCATGATTTGACTTTTCTATAACTGCCTGACCTATAAGATTATTTGGCATACCTGTAATGTGCTTTATATTATAATAAACAAAAAGCCATTTTCATTTTCTTAGATACATTTGCCGGACCATTGTCTGTCTTTATTTGTGCAGGAATACCCATTATGGCAATAACTTCCAATAAATGTTTGATTACTGAATCAGCCTTTTCTGAGTTCAGGGCAGTTGTCCATTGAAAACCTGAATATGTGTCTATGGTGTGTTGCACATATTTTAAATTACCAAATTCCGTAAAGTGGAACACATCCATCCACCAGCTTTCATTCCTTTGAGTACCCTTAGGGTTACTCTCTGCAGGCAATGATGTTTGATTATAGAAAGAGCAAGTAGAACATCTTTTTATTATCTCCTTAGCTTGTTGTCACGTAATAAAAAAACTTTTTCTTTAAAGATTTTCCATGTAATAGAAAACTCTTTTTTTTAAAGCTTTGCTATTGACATGATGATTTTTATAAAATTCAGAGACTTGCAACACATTTCCAATCAATAATTAATCAATTTGTGCATTATCTTATGCTAGAGGACCTGGCAGACCCACATGGGATCAGATGTGTGTTATGTATATAGGACAAAGTCTATTCCTGATTATGTCTTGCACCTGGATGAATAACGAATTCATTATTATTATCAGTCAATTCCATATTATCTGGTATAAATTCAGCAGTCTCAATATGCAAGACAACTCTTTCTGCATTTTGTCAATCAGTAACTATATTGAGAGGTTCTATAAAATCCCTTAATACCATAAGAATAGCATTTAAGTCTGCCTTCTGGACAGAATTATAAGGACTTTATTTCACCTTACTTAATTCTTCTGATTTGTAACCTGCCTTTCCTGATCTATTTGCATCAGTATAAAATGTGCAGGTTCCAGTTGTTGGTGCATCATGTACAATTCAGGGAAGAATCCAAGAAGTTTTTTGGATAAGGTTAAATCTATCACTTTTGGGATAATTGCTATTAATTTCTCCCCCCAAATTAGCATAAGCCCTTTGCTAGGGTTCATTGTCTTCTCATATATTTTTTTAATTTCTTCAGCAGTAAAAGGCACTATAATCTCTCTTGGATCTATACCTGCTAATTGACAAAATCTCAATTTATCTTTTATAATTAGTTCAGAGACATTTTCCACAAGAGTTTTAATTTTTTATTTAGTTTATGTGGTAAAAATATCCATGCTAAGATAGTATCATCCCTCTATATTAAAATTCCTGTAGGAGAAATTTTGAAAGGCAATATGAATGGAAAACAATTAAGATTTGGATTCACTCTATACACATATGCCTCCTGTAATTTCTCCTTAACAATTGTCAATTCCTTTTTCAATTCAACTGTTTATTCTCTAGGAATATTCAAGTCTTTATCACCATCTAAGGTTTTTAAATGAATTATTAAATCAGGTGTTATCCCAACAGCTGGTCATAGACTGGAAATGTCTCCTAATAATCTTTGAAAGTCATTAAGAGTCTGCAACCAGTCTCTCATAATTTGTGCCTTTTGTGTTTTAAATTTCTGTAACCCTATTCTGTAACCTAGGTAATTAACAGAATCTCTTCTTTGAATCTTTTCAAAGTAACTTGTAATCCCTATTTAGGCAAAACTTTATTTCTTCAAACATCCTTTCTAAATTATCTGTATTTGAATCAGATAACAAAATGTCACCCATGTAATAGTAGATTATAGACTTAGAAAATGCTTATGTATTATTTGCAATGGCTGGCTGACAAAGTGGGTACAGGGTGGGACTATTGAGCATTCCCTGTGGGAGGACGGTCCATTTATATCTCCTAGTAGGTTGAGAATTATTATAAGTAGGCACTGTGATGGCAAACTTTTCTCTATCCTTTTCTTGTAAAGGTATAATGAAGAAACAATTCTTTAAATCAATAACTATGAGAGGCCATCCCTTTGGTTACAGAGAAGGCAGAGGAATTACAGATTGTAGAGGGCCCATAGGTTGAATAACCTTGTTGATAGCCCTTAGATCTGTCACCATTCTCCATTTTCCAGATTTCTTTTCCCCCCCAGATATCTTTTAAACAACAAATACAGGAGAATTCCAAGGGCTGCTTGATTCTTCAATATGTCAAGCATCTAGTTGCCCTTGTACCTGCTGTTCTAAAGCCTGCAACTTTTCCTCAGCTAGAGGCCACTGCTTAACCCATATTAGTTTCTCAGTTAACCATTTTAAAGGTAGGGCTGTTGGTTCCTCTGAAGGTTTATCAATTGCTTTGTGTTCTTGTACAGCTCGAATAGCTGGTGTCCATTGTCTATAATATCTTCTAATATTTGCCTCAGAAACATAAGTTTTGGGGGCTGCAGGAATGTTAATCTGGGTATTCCATTGCTTCAATAGGTCATGACCCCACAAGTTCACTGCACTATTAGCAATATATGGCCTCAGTCTCCTATCTGTCCTTCTGGTCCTATGCATTCAACCCATCGTGTGCTTTGTTTTATCTGAGATAGGATTCCAATTCCCAGGAACTGAACATCTACCTCTTAAAGAGGCCAATTCAGATGCCAAGGTTCTGGAGTAATAATACTTACATCTGCACCCATGTCTAATAAGCCTTCAATAAAATAGCCATTTATACACACTTTTAGCTTTGGTCTTTGATCATTTATAGAAGTCTGTCAGAATATAAGTTTCCTCTGTCCTACTGAAGTTTTTGACTCATCCTCCACATTTTAAGCCATCATCAGATCACTATTGCTTAACAACATTCATTGGATTTTTTCATGTCCTGGTGAAACACGTTCTCCACAGTAACTGGGAATGATTGGACCACATTCATCTTGGGAACCTGCAAGAGGCCCTCTCCATGCATTTCCCAATGGTATAAGGTTGCCTTGTCTATCTTTCATTGACCTACATTCATTGATTCAATACTGGCCTTTGCCACACCTTCTACATATACCTGAAGGCTGAGTCCTTCTATTTCTGCCATTCCCAGAGGATGCATTATTCCTAGAAATCCATTGTCTACAATTCCTTCTCAGATGTTCCATTCTACCACAATTAAAGCATTTGGTATTTTGAAATCTTCTCTTAACATTGGAAATTGCTTCTCCTACCCAAGCTTCAGTACCATAGTCAAGTTTCTTGACATTTATTGTATGCAAGACCCATTCATCCATGGGCGCTTATCTGATCTTTAAAGGTCCAAGGATCCTTTTGCATTCTATGTTGGCATTCAGGGAATTCCCACATCAGGAACCCTAAGATATTTGCTTGTTTTTAAAATTCCATTTGATTCTGAAGATAAATTTGAGGAGAAAGTTATCCTACCTGCTCTCTTTTCATTCTTTCCTCAGGTGGAGGATTGAGAACTTATTGATTTTACATTAGACCTGTTTGACTCCATGATCACTAAAGCAAAATGGATCAGGTTGATGTAGATGCTGCAAATGGTTCCAAGAAGGAAAGTTCATCATCTCAACACAATATTCCTGTTGAAAGGCTAAGAGATAGGCAGATTCCCCAACCTGGAGACAGATAGAAAGAGGAGTCATGACTAGGTAATAAAACTGGCAAATTTCTGAGATGACCAGCTTCTCCCCACCCTGGTGAGTTGAGACAAATGCCTGGCAGCATAAGACAAAGGCTTTGTCTTGTTGGCATTTTGTTCCTACATTCCACCCCCTGCCAATGGACTGGCTCTACAACCTCAAGGCTAGATTAGGATATCATACAACAAAAACAGTTGCTAGGCAATTAGTCACCCTTTCTTTAACCTGATCACCCTCAATTAGGGGAGGAAACTCTTCAGAGACTAAAAAAAAAATCATCTCATAAAAAGAGACTGGATCTTTTGGCTTTCTGAGTTCCCCTTCTGCAGTGGAGAGGGTCATTTTTCTGCGTATCTGCGGTATGTGTGTGTTTCCTCATCCCTTAGCCCATATTCCTTTCTACAACTGCTGATTCTGTCTGCAGTGTTTGACATTTCTCTACAGTTGCTTGTTGTACTTGAGATTTTTCCTGACTTTCAACTCTTTAAAAAGAAAAAAGAAGCTGATTGATCCCTAGACTATTATCATATTGGGGACTTGTCTACGATTTCTTCTGAGGACCACAGACTTATCTGTGTAAGAAAATAAGTCAACCCTAAACAAGATATGAGGTGTGTCCACTAAGAAGTTGGTACACTTCCCCCATTCTAGAATGGGACTGGTTATATTATTTTTCCCTCTAATGAGGAAGGGCCTCTCAGACCTTCTATGTCTGTGTATGCTCCCTAGGAAATAGTTAAATTGTTTGGTGATTGGAGACCAGTGAGCAGGTGCTAAAACTGTATTGTTAACCGAAAATCTGAAGATGTTGATGCACTCTGGTCAGAATGAAACATAAAACCTGAAGGGGGGATTTTTTAGGGAAATTTGAAAAGTTGCTCTTTACCTGGAGACAGAACTTTGAATTCTTTTCAAAATGCTTATATCCCTATCCTGTCTCTGCTGTAGTCTTGAGAGTGAGGCAGTTCAACCAATTACTGTTTTAAACTTAAATTGGATGATAGTTAAATTTCTCCTCTTTTCATCTTTAGAAGCTATGTGATAAATCTCAGAATGATTATACTCACTCTGAGCTTCAACTATGGAATTTCTTCTTCTGTTTCTAAATTTTTGCCAAGTAGGCCTACCTACAGAGGCCATAGAAATTATTTCCTCCTTCATCCATGCTAACTAATTAAAGTGTATGCTTCAGGACATAATGGTTCATAATTAATTTATTAGATGTGTGCTCAAAGGGAGATGGGCTCACCTTAAATAAAATGCTACCTTGTGGCTTGTTGCCATCTTGAAGGATGAACTCATGAGGATGAAAGTAACCATATGGCTGACCATTGTTTGGCTGGTGAAATAATCAACATGGGATTTCTACTTAAATTTGAGCTAACTTTGCAGATTAATTAAGATTATCAAATGGGTCCAGATGACCCTCTACTCATGTTCAGAGGAATTAAAAGGGAGGATATTCTCTTTCTTGTCCTCCAAGGCCAATTAAGTCCCAAGAAATGATTGAACATCACACAAAATGTCTTTTAACTATGTAGTCACCTGTTCTCTTGTTCAGGGAGGGTACAGAGCTGTCACCTTATAGACTTTAACCATTGTCCAAAGAAGAAAGTCAACAAAGAGGAAAAAAATTCTCTATTTTTCCAAATGAAACAAGGCCTTTGACTTATCATTAAGTAGATGGACTAATTGACAAGAAAGATAGGAGGAACTAGAGGCTCTCCCAAACCCAAGTCAGTTCCAAGGACCACATCTTCAACTGATATTGACAATAAAGCCAGAATAATTAATTTTGGTCACCTACATGGCCTTAAATACCCAGGAGAAAGGTATAACAAAGATGAAAATGATTAGTGTAATGGTCTTAGTAAAATGCTACAGGTCCCCAAGTGGCTGAAGTGGGCAGCAGGCCATAAGAAGTGGTGGCAGGCAGTTGAGTGTCGGTTGTGAGAGCAACCAATCCCAGGCAGGGATGGTGCAGTTCCCCAAGTGGTAGCAGTAGGCCACGAGGGCCAGCAAGTCCCAGGCAGGGAGCCATGTGGTAGATGAGAGAACTTGACAGGGCAGCCAGTCCTACAAGAAGAGACAGATGAATGGACACACCATGAGACACCGCCATAGGTCTCCAAAGGTGGCTGGTCCCGAGCAGGGAGCCACATGGTGCGAGACAGACGGATAGGCAAGCCATGCAGAATGAAATTGGATATTTATTTAGTGGGTTATGGAGAGGAAAGGGGAGAAAGGGAAAGAGCAGAGAGAAAGAGATAGAGATAGAGAGAGAGAGAGAGAGAGAGAGAGAGAGAGAGAGAGAGCAGAGAAACAGAGAGGGGGAAGGGGAAAAGTGGGGAGAATGGAGATATAGAAGCTGCCTCATCTAGAGAGAAATGGAAAAGGAAAGACTTGGGCTGCAGGTAGAAAGGAAAATCTGCCTATATCTGTGATGGATGGGGGAGTGGGTGGAGCTTGTCTCTTAAAGGGACAGGACAGATCATTACATTCCCATCTTTTTTTATATAATGAAAAGATGGGAAGTTAGGTACCACAGGTTAAAGGAATTGGGGCATCGAATTCTCAAGACTGCTTCTTGCTTATTTGTGGGTGTTGTCTTCAGGAGGAAAACTGAGAAGGCTGGGTGCTGGTCACATCCTGGAGTAGCTGCTCTTTTTGCTCCTGTCTGGTGTTTGTTGTATGGAAATGTCTGGTGTCTCTTACACCTGTTTAAGGTATTGGCAGAACAGAGGACAAAGTTACGTTAAGGAAAAAAAATTAGGATCAGAGAATTGAGAGGGGTGTATCTGACCTGTTTAAGGTGAATCTTTTAATTTGGCTCACTGGAACTCACAAGAATTTTTTGGGTTTATGAAAACATAAACTTTAAACAGGAACATATTTATATTAGAATGACTGTGACAGATGTTGTTGTACAATGAAAAGTATCTTTAAAAATGTGGAAGGCAGTATGAGAGAGAATTTTGTTAACTTGTATTTGTCCTCACATCTTTACAACTTGCAGGTACACACCTTAATAAATTATATTTGTGTTTTGCTGAAACTCATTTGGTGAGGTTGTCTTTTTAAACTGACAAAACCTCTCAGCTGTCAAACTGATTCAGAGATCTTTGAGAGGGATAAAATTTTTTACTTGTGTTATTTATTAAAAAACAACAGAGAACATAGTTGGCCAGAGCCTAGAGCTACTCCTCAGGGTCCTTCATGGTTGCTGAAGGTCGTATTTGTCTTTTGCTGTTTAGTGCAGGACCTGCCAGGCTCCAGAAGATCCTGTGGGCTAAGAAATCTGTAGGAAGACAAACCTACCCTGACCTGAGCAGCTAGGCTGTCTATTCCAGCAATTCTTTCCACTGTCTGGTGATCTTCAGTTTAGATGAAAGGCAGTTTTGTCCAATGGTCAGCACTTGGCAGTTGAAGCAAATTGCTGATGGATACTATTCTGTGCTCATTTGTCTTCTGTCTCCTTTGGAGGAAGTGGAGTGTTGCTGCTAGGAGACAATCTGTCTCTTTTTGTTATGAAAAGTTTTTTAATAATTAAATATTTAAGTTCCATAAAACCCCCAGAGAGGAGAAAACACTGTTTGCAATAGAAGGATAACAACAGAACTGACAATAGAGAGTACAGCTTAATATATTTTAAATGAGGGTTGGATTAAATGTAAAGTATTTTTGTAAGAGACTTAAAAATATAAACCAGTTTACAGCATGAGACTTGTTGTTTTTATAGTCTGAAATGAGATGCAATGAACAGACAATTATAGCATTTAACAGTAAAGGCAGGTGCATTTAAGTTACATGTATAAACACACGCATACACAGAGTGAACAGGAATTGGTAAAGTAGATGCTCTTGGTGGACCCTACCAAAGGCGTGCCACTGCGCAAAACACACATGCAACAGAGTCAGCAAGAGGAATTTAGAGATAAAAACATAAGTAAGACAGGGTACCAGACAGGGTGCACCTCAGTAAAGATGGTAGAATTTAGTCATCTGACCTGGCTCTCTGTTGAGATGGTGGTGAAGTCACCTGACCTCAGACCTCAGTCAAAATGGCAGCGGTCACATGTTGTATGGAAGAGAGACCTAGAGGTGTGATCTGCCCTGTCACTGAACTGTCATGCCACAAGCTGTGGTGGGGAGCAAAAGACTGGAATTGAAAACAGCCTCCTTGTGGATTCACCCAATCTTATTGGCAGTGGTAGTGGTGTCAAGGACAGTTTGAGGAAAGGTGGAGCCAGTGGGACTGACGGAGTGAGGGTAGGAGCTAAAGAATGGGGGTGGAAGTTAAGGGAACTGGGGTCAAAAAGACAGGGTTTCATTAGTTGGGTCCAGAGCAGAAGTGGAGGTTCTTCTGGCTCAGATGGCATAGCCAGAAACATGTGAGCAGGAGAACAATTTGCAAGGGCAGAGGGCTTAGGCTTAGAGCTTAGAGAGTAAGAGGCTTGGATATGAGGAAACTGCTTCCATTTGCCTGTGCACTGACAGTAGTTAGAAAGCTCCCGTAGAATATGGGGATCAAAGGTGCCATTATCTAAACTGTAAGGAGTTCATTCTTTGAACAAAGATGGACAAGTGTGGGAATCTGTAAGTAGGGCGGTAAGACCTGGGATTTTAGGAACTCTAAAAATCATCCCAGGTGGGAGGCTGGATTGGTGGTCTTGGATGGCTTGCTACCCATAGCTGAAACCATGAAAACCCATGAAAATGGCAACACCACAAGGCTTAAAGGGTGCGTCTACCCTCTATAGGCAGGGTGTCAATCGGCGGCGAAACCACAGGGCTTGTAGAAGAGCGTCCACTATCTACAGGTGGGGTGCAAAAGCCTGACTGACTCTGGTCAGTGTGACTTGGATGCCAGAGAGGCCACAGTGAGGACCACTGATGAGTGGAGCTAAAGAAAAGAAAAGGAAAAGAAAAAAGAAAAAAAGGAGAGAGAAAAATACAAGGTATCCTAGCCCCCCAGTGAAATGCACCGCACAGAGTGTGCAGTGCTAGCACAGGAGGACTGACCCCAGGTCATCCAATCACATTTTCAGCTAAGGGTAGCAATCCAGAGATGAATGTCAGCAAGAGACTCAACTGTAGCCGTTAAGACTGTGATTAGGAGCTGCCCCCCCCCCCCATTTCTAGGAACACCAGAAGATTTCTGGGAGCTTAATGGTCAATTCCTCAGGTTCAGAGAAACAGTTAAGCTGACCAGAATGGGGAAGCTCACCAGTTGAAGCTGGTGGTGTGCATAGAAGTCACGCTCAGGCAGATGGAATGGAGAACTGTTCTAAGAAACCTGGTTCTCAAGCCCGGGTTCCACACGTCCTCAGCTGGAGGGAATGTGGAGAGCCTGGCTGAGTCGTGGAGCATACTTAACCCTATGAGATGTTTTCTGTCTGTAGGACCCAGCCATGACAAACTCAAAAGAGGCCTGAGTCTTAGTAGTTTACACTGAGGCAATACCTGGTTCCGATAAAAACCACAAACTGAGACTACCCAGGCACCACCTAGGAACAGACCATCCAAAGGAAATTCCTAACATTCCAATCATTGTAGATAGGATCACCTGCCAGCACACAACCATTGCTTTTCACCAGGACACCCCTAGACAAATGTTAGCTGCTCAGGGGTCCTAAACCTTAGAAATCCCTCACCCCCACCTTTGTTACTATAAAAATCCAATTCTAACTGAGTTCTGGGCTCTCCAATCACTGTGGTACATTGGATACATGGAAAGACGAAGTGTACAGTCTTGTGTAAGAATAAACGCTCTTTGCTTTTAATACAGGTCTCCTAGTTGGTTTCGGGGGCACTCTGTAATCTGGGCATAACACTGTCTTATGAATGAGTCTCTTCCTGGTAATACCATCTCTTTTCTTGAAGAGTATTTCTCACAGTGGTCGTATGGCATCCTGTGTCCCTACCAATCTTACTCTCTGATTAAAGGAGGCTATTGACAGACTTACAGATGCTGGTGTCTAGTTGCGACTTCAACAAAGGGAACTTTGGTTTCACTCATATTTGGCCCACACTGACCACTACCACAGGACATTATGACTGGCACATGGTCAGAAGTGTCTCTTGTTGGTAGCACTGCCAATAGGCCTTATACAGGATTCTGGTAGAAAGGTTCTGGTGTGCAGTCTATGCTATGCCCAGATTTGCGAAATCTCCCAAAAATCAACAAGGAGACTAAGTCCTGTATGTAAAAGCAAAGAGCTTTTATTTTATAGAAGTTTGCAAACTTGGTCTCTCCATATGGCCAACGTATTAGAATAATCAGAGAGCCCCAAGCTCAGTTAGAGTTGGGTTTTTATAGTAGTAAAGGTGGGGGTAAAGGGTTTCTAAGGTTAAGGACCACTGATTAGCTGCCATTTATCTAGGGTGTCCTAGTGAGTGTGCTGGCGGGTGATCCTGTCTACTAAGGTTGGAACATTAGGTATTTCCTTTGGATGGTCTTTTCTTGGGTGGTCCTCAGGTAATCTCAGTTTGTGGTTCTTCCTGCAACCAGGTATTGGCTCAGGATAAACTACTGAGACTCAGGCCTCCATTGAACTTATCAATGGCTGAGTCCTACTTTGGCAGGTGATAATGGCTGGAAGTAAAGAACTTCCTTTGGGTGGTCTGTTTCTATTTAGCATATCACGGCTGGCTTCTACAGTCTAACCAACTATAAAATCAGTATGTCAAACATGATGTCAAGGGATGTTCCTCATTAACCTTGTCTCTTACTGTTTCCAGTGAGGTTATAGTAAAAGAAACTCGGTGGCAGATGATAACCTCCTTGAAAAATGGCCTCCTCCATGATGTACATCTTAAAGTCTCATTGATACCTATGGCAAAACCATCCAAGGATTCTTTAGATGGTTTTCTTGCCCTTTCTCTTCCTCTAATAAGGACAAACCTGCCCCAGTTAGTTTTATAATTACACTCTTTGTAGAAATTGTAAGACTAACAGCCTTCCTTTTTATATATTATGGATGTTACTTCACTCATATGACAAGCTCCAAAGATGCACACTATCATTCAATGGCTGGCTGTCGTCTGCTCTGAGCATTGCCTTTGGCTAGGTTTTATACTTTTTTTGTTGTTGTTTTTTTTTAAAGTAATTTTATTAAATTATAAAAGTTTCCATTTCCGACCCTCCTCCCAACACCCTCCCACTCCTTTTTTATTGACCCCTTAGACCCCAGCTCTTTTTACTGTGACCCTTATCAATCCTTCCTTGAAGTTGAAGCAGCTAAGAGCAGTTGGAGCTCACAAGATGGTAACAGCACTTAGGAAGACGTCTGAGGAAGAAGAGTAAGAGACTGGGAGCTAGATCGACTCCCTGGCAAGGGGGACTGATAAGGAGAGGGGCCATGCCTAGATACTAAAGGAGGCAAATTTGAAAGTTGGTGGACTTCTTCCTCATTCTCCAAACTTGAGACAAAATCCTGGCAGCTTACAACAAGGCATCAGTAGGCTTTTGTCTCACCCCAGCAAGCCCCCTGCCGATTGACTGGCTTGACAAGCTCAAGGCCAGATCAGGGTAGGGTACAGGACAGTTACTGGCCAATCAACCATCCTATCGCTCTTCAAACTGATCAACCTGAAATTAAAAGTGCCAACCCTTGAGAAGAGCCTGGATTTTTCAGTTTTCAGAGTCCCCACGCTGCTTCTCAAAGGGCTTTTGTTCTGTGTGTCTTATGCGTGCATGTGATCCTCACTCCTGATAAACACTTTTCTCCAACTGCTGATGCTGTCTGAAGCTGTTTGAGGTGTTTGAGATTTCTTCCCTGCCACCCCTTGAGCTATTTCCTGCCTATTTTTTTTTTAACTGACAGGGAAAACAAGCTTGATAAAGACCCTTAGACTATATCAATCGGTTCAGTGTCCTATGTTCTTAGTGTAATCCCAGTCTCTGGCCTCCATTTTTGGAAGCCCCTTCCTCTGAACCCATCAAGCCTTGACCCTGGTCTTCCCTCGTCCTCTTTGGTGGTCATGTCGGCTTTCTGTTCCCCCTCCTTTGGGCCACCCAAGAGCACAGGCATCTAATTAAATCCGGATATTGTTTAATTTGGTCTGATTCAATCTGATTGGGATTATTTGCATTGGTGGAGAGGTTCATCTTTAGAAATATTCCTAACATTTTGGAGGTCCTGCTGGGGGACAGTTTTTTCCCACGGGCTCAAGGCCACATGTTAGAAAACACCCTTATTATGTGTGTCCTCTACCAGGCTAAAATTGGCTTTCAGGCTAGATAGATTTCATTTTGGTAAGTTTTTGTTTGTTTGTTTGTTTGCTTTGTTTGTTTGTTTGTTTGTTTTTGCTTAAGCTACTAGGGGGACCCATTCATGTTTACTTTTGTTGATTTTCGAGCTTTCCATTGAAGTGATCACACTCCAGAAGTCCAATAAAAACAGCTGATCCAGGCTTAACTGAGGTGAAATTGTATGGCCAGGGATACCTACCACTCAATTTCCATAACCCTGTTTTTGGCTCAAGGGTTGTTCCAGTAGATGTACTGTGACAGACTTGAGCCTCAAAATTGGGCATAGGTTTGCAAATGAGTTCCTGCAATTCGAAGCCAGATCCATTGTGACCCCTTGGCTCCCTCCTACAAAATTTTTATAAATTGGGACTATCTGATACAATCTGTCCCAAATGGCTAGTTTCTCTATGCACTAAGATTTGGCCTCAATATGACCTTGACAATGGGATGCAACGGCCACCAGAGGGAACTCTTGAGTTTTCCATCCTCCAGGACCTAGAAATTTTTTGCTGTCATGGCGATAAATGGACAGAACTCTCACATGTCCATGGTTTCTGGGCACTGTGCTTTCACCCCTCCCTCAGTAGCCAGTGTCTTGCAGTACAGGTTTTAGTGGTCACAATGCCTCCAGATTTCCAGCCATCTGGAAATTGGGATCCTGATAGTTCCGCCATGACCATGCATCCAGAGGCACTGGCCTCTTTCCCACTCCCTCAAACTCTTGCTATTCAACCCCCTCCTGAAAACAACATTTTCCACTTTTCTCCCCTTACCCACCCCCACCTACTCTCTCCCCAGCCAAACCGGAAGTTCAAGGTCAACTTTTTCCCTATCCATTTTCTTCCCTTGCCTTCCCACCTACTGCATCTCCCTACAACTCCACAACTCACCCTACTTCTTGGAACCCCTCTACACATTGGACTAACCCTTCCCAATCTTCCCCTGTCTCCTCCCATACCAGATTTCACCATAACCCTGCCCTCTCTGCCCTCTATGGGATGTAGCAGGAGCCAATAGCATTATTAAAATCCATGTTCCCTTCTCCCTTCTAGATCTCTCTAACATAGAAAAGCGGTTGGGTTCCTTCACTGTTAATCCTTCTGTTTATATTAAGGAGTTTCACAATCTGTCCCAGGCTTACCTCTAACCTGGCATGACTTCTATGTATCCAGGCTTCCACTCTCATTCCTGAAGAGCAAAGTAGAATTCAGGCAGTAGTTAGACAGTCTGCAGATCAAACTCACCTAGTAGATGGCACAGTCCCTGTGGGAGAAGTGGCTGTGTAGCCACAGAACCATACTGGGATTATCAACCTGGCCATAATGGCCGACAGAGGCGGGACATAACGGTTTATTGTCTCCTTCAGAAGATGGTCTCAGAAAAATTAGTTAATTTTGACAAACTTCAAGAGATCACATAGCTGGCTGACAAAAACCCAGCCATTTTTAAAAACCAATTACAAGAGACCATGATCCAATATACTAGTCTGGACCCGGCCTTCCCAGCAGGAACCATGGTCCTGGATACCAATTTTATTTTTCAGTCAGCACCAGATATTAGAAAAAAAGTTTTAAAAACAGGCTGAGGAAGGTCCCCAAACCCCCATACAGGAATTGGTGAAAATGGCCTTTGAAGTTTTTAATGACCGAGAAGAAACAGCTGAGTCTTCCTGACAGACAAGGCTGCAACAGGCGGCAATGCTCCAAATCCAAGCCCTAGCAGCTGCCCTGAGGTCAGAAGGGGACAAGGGAAGTAAACCACAAAGCTTCATCCTGCTAGAGCTCAGTCTAAGTCAACCTTGCTGGCAGGCTGCTTCAAATGTGGTCTCAATGGCCACTTGGCATGATATTGCCCTGGGGCTCTGCCTATGAGGCCTTGCCCTATCTGCCAGCAACCTGGGCACTGGACATCACAATACCCCTGTGCGGGCCCATCATCTATGTCATGTCACAGAGGTCCAACCTCACCAACATCGGCAAGTGAGACTGTGCCAGTCTTCGAACTTCTTGGCCTTGTGGAGGATTGACGCTGCCCAGACTTGGTGAGTCCCATAGCCCTCTCTGAGTCCAGGGTAATGCTGCATATAGCAGGTAAGTTCATTGCTTTTCTTTTGGATGTGGAAACTACCTACTCTGTTTTAACATCTCACTTGTGTTGTCTGAGTTTCTGTCCTGCCCGATTTCTGTCCTCCCACCAGGTCCCACAGCCATTTAGTCCCAAAGAAAATCACACAGAAACCTTCATAAGTTATAAACTGATTGGCTTATTAGCTCAGGCTTTGTATTAACTCTTATAATGTATATTAACCCGTTATTATCTATGTTAGCCACATGGCTTAGTACCTTTTCCAGCAGAGCAGGTCACATCCTCCTTCTGCTGTGTCTGGACAGGACTAGGGAGGGAGCTTCCTGCTTCCCAGAATTCTCCTGTTCTCATTGCCCTGCTTCTACTTCCTGCCTGGCTACTGGCCAATCAGCATTTATTTAAAATATAATTGACAGAATATAGAACTGTCCCACACCAGTCCTTTCCTTCCAGACCCCAGTTTCCTATTTCTGAAATCCACTGCCAAGGCCTTAAGCCTATTATCACCTTTCTCCTACCTCAAGGACTTTTGATTTCTATCGACTCACCCTATAATACTCCCATCCTTCCTGTGTGTAAGCCCTCTGACACTTACTGTTTGCTTCAAGACCTATGCCTCATAAATGAGACAGTCATTCCAGTTCACCCACTGGTTAACAACCCATGCAATCTCCTGTCTAACGTCCCTTCTACCACCTCCTACTTTACTATTCTTGACCTAAAAGATGTCTTCTTTACTGTCCCTTTACACCCTGACTCATACTTCCTCTTTGTCTTTACTTGGGTGGACCCTGACTCCCAGTCATCCAGACAGCTTATGCGGAATATTCTCCCTCAGAGTCTTCGGAACAGCCCCCCCCCCCCCCCCGCCTTTCTTTGGCCAAGCTCTGGCTTGAGACCTTTCAAACTTTGACCCAGGTCCTAGCACGCTTCTCTAGTACATTGATGATCTCTTTCTCTGCAGTCCTTCATTGTCTCTGTCCCAACAGGCCACCTCTGGGCTCCTGAACTTCCTCGGATACCTGGGATATCGAGTCTCACCAACTAAGGCTCAGCTGTGCTATCCCACGGTGGTATATGTGCTTGTTCAACTCAGCCCAGGGTCTAAGAAACTCACCTCTGACAGGGTCCAATCCTTGTAGGATTTACAGCCCCGAACAACAGGGGCTCAAATTCTCTCATTTTTGGGCCTTCTAGGGTTCTTTTGCCATTGGATCCCTAACTTTGCCATTACAACCAAGCCTCTGTACCAGGCAACGAGAGAGACCCCCACAGGGGCTCTCTCCCACCTAGCCATCATCCATCACCACTTCTCTACTGTGAGATGCCCTTCTGACAGCCCCTGGTCTTGTTCTTCCAGACCCGATGAAGCCATACCATCTCTATACAGATGAGAGGTCAGGAGTGGCCACAGGAGTTTTAACCCAACAGGCTGGGCCTTCAAATCGGGCTGTCGTCTTTTTATCCAAACAGTTGGACCTCACTGTCTGTGGATAACACCATTCCTGAAAGCCCTGGCAACAGCAGCTGAACTTACTCAGCGGGCTCTCAAGATCACCTTGTTTAGGCCAATCACAGTATATTCCATCCACTGCCTCTCAGACCTTCTGAGTAATTTCTCTCTCTCTCTCTCCTTGGGCCTTCATGAGCCCAGGTTTTTCACTTACTATTTCTAGAAACCCCCCAAATTACTTTGACCTCCAGTCCTGCCCTAAGCCCCACAACTCTCCTACCTGCTCCCTCCCACTCTGGTATCTCCTCTCACTCTTGCCCAGAGGCTATAGAGGCTTTAACCTCACCTCTGCAGGGTCTTCTAGACCAGTTACTTACAGACCACCCAACTCACCCTGTTTGTTGATGGAATTTTCCTTATAGATAAATCAGGAAACTGTCAGGCAGTGTAAACACAGTTGAAGGACCTACCTGCCAGTGGGAACCTCCTCACAAAAGGCCAAATTAATTGCCTTGACTAGGGCACTCCAAATAGCCAAGGCCAATGGACTAATATTTACACTGACTCTAAATATGCCTTCTTAATAACTCATACTCATTCTGCACTCTGGAAAGAAAGGGGCTTCCTTACTAACAAGGGCACTCCCATAGTTAATGGACTCCTTACAGCCAATCTCTCGGGGGGGGGCCCTTCCAGTTCCCTGCAGAAGTAGCCATTATTCACTGAAGGGGACACCAGTCCTCCAAGGACCCTTAGTGGTCTTAGGCAATGCCACGGCTGAGTTACTGGCCCAGGGGCTGGCCTCCAGCTCTTCTGTTTCAACAGGACATATTTTGTTCTTGACTCCCTCCTATCAGCCCTCAAAAGAGAGGGACAAACTCTTAAAAAAGGGGGCCACAAAAACAAAGGATGGATGGCTCTATTTAAATAACCATCTCATTCTTCCTCAAGACAAAGCATTGTCAATCATTTCAGACACCCACCAGACCTTACACATAGGCCCCAAAGCTTTGTTCCGCTTCTAGGAGTCCCACTTTGACCCAACCCATCTCTGAGACTATATTTCACAGGTTCACTCCTCCTGCCAGATGTGTGCCCAGTCCAATCCACAAGGGGGTGTTCACATACATCAGTCTCTACATCAGTTTTGTGGACACCAACCAGGCGAAGATTGGCAGGTTGATTTCACCCATATGCCTACTCATAAAAAAACTCCATTATCTCCTAACACTTGTGGGCACTTTTACAGGATAGATAGAAGCGTTTCCGGCCTCCAGGGAAACACCAGATGTGGTGGCTTTGGTACTCCTGGACCACATCATTCTTCAGTTTGATGTCCCACAGATCATCCAGATGGACAATGGGTCAGCATTCGCTTCCAGGGTCATGGAGCTTGTGTCAGAGACTCTCAACATCTCCTGGAAATTCCATATCCCCTACCATCCACCATCCTCAGGAAAGGTGGAGATGGACAATGGACTCACCAAGCAACAGCTAACCAAGTTCTCCATTGAACTCAGGTTATCTTGGCCCTCCCTTATCCTCATTGCCCTTATTCACCTCAGGGCCACCCCATGTTCCCCTACAGGTCTGAGCCCTTTCAAGCTCCTTTATGGCAGGCCCTCTCTCCTCAACCATCACCTCCCAGCCCAAACTCCTCCACTGGTGGGGTACTTACCCTACCTCTCCCTTCTGAGTTCCCTTCTCCTTTCACGTGCTGACAGTTGTCTCCCTGCCCCCACACCAGTGGACCCTACTGCCCCTAAACCTGCCCCGCTTTCCCTAGGGGGCAGAGTACTCCTCAAAGAGCTAGCTCCTAGGTCTTTTAAACCTTGATGGACAGGACCTCACATGGTAATCCTCACTACCCCCTCAGAGGGGACAGTGAGTAGCCAAGATGGTGGGAGGAGGGCAGGGGTTGCCGGGAGTGGGCGTGGCTTGTCTTTTAAAGAGACGAAAACCATAACACCTAGGTCTTTTAAACCTCCGTGGACAGGACCTAACATGGTAATCCTCACCTCCCCCTCAGCTGTCAAGCTCCTGGGACATCCATGTTGGTACCATCTCTCTAGGCTCAAGCGGGCACCTACTCAGGACACTTGATCTGTCCAGCAATTATATCTTCCATCCTCCAGTTTTCTGAGATGCCACAATGAAGGGTCTATCTGCTCCTCATCCTGGCACATTCATCTTTGGTGATACAAACAAGATGGGTAATAACAATATTTTTTCTCCTAGTCAACTGCCTTCTCATCTCCTTCAAGAAACAGATGCCTGGCATCTCCAGGATGACAGTGAACAGAATGCCTCTCCAGCCACACCTCTTGCTGAGTATGAACCCACCAATACCCAGCTCTCCTCTCCCCCATGTTGCCCCATGCCTGCAGGAAGTAGCCAGACTTGAGTCGATGCCCCTTTTATTCAAAGAGAGCCTAAAATGTTGGTCATAAATATCACCTCAGTTTCCTGTCACCACTTATACAAAGAGTCTAGAATGTAATCCCAGCTTCAGGTCTCCGTCTTTGGAAGCCTCCTCCCCTGAGCCCGACAAACCTTGACCCCTTCCCAGGAAAGGTCAAGACCACTCGCACAGTCTATTTAAACTGCTCCCCAGAAAATAAGCACATGGTCTTCCCTCTTCCTCTTTGGCAGACTTGTTATAAGGCATTCCACCCCCCACCATTTTGGGTCACCCGAGGGCTCAGGCATCCAATTAAACTTGGATATTTTTTAATTTGTTCTGAATCGGTCTGATTGGGATTATTTGCATTGGTGGAGAGGCTCTTTTTTAGGAATATTCCTAACACCTAGGAAGTTTCTTAGTCTGTACCTAAATTCACTGACAAAGTTGTTGTAATTAATGGGGATGTCTAAGATATGGTAGAAGATCTCTGCAAAGATCATGATGGAAAATGAAGTCAGAGACAGTGCTGGGGTTTTGACTCTAAGATTGGCATTATAAGATTATGGACAGTTTCCATCTCGGAAATGGGACTTCTCCTTGCTGGAATTATCTTCCACTCATTCTTTGACAAACAGTCCCCTTTAAAAACTTCCTTGAGAATTTAGCTTAAGGGCCAAGAGATAGCCCAGTAGCTAAGATCCCTTGCTGCTCTCCCAAAAGACCTGAGGTCTGTTCCTAGATCTGTAACTCTAGTTCCAGGGGATCCAGCACAGCAGTCTGCCCTGTCTGCCCCTCCACCACACCGTCACACAAACACACACACACACACACACACACACACACACACACACACACACACGCACACAGCACACCACACACAGAGAGAGTACTCATACACAGACACACATGCATACCCATAAATATAATAATAAAAGACATATCAGAAGCAGATTTAACTTAACTATTATCTCAATATTGGGGCATATTACATACAACAAACTTTGGTTCATTGAGGAACTCTTTCATGTCTTCTGGTGCTAAAAGTGAACATCATTAGGATCTGATGCTAAAGCCTAAACGCTGTAGACATCTGGCAAAGCAAAAGTCATGCAGACTAGCTTAAGATGCTATACTGAAAATACCCAGTGTTTTAATGAAAGTTGATGGCTGCATGCTTGGGTTGGTCAACATCAGTGACTAGCAAGCAAGATCAAGCTCCCAGCTGAAGATTACTGAACAGCCCCCTCTGTTTACAACCACAGCTAATCGCCAAGCTCCTCAAGGGCTGGGCTTGTATACTGCCAGTTGCATTCCACCCTCAACAACCGTTTTATTTAGGAACACAATCTTCTTGCTTGTTTGCTTGTTTTGTAATTCTTCACAACTGTGAATTATCAAGGTACAACTCTGTCTGTATTTTCCAGGGCACTGTGGGTGTCCTCACTCCCAGGGAGCCTTTGTTTCCTAAGGCAATTCACACCTTGGTGGCGGGGGGGGGGGGGGGGGGGGAGGATTAATCTTTCTCTCTCTTTTGAGGGCACATCTACAGGAAAATCTGTGGGAACTCACCAGAGCTGGTTTTATCAAGTCAAAGAGGAGTCTTCAGGACAATTCTCAACAGTATGTAAATAGAATCTTCCTGCTCTTGTAGCTGCTGGCAATTAGCTTTCCCGGCAACACCCTCCAGAAGAGGTGGTGTGGGTATGAAGGCCCCTTCTTTGGATGGTACTGGGAAGGGAGAATTCTTGAGTATGTCTTTGCTTCTAAGAGAAGGCACCTACCATGTCCTCTTCCCAGGGCACAACAACCCCCAGGAGTGCTCCTCTAAATAAGCGCGGCTGCCTTCGACCAGCTCAGACACAGCTCACCATCATTTGCTCAGTGTGATGACGAGCTAGATCAACTCACTGCCATTTGGGGGCCACAAATTTAAGTAACTAAAGTGATTTACACACACTGTAAAATTTCACCATGTCTTCCTTTGTGGGTGGCCTCGCTCGCAGGACCCAGGCTATACTGTATGGTTGCTGGCCCAGAGACAGTCACCTTTACTCACCTGCTAGTCATCTGGTCTCTGCCCAACCTCATTGCAGGACTATTGTCTCTGCTGGTGAGTCATGAAATGGAGACACAGCAGGGTCTAAGTTGTAGAAATTGGGATTTTAATTTTTGCTAGCAATTACTTTGTGCATTAAATTTAGTGGATATGTACATAAGAGATTTCAATATGAGTTACTTGACTGCAGTGGAGCAGAGGCAGGGTCGGGGACAGGACCATCAGAAGCAGATGTCCCTTACTGGTAGTGTAGCCTTAGAGAACTTACTGGGTGTGTGTTTCCATATCTGTACCGGTGCTGATAATACCATCCCCAAGCCCCAGAAGTTGGTGGGAAGGTTAGAAACACAGGCCTGGTACAAATTAACCGTCAACCAGCGTGGACTGTAATTTTCCTCTAAAATTGGTATACGAAATGCAAAGTCTTTGAGACTAAACAAAAATACTATGAAACTTTGAGCTTCCCAATGCAGGAGCCTGTAGCAGAACAATCTAAGGGTTAGGTTGTTCTTGATGCTCAGTTGAAGTTGCTTAGGAAAATGAGCTCTCCCTAACGAAATAAATACAACACTGTAAGAAAATGCAGGGCTGTCCAACATATAATTCTTCTCCCTTTGGTCCATGATCCAAGCTCCAGAGTTCATGTAAACTGTAGAAGAGGCAAGGCAGTTCTTCAGGAAGAGGTAGGGTCCGTGTTTCTTCCTCATCATTCCTGTGCTGCCTTGACCCATGAACAACCCCGAGAGGTGAGGAAATGAAGGGAAGCCACAGAGAGCATGTAGCCCAGCACTTCAGAGAGACTGTCCCTGCCTACCTCTGAGCCACAGATAATGAAATCTGACATATTTCCCTCTAGGCAGCAAACCCATTGCTTAGTATAGTAAACCCCCCTGGCTATTACTAGTAGTAACACATTGCATGTTAGAGAGGAACCAAGGAAGAGCATGCATGTGCCTGTGTTCATGTGACTATCACTGGCTGGAAGCTTTACCAGCAATGCTTGATCAATTAGTCATCACGATTGAAGTTGAATGTCAACGATTATGTCATCATTTTACTCAGGCAAATTTAGTTTTAACAAAATAACATCACCAAATTGTAGTCGAGGAAGGAAAACAGACTTGGACCACAAAGCACACTGTGGCGCACCTTGTCCCAATTGGATGCAATTTCTGATATCCAAGACAGAGCAGCATTTCAGCAGACACATCTGTGGACTTCATGTGACCCAAGAAAACCCTTGGACACCCTCACACCTGGTGGTGCCTACAGAGGTTCTGATGAGTCCCGAGACTCATCATCTGCCAGAGCCATTTGTTGATGAAATTATTTTAAGGTTACTCTTGCTGACTCCATACTGGGGAGAAGGGTTCACTTATGTCTTGCAGGTGGATGACAGCCAGGGACAAAGAGGAGTCTTGCTCTGGGAAGAATGGAGGCAGCACTGGACAGCTTTTACTTTCTTCCTGACCCAGGAGGTCAACCTGGATTGTAGATTTCTGCATCCAGGGTAGGAACATTGAAGGTTTTGGAAATCTTGGTACCTGTCCTGTTTCCTGGCCGTCCCTGCTCATCTAGAATACCCACAAGTATACAGCACTAAAATGAAGGGGTGAGTCCCTTTCCTGTCGCCCAAATATACCAAATGAATTATTATTTTGCTCCACATTTCTAGAATTTTCCTTATCAATATCTCTGCCTATAAAGATAATAAGTTTCTTTTTATGGGCAGATCCTTTTGATGTGCAATCCTTTTATGTGTGAATAACTGCATGCCCCTTCGAATATACTATATTTTCTAGTAAGACAGTGGTTTCTGGGCTTGTAGAGATGGGTGGCTCAGCAGTTCAGAGTGCGTGCTGCTCTTGCAAAGGACTTGCATTCAATTCCCAGAACGCGCATGGTGGTTCACAACCACCAGTAGCTTTAATTCCAGGGGAATCTTCTTTTGAACTCTCCTGGTTACACTAGGCATGCACATGGTGTAACACACGCATGCAGGCAAACATTCAGACACACAGAATTATCCAATCTAGAAAGGATGATAGAAGCAGAGAGATGTCTTTCTGTAATTATCCCTCTAGGAAGCCTGTTCGCTGTGGTGATTTTCATTTCCTCACTCTTCCCCTCATGCCAGCTGCCCTTCCATCCCCGAACAAAACAGCATCCTCTAAAGCTTGTAGAGACTCTAGAGAACAATTTTAACGCATGGACACTGAAGAGATCTCAGATTCATAGGGCCAAAGTCCCCACAGGGAGATGAGTATGTGAAGAGGGCCCATGTTGCAGCCATCTGCTGTGCATCCTAGCTGAGGAGAGCTGTGGCTTCCACTATGGCGGATAGGTTGAGCGGCTGGTTACGGGAGGGCACCATTGAATTTGGTGTGCCATCTTAGGGACCATTTAGGACTTGGCTTTGATTTAGGACAGTCTTAAATCCAGCTTGGAAAGTCTCTGCTTTCAATGGAAAGTAGATTTGTGATAGTTCACAATTATTTTTGCTTCAGTTCAGCTTCCGTCTTTCTGGGCACATGGGCACCTCCTTTCCTGGGCACATCTCTTTCTTGATATTTCTGCTATAGCAGGGAGAGCACAAGCAACATATTTGGAAAAATGATAATCATAAGATAGCGCTTTCTTGAGTTCCTTGAGACCTTATACATTACCCAGCAGAAAAGAAGTCTTACCACAAATTCCAGCATTTATTTATTAGCAAGGACTTAGGTTATTATAAATTCAAGATTTGCTCATCTTTGATCACTTTCTAAAATTAAACAAAAGCTTGTTTCTATTCCATCTAAATTCGATTGTTCAGTATTTGAGGGGGAAATTTTTACGGATCTCACCCAGTTTTTATTTTCACATTCTTCTTTTTTTGTTACTTTAAATTGCCATTTTTTCCTTATTTTATTTATGTGTGTCTTGCAGCATTTTCCCAAGAGTTTATTGTGTCTTGCATTCCGTCTAATTTCTGATTTTTCTATTTTAACTTTCATCCTAGACTTTCTGTAATCTGCTGTTTCTTCTTTCAAATCTCGTAGTCCAGTTTTATAGTTTAGTATCTATTTTTTTCTAATGACACATGATCCTTTTTATTTCTCAGATAATTCCAAAATGCATGTATTTTGAGCTTATTCTGAGGTAAGTAATCTTAAAAGATATTTCAGCATCCTGGTTGGGATTATACACACAGTTCTTTTTTTTGTAATAATGCACTTGGTAGCCTAGATCCTTCACCTTCCTCGACTATGCATACACCCTGCCTCAAACAGTGTACCTAACCACTTCAGAATGCCCTCTGCCTAACACCTGCATCAGGATATAATTATTCCCATCTCTGAACAATGGCATGAGTTCCCCTACCTCATTATCAAATTTAGACAGCTTCTCTTCAAGTATAGTCTCAACATATCCAGGTATAAAAGTAGAAGACGCTATCTTGTCTGAACTGGTTGGGACACATGCTCAGTGGGCCAATCTGCGTTTTATAGCAATGTTAAGATTACTCCCATGCTGTCCCTATGTGCAATTGGATGGGCTAGTGAGAAAAGCCAAAGATATCACAGAAAGGGAGGCACACAGTAGAGAGATGATTGTATAACCCAATCTGTCAACATAGGGAAGCACCCAAACTATGACTCTTCAAAGCCAGATTCCCCTTTCCCAAGGCCCCATGAAAAGATACCCAGGCTGTAGCCTGAAGCCCTGGAGGAGTCTCACTCCTGTGGCCCACCGTCAGTCTTGACAGTGTCTCTCTTCAGTCTGCACTATCCATCATTTTACTACAAATAAAATGATTTTGCTTCTTTTTACACATCTGTGTGAGCCCTTACTTAAGATTCTTTATATGCTAGGTTGTGAGCTGAGGAAGTGCTGTCGCAGTCCCGGCCACTGGTAACAATTCCTTTTGATGTTCATGTTCCAGTAGGGTGCCTTTTCTAGGTTTCATCGCTGGTCTCCATCTTACTCTGATTTATACCTTTTCCCTCAAGGCAGCCCTGCTGTTCCTTTCATTAATTTCCCTTCTCACATATCATACATGGAGACACCTTCCTTGCCAATCTATTTAATTAATACTCCAGGACAATTCTATTTCCACATTTTTTGCAATGTAAAATCAATGATAATATACCAGAATAAGTGAAATCCCTAAGCGAACAAGAAGTTTGACTTGTATAATGATATGAAACAGAACCAACATATTAATTTTTAATGAAGGTTGCTGAAATGGATGCATAAATGTTCTTTTATACACATAGAGTTTTCACTAAGCCCATAGTTGTCAACCTGTATATATAATATGTTTGGGACAATTCCATTGTTCACAATGAAGGCTCTTCCATGGGAAGATCCGCCAAAATTATAGGACTAGAGGTGAAAATAATGTCAATAAGATTGACTGGGAAAAGCTATGCCATTCTGAAAGTAGCTGGCTGCGGAAAAGCAGTTCCCTTAGCTTCAAGCAAGGGCCCTGGCAGTGCCTTTGCTAGGCATTAAGAATGGTGGTTCCAGCGCTACAGTGGTTAGATTCTTCAGAGCAAATCGTGAAGCTAGGTTTTTCTGGAATTCAGTCTCCTTAACCGTGTCACTGGAGAAGCTTACATTCCCAACAATCTGTCAGCTGTGTCCCTACTTCAACAGTAGGGGTCTCCCAGACTCCCATTCTTTCAGTGAGCAATGCTTTTATAGTCTCAATAATTATATATTGGAGAGGTGACAGCAGAGAGCACTGGTTTCCGACCACTCTGTCAGGCTCCAGGTGTTAGGCAGTTGTGCTAAGGAGCCCTGGTTTTCACTCATCTTTATCCATCCCTGTCTGTCTGCTACTGGAACATCTATCTCTTTGCAATGAGGTGCACAGGCAGTGAACTGAGAACTCATACTCGTAGGCTGTTGGGGAGAAGGCGTTCTGTTCGTGTTGATGTGATTGCATTCTTAAGTAGGTATATCATAGGGAACTAGTTTCACAAAAGACACTAGTCTAAAGCATTCCATGCTGTTTGAATAGTGATTACAATATTAAATATATTTACTTATGTGCTACGTATTAGGGCAATAATAATAACAAACACCCGTTAGCGCTTTGGTCACATCAAGAGTTCTCAAATATTTTCAACAAATTTGAAACAAAATGGCCGAAACAAAAACTTCAGGAAGACCATTGTACTCACAGGGAAAAAGATGTTTTTTTGGAACAAACCTCATATCATGTTTTCACACATAAACACTATTTCAATAAATGTGTTAGATTTACGCACATATACAGATACTCATTCCTTGCTAGGTTTTGCTTTTTCATGTTAAGACCAATCTCATTCTGACTGTACTACATCATCAATTTCCAACTAACATTTAAGTTTCTTTGTCCTTTCTTTAAAAAGAAAATAATAAACTTCCTTATTTTTAAATGATGGTTCAGATTGAGACCCAGCTGGCTTTCTCAGTATTGTTCTCTCCTAAAATTGGTTTTTCTTGGAGAAAAGCTTGATGGCATTCTACAACATTTTAGGGGTAAAGGAAGAGCTTACACATGCACCCCTTCATTCACAAGCATAAGAACATGCCCAAGGCAGGAGGTAGTCACTGGGTTTGTGAGCTTATAGCTTTGCCTCACTTTTAGTTCACGCTCTACTTACATTGTGTGATCGAGGTGATCTCTCACCTTTCCGTTCCAGCTGTCTGCTACCCTGTTTCCCAGATAGGATGGACTCTTTCCCTCTGGAACCATGAGCCACAATATATGAGATATGATGGACTCTTTCCCTCTGGAACCGTGAACCACAATAAATGAGATATAATGGACTCTCTCCTTCTGGAACCGTGAACCACAATAAATGAGATATGATGGACTTTCCCCCTCTGGAACCATGACCCACAATAATCCTTCTACTTAGGTTGCTTTTGGTTGTGGTATTTTCCCGCAAGAACTGAAAAGTAATTGCTAAAGAGAGAATCCTGTAGTAGTAAGCCACAGTAACTTGCAGCAGTGTCCCCATTTCTGGGATGAGCGCTATCCAAGCCCAGCAGTTATTTTTCCTACTGTATTTCTTTTTTTAAAATTTTATTATTGGCATGAGGGTGTTGAATTGCCCGGAACTGGAGTTATAGACAGTTATGAGCTTCCATGTGGGTGCTAGGAATTGAACCAGGGTCCTCTGGAGGAACAACCAGTGCTCTGAACTGCTGAGCCGTCTCTTCAGTCTTTCCCACTGTATTTCTTACTCCTTCCTTTAGAATTTCTACCTTTTTATCTTACAGTATTATATATTAAATAAATTTCTTGGCTTTTAGGAATTTATTCAACCTTCGAGGTTTGAAAGTATTCATTGGTGTCTTAATTTACTCATTGGTCCAACTGTTGAGGCAATTCATTCATGTATTTTAAAAACTTTACTTAAAACTCCACCCACTATTTTGTTAATTTTATATTATATCTAATTTTAGCTCACGTACATATACAATATTTTATATACCTTGAAAGTATTTCATTTTTCCAGACTTACCTATTTGCTTGGTCCCTGACTTTTCTTCACTATATTCCATATCTACATGCATTTTGACCAGTCTGTGTTATGAATATGTCTGTGTGAAGTCTTTGTATCCTGGCTGGTTTCAGTGTCTTGTGGAGCACATTGGTTTGGGGCTTTGTGTGGAAACTAGGAGTTTTTAAACCTCTTCATGAAATTATACATTAACTCATTGGCTTAATAGTCACCCTACAGGGGAGTGTGAATAATTTTTCTCTTTTGTGCAGTTGGTGACAAAAGGCTTTGAGTTTCAACTTCTCATGGTGGGTTTCTTGTTTTTTACTCACTACAATTGAAAAACAAATCACAAGCCTCTCATGTCCCCTTTGGCCTATTAGCCATGGTATTCCATCCCACTTTTCACTGGTGTCAAATCCATTAAGTCATCTCAGGCATGGTACAAGTACCTCTAGACAACTGCAGAATCCAAATGAAGGGTAAGATCCAGGGAGGTCTGTGCAAGGCTGGACCCTGATGAGAGCAGTCAAACTTACTTAGCCAGTGACTCTCAACTCTTTTTTTCCCACTATCTCTTATGCCCAAGTTAGGGTTACTATTGCTGTGATGAAACACTATGTATGACCAAAAACAATTTGGGAAGGAAAGGGTTTATTTGGATTACTCTTCCACATCATCAAAGGAAGTCAGGACAAGAACTCAAACAGGGCAGGAACTTGGAGGCAGAAACTGATGCAGAGGCCACAGAGGAGTGATATTTATTGGCTTGTTCGTTATGGTTTGTTCAATCCACCATTTTATAGAAACCAGGACCACCTGTCCAGAGATAGACTCACCCACAGTGGACTGGGCCCTCCCCCATCAATCGCTGATTATGAAAGTGACCTACAACTGGATCTCATGGAGGCATTTTTTCAATCAAGGTTCCCTCCTCTCAGATGATGATAATTTGTGTCAAATTGACATAAACCTAGCCGACATATCTTAGAACCAAGAATAAACATTGAAAACTAAAATAAATGGGTAAGATTAATGTATTTTATAACTTAGAGTAATGGGTTAAGGTAATATGGATGGTCTTTTTTTAAGGAACAGAGAAATAATACTTTTTTTAAAAAATATTTATTTATTACATACTACTCCCAGTTTCCCCCTCCTCTTTTCCCCCTTTTTATGCTTTTATGCTCTTTTTCCTTTCTATGCTTTTCCCCTTCCCCCATCCCACCCCATCTACTACTTAGAAACGGTAAGGCCTTCCCTAGGAAGTCAACTATGTCTTATCACATTGTTGCAGCAAGACCAAGGCCCTCCCATGCCTCATCCCCCAAACCTTGTCTAGGCTAAACAAGGTATCTCTCCATAGAGAATGGGCTCTACAAAGTAAGTTCACGCATTAGAGTTAGATGCTGGTCCCACATACTGCCCAAGCCATACCACTGTCACCTATATTCAGGAGTCCTAGTTTTGTTCTATGCAGGTTCCCCATTTGCCAGTCTGGAGTCAGTGAGCTCCAACTAGCTCGGGACAGTTGATTCTTTGGATTTCTCCATCACGGTCTTGACCCTTTTGTTCATATTATCACTCCTCCCTCACTTCATTTGTACTTCAGGAGCTCGGCCCAGTGGTCAATTGCAGATCTCTGCATCTGCTTTCATCTGTTTCTAGAAGAGGGTTCTAGCTTCTCTGGGGTTGTGGACTGTACATACCCTGTTTGTCTTTTTGGGTCTGGATTATTTCACTCAAGATGATTTTTTCTAGTTTTGTCCATTTGCCTGCAAATTTAAAGATGTCATTTTTTCAAACCACTGAGTTGTACTCTATTGCATAAATGTGTCATTGTTTAAATTATCTTTATCCGTTCTTCAGTTGAGGGGCATCTAGGTTGTTTCTATGTTCTGGCTATTATAAGTAATGTTGCTATGAACATAGTTGAGCAACCAGCTGGCTGGCTCTGGGCTTTTTTGATTGGGAGACTTTTAATGAGAGTTTCAATTTCCTTATAGGTTATACGTCTATTTAGTTTATTAATCTATTTAGTTTATAGGTCTTTATTTAATTTTGGTATGTGGCACATATCCAGAAAATTGTCCACTTACTTTAAATTTTTCAATTTTGTAGAGTACAGTTCCTTGAAGTATGACCTGATGATTCTCTGGATTTCTTCAGTGTCTGTTGTTATGTCGTTATGCCCCCTTTTCCATTTCTGACTTTATTAATTTGCATATTCTCTCTCTGTCTTTTGGTTAGTTTGGATAAAGGTTTGTCAATCTTTTTGATTTTCTGGAAGAACCAGCTCTTTGTCTCATTGAGTCTTTGTATTGTTTTCTTTGTTTTGTTGATTTCAGCCTTCAATTTGATTTTTTCCTACCATCTACTTCTTCTGGGTGAGTTTGTTTCTTTTTGTTCTAGAGCTTTCAGGTGTTCTCTTAATTCACTAGTGTGGGAATTTTCCAGCTTCTTTATGTAGGCATTTAGTGCTAGGAACTTTCCTCTTAACACTGCTTTCATTGCATTCCATAAGTTTGGGTGTGTTTTGTGGTCATTTTCATTGAATTTTAGGAAGTCTTTAATTTCTTTCTTTCTTTCTTCTTTGACCCAGTGGTGATTCAGTTAAGCATTGTTCAGTTTCCATGTGTTTGTGAGCTTTCTGCAATTAGTGTTGCTATTGAATTCTAACTTTAAGTTGTGGTAATCCAATAAAATACACGGAGTTATTCCAATCTTTTTGTATCTGTTGTGGTTTTCTTTGTTGTCAAGTGTGTGATCAGTTTTTGAGAAGGTTCCATAAGGTGCTAAGAAGAAAGTATATTCCTTTGTGTTTGGGTGGAATGTTCTGTATATGTCTGTCACATCCACTTGAGTCATACCTGATAGTTCCTTACTTCTCTGTTAAGTTTCTGTCTGGTAGTCCTGTTCAGTGGTGAGAGTAGGGTGAAGTCTCCCACTGTTAGTGTGTGGCTTAATGTGTGATTTAAGCTTTAGTAATATTTCTTTTACAAATATGGGTGCTCTTGTGTTTGGGGCATAGATGTTCAGTATTGAGATTTCCTCTTGATGGATTTTTCCTATGATAAATTTGAAATGACCTTCTTTATCTCTTTTGGTAGATTTTTCCTTTGAAGCTTAATTTATTAGATATTAGGATAACTATACCAACTTGTTTCTTAGGTCTACTTGATTGGAAAAAATTTTCCCAAAGCTTTACTTTGAGGTAATGTCTGTCTTTGAGGATTCTTGTACACAGCAGAAGAATGAATTCTCTTTTTCTATCCAATCTGTTAGCCTGTGTCTTTTTATAGACAAATTGAGTCCATTGATATTAAGTGATATTATTGACCACTGATTACCAGTTTCTGTTATTTTTGTTTTTGTTGGTGGTGGTGGCATTGCATGTGTGTTTCCCTTCTTTGGGATTTGCTGTTCTGAGATCATCTATTGCCTGTGTTTTTGTTAATGTAATTGACTTTCATGGGTTGGAGTTTTTCTTCTAGTACTTTCTATAGGGCTGGATTTATGGATAGGTATTGTTCTCTCATGGAATACCTTGATTTTTTCCCATATATGGTGATTGAAAGTTTTTTTTTAAAATTGATTTTATCAAACTATACATTTTTCTTTGCTCCCCTTCCTTTCCCCTCCACTTCAGTTCACTCCTGTGGTCCCCATGCTTCTAATTTACTCAGGAGATCTTGTCTTTTTCTACTTCCCATGTGGATTAGATCCATGTATCTTTCTCTTAGGGTCTTTATTGTTGTCTAGGTTCTCTGGGATTGTGAATTGTAGGCTGATTTTCTTTGCTTTATGTCTAAAAGCCACTTGTGAGGGAGTACATATGATATTTGTCTTTCTTGGGTCTGGGTTACCTCACTCAATATGATGTTTTCTAGATACATCCATTTGCCTGCAAATTTCAAGATGTCATTAATATTTTTCTACTGTGTAGTACTCCATTGTGTAAATATACCACATTTTTCTTATCCATTCTTTGGTTGAGGGGCATTTAGGTTGTTTCCAGGTTCTGTCTATGACAAATAATGCTGCTATGAACATAGTTGAGGAAGATTGTTTCCTAATTTTCGCCATACTGATATCCAAAATGGCTGTACCAATTTGCACTCCCACTAGCAATGCAGGAGTTTTCTTTTTACCCTACATCTTCTCCAGCATAAATTGTCATCAGTGTTTTGATCTTGGCCATTCTTATAGGTGTAAGATCAAATCTCAGAGTTGTTTTGATTTGCATTTCTCTGATGGGTAAGGATGTTGAGCATTTCCTTAAGTGTCTTTCAGCCATTTTAGATTCCTCTGTTGAGAGTTTTCTGTTTAGGTCTGTACTCCATTTTTTTTGATTATTTGTTGTTTTGATGACCAATTTCTTGAGTTCTTTGTATATTTTGGAGATCAGTGTTATGTTTGATGTGGGATTGTGAAGATAACTCTAATCAAAAAGTGGAAGATCTGTATGCCAAAAAAATTTAAATCTTTGAAGAAAGAAACTGACGAAAAAAACAGAAAATGGAAAGATCTCCCATGCTCTTGGGTAGGTAGAATTAACATAGTAAAAGTGGCAATCTTACCAGAAGAAATCTCCATAGTCAATGCAACGCCCAACAAAATCCCAGCAAAATTCTTCACAGTCCTTGAAAGAGCGGTACTCAACTTCATATGGAAAAGCAAAAAAACTTAGGACAGCCAAAACAATCCTGTCCAAAAAGGAACTTCTGGAGGCATCACAATCTCTGACTTAAAACTCTACTACAGAGCTACAGTACTGAATACAGCCTGACATTGGCATAAAAACAAACCAAAGGAACTGAATCAAAGACCCAGATATCAATCCATACACCTACAAACACCTGATTTTTTGACAAAGAAACAAAAAATATAAAATGGAAAAAAGAAAGCGTATTTAACAAATGGTGCTGTCATAACTGGATATCAACATGTAGAAGAAAGAAAATAGACCCATCTTTATCACCATGCACAAAGCTCAAGTCCAGTTGCATCAAAGACCTCTACATAAAATCAACCACAATGAACCTCATAGAAGAGAAAGTGGGAAGTACCCTTGAATGCATTGGCACAGGAGACCACTTCCTAAATTTAACTCCAGTAGCACAGACACTGAGAGAAACAATTAATAAATGAACTTCCTGATACTGAAAAGCTTCTGTAAAGCAAAGAATATATTCAACAAGACAAAATGGCAGCCTACAAAATGTGAATGAAACTTTAGCTAGATATAATAGTCTGGGATGGCATCCATGATCTCTTATTGTGTGCATATGCCTGTCCAGGATGTTATGATCTGCTGCTGGCTTGTCACCTGGGTATCCTTTCCCTTTAAGAGACAAGGCCCTCCCATCCCCCTTCTGCCTAGGCTAGGGGATCTTCTGCCTCCTCTAGCCTGCACTCTTTCTCTCTTCCAGTTCTTCTTCTTCTGAGGTAGCTGCTGCTTTCTCTCTCTCCCTTTCCCCCTTTCCCTTCCCTTCCATAACACACTAAATGAATTCTATACCCAAACTCTCTGCATGGTATATCTGTCTTTTTTTCACTTGTCATGGTCTCTCACCTGCCTGAGACCCACCGTGGTCCTTCGTGGTCCACTGTGCCCATGTGGAACTGGCTGCCCCATCATAACCCCGCCAAGACCTGGGGTGACCAGATACGGCATGAGCTATTGCTGCCTCTTGAGGGACCATAGTCCTTTGGGTTACTGTCACTGACCCACCTGAAGCCTCTGGTCACCGCTGGGTCACCTGTTGTGGTCTCCTACCAGCCAAGGCCTCTGGGGACTCGCCAGGTCACCCTGGGGACTAGCGGGGTCACTCACTATGGCCCCTCATGGGATCAACTTCCCGTTGTGGAACCACCACCACTGGCCTTCTCATCTTTCAAAGAATAACACAAGAACTTCTGGCTTTCATTGTTTCCATTGGGAAGTTGGACGTAATTCTTACAGGTCTGCCTTTATATGTTACTTGGCCCTTTTTATTTGCATGTCTTAATATTCTTTCTTTATTCTCATTATTATGTGGCGAGGAAACTTTTTTTTTTTAGTGAAGTTAATTTGGTGTTCTGTAAGCTTCTTTATTGTACTTTCATAGACACGCCCTTCTTTAGGTTGGTTGGGAAAGTTTTCATCTATGATTTTGTTTGAATGTATTTTCTGTGCCTTTGAGCTGGACTTCTTTTTCTTTTATCCCTATTATTCTTAGGTTTTGTCTTTTCATGGTGTCTCCTATTTCCTTGATAGCTTGTGTTAAGAATTTGTTGGATTTAACATTTTCTTTAACCAATGAAACTATTTTCTCAATTGTATCTTCAAAGCTTGAATTCTCTCTTCCATCTCTTGTATTCTGGTGGTTTTGCTGCAATTGTGGATACTGATCATTTACCCAAAATTTTCCATTTCCAAAATTCCCCCAGTTTGTGCTTTCTTTATAGCCTCTATTTCCATTTTCAAGTCTTGAACCATTTTCTTCACCTGTTTAATTGCTTTTTCTTGGTTTTCTTTAAGGGATTTGTTGATTTTTTCCATTTTTTTTTGCTTGTTTTCTCCTCCACTTCTTTTTTTTTCTCCTCCACTTCTTTAAGGGAATTTTTAATTTCCTCTTTAAGGTTCTCAGTCATCTTCATAAAGTTAATTAAGGTCATTCTTCTCTTCAACTACGTTGGGTGGTCAGGTCTTGCTGTTGTGGAGTCACTAGTTTCTGGCAGTGCCGTGTTGCTCTTTAGAATATTGAGTGCATTTTTACCTTTTTCTCTCCCTATCTCTTCCTCTAACAACTATAGGTGGAACCTGCGCTTCAGGAAACCCCTCCACCTACTGTTCTCGAATTGGTGTAGATGGGTGCTGTAACTCTGTTGAACAGTCCTTCAGGTGCAGAGGGAGCAGAGCCTCTAGTGATCTCTCCTCTAGATGTAGGCCGGGCTGAGGTTGCAGTGGTTGCTGCAGTAACGGGGGTATTTTGTATCATGAATGGTAGAGTGGATGCTGACTGGGACACAGGTGTTCTTTCCCAGAGGAACTTCCTATGTTAGCTTCTGGGAGCCACTGCTGGAAGCAGCTGCTGTTGTCACTTTCGGTGGTGGTGGTGGTGGTGGTGGTGGTGGTGGTGGTGGTGGTGGTGGTGGTGATCCTTAGCTACTCAAGGTGCTCTCCAGCCTCTGACACTCCTGGGCAAGTTGCTCGGGCCTCAATGATTCTCAGAGCATCAGCCACATCTGGGAGCTCTTTCAGCAATAAGTGCTAGGTTGTACCATTTTTTTCTCAGCTTAAAGACTGCTTTCCTCAAAACTGCATCTTATATCAAGCTGTTGATCTGCATCTCCTGCTCCATTCTAAGCTCCCACCCTATTCTAAGCACATGCAAAACACAAATACAGATGTCCATAGCATTTTTAGCTCCGTGCAAGTAGAAGGCTTGAAGGGTGACAGAAGCACTTTGAGGCCACCTGTGTCAGTAGTTATGTGAATGCTCACACTGCAGTGCACAAGCCTAGCATTCAGAAGGCCTGGAATTTCTTCCTTGGCCACTTATTGCTGATGCATTCAGGATCAGTTTACGTCCAAACCAGATTAAACACATAGTGGTAACAGAAAAGGTGGAGGCAAAATATCTGAATGTTGGGAATCTTTGCTGTTGTCCAGCTGTTGGGATAGCTGGCCTCTGGGTGATGTCCTTCCAGCAAGAACTATTTCTAAGTGGAGCAAAAGCTCAGCCAAACTTCAGTGCAGCTAGGGGCAGGCACACTGCTTCCTTAGGTGCTCCCTTCTTTCGGAATGGTTCAACAATAGGCCTTTAGAGGTTTAAGCTTGGCCCTCACTTCTTGGTTTTTGTTTTGTTTTTGTTTTTTGTTTTACTGAATTGATAAAGGATTTCTCTATGTATTCCTGGCTGTTCTGGAACTCACACTGTATACCAGGCTGGACTCAAACTCAACTAGAAATAATTCTTAAGGCAGAAATGAACTTAACAGTTTACACCTGAGGAAAATAAAATGGGGTTCTTATGCTTATCCATACATCATTTTCTGTCTTAGTTTAAGAATTACTTCCATGAACCTTAATGGCAAGCTATCCATATTACCTCAGCCCATTGCTCTAAGTTATACAATGCATATGTTTTGCCCATTTTCACATTTAAATGTTATTTTTCTATATTAAAAGCTTTGTAAGTTGTAGTTGTAGATATCAACATCATCATAATTTTTCTTACAGTTGCTATTTATTATTTATTGCTACTATATTTGAAAATGCTAAGATTCTCTCTAGAGTTAAATATTTAAAGACAATTTGTGCAGAAAGCTCAGGGTTCCCCCAAAAGAAACCTCCCTCCTCTATGGATAGTTTCTCTATCAATAGTTTATGTTTATGAATTAGTCAGGGATTCTCAGAAAAGTACAACATTTGTGTGTGTGTGTGTGTGTGTGTGTGTGTGTGCATGTGTGTGTGTATAAGGAAAGAAATAGAAGAAAGGAAAGAGAGAAACAAAGGAGAGAATGAAAGAGATAGAGGGAGAGATGGATTTGTGATGATAAATTAGCTCACATGTTTGTGGAGGCTGAAACATACCAAAATATTCAGCTGAAATCCTGGAGACACAGAAATGTAGGTAAAGTGCTCTGGTTTAAATCTAACAGATTCAAGCCCTAAGGCAGGGTAAGCACCAGTGCCCAGCTCATGAGCACCGTAGGAGGTGTTTTCTGTTCCTTCTATTCAGGGCATCAGTGGAGCAAATGAGGAAGGTCATTCTGCATTATCTAGTCTATCAATACAGATGTTTTGGTATAGAAATACCTTCAGGGAGCTTGACAGGTTCCACCAGCACTTGGGCAGCCGGTAGCTCTCTCAGACTGACATAAAATTAACCATTGCTTTTACTGGAGGAGGTTTCCTCAATCTCTACACCAACGTTGGCGTCCCATGGTTAGCTACAGCGCACAATTTACATAGCACTTGGTCTTTCTCTTACAAAGGACTGAAAGTTATGGTCAGTGTTTGGTAGCATGAATTTGGCACAACAGTGTCATTTAAAATAAAATCTGTTCTCTGCTTATTCAACCTCCTCCTTGCACAGTACATCCAAGGATCCTTTACTGAGCCCATGGTACTTCCTTTACAAATTGTGATGCAGTCAGAATCATATACTTCATAGTATATACTTCATACTTTATGCTGGACTCTTTCCTCACTAGCAAGATTTCTGCCTTGCCTCCAAGCTGTTTTGGCAGATTGTGAGAAACTTTCATATCATCCTCTAGAGTGGCTTCACCAGCAGCAAAGTCTTTGTTGGCAATTTTGTGAGTACAGTTTCCTCATGCTAACTTAACTTGCAGCTCAGTCTACCAGTGCACTTTTCTAATGGCATATGATACTGGGCATTTTCTCATAAGCATAATTGCTGCTAGTAAACTCTTTAGGTTAACATGCCTGGTCATATATTTTTTCCTTTTTTATTGGGTTGTCTCCTTACCATTAAGATTTAAGAGCTCTGTGGTCAGTAGTTAATGCAGAGACTCATAACCGGTCAGAATGTGGAGAATAAGTGTGCCGAATGCTTAGGAAATTGCATTACTCATGACCTAACTGATGATGAAGTTACCTACATAAGACCATAAGAGATGAAGCCAGTAGGTCAGCTGGCACTCTCGCGGAGGAAAAAGTAATTAGACTCCGTGGGCTGAATAAATTAGGCAGGGAGGAGAGGACATAAGGTGTAAGAGGGATGTGTTGGGGGTGTCTTGGGGCAGCAGAAGGGGGCTTAATGATGGATGTGATGACGATTTGTTGTGTACTTGTGTGAAAGTGTCAAGGAATAAATAAAATAGATTCTTAAAAAGAAAACTTAAAGCTGATTTTCATGGAAAAAGAAGAGTTGAGGTGTATGCGTTGTGCCTCCTTACCCATCTTTTCAGATACTTACTCCTTAATGTGTGGCATTTCTTTTTCTTGTCTTGACAACATCAATGCTGAGATTTTTACTTTTAATCTAAATAAGCTTATCTATTTTTTCTTTCCCACATCATGCTTTAGGTACTGTGTTTAATCAAACTCCTCTCAAAACATTGTTACCTGTTTTTTCCTACATTATATTCTAAAATTGTTATCATTTTAAATGTATTCTTAAGAAGTTGCTAAAGGTATACAGCACACATTGAGATTTATGCTCTATCAGTGAATGGCAGGTTTTTCCAGAACTGCTGAAAAGATACCCTTTTCTCTTTTTTTAGAGATCTACTGTCCTGGCCTGGGGGTAAGGAGGTACTCTTCAAACTCTTTATTTGGTTCTGTTAATCTTTTGTCCACCTTTGCCCAATACCACCCTGTTTTATTTACTGTTATTTTGGTGTTAGTTTTAAAGTGTGGGGATGTCAGGCTACTTGTTTTGTACCTCAGTGCAACAATGGCTACTCTAGGCATTTTCCTTTCTTTAGTATTAGTTTTGGAATCTTTTTTTTTTTTACACACAAATGTGCATGTATTTATTCTCTTTTTTTTTGAATTTTGACAGGATCTGCCCTGAGTCTATAGACCAAATGGGAAAAACTGACATCTCAACAGTGAGTCTTCCTATCTAACATGGAAAAGTCCTTCAGATACTTCGATTTTCTTCTTTCATAAGTTCTTGTTATGTTTTCAAATTCTGCAGATGTTTTAGTCTCTATTATTTACAATGATCATTTTAAAACACTGACTTTTGAATCCTAAGATCTTATTACCATTGCTTATTATTAGTTCCAAGATTGTAGTTGATTCTTTGGGTATCTTTTATGAAAAATCGCCAAGTAATGGAGATCTCTTGCCATCATAACATGCATTGCTTTATTATCATTTGCTTTCTTGTCACACTCAGGAGGGTTTTCTGTGTCATGCTGAATAGCAACCCTTGCTTTGCACCCAACCTTAAAAACAAAGAATTCAGTGTCCCACAAGCAGGTGTAATTGATGTCAGTGGTAGGTTTAGCTGGGGATCTATCTATTCTAAATGCTGATAGATTCTATCTATTAAGAACACAACCAGGGACTGTGGCAGCAGTTCAGTATGCCTGCCACACAGGCATGAGAACATGAGTTTGGATCTTCAACATTCACATAAGACTGGGCACGGTGGCATGCATTTGTTATATTTGGATTGGGATGAGAGTAGACAGATTCCCAGGATTTAGTGACCAGTCAGTTTTCTAGTCCTTTGGTCTTCTTGCTAAGAGTTCTGATTACACTGAGGTGATAATCTCTTAGTAGTTCTGATTTGCATCTGCCCTATGATTGGTGGAATCGAAACAATCCAGAGCAGAGACTGTCAGAGTTTAATTCATAGTCATTGTTCTGCCTGACCTGCAGCAATGCATTTCCATTTTAGTGACTTGTCTTCTTTGGCTTTTTGAAGGCAGTATTTTGATCTATTTACCTCACTGAAGGGCTCTGATTAAATGAATGGAGAACATCTGATAGTACTTTTGTCTTTAGACTCCAGCGAAATACTGGGGAGAATCTGAAGTTGCACTTAGTCCTTCAGATCATGTTGTAAATGTATTCTGGAAAACAGAACAATGATCAGAAAGGTAGTCTGTCTGGTTAGAGAATCCGTGGTTTTCCTACAGAGCCCTGTTTGCTTATTTCCTCCCTCTCTCTCTCTCTCTCTCTCTCTCTCTCTCTCTCTCTCTCTCTCTCTCTCTCTCTCTCTCTCTCTGTGTGTGTGTGTGTGTGTGTGTGTGTGTGTGTGTGTTTATGTGGCCACTCAAATATGTTGTTGGGTTTTTGTTATTGAACTTTTGAGCTCATGAATTTTATTTGTGTGCTTTCAAAATATCCCTTTAATCATACTGTCATGAGTTCCAATGCAATTCTCCTGATTTCCATTATGAGTTTGTTAATAGTCTCCTTTAGTTTTTTTTGTTTTTCTTTTTGCACATATTTGAAACAGTTGATATGTAGCTACTAACTCCACACATGGCCGTCATAAGGGGAAGTTCCTATCCATTTATTTCTGTTTCCAGTGAATTCGCCACATTTCCCAGTTGTGCCTGTGTGTCTGTGTGCGTATGCGCGCACATGTGTGTGTGTGTGTGTGTGTGTGTGTGTGTAGCTTTCAATGGGATTGGAATTTCTCAACTCTCTTTTTATTCAGTCCTGGGCTCTAGAACTTAGAAGGAAGCTGCTTACAATTAAAGTGGGTCTTCCTCTCTCAATGAACCTCATCAAGATAATTCCTCACAGGTGTATACCAAGCCAGACAATTTCAATTCCTCACAAGTGTGCCTCAAGATTTATCTCCTAGGTGATTTCAGATCCTGTTAAGTTAAACAAATTAATGACATCAGAAGCTAAGAATGGGAAACAAACTAGAACCCTGACCCTGAGCCAATACTAATAGACCCTGGAACTAATAGCCACATTGCCACTCTTGTAACACACTGTTCTCTACCAGTCACATAGGGAGTGTGTAAAACAGGCAATGATATAAACAAAAACATCTGATAATATTTGTACGCCTAAATAGCTGGAGACACTCCAGGATCATGGACAGACTGGAAGTACAGAAAAAACCATTAGTGCGCCTCAGCAGCCTGCATCCATGTTTGGATGTTTTAGAATGACCCAGAAGGAGGACGGCAACAGAAGATACTTTTTAAAAATTATTAAGTTATTCATCTTGCTTCCTCAAAATGGCACAATGTCGCCACAGGAGAATCCCTTATGTGGTTATTCTTAGAAGAATAGGTACACACCATTTATAATTTTGCAAGATGACAGCAATCATAATTGTAAGCAGTGATTTTAATCAATTTGTGTACATACTAAAAGTGGCCAAAGCATCGTATAAATAAAAACTATTATGAGAAAGACATAGCAAGGCACTCAATTGCAGAATAAATGAGGTAGAACTCATTATTAATAGCCCTTTTTCCAAAGCTCTTGCTTTGGAAATGTACCTTACATCTGTAGAGCCACAGATGTATTTTCCCACAGAACTTCTGAATTTTTTTAATAAAAATTCAGTGTCAGGAGAGAGGAAGAGAGATGTTTATATGAAGTTATTGGTGAAAATATGAAGACTTAAAGATTGACTTTAACAAAGTAACAAAGTTAATTCCCACAGCTGAAGATGGATTCTAGACTTTCTGCTGTAGTTCTTCGAAGTTTGTTCTTTTATTCTAGATTTAGTAGAACCTGTGTTTAGTGTTTCAGATTAAGGTGATGTAAGTGGCCAATTCCTTCAATTGAAGTTCTGTTGGGTACAGGACAAAAGGGAAAAACTGCCAAGATGTATGAAAAGAGAGGTCGTTACTCTCCAGGAAAAAATACAATGCAGAGTGGCTACACTGGTCTAGGGCTGTTTGTCTTGTTGTAGCCTATAAGGGTTGATGGCAATGTCCAGTTACAGGGTCTTAAGATCCACTTACCACCATGGATTAATCCTAGGCTTTCCCCTCAACCACCAATGGGCCCTCTCCTGACTTTAACATTTCAGACCTAGTGTTTTTAAAACCTTGGTCTGTGAGTTGGTTCTCTTGACTCAGCACCAATAATACATTTCTGTTCATGGATAAGAGATGAGAGATTCTTGATTTTTTAACGTGTTATGCTTGGAAGAGTCAGAGAAGGACTCAAAGATGTCTGATACCCACTTAGATTTTAAAACATAGAGAGAGTAAAGGGTGTTCCCAAAACAGAATTAGACTTATCAGTCCATATTGTAGAGACAGTAGCAGAGACTCAGAGAAACATCAAAGCCCAAGACCTGGGGCTGGAGAGGTGGCTCAGTGGTTAGCAGCACTTGCTGCTGAGGAGGACACCTGCTCACAGCACCCATGATAGACACATTAGTCACAACTCTGCCTTTGACTCCAGTTCCAGGGTTTCTGATGCCCTCTTCAGGCCTCCATGAGTAATTGCATGCATGTGGTACACACACACACACACACACACACACACACACACACACCCCTACACACCTAACACACACAAATAAAAATAAAATAATTAAACAATAGGACCGTCTCAAGAGAGTCATGACTGTGTACAGCTCAAGAGTGGCATGAAAGAGACATTTGGAAAAAGACATTATTCAGTTCAGTTGACCCCAAACCACCAAGGCCCGCAGGTTTCAGGACTACCAGTAACTAAAGTCTTCCCTTGGGCGTTGGAAAGTCATTAAAATACTGGGTACCCACAATTCAGCCCACAGCCCAACACTTGTGCATCTACCGTCAGCACTAAGTAGGCTTGATAGATGTTACAAAAATAAAAGTCATGAAGTTAGGATAGCAAGTCAGTGTTAGTAAAAGAAAAGATATTAAAGGGGGTGGGAAAATTTGATCAAAACACATTATATGCATGAATGAGGTTCTCAAACCACAAACCAAATGTGACCAGAAATGTATTCTGGTGATTTTAGCAATAACCGTGGATGATACAGTGACTTCCAGAATCAGCAAACTGAAACAGATACCTAATAAAATTTGAAATTCAGTTGAATTAAACAAACTCAGCAAAAGCATATCTAATGTAACATATTATGCCACAGGTAGACTCACCTCATTTGTTACATATCAGAAACTCAAATGTAATTGGCCATCCTGGCAACCTTGTGACTCAGGTCTCCTAGGTCAGGGTAACGGGCTCTCCAATGCCAGTTGTAGAAGCATATTGCTGACCAGTCATCTTTCGACCTTCAAACCATATCTCCATGATACTCAGATTAAAAGAGAAAAGACAGGGGTGAGAAATGCACCCTGTATGGCTTGTGTAGAAGAACTGCCTGGGACAAAACTTCCCAAAGTGACCTGGGACGGAGCAGAAAATGCCATCTGGGTTCATCAGTCCCTACTGTTGACTGCTCTTCATCTAATTCTCAGAAGCCACCCGTGGCCTTAATTGCTTTGTCCTCAGATTGCAAAGAAACAGGAGCAATGGATTTGTCATTACAAAGTGGAAAACTGAACCACTTTCTGTGATTTTAGGCAGCGGTCTTAAAAGCTCCCTGAGTGCCCAACTGTGACCCTGATTGGTCTGTAAAGTCGCAAAGTTCCCCTTCCCTGACCTTTGCTCTGCTTCATTAGGGTGTTCCTTTAAATGAACCGACAATTAGTTGAATTTTCTAAAATCTACAGATGAGTCCGACTTTGTTGGGTTTACCTACATGTTAAGCCAAAGTGGACTAAAATCGGAGGGTTTACTCCTCCATGCATGATGTTGACCATAACGAAGGCCTTTTGGTAGATGCCATATTCAGTCTGGATTAACACGACATGAGGATTATTGGAACTTCCAGAACCATCCATAGAGCCACAGGTTCGAGATGAGTTACTTATTATAATGACCCAGGGCATGCTAAGAAAGGTAAAGAAAGATTGAAATACTCCAACCTCTGTCAGAGATGAGGGAGGGTTTGATGAGCAAAAGGAAGTTCATTCTCTGGGTATAGCCGTCCATAGGAACAGGACATGTTCTAACCACATGATCTATGCCAGTGGAAAATGCTGGACAAGGGCGGCATCCTGGGGACTGCACTGGAGGAGCTCAAGGGTAGGGGCTGTGAGACAGCCATGCTCCCAGGGCAGCAGGATTCTGCTTACACTGCTGGCTTTCACTGAGATGTTTATAAAAGATAAGACCAGGTGCTTCCAAGTGTGGTTTCCTGGGACATCAGAAAGTTTGGTTGCTGACCCCGATTTCTGCTCCTAGTGTTACACGCGGCATCATGACCCATTCTCTGCTCTTCTCATGGGATATATTGGGTTGGGTCACTATGAATATGAGTTTAGCTTTGGGCCCGCTATATGGAGTATAGTAATGGGGGTTTATTCAAAGCAGAACTGAACTGGACTATGTTCTCTAACCATGAACAAAAAAAACAACTGAAAATGGATTAAAGACTGGAAACATAAGACTTAAAACCATCGAACCCGCTGCAAGAGAACAAGAGACAATCTCCATGTCATTGATACTGAGTTTTTGAATATGAAATACATTTCACAGTATGGCCAACAGCTGCAGTGAAAGGTGCCCAACGTCACAAGAAAATTCAAACCACAGCTACAGTTATTCCTCACCCCCTACCTCCTGTTAAAATGTCTGCTGTAAATAAAAACAGTAGCTGAATATATAATGTGGGGAAATTGTTGTCCTTGTGCTCTTGGTAGAAGTGGCAAGTCTATTATTGAAAATAGCACAGGATTCCTCAAAGATTAAAAAGTAGACGTATCGTGTGATCCAGAAATCAAACTTTGGACAGATAGCCAAGATAACTGACACTGTAACCTGGCAGGATGCCCGCACATGTATGTATGTACCCTGTTGCATGATTCACAATAGTCAAGATGTAGAACAGGCTAAATGTTCATTGACTGACTAACAGACAAAGAAAATGCAGTATATGATTCAAGCTTACTCAGTCTTCAGCGTATCTTATGGTCTGCATGGATGAATACGGAAGAGTTATCCTAAGTGAAGTCAGTTAGTCCCAGGCTGTGCGGATGTGAAAGTGTGAAAATGGAATGGATTATGCCAGGAGAGCCCACCCTAGATATCTGCTGTGCAGCACAGTGTCCATAGTTAAAACCACGAAAAACAAAATGCTACATTTCAGGCCATGTTCCTGCAAATGGTTTTACAGGCCATACATATGGGTATTCATCTTAATTTGGGTGATGAATTCACAAGTTTATGCATGTCACAACTAATTAAATTATATATCAATACATACAATTTCTTCTATGTCAGTTATATCTCAATAAAGCAAGGAGACAATAATTTATTCAAGAACAAGTTCTTTAATAGGATATTTACTTAAATTTAATTTCATTTACTTTTAAGAATGACAGAAATACCAAGCAAATATGATCATCTTTATGTCTGGAAAGTTTCAATATTTCAGCGAATGGGACAAAAACTAGAACACTGTCAGTTCTGAGAACAAAATGCTTAGAAGAGAATCATTATTTCCACTAAGTCCAGATCAACAACTCCCTAAAGTTCATTTCTCCCAAGTTCCTCTGCTTTTCTCGGTCTCACTGGGGTCACAACTCTAGGCAGGCTCATGTCTCCAAGGAAGTGTGGCTGTTGGCAGCTGATGGAAGGATTTTCCCCTTCCTAGATCCATAAAAAGAAAATGGTGATCTTTAAATTTCCAAAGCAACATAATCTGCAGCCCAAATTCAGTTATGATTTTTGTTTGTTGGTTTGTTTGTTTTCTGTAACAAGATGACTGACTCTTCACAGCAAGGACTGACCCCAAGACTTCCAGTACGGCCTGGAAGGTGGGGGAGGGAGGCATTTTCCAGCTTGTGCAGCCACATCTGTGATGTGAAGGTGGACCAGGGGTCTCCACCTTACCTCCTCTTAGATTTTTTCATTTTAAAACCCAATATTTCTTTCTCTTTTCATAGCTTGTTTTAAAATGGAGCACCCACTACTAGAGACGTAGAGACTCCTAATATCTTAACATCCTAGGAAGTGCTCCTGGGTGCCTGTGATGGGGAGCAATTATTCCCTTTCTAGTTTTGGTCCGTTGTAGGGAAGGAAGTGTTGGCAGGGGTATGGAGCAGTGGGAGAGGCCTGTGTAGGGCCTTGATTCTGTCCTCAGCACCATAGTAACAACCGTCATTAGACTAAATTAGAGGGTGCAGTCTATATGCAGAGTTCAAAGACTAGTGTTGTTCCTTAGGGCTGGTGGTATCTGTGAAGCCCTTGTGGTGACTCTCCCACAGAGCTGGCCACTGTCCGAGACTCGGTCTTATTTTCATGGTTTGAAACTGTCTGTCTCATTTGCATGTTTCTGAATGAGACATTGCTGTATCCCTGGCCCCCAACATGACGTATCTTCTCTTGTGATTCTTTCTCCTGTTCCACATGAAGGGCTCTCTGCTGAGCTACATCAAGATAACCAATGTGCCATGCAGTCATCCAGCTCCATTTGTGTTTTCTAAGGTGTGTCCAGTCCTCTGTGTACTCACCATGCTCTTGTGTTCTCTGTTAATGGACAACAGTGGGCTTTCCACCTGAGTAACGTGACCTGTGGGAGGCACTCCCTGCTCCAGAAGGTACCAGTGTGAAGTTTTCTTTGGGATGCATCTTTGGGGGATGCTCTCACTGTGTCAGGGTTCTTTCCTTTTTGCTCCCAGCCTCAGTAGAAGCGGTACTGATGACCGTGTGCAGAACCCCCCTGCCCATGGCCCTCGCCAGCCTCAGTAGAAGTGGTACTGATGACCGTGTGCGGAACTCCCCGCCCATGGCCCTCACCAGCCTCAGTAGAAGTGATACTGATGACCGTGTGCAGAACCCTCCGCCCATGGCCCTCGCCAGCCTCAGTAGAAGCGGTACTGATGACCCTGTGCGGGACCTCTCTATGACCCTCACTAGTTTCAGCATGTGACAGTTTTCTCCAACTCCTGACAAGGAAGTGCTCTAGAAAAATCCCACAGCCCGTGCTTCTCTGAGCCCCAGCCGTTTGTTCCTGCGTGAGCTCAGTGGCCCATTCTACTCCCCTACCCCCAGTTCCTCTCACTTATTTCTAGCCCAGCTACTTCCAAATGCTATCTGTGGGTAAGTTCATCTGCTGAGAGGCTTCGCATTGGGCACTTCCTTAGACTCTGCGCTGTTAAGTTCTAAATTCTACAGAAGAAAGACAAAGACTCTCGAGCATAGTTCTGACCCAGGACCTACAACTATCCCATAGCCAAGATTATATTGTACGGTGACAAATAGTTAAAAAATAATTATCATGGACTTGGGATTTCAAAATAGCCAGCAGAGAGGATTTCTAATGTTCTCATAAAAAATAAGACGTGTAGGAAATGACAGACAACTAATTATCCCGATGAGACCATTTCATAGTGAATACATGTCTCCAAACGGCGTGCTGAGCTGCAAATACGTGCCGCTGTTGTATGTCAACCGAGACACAAAGAAAGGATTGATCTGCTGTGCACGCACTTTCTTAGCCCCAGTGATCTTTAAAACATGACCCTGTTTGGTGATTTCATTCAGAGCCGTTAATTCTCAGCAGTAGTTATTGGATAAAATCTACCCCGCCGGCATTTATTTTGCATACGCGTATTTTTCTTGGAATGGCTAGCTACAATTCAAAGACAGTTTCAGACATCATCCTCACAGCCTTGTTGTGGTATAGCTGACTGAAATGGCATGCAGCAACCTATACCTTTTAATGGTTTGTCAGCGAAACCTCCAGTTTTCTGCTGAGGAAGGAGGAAGTGAGTTAGTCCTGGCAGGTGAGAGGGAGGAAGACAGAATGGACCCACAGCAGTGAGGCTTAAGGTATCTTTTTGAATCACTGAGTAAATCAAAGGCAGATATAGAGAAAACCACAGGACCCATGGCGAAACAGACTCCACTCACCCCTTCCTTCTCATACTGCTTGGGATTTTCCCAGACAAAACCTCACTGCTTGTGAAAGAGCTTAACCTTGAAGTTCAGTTCGGATGAGCTTCCAGCTGAAGATGTCATGGCTCTGGGATGAGGGGAGTCTTGAAACTGATTCCCATTCCTGTCCTTAATCACCCAGTGTGGGCTCCAGTGAGCTTTAGGGAATAGCATGTTCATAACAGAGTGAATGGCAGGAGGTGTGTCCCTATAATACATGGTCCAGGGACCACGGGAAGGACATCTGGAAGTCTTTCAGAAATGACTGCGGATGGCGACTGGGGCAGAGGGATTTCCTTTCAGCAGGTGAGACTGTAAGAACCTATAGAATTTTCTAGCAAGGACTGAACCCACACAGGCTCCCTGCAGCTCTAATATAAAGGCATTAGATGTTGACCTGATAGGTCCTTTACGGGCTTCAGGGACCGAGCTGCTGATTCAGCCTTATTCAGCCGCCCTGCTTCTCCGTGCTCCTGATTAGAAAAGGAGCCCTGAGAAGAGATAGTGTTGCTCTCCTGTGCATCAGTGGACACGAGTCTTTCTGCAGCTAATTGGGTCTGTGTCCACCTGGAAGCTGGGCTGCATACCAATCTGGGCAGTCTCAGGACTCTGGGGCTCCATGGATGGTCTCCATTAGGGAGCAGAGGTTAGGGAATAGGAATCGGTCAGAGATACAATGCCCAGGAGGAACCAGGCAGGGAGCACTCACAGATGGGTACACTACAGAATAAATTAGCCTGTGGTCTCTGTCTCTGAAAGAGTCTCTCTCCCACCTGAACCCCCATTCTCCAGAACCTTCTAGAAGGTACATGACATTATAATTTTGAATAGAGAAATTTGACGTTGCCATTTGAATTACCTGTCATGGGAGGATCGATTTGGAAGCACTGGGGAGCACTGGAGCAAAGTCAGGGAGATTTTTAACTTATTAAACTTTGGACATTTATAATCCCAAAGGCAAAAGAAAGCTAGGTCACCCTCCATTTAGTCTTTCTCATTAAATTGTTGGAGCCACTGCACCACCAAGCCCGTAAACAGGGTGGGAGTAAAAGGGTTGGATGGGAAAGTAAGTAAATATTTGACTTTGCCAACTTGATCTGAGAAGTTGGTTGGAGTCGCATGATCTAATGGGTGTTCTGGCAAAGCGATGACGCTATCTTTGTTTAAGGTATGCCAAATAAGGGGATGATTTGTTTGGTTTCCTCTGTAATTACCATAATGATGAGCATGTTTGCCAGACCAGATATTGTTTTAAAAAAGTTGTGAGGGTCACGTCCAGGAGAGGATTGCAGTAAGGAAAGGCAAATGTTGAGAAGAGGCTAGCTCCTGAGAGCTGAGCAGCCCCCTCTGGGAGACCCCAGCCTTTCTCCCTCCTTCCTCAGTGAGAAGTCAGTCCTCTGTCAGTTGAGGGTGTTATTCCAGGAGACATCTGGAGGGTTTTCTGGAGGCGACATCTTGCCATTGTGTTTAGACAAGTTTTACTGTTAACAATATCGAAAAGACTTATGATTTTTAATACTTAAAGACAAACCCCTTTATTTCAATTCCGTTCCACTGCTCTGGCGGGAAAGAGAGCAGAGCCAGCAAGAGGTACCTTAGTGCTAAAGGAGAGAAGTTGGCACTGTGAAGGCCGTACTTCAGTCAACTAAAATCTAACGAGGATTCAACATATGCCAGAGATATTTAATACTCTAGAAAAAATAGACCTTCACTCTATTAATTCGCTATGTATCAAACACAGTATGTTTACAGCCAAGTCATGTTTACATTTTAAAACACATCATGAGTTGATATGGTTTATAATTGCACTGAAATATCATGAGGATTAGGGTTCACAATCCAGTAGTAATGGCCTACAAATACTGTTGCTTGGACCCTGGGGCATCCAGCAGCCTACCTCAATGCATAACTCTATCGTCTCTAAGACTGTGTCTGTGCTGTGTTAACAGGTATTTGATGACTACGTCATCACCATATCTTTAAATAAAAGAACTAGTCTGATGAATTGTCCCTTGATGTCCACTAAGTCACCTTTTTATGCTCATCTTATTCCTGCACCAGTGTCTCCCTTCCCATTTCCTGTCCTTCATCACTCCCCGCTTTAGCTTTGCTTTTTATCTATTTTAGCTCCAACAAGTAAGTAGAATCAAACAGTATTTTTTTCTCCATCTGTTTTACTATCATTTAGTAAATGTTCAACATTCATACATATTCACATCATCAAATGATGGTAGTCCCTTCTTTTTGATGGCTGAATGATATCACATTATATCACATAATGGTATCCAATATAGTATGCATAAATGTTCCATTTCCTATCTATAGAGAGATGGGTAGAGAACAGAGGCCAATGAGGTACAGTAGAGGCTGAAGCTTTCTCAGTGTGGAGTCACTCATAAAGAAAAGACTATAAGCCAGGTGGTGGTGATGAACACCTTTAATCCCAGCACTCAGAAGGCAGAGACTGGTGGATCCCTGTGAGTTCGAGGCCAGCTTGGGCTACAGAGCAGACTCTAGGACAGCTAGGGCTGTTACACAGAGAAACCCTGTCTTGAACAACAACAACAAAAAAGGAAAAGACTATAAAATGACAAACATAAAGATCAATGTAAAAGTCAGTATTTTATAATAATAAAGAAAACTATGCTACAAACTACAATTTTTATCTTTTTTTAAATTTTAGACCTTTTACTCATTTTACATACCACCCAGAGTTTCCCCTCCCTCCTCTCCTCCTGTGCCCTCCCCTACCTCCTTTCTAGCCCTGCTTCTATCCACTCCTTAAAAAAAAAAACAACAAAAAACCAACAACAACAACAAAAAACCGGTAAGGCCTCCCATGGGAAGTCAACAAACCTAGTAAATCAAGCTGACACAGGACCAAGCTCCACCCACTGCATCAAGACTGAGCAAAAAAATCCCACCATAGGGAATGGGTTCCAAAAAGCTAGCTCATACACCAGGGACAGATCCTGGTTCCACTGCTAGGAACCCCACAAACAGACCAAGACACACAACTCTCACCCACAAGTAGAAGGCCTATGTTGGTTCCATGCAGGCTTCCTGTTTGTTGGTCTGGAGTCCATGAACTCTCAGGAGCTTGGGTCAGTTCTCTCTGTGGGTTTCTCTGTCATGATCTTAGCCCCCACCCCCTTACTCAAATAATTTCTCCTTCCTTTTCTTGACTGGATTCCTGGAGCTCAGTCCAGTGCTTGACTCTGGATCACTGCATCTGCTTCTATCAGTTTCTGTATCAGAGTTCTAAGATGACAATTAATGTGGTTACCAATTTGATTACAGAAGAAGGCCGTGCAGGCATCTGCTCCACTCCTACTATGGGTCTTAACTGGGGTCATTTGTAGGGATTCCTGGGAATTTCCCTAGCACTGGGTTTCTACCTAATCCTATAATGGCCCCTTTATCAAGATAGCTTCCTTTCATTGCTCTCCCTCTCTGTCACTCCCCCAGCTCAACCATTTCATTGCCTTGTGTTCACATGCCCCATCTACTCCCCTCTGCCCTGTCCCCTGCCCCCAATCTACCCAGGAGATCTCATCTATTTCCCCTTTCAGCACAATCCATGCATTCCTCTTAGGGTTCTCCTGATTACTTAGCTTCTCCGGGGCTGAAGATTGTATCCTGACAAACTGCAATTTTAACAAAATGACAAACATCACAAATGGTAGACTTAAGAACATAACAAATTTTGTTTTTGATACAGTATGTCTTTTCTTTCTTTCAAAAATATGTTTAGTTTGTTTATGCATGTGCACATGTGTGTACCTGTGTGGATATTTGCACCTGTCTTTTACAAGAATGTCTTTTCTTTCTTTCAAAAATATGTTTAGTTTGTTTATGCATGTGAACATGTGTATACCTGTGTGGATATTTGCACCTGTGTCCATGTAGAAGGCAGAAGAGGTTGTTGAAGACCCCAGAACCAGAGTCACAAGAATTTGCAGGCCAGGGGTTCTGGGACATAAACTTTAGTCCTCATGATGTCGCAACAAGAGTTTAGCCCTAGAATACCTTCTTTTATGATTTTGTTTGCAGATTTATTAAGGTTCAATGGAGAATCTTTGTTATATTAAAAATCTATCATGCAATTGAATCATCCTTTTTAAAAATTTTGCATTTTTTTTAATGTTTAATTATTCTTCTCTCATATAATAATCCTGAAAGCAGCTTTCCATTGCCCCACTCCTAGCCTCCTCTCTCAGATACACACACACACACACACACACACACACACACACACACACACACACACCCCTCCCAGAAAAGAGTAGGCCTTTTAGGGAGATCAACCAAACACAGCACAACATGATGCAATAAGACCAGGCATAAACCCTCATATCAAATCTGTGTGAGGCAACCCAGTAGAAGGAAAGGATCCCAGGAGCACACAGAAGAGTCAGAGACACTCCCACTCCCATCAGGAATCCCCCTAAAACACCAAACAAAGGACATTACATATATTCAGAGGACCTAGCACAGACCCATGCAGGCTCATCAATTGCCTCTTCAGACTCCATAAGCCCCCATGATCCCCACTTCTTCACCTTTTCTACAGGATTCCCTGAGGGGAGGGACTATATGGAGACTGCAACCTTGGCTGTCTCTCCACCTAATGTTTGGTTATGGGTCTCTGATGACAACTGGACTAGGTACTGATCTGTGACTATAGAAGGAATCATTTCATTGATTTAAAAGAAATTAGCCAATCCTATTTGGTTCTACCCTAGGTCTCTGGTTTATCCAGGCTCCCCTGGGTCGTGGTCATCCAGGTAGTATCAGGCATGGGCTCCCTTTCATGGTGTGGGCTCCAAATGAGACCAGTCATTGGTTGACCACTCCCACAAGTTCTGCCCCACCATTGCCCCATCATATCTCACAGGCAGGATAGATTGTAGGTCGAAGGCTGTGTGTCTGGGTTGCTGTGCCAGTTCCACCACTAGAACCTTGCTTAGTCTCGTAAGACGGATGGTTCAGGGTCCATGTCCTCCATCACTCGGAGTCCTCTCTTGGGCCACTCTTCTAGATTCCACTGCACTAGGTTTCCACATCATCCTATAAGTCCTCCTATTAAGTCCCCTTATTCCAGAAATCTTGCCCTTCATCACCCCCATCTAAGCCCTTCCTCACCCACCACCAGTCTATTCTCAAAATCTATTCTAATTCCCCTTCCTTGGGAGATTCATGAGCCCCCCCCCCATCCAGAGCCCTTCTTGTTTCTTATCCTCTCTAGTTCTGTGGATTGTAGCATGATGATCCTTTCCTTTACAGCTAATATCCACTTATGAGTGAGCACGTAGTATGTTTTTCTTTCTGGCTCTGGGTTACTTCACTCAGGATAAATTTTTATCGTTCCAAACATTTGTCTGCAAATTTCATGACGTCTTTTTTTTTTAAACTGCTGAGTAATACTTCATTGAACTTTTACATTTAACGTTGGTAAATAGTATCAAAAATATTGTCCATTTCTTTTTGATTTTCTTCTTTTATGGAGTATAGGTTTTTAAAATATGACATAATGACTTTTGGATTACTTTGGTGTCTGTTGTTATGTGTCCCCTTTCTCTTCTGATTTTGCTAATTTTAATATTCTCTTTGTGGAAGTTTGAATAAGGGTTTGTCTATTTTGTTGATTTTTTTCAAAGAACGTTTTCTTCATTTCATTTCATTGATTCTTTGTATTTTTCTTCTTGTTTCTATTATTGATTTCAGCCCCCAGTTTGATTACTTCCTGCTGTCTACTCCTTTTGGGTATAGTTACTTCTTTTTATTTTGGAACTTTCAGGTGTTCTATTAAGCTGCTAAGATGAGATCTTTCCAAGTTTTTTTTTTTTAATGTATGAGCTTAGTGCTATGAACTTTCCTTTCAGTACCACATTCATGCATCCTATAAGTTTAGGTATATTGTGTATTCATTTTCATTAAATTCTAGAAAATCTTTAATTTTTTTTATTTCTGACTTGACTGAGTTTCCATTCAGCACAGTAGCTTAGTTTCCATGACTTTGCAGGTTTTCTGCTGTTGAAATCCATCTCTAATCCATTGGTTGTCTGATAGGATGCAGGGAATTATTCCATTTTCTTCTATCTGTTGAGACTTGCTTAGTGGCTAAGTATGGTGTCAATTTTGTAGGCGGTTATGTGAAGTTCTGATAAGAAGGTATATTCTTTTATGTTTGGGTGAAATGTTCTATAGATATCTGTTAGGTCCATTTGATTTATAATATCTGTTAGTTCCAGTATTCTCTGTTTTAGCTTTTGTCTGGATGACTTTTAGTTGGTAAGAGTGGAGTATTGAAGTCTCCTACTATCAATGTGTGATATAAGCTTTAGTAATTTTTGCTTTGTCTTTTTTCCTTCCATTTGTTCCTTCCTTCCTTCTTTCCCCCTCCCCCTCTTCCTTCTTTTTTTACACAAATGTGGGTGCCCTTGCATTTGGGGAACAGACGTTAAGAATTGAAATGTCATCTTTTTGGATTTTTCCTTTGATGAGTCTATAATGTCCTTTCCCATCTATTTTGATTAAGTTAATTTGAAGTCTATTTTGTTAGATGTTAGAATAGATATATTTGCTTGGGAAATCTTCTTCCAAGCCCCTAACCTGAGATAATGTCTATCTTTGATGTTGAGGTATGTTTCTTGTATGCAGCAGAAAGATGGGTTCTGTTTTATATCCATCTGTTAGTCTGTGACTTTTCATTGAGGATTTGAGACAATAGATACTGAGAGATATTAATGACCAATGATTGTTAATTTTTGTCATTTTGTTGCTAGTAATGGTGGGAGTGGTGGTATGTACATACATGTGTGTGTGTTAGTGTGTGTGTTTCTCTCCTTTTGCTTTTTTTCTGGTGTGAGATTATTTCCTGTGTTTTTTTCATGGTTGTAATTAACTCCTTGGGTTGGAGTTTTCCTTCCAGTACCTTCTGTAGGACAGTAGGTAGATAGATGTTGTTTAAATTTGACTTTATCATGAAATATCTTGCTTTCTCCATCTGTGGTGATTGAAAAATGGATAGTTTGGGTCAGCCCCTGTGGTCTCTTAAGGTCTAGAGGATGTCTGTCTAGGTCTGCCTGGCTTTTAAAGTCTCCATTGGGAAGTTTGGTGCAATTCTAATAGATCTTTATATATGATTCACTCTTTCCCCCTTACAGCTTAAAATATTCTTTCTTTGTTCTGTACGTTTAGTGTTTTAGTTAATATGTGGGAAGGGAACTTTATTTTCTGGTCTATTAAGTGTTCTTTATGATTCTTGTACTTTTATAAGCATCTCTTCTTTAAGTTAGAAAAACTTTCTTCTATGATATTTTTTGGAAAATATTTCCTAGGTTTTTGAGCTGGGATTATCCTCCTTCTATTCCTATTGTTCTTAGATTTGATCTTTTCTTGGTATCCCAGGTTTCCTGGATGGTTTGCACCAAGAATTTTTAAGATTTAACATTTTCTTTGACTAATGTACATATTTCTTCTAGCATATCTTTAATGTCTGAGATTCTTTCTTTCACCTCTAGTGTTCTGTTGGTGAAGCTTGCCTCTGTAGTTACTTACATAGATTTTTTTTTTATTTCCAGAATTCCTTCAATTTGTGTTTTCTTTATTACTTCTATTTCCGTTTTGAGATTCGAAGAGTTTTGTTTGTTTTGTTCAACTGTTTTTTTTTCTTGGCTCTTTTGAAGGGATTTATTCATTTCCTCTAATTTTTTGTTGCTTTTTCCTTGATTTCTTTAAGGGATTTTTTTTCTTCTTTAAGAATATTCATCATTTCCATAACCTTTGTTTCAATGACTTTTTCTTTTTTCCTTTTTTGTTGTGAAAATATTTTAATTGATGCAATCTGATCAAATAGGAAGAAATCCAAAAGAAAATAATATTGAAAACTCAATAAAAACAATAATAAAGTGTGAGTGTCCAAAAGTAGTATTAGATAAAAAAGAAGCTTTTGCTTTATTTCAGGGATGGTTAATCCGAGGAAGTTGAAACAATGAAAACTTACATTAATATTATAATCCAAATTTCACTGTGTGGAAAAATAATCCACCATAAGATTTTAGTCGTTCTCCCCCATGCCTCTCCCTCTGTTATACATATAAGCCTGTAGAAATTATTGAATTAAAATTCTGATAAGAAATGAAGAATCTATGAGAACAGAATGAAAGAGAGAACAGAAGATAAAATCTTAAAAAGATGAAGCAAAAACTGGGCTCCAAAATTCTGCGCTTTGACGGGTCATGGTTTCTGTAGAGCTCTCTGTTGAAAAGAGATAAGTAGTGAGAATTACACTTATCTGCGGACATACGGAGAGATGTTTGCAGACTGTTGTTGGGGATGATGCCTGTTTAGTAAATTAGTGGTTGTAGGTTCTCCTCCAATAACCATGACTTCACTACCAGAGAGTAGTTATCTCAGTTTCTGAGGCCAGTCATGGTTTCCCTCTTGTTGAGAAGATAGGTCTCCAGTCCAACTAGAGACTTGTCTGTTTCCACCAATGTGTGTGTGTGTCACTACTGTACCCTTAAGAGTCACCATGCCATGCTGGCCTGATCTACAAGCAAGTTCCAGGGCAGCCAAGGCTACACAGAGAAACCCCGTCTCAAAAAAATCAAAAAAGAAAGAAAGAAAGGAAGAAAGAAAGACAGACAGACAGACAGACAGTAAGAAAGAAAGAAAGAAAGAAAGAAAGAAAGAAAGAAAGAAAGAAAGAAAAAGAAAGAAAAAAGAAAAGAAAGGTCTGGTAGAGTTGCCATTATAGTGTCTTTTTCTGATTCAGCTGTGTTGGGTATTCAGATGTGATATAGCAGGGCAGCCAGGCTCTAGTGATGACATATTGCCTTGGTTGTCGCTGACTGTGTTCTTATGCTGGTATCTAGGCATCTATCTGGATTATGGGTGATGATAGGTCTAGGTGCCAATTTCTGAGTTTGTCTTTGTTGGGTGGTGTTCCTTGGCTTCTGTTTCCTCTCTGATTTTTGGCTGGTATGGCCTGTGGCTGAGCAGAAAGTCTTCTCCCGCACTGGAGCTGGACTTCTGGTTTACAGGGTAATCTCTGGTCAAGCCGGGAGTCTCTGCCTGAGTTGGGGGCTGGTATATGGAGCTGAGGAGGGGAGAGGTGGAGGATGGTGTCAGAGGGTGTGTCAAAAGAGTGGGGAAGATCCATGGGTGGGTGGCCTATCTGGAGTTCTGGCAGCCAAAATTCTTAAATTTCATGAAGCAGTGAACACTCGTGTTTCCAGCTTGCTTGGCTATCCGAGGACCATGACTGCATATTCCCTCAACTGGAACAATCAGACATTTTTGAAATATGGTATTTCTCACCTTGCCTATTAGGATGTATATACAACACAAAGCATCCTCATAGCTTTATATGCATTTTCTAAAAGTCTGTGCCCTTCAGACAAAACACACAGATGTTATATTCTTATCACCATAAAAGAAACCTTTGTACATTTCAGAAACCCATCCATATGACCATGGCTTCTTCCTGTGCCTTGGAAGGTTCAGTGCCACCATTGCACTGTGATGCTTCTGCCTCTGCAGTTTCATGCAAATCCACCTTGATGACTGGGAGTGGGTGGGAACTTGCTAAGAAGGGCAGTATGTCTCAGGGATTTGCTTGCCTTGGCCTCCCTAGCACTGAAATCTATTTTCTATCACCTTAAAACCCAATTTACATGCCATTCCAAATCACTCAGATCTCCCCGAGTCTCTTCTACTTTGTAAAAGCCATAGCCCTATAATAGCCCACGATTCCTGCTCTATTAATCTCTTAGGTGTCCTGTGAACACAGTGCTATCTGGACCAGTGAACTGGGCATCAAACCACCTTTGTCATGGCTGATAATGCTACTTGCGTTTCATTACTCATGTGGCCCACTGATGCGATTCCCATAATACCTCCGATTCTGCAGTCTTTGTCATAAGGAAACATGGATGGGGTTTTAGTTACATCCTTAGTTTCCCTGTTCACACAGTATTCAGTCTTATCATCGTCTGTTCTCATGTCCCAAGCTTCATTTCCAAGTCAAACTGTTCACATGTAGAGTATCCTGAGATTATCAGAGTATATCAGAGTTTTGGATTTCCGGGAGCCGTTTTGGGAAGAGATCAAATTTCTCCTCTCCACCATGCCCTAAAAGAAACAAAAAGCAAAGCCTTCACCTCATCCTTCCTTCCCTTTACTTTCCCCCCAGATCAGAGGTGGATGCACAGAATGGTGTCTGTCAGTCCTTTGCAACTACTTCCTTAAGTGGGGAAAAAAAAATACTCTGAGAGAAAACACATCAGTTCCATACCTTATTGACCCCAGCAAAGGTGTTCCAATGGCTGTTGCATCCTGCTTCCCATGCTACCCTTCCATACTATATTGCGGGATTGCAGTCTAGTCTCTAGCCCATCAGTCATTAGGGGAGCATTTCCATGCTCAGGTGGTGGGCTCATTCATTAAGGAGACATACTAGCTCATACCACATAGAGAAAGACACCATCCTGGGATCACCCCCAAACATGCTCAAGCCTTAGACAAATAAGCCCCAGTCCCATGTCTTATTACCCTTTGGAAGAATCATACCACTCTTCTTCTCCAGACCCTGCTAGGTTTTCTGTATGTTATCTGACTCTTCCTGGGAGATGTGAATAAGTAATAAATTGTTTGTTTATTCCACTTAGGACATCAACAGCAAACCAAAGAAACACACAAAAGTTTAGGTTTGCCAGCTGCCCTGTTTATTGGGGTTATTAACAGAAGCCTGGCTGAAGGATTGCTTGCAGGGGCATAGGTGATTCAGAGGCACCTGTTTGTTTGTTTGTTTGTTTTTTAAACCAAAAAAACCCTACCACAGCCTGAGTAACAACCCATAAAAGTCACATTCCTGCAGTTTCCTGCTCAGATGGCAGGCAATCCCACCATAGAGTATCCTCTCTTCTGGCAATTGCTCAGTGGTATAACACTGGGAAACAGTCTTTGAAGTCTTCTAAACTGAGTTATGGGTGTCTTGTAAATTTTGCCAGCTTCCTGGGCCTTATAAATTTCATCAGCTTCCCGAGTTTGTTTCCATTTTGATGGAAATTGCTGCCCAGCAGTAATCTACTGATGCAAATGTGGGCTTCATTCAGACACACCCTCATAGACACCCCCCCACAAACATTTGAGAAAGGTTTCCGCATGTCAGAGCACAGTTAGGTTGGATATAACATCAGCTCTCACGGTGTCCCCTTCATTAGCCAGACTATCTTCGTGATCACATAGAAACCCATTCCTTTTCTGCTCTAAGACTGTTTCACATACATCGCAAAACCCAAGACTACTTCATCCCACCCCGGGAAAAGTGAAAGCAGGACAGAAAATCAGCAAAGGAAGGGATGTCACCCCCATTCACCATTGTACGGCAACTCAGCTGCATTTCAAATACAAGACATGGTCAGCGCCCAGGAGACAAACAGGCTGAATGGGTGCCTCTCTCGAGCCCATCTTAGTTCTGAAAGAGGAGCTGCAGTGTGGCATGCTCTGGGTTTGCGACCGGACCCTGCTTTCCGGGTGTCTGCGACCTGGGGAAATGGCTTCCTGAGCTAATGGGTAGGTAGAGAGGCACCTCTAATGACCTATAGCATTTACAGGAGAAGTTCAAGGGTCCTTGAGTAGGTGAACATAGAAACAGACATTAGAGATAAAGAATAAGCAAGTCTCTGTGCTGCACGGCATCCAGATGAACTGCAGCTACAATGAAAGTTGGCGGGCATGCTGTTCAGCGGATGGGGTCCCATGATCACCTATACAACGTGGGTCATAGACACTCACCCGCGTGTCTCAGCCCGAAAGAAGGCTTCTCAAAATAGTAGTGACCACAGCTTACCTCTGACAGTGAGGATAAAATTCTGTCATCTTGGAATGGCAGAGTTTTAAAAATGCTTTTAATTTTATTTTAAAAAATTTTGAGATAATAATATAGTTAGATCTCTCCCTTCCCTTTCTTTCCATATACTGCCCCCACTTTTTTTTCAGATTTAGGGCCTCCCTTTCCCACCATTATTGTATACATATATATATATATATATATATACATATACATATATATTCCTTAATTTTGCCTGCTCAGTCTTTAAAGCTCTTGGGATTTTTGTAGGGGGTGACACTCTCCATGAGAAGTCTAGGGCTGTATAACTCACATACTCAGTGACAATTAACTTTATATTCAGTGCATGAAGCAAAAGCAATTTTTTGAACTTTTTATATCTGGCATTTTGTAAAACATGCTAAGTGATAATTCATCTCGTCGATGTCTACTAAAATTAGTGACAGCCTATGACTGATCTGTGTCTTGATGTTAACTGTTAAAATCCCATAGAGGTGAAGGCATCATCAATTGCAAATGTGAGGGTAGGGAAATGCCTTCCTCGTTGTTAGACAGTGTTGCCTTCTAGCTTAAACTACTGTAAGGCTGGGCACCATCTTCTATTTCCTGAACGTGTAGATCAGGAGTCAACCCCCCACAATAATTTCTCATGGTATTCCGTCTCTCCACTGAACCATGAGCTGACCGAAGTGTGTCCAGCCTCTCAGGGTTTTTGCTCTTCCCCCTTTGAAGTACGTAAACATCTTAATTCCTGAGGTGCTTCGACCTTCTAAGATGAAATAACTGGAGAAAACAGGAGCTCTGGCAGCCTTCCTGCTGCCCTTGACTTCTGTCCTGCTTCATGCTGACTTCCTAGAGAGAGGGTTTTCTCTGACCGTAAAACGTACTTGGTTTCGTGTGACTCCTGGGATCATGAAATTGCACCCTCATTTTCCACACACAGTGTATTCACCGGAGGGCTACCCATGTCTGTGTAAATAATGCTTCAGCAGGATAATGGCTAAATGCTCTGTTTTCCTAAAATTTGTGGCTCTCAATTTCATATCAGTAATGACCTTGCCTCTGAGGTAAACTTCTGGGGTAGTCATGAACTCCACAGAACAAAAGCTTTAGTGAACCCCGCACTTTTGTTTTTGTGATGGTCAAAACTGGTGTTTCCAGTAAGAGCTACAAAGGGAAATCACCCTGGAATTTGAGAGGCACCTGGGAGCTGGCAAGTCTGGCTTGAATTTGGACCACTGTGGTCTGCTGGCCCCCAAACAGCTGCCTAAGGCATTAGAGAAGGGGCATGACCGGGCTCAGGATAGCCTTACCTACCGCACTGGCTGCTGGGCAGTGCCCACCACTCCTCTTAGAGGGTCAATGGCAGCTTTTCCTCTCTCTACACAAGTGCCTGCCTGCTCCCCCCATGTCCTAACACCTTCAGCAGCGTGGTGGGAGTCCACTCCCTGTCGCGGAGCCGTCTGAGAATGGTCATGTTTTGTTCACAGCTCAAAGGGACCCCAGCACTTCCTATAGGGTTCCTTTCTGTCTCACTCCCTGTTAGCATGCCTAGACAGAGGGCATCTGCTTCTTCCTGGAGGAAAACAGAATTAGCTAGAGAAAAGTTTCTTAGTCAATCGTATGGTTAGTTTCCCAACAGAAATGCCAGTTTTTCTTTGTGTCATCAATTTTAAAGATCAGTGGTATCTATCTACAGTATCAAATAACTGACTGTATTACAGTGTTCTCATATCTGTATAGTAGTCTCATATCTGTATATGAGGCATTGTGATCGCCTTCATACCCAATTTCTTCTTCTGTTTCCATCCTCCTCCCGACTCACTCTTCTCAGACAGTCTTTGCAGCTTTCAAGTCGGTTTTTTATACCTAATGATTTCCACACTTGACACACCACATAGCATTTGTGAGTCTGACTTATTTCATTTCTCACTGTGATCTCTGGTTGTCATAATCTGTTATTTATTCAGCTAAATAGCATTCAACTATTGTGTGTGTGTGTGTGTGTGTACATATATACTAAATGTTTTTTGTTCGTCTTTTGATGAGCATTCTTGATTACTTTGTCTGTTGTAAGAAGTGCTGTAATAAACTTCTGTGGGGTAGCTCAGCTATAAATGCTCAGAGATTCTTTGGGGGAATATATTTAGCTGTGATATGGCTGAGTCATAGGGTAGTTCTATTTTTGGATTTTTGAGGAACTTCTTTGGTGAGTTTCCTAAGGGCACTGGATTGTATTCCATCTAATACCGTATATGATCGTATCTCACATCTTTGCCAGCATTTGGTGGTATTTTCTTGGTGTTAGTCATTGTCTCTTGAGTGAGCTGAAATTTAACACAGATTTGATTTGCATTTCTTGGATGGCTAAAGGTGCTGAACTTTCTGGACATTTATTGGCCATTTCCTCTTCCTGAGAGAACTGTCCAATTTACTGGCCCCAATTCATGAATTATTTGTTGTGTTTAAAATTTTGAGTTTCTAAAATGTATTCTGAGTCCCAGTTGTCTGTCAGTGGGGCAGTTGTCAAAATCTCTCTCTCCTTCTGCAGCATGTCTCCATTCTGCTGTCTCCTTTGTTGTGGACAAATTTTATAACTTCGTGCAATCCAGTCTTTCAATTCTTATTGTTATATCCTGGGTTATTACAGTTTTCTCTTCTGGAATTCTTTGCCTACAACTTTATTCTGAAGTGTTTTTTCCTGTATTTTCTTTATACTTACAAAGTTTCAGGTCTTACACTAAGAGTTTTGATCCATAGGTGAGAGATATGGATCTGGTCATATTCTTTTTTTTTTTATATTTATTTATTATGTATACCATATTCTGTCTGTGTGTATGCCTGCAGGCCAGAAGAGGGCACCAGACCCCATTACAGATGATTGTGAGCCACCATGTGGTTGCTGGGAATTGAACTCAGGACCTTTGGAAGAGCAGGCAGTGCTCTTAACCTCTGAGCCATCTCTCCAGCCCCATCTGGTCATATTCTTGTGTATGCGTATTTCCTGGCTCCAGTGACTAACGAGACTGTCGTTCTTCCAATGTATACCTTCAATATACTTCTTGAACTCTAAGAGACTCTAGTTTGTGACATATTTTTGAGACTTCTTTTCTACTTTTATGGGTGTGTGCTTTTGTTTCAGTACTATGCTGTTTTATTTACAATAGCTCTATAGTATAATTTAGATCACAAACATTGATACCTAAATCATTGCTTACAATTTATTTGATGGTTTTGCTTCTATATAAATTTGAGAGTTGTCCTTCTTAGTTCTATGAAGAATTTCGTTGGAATTTTGATAGGGACTGCACTGAATCTGCAGACTGATTGTGATAGTAGAGACATTTTCACGACAATTTTACTGGCCCACATGCAAGGTACAAGGACAGTCTTTTTAATTACCATCTACCATAATAAGAATCTTCTCTCATAAGGGTTGAACAATGCATGGATCTATGGATATAGCAATATGCTATTAAGAACGATTTTATGACTATGTCCCTTTGGTAGAATAATAGTAGTAGGCTTTCACCTAGGATTCATGCTAGTCTTGGGGTCTTGGCGACTTTGGAAGTGTCAGGCATGGGTTACATCTCATGCAGTGGACCTTAAATAAAAAAAGTGATTGATTACTTCTATAACATTTTGGCTACTGTTGCACCACTATATCTTACAGGCAGGTTACTATTGTTTGTAGTTAGAAATACTGATAATTAACTTTGTTGTCTTGTGGCATACAGAGTCTTTTCCAGAATCATAAATGTTAGCCAGTAGGAGTGAAGATTCTAGTTGACGCAAGTTCAGTTTCTCATGTTAGATAACAAAGTGGTAGGGAATTGTAGGCAGGATCGTGCCCTGAGATGGGGATCCTGGACATAAAAATGGAAAATGGGAGCTGAGCAGCAATATGAATCCATTGCCTGTAGACACTTCTCGTCTGTATATACACTGTGACCAGCTACCTAAACTCCTTACTAATCTGACTTCCCTGCCACGTTCGACTATGCTTTGAACCATGAGCCCAAATAAACCCCTTCTTGTTGAAGTTACTTGTGTTGAGCATTTTATCATGGGAACAGGAAATGAAAGTAATACAGTTTCTTTTTCTAGTGTGTCTTTACTTCGTTTTTCTATCAGGGCAATAATGGCTTTTTAATATTGTTTTTATTGAGCTATATACTTTTCTTTGCTCCCCTCACTTCCTCCCCATTCCTTTTCTACCCTCTCTCATGATCCTCCATGCTCCCAATTTACTCAGGAGATCTTGTCTTTTTCTACCTCCCATGTAGATTAGATTCATTCTTAGGGTCCTCTTTGCTATTTATGCTCTCTGGGATTGTGATTTGTAGGCTTATTTTTCGTTGCTTTTTGTCCAAAAACCACTTGCAAGTGAGTACATATTATCTTTGTCTTTCTGGTTCAGGTTACCTACTGTATAGTACTCTATTGTGTAAATGTACCACATCTTCCTTATCCATTCTTTGGTCGATATGCATCTAGATTGTTTCCAGGTTCTGCTATTACAAATAATGTTCTGCTATGAACATAGCTGAGCACATGTCCTTGTGGTATGATTGAGCATTTTTTTGGGTATATATCCAAAAGTGGTATTACTGGGTCTTGAGGAAGGTTGTTTCTTAATTTTCTGAAAAATCATCATACTGACTTTCAAAGTGGCTGTACCAGCTTGCATTCCTACCAGCAATGGAGGAGTGTTCTCTTTATCCTACAACCTCTCCAGCATAAGCTGTCATCATTGTTTTTTATCTTGGCCATTCTCATAGGTGTAAAATGGAATCTCAGAATTATTTTGATTTGCATTTCTCTGATGGCTAAGGATGTTGAGCATTTCCTTAAGTGTCTTTCAGCCATTTTAGATTCATCTGTTGAGAGTTCTCTGTTTAGGTCTGTACCCCATTTTAAAAAATTGGATTATTTGTTCTTTCAGCGACCAATTTCTTGGGTTTTTTTTGTATATTTTGGAGATCAACCCTCTGTCAGATGTGGAGCTGATGAAGATCTTTTCCCATTCTGAAGGCCATAGTTTTATATTGTTGACTTTGTCCTTTGCTTTACAAAAGTTTCTCAGTTTCAGGAGGTACCATTTATTAATTGTTTCTCTCAGTGTCTGTACTACTGGGGTTATATTTAGGAAGTGTACTTCCCACTTCCTCTTCTATAAGGTTCAGTGTGGTTACCTTTATGTTGAGGTTTTTGATCTCTTTGGACTTGAGTTTTGTGCATGGCGATAGATATGGCTCTATCTTCATTCTTCTACATGTTGATGTCCAGTTAGACCAGCATCATTTGTTGAATGTTCTTTCTTTTTCCATTTTAATTTTTTTTTGCTTTTTTTTGTCAAAAAACAGGTGTTTGTAGGTGTATGGATTAATATCCTGGTCTTTGATTCAGTTCTATTGGTCCTCCTGTCTGCTTTTATGCCAATACCAGGGTGATTAACAAAAAAAAAAAACAATACAAAGAATCAATGAGACAAAAAGGTGGTTCTTTGAGAAAATAAACAAAATAGACAAACTTTTATCCAAACTAACCAAAAAACAGAGAGAGAATATCCAAATTAGCAATATCAAAAATGAAAAGGGGGACTTAATAACAAACATGGAGGAAATCCAGAGAATCATCAAATCATACTTCAAAAACCTATACTCCACAAGATTGAAAAACTTAAAGGAAATGGATGATTTTCTGGATAAATATCATTTCCCTAAAAGCGCTAAGAAATAGAAACAGTCATCAAAGGTTTCCCAACCATAAAAAGCCTAGGACCAGATGGTCTCAGCACAGAATTTTACAAGGTTTTCAAAGAAGAACTAATATCAATACTCCTCAAATTGTTCCACATAATAGAAACAGAAGAAACATTGCCAAACTCTTTTTATGAGGTTACAATTATCCTGATAACAAAACCACATAAAGACATTACTAAATAAGAGAATTTAGTAATCTCTTCATGAACATCGATGAAAAATACTCAATAAAATACTGGTAAACTAAATTCAAGAACATATCAAAAAAATTATCTACCATGACCAAGTAGTCTTCGTCCCAAAGATTCAGGGATGATTCAACATACAAAAATCTGTCAATGTAACTCACCATACAAACAAACTGGAAAAAAAAACCCCATGATCATCCCATTAAATGCTGAAAAGGCCTCAACAAAATACAACATCCCTTCATGATTAAGGTTTTGGAGAGAGCATGGATACAAGGAAATTAGCTAAACATAGTAAAGGCAATATACATAAAGCCAACAGCCAAGATCATACTAAATAGAGAGAAACTCAAAGTGATCCTACTGAAGGAAAGAACAAGAGAAGGTTGTCCACTCTCTCTATATCTACTCAATACAGTACTTGAGGTTCTATCTAGAACCATAAGACAACAAAAGGAGATCAAGGAAATACAAATCAGAAAGGAAAAAGTCAAACTATCACTATTTGCTGATGATATAATAGTTTACATAAATGACACCCAAAATTCTACCGAGGAACTTCTACATACTTTCAGTAATGTAGCAGGATGCAAGATTAATAAAAAAAATATCAGTATTCCTCCTTTATACAGATGATAAATGGGTTGAAAAAGAAATCAGAGAAACATCACTCTTCGCAATAGCAACAAATAGCATAAAATATCTCGGAGTAACTCTAACCAAACAAGTGGAAGACCTGTATGGTAATAACTTTAAGTTTCTAAAGAAAGAAATCGAAGAAGACACCAGAACATGGAAAGATCTTCCAAGGTCTTGGTTAGATAGAATTAGCAAAGTAAAAATGACAGTCTTACCACAAGCAATCTACAGATTCAACACAATGCCCATCAAAATACCCAGCAAAATTCTTCAAAGACCTCGAAAGAACAATATTCAACTTCATACGGAAAAGCAAAAAACCCAGTTTAGCCAAAACAGTCTTGTGCAATAAAGGAACTTCTGGGGGCATTACAATCCCTGACTTCAAACTCTACTACAGAGCTACAGTACTGAAAATAGCCTAGTATTGGCAATACTGGGTTTATAAGATGATTTTAGTAGTGTATTTCTGTTTGTAGGATAATGTAAGGAGCATTGGTATTGGTTCGTTAGAAGTTCATCATTTAATCTATATAGCCCAGGGCTTGGTTGCTCACTTGTGGGTTATGGGTCTCTTTCCTTACATGTGACCAGTCAGAGTACATGTGGGTATTCACAGGATTGTGGAGATGGGTAAGTAGATATAGTCATGATTCATAGGTCTCTGGCCTTTCAAGCTGATTGATATTTAGAGTCCCAGTTGGTTTTTGCAGGACTTTGAACATAAGTAAAGAAAATGGTCACATTTAATTGGCCTTTAACATTTCCCTGGACTGTGGGTCCTGACAGCAGTATAGTAAATATGACAGTTTCAGAAACTGGGTCTCATGTATCTAATTCTGTAGCGGGTTTGTCAGAATCTCTCTGGGTCCCACTAGGAATGTGGAGACTAGGGAAGTCATTCAGTATCATGCTGGGACCTATCGTCCCGGTATGTCTGATGGGCTTTATAGAATTTGGTCTATCAGTCTTTGGTCCATAAACGCTTTCTATTGTTATATGTTGTTTGTATATTGTTTGCCTTTATTATCATGTAGTGCCTTCTTTATCTGTTCTCATTATTTTTGGCTCAAGTTTGATTTCTCAGCAAAAGAATTGTTACTCCTGCTTGCTTTCTGCTTTAGCTTTCTTGGCACATAATTCATTCTCCACCCTATAACTCCACACTGTGTTTGTCTTTACTGCTTTGAGACAACAAAGAGTTGGGTCTTTTTGTTTTGATCCAATTGCCCAGTACTTGTTTTTTAATTACAGAGTTTAGACTATCTACATTTAGGGTTATTGAGCAGTATTGCTGATTGCTGTAATATGTTGGTAACAGCCCTGATTAGTTTTGCTATTTATTGTTTGTTCTGATATTTCTCTTGGAAGCTTGCAGGATTACCAAGCTGAGCATGCTTGCCTCTTTCCTGTTTCCCATTTATGTTTCACTCTAATGAAGCACATGATTCCTGACCCCTCATATGTATGATTGCCTTTCTTCTTCATCATCTGTGTGTGGAACCAAAGTGTATTCTACGGTTCTGTTTTAATAGTCATAAACTGTGTAAGTTTGTATATGTTTTTCATATAAGTCTTTGTTTCTCAGTTTCAAATTTTAAAGATAGCTTTGCAGTATATACTAATCTTGATTGACACTTACCTCTTCTCAGAGCTCAGAGTGTATTATCCCATGATTTTGTGGCTTTCATGGTTTCTGTTGAGAAGTCTCATTGCTATTTGGATGGTTTTGGCTTTATATATAAGTTGGCAGGGCTTTTTTGCATTTTATATATTATCTACCATTCTGTAGTCTTAGTATTTTAACTTTATTCAATGTAGGTATTTTCTTTCTAGCCCTTTAATAATTCTATATGTCTCCCATAACGATGCATCCCTATCTTTTACTGGATTTTGGAAATCCCTGCTATAATGTCATTGAATAGATTTTCAACCCCTTTAGTTTGAAATTCAACCCATTCAAATCTGTGGCTTCTTGAAGACCATCTAAGGACCAGTCAAGTTGTGGGTATTCATGGCTAATGTTTTCTTTCTTGCATTCTTAATATGATATTTCCTTGATTTTGCCTTACATTCTCAAGATCCTCATTTTCTGTTTAATATTGACAATTGGTGGTGCTTTCTGCCTTGATTGTGACTTGCATGCCTTTCATTTAAATATTCTTAAAACCACTTAGGAGTCCCACGAGGGAGGTCCCTTCTTCTTCCACGTGTGAACTGAGGCTTCTGAACACCAATTGCATGAACTGCTGCAATGAGCTCAGCTATGACGGTACGGCAGATGCTCACCCTTGCAGCTAACGTTCATAAGGCATGGACAGGGAAGTAATAGGGATTTCTAAGGTGTGGTGGGGTATGTGTGGATACATTAGTCTGGTCAGAAGCTCTAAGCCCATAGATTCCAAGATTCTGATTTATGGTTTTTGTTTTGGCGTTTTGTCTTCCTTCCTTCCTTCCTCCCTTCCTTCCTTCCTTCCTTCCTTCCTTCCTTCCTTCCTTCCTTCCTTCATTTTTTCCTTCCTTTCCTCTCTCCCTCCATCATTCCCTTGCTCCCTGCCTCCCTCCCTCCCTCCTCTCCCTATCTTCCTTTTTTCTTTCCTGATAAAATTTCTCCATTTCTAGCAGCACCCAGGAATAGCCGCTTGTCTATCCATGTGGTGTGAGTCTGTGGCCTTCTACCTCAGAGTGTTAGTCCTGTGTTTAAGGAGGAGGAATGGGGACTTCACCTGAGTCAGTTTCCATTTGACACAATGCTGTTTCTCCTCAGGACCTAGCATCCTTTGCCTCTGAGACTCACGACTGCACTGAGAGCAAGGCACATGGTGTGGCTGAAGAGGAGCTTTGCTGTATTCTGAAGGAACTGCTTCTGTTTTCTAATTGCTGAGACATAAATCTGGGGAGCACATGTGGAAATGCATTCTAAGGGTGTGGGATAATGGTGGAAGGAGCGTAGACTTGGATCAGGACACATCTAGCATGGGTTCAAGAACGTTTTGCACCTGATTCTGCAACCTAGGGAGGCAGAAAAGCCGATGCTTGCCTGGGGCATGGCTAGAACAGGGACCTTTGGTGTCTAACAGTAGCTGCACTTAAAATGGTGGCTTAACATAAAGGAAGACATTCAAAATCTTAATGGTTGGTACATTAAAGAGCATGTTTTTTTTTTAATCTTATCACCCACACTAGGGAGGTCCAAAATATCTACCTTCATTTGTAGTCTAGAAATAGCTTTAAGGAAGGCGCCTGAGAAATGTGATTGTCCTTACGTGTGGACAGCTACAAATGTTGACTGGTAACCTTTCTCTCAGTCATCCCCAAATAGCCTTCAGCTTTTCAGTAGAGAAGGTGAGCATTAGGCAAAAGTCATCACTCAATCTTTGGGGGATTACTGAACCCTGACTCTGAACTCTAATTAATTCTCCATTCACCCCTCCTCTTTGGCCTTTGCAGATGAACGGTGGAGAATGGCAAGAGATGGCTGTAAGCTGGATTCAGTGGTGAGAGTAATTTACTGCTCCACCAGACATGCCTCTGCCCAAGCAACTGAACTCATCTGTTCGCAGTTGTTGACATGGTCAGTGTCTGCACATCTGTATGTGGTTGGCGATGAGGCCAATGTCCGTTCTCTGTGCTTTCCTGTAAGGTCCGTTAGAAGGGTTTATTTTCAGCTGGCCAGGCATGTACATTCACTGTCCTGAGAGCCTATCAGCTTCCCAGTCCTAGGTCACACCTGAGTTCCCAGGGTGTTCAATGGCCTTTCTCTTTTATAAGGTGTCGTGTGGGTTCCTTGTATTCTCCACACTCTAACATTTGGGGACAGTGAGCAAGAGGTAACATCCACTCTAGAATTGGTGGTAAGGTATCTGTGGAGATTAAGGCTAAAAAAACATGACTAAAATTTAGGAGCTTCTGCCACAGTGTAATCTGTAGGAATCCGGAGATGTGGGACATATTGAAAAAGCATTTATAAAGTAAAAAAAAAAAAAAAATGTGGTGTTGTATATTGCCCCTCTTTCAACCAAAAGACACAATACTAGTGGGCCTATGTAAATATGAAGGCAATATCTTACGCTTTTGGGTGTTCATTTGCAAAGTAGAAAGCTGCTAAAGCCTTCTAGAGGCTCAAAACAAGACAAGGTTCTTCGCTAACTGAGGGTTTCTGTAGAGCCTGCTGTGATGCTTAAGCCATAGGGTCCAGTAGACCCAGCATGTCTGAGATGCCAGTAACTGACGAGGCTACCCTTCGAAGCTTTTAGCAGGTCCCCATATGTGCATCACAGAGAAGGTTCTTGGGACTAGGGAACAAGAATCTGTCAACTTCCTTTCTTTAATTTTTTAAATGAAAAATAGTTTTTTATTAAATTCATAAGTTCAATGATTCCACATTTTCCTTATTGGAAGTTTTAACCAGTCATTCATAATTTGACCAAATTATAAAACAAAACAAAACATTTTGTAAATGTGTCACAGAAGTATGGAACAGAATCCTACTTTTTGGGAAGGATTTGAATCTGAATAAAATAATTCAGTATTTCCTTGTGGGTTTCTTGGTTAACTATATGTAAACAAGCCAGTCACTGTCTGGGGGAGGTGACTAGACAGATAGATGGGCTTCTTGTTTTCCTGGTCTCTCACTCTTCTTGTCACCTGGAATTACCATCACAGTTCACAAGGGCTTCATCAGCACATCATCAGGCAAGTGTAGGTCCCCTCCCGTGTTGAGTAGCTGCACCTATGGACTGCCTTCTCATAGATGGCTCTGCACAATCAACTGGCATCCCAAGAAACTGGACCACAGTACAGGAGATTCCACATTTGGGAAATTCTCCAAACAATTGAAAGAAAATCTTTCCAGAGTGGAGAATTCTGAATAGGAACCCCTGCATGTTCCCTTTCATGGAAGGAGATCCATTTGAAGAAAGGGAGCCTCAGCCGAGAAGATGCTTCCTTCAGAATGGCCTGTAGACAAATCTGTGAGGCAGCTTCTCGACTGATGATTGATGTGTGAGAATCCAGCTCATTGTGGGTAGGGCCGATCCTGGAAGGTAGTCCCAGGTTGTATAGCAAAGCAAACTGAGCAAGTCCTGGGGAACCGGTCAGTAAGCAGTTTTCTTATAAGGTATCTGCTTTCGTTCCTGCCCTGACTTCTCTCAGCGATCAGGTGTGACCTTAGCTTTGCAATCTGAAATAAACTCTTTCCTCCCAAATTGCCATGGGTCATGGTGTTTATCATAGCAATAGAAAGTAAACAGAGTTGGAGGTTATGCTATGCTTGCTATGCCTCTGAGATGACAGGCCACCTGTCACACGGTTGTCATTCCTAATGAGCAGCCCGACTTGTCATTCTCAGGCTTGACTCTTTCATAATTTAAGTTCACCAAATGCTTCTAGAACTTCCATAAGAAACTTTTCTAACTCATGTAACTTTCCAGTCTTTATTTAATGACTTTTGTCTTCATCATTGATTATTCTGCATTCTCTAGACATCTTTTGTTGTTATTTATCAGTATTTCTCCCTTCTCTACAATATCTTCCTTTATCTTTTAAGATGTACATTTAACTTTGTGACATGTTTCTTTGCAACTCAAAGATTTCATGCAAATAGAAAATGTTCCTTGCAGGAGAGATGGCTCAGAGGTTAAGAGCATTGGCTGATCTTCCGGAAGTCCTGAGTTCAATTCCCAGGAACCACATGATATCTCACAACCATCTGTAATGAGATCTGGTGCTCTTTTCTGGCCTGCAGACATGCAAGGAGGCTGAACACTGTGTATACAATAAATAAATAAATCTTAAAAAAGAAAATGTTCCTTTTTGATATAAGTACAATTAATTACAAAATATTAGCAAATATAACTCAGAAGCATATAAAAAGGATTATACACTATGACTAGGATTTATTTCAGAGATTCATGATTGGTCCAACAATATAATCTGCTATTTTAACTAATTAATAAAACTGTATGACCAAAAACAAAGAAATTGTTAAAACTTTACACAATCTTATGATGAAAACTCTATGAAAACAGAATTTTTGCTTCAGTTTGTTGAAATGCTTCTGTAAAAGTCTATGGCATATATTATATAGAAGACAAGAATGTGTTCCTTGGCTTGTTATTAGCATTGCAAGCTCTAGCAAGTACTATGCTGGAAAGAGAAAATCACATGAAGGAGAGGGATAAATAAAACTCTTTCTACTCTCAGATATTATTTCTACAAAAATTCCAAGGAGTCTAAAAATTACTAGAATTTTTAAAGAAATCCAGACTTTATAAGGTAAGTAAAAATAACAACTGTGTTTACAATAAACAAATTGCTATTGATTCTAGCAATAAATAAATGGACATAAAAATAAATTCAATCTCATTCATAGTAATTATAGAAAAACAAATATTTAAGTAGGAATCTAACAAAATATGACAGGACCTGCATTCTAAAAGGCATGAGTTTTTCTCTCTTTATCGATGAGAAAAACCATTTTGCACCATGAGGTAAATGTTCTACCTATGTATGTACATATGGGACAGTTTCTGTGAAAAAAATTCACAATTTATATTTTGCAAATATTGAGATTAATGGAAACATAATTTCTAAAACCACGTTTTATACTTTAGAAAGAGTACTTTATATTGTATCAGGGTATACTGTAAATAGACACTGTGCTTATATTTCCTGGATGCTCAGGCCCAAATAATCGCACAGAAGCTTTGCTGTGGGAGCTCCTTCGGCTCTTTCAGCCAATAGCCGCTGAGATACCAGCCCACTGGGGCGTGGTCTAGCTCTCTTTAAAAAAGTGGCGGCTGTCCTCCACTCTCTCTCTCTGGCTTCTGGCTCCACTTCCGGTTCCTAGACTCCTTTCTTGTTCACGCAGAGGGGCTGTTGTCTGGGACGGTAATCTGTAAGTTTTTTCCCCTTTGAATAAATAACCATTCTATTAATCATAATTCCAAATTGGTGTGGGATTGTTTGTGACTTACGCCTTCATCTGGTGCCCCACGTTTGGTTGTAGAACCCCCCTTCCCCCCCACTCAACTGCTTGCCACTGGCTCAGATAGTCACGAGCCCTCCCTCAACTGCGGCTTGTGCCCTGTGTGTGGAGCCAGCAGTTCAATTAAACCCCACGCCTCCCAAGCTCCACAGGCTCAGGACAGTCTCTGCCTACCTGATTTGCTCTTTTCTGAGTTGTTTTTAAATTTCCCTTATAAGTGCGGCGCTTTAGTGGCGTGAATCAGAATGAATCAGTCACGTGGAGGCATACGCGGCTTCTGGGTTGCTCTTTTCTACTCCTGGATTCTGGGTTTCTGGTTCTGTGTATGGAATTTATTTAATTACATTTTCTTTCTTGAGCAACTTATATTTCCTAGTTTTTAACAAATACTAAGGCAGACATTGAAACAGGAACCCTGTTTCTGTCACCTTTGCAGTGGTTCTAGTCGCAACTTGGCAACAGCACCGCCTACTAGACAAGAGGTAATATGGCAGTTTTTGTTTCCAACGCCAATTTTACTGTTTTCTTTATTAATACAATGGATTATGTCATGCAAGGTTTATATGACTATGGGGATACATTAATTTACTTGTTACTAGGTTTCAGCTTTCTTTTCAATATTTTATCATTAAGAAAGATATGATTTTTACGGACTAATAATGAACAACTAGTTGAAAGGATTAAAATTATTGAAAATCAGGGATTATCTGAACAAGTAGATACTATGATAGAAAATATTGACTTCATATCCAAGGGTACTAGGAAGTTACCTGAAAGGGTTCAGGCTGTTGAATTTGACATTCAGACGTTACCACAACGTTTTGATAAGGTAACAGATAGAATGTACCTCCAAAATGGGAACCAAAAAACTGATACCTTAGTGAAATTCCGAGAAACACGGGTAGATCAGGAGATTCAGGATTTAAGGGAGACAATGATAAAAAGATTAGAAATGATTGAATAAATTATTGGAGCTGGTGAACAGAGTAAGAAGGCACAAGGACAGGATACAATGCCACCACCAGCTGTTAGAACTGGCTTACCCAGGGTTCTAACAACATACCCTGTAATTTATTCTGACAAAGGGTCAACTTCTAAAGACTCAAAGGGAGTTAAAGAAGCTAGATGGACACCAATAGCAATGAATGATTTAAAAGAAATTAAGCAAGCTGTCGTTAATTATGGCTTGCACTCTGCATTTGTTAAGGAAATGATAAGAACTTGGGCTTCTAATGTCAGAGCTGCCTACCATGATTTCTCTCAGCTAGTGTCTGCAGTTTTAGATGATGGACCTTCCTTGATGTTTGGAATTTATTTCAGAGAAGAATCCAAACATATGGAACAGCAAAGAAGATCAAAAGGTGTGGAGGTTTCCCAAGATCAAATTCTTGGTGTAGGAGCATATGCTGATCCACAGGTTCAAGCTCTTTATGACAAAGAAGTGCTGTCCTTATGTCACAAAGCAGCCTTGAATGCTTTGAATAGAATATAAGATCCAGCAAAAAGGGTCGAATCATATACCAGGGTTAGGCAGGGACAGATAGAACCCTTTACTGACTTTGTGCAAAGATTAATTAAGGCTCTGGACATAGGGGTAACAGACCCAGAAGCTAGACGAATACTTCTTGAATCTCTAGCTTTTGAAAATGCAAATACAGAATGTAAAAAGGTAATTGGGCCTTTAAGATCTAGATCTAGGTCAGGGCCGTGACCTGCTACAGCAATGGAATACCCAGATTAACATTCCTGTAGTTCCAGGAACTCACAATTCTGGGAAGGATATAATGAAGTATTATGGGAAAAGGTCACCAGCCATTCAGGCTGTACAAGAACATACAGCCAATAGCAAACCTTTAGAGGTACCAACAGCTCTACCTTTAAAATGCCTAACTGAGAAGCCAATATGTATCAAGCAGTGGCCTCTAGCTGAAGATAAATTACAGGCTTTGGAACAGCTGGTACAAGAGCAACTAGATGCTACCCATATTGAAGAATCAACCAGCCCTTGGAATTCTCCTGTGTTTGTTGTAAAAAAGAAATCTGGTAAATGGAGAATGGTGACAAATCTAAAAGCTGTCAACAAGGTAATTCAACCTATGGGTCAGCTACAATCTGGAATTCCTTTGCCTTCTCTATTACCAAGAGGATGGCCTCTTATGGTTATTGATTTGAAAGATTGTTTTTTCACTATACCTTTGCAAGAAAAGGATAGAGAAAATTTGCCTTCACAGTGCCTACTTATAATAATTCTCAGCCTACTAGGAGATATCAATGGACTATCCTCCCACAGGGGATGTTCAATAGTCCCACATTGTGCCAATATTTTGTTAATAAGCCACTGGAAATAATTCGTAAGCAATTTCCAAGTACATAATTTATCATTACATGGATGACATTTTATTATCTGATTCAAATAAAGATACATTGGAAAATATGTTTGAAGAAGTAAAAAAAGTCTTGCCTAGGTGGGGATTACAATTGCCCTTGAAAAGTTTCAAAGAGGAGATTCTATTAATTACCTAGGTTACAGAATAGGGTTAGAGAAAATTCAAACGCAAAAGGCACAAATTAGGAGAGACCGGTTACAGACTCTTAATGACTTCCAAAGATTGTTAGGAGACATTTCCAGTCTACGACCAGCTGTTGGGATAACACCTGATCTAATAGTTCATTTAAATAAAACCTTAGATGGTGATAAAGATTTGAATAGTCCCAGAAAATTGACAGTTGAAGCAGAAAAGGAACTGACAATGATTGAGGAAAAATTACAGGAGGCACATGTGGATAGGGTGAACCCGAATCTTAGTTCCATCCTAGTCATACTGCCTTCCAGAATTTCTCCTACAGGGATTTTAATGCAGAGGGAAGATATTATTTTAGAGAGTATATTTATACCTCATAAGCCAAGTAAAAAATTAAAAACTTATGTAGAAAAAGTCTCTGAATTAATTATAAAAGGTAAACTGAGACTTCGTCAACTAGCAGGTATAGACTCAGCAGAAATTATAGTGCCCTTTTTTTAAAGTAATTTTATTAAATTATAAAAGTTTCCATTTCCGCCCCACCTCCCAACACCCTCCCACTCCCCCCACTCCCTCTCCTCCTCCCTCTTCGTCCCTAAGGGCAGACAGGGTTTCCTGCCCTGTGGGAAGTTCAAGCTCCTCCCCCTCCCTCCAGGTCCAGGAAGGTGAGAATCCAAACAGACTGGATCCCCAAAATCCAGTATATGCAGAGGAAACAAATACCAGTGTCATTGTCAATGGCTTTTCAGAAAGACTCCGGGCTAGCCACATTCAGAGAATCTGGTTGGATCACGTGCTCGTTCAGTCCCAGTCCAACTGGCGTTGGTAAGCTCTCATTAGATCCGTCCCCTTGTATCAGTGGGTGATAGCATCCCTCGCAGTCCTTATTTCTTTTTTCATTTTCTTCGTCCTTCTGCTCCTCATTTGGACCTTGGGGGGCTCAGTCCAGTGCTCCAATGTGGGTCTCCATCTGTATCGTCATCCATCTCCAGATGAAGGATCTATGGTGATAAGCAAAGTATTCATCAGTATGGTTATGGGCCAAGGCCAGTTCAGGCACCCTCTCCTCTGTCCAGAGAACAATCTGGGGATCTCTCCTTGGACCTGGGATCCCATATATAATCAAGTCTCCTGTAATCCCAAAAATGACTCCCTTAGTTGAACTATATTCTTCCCTGATCCCATATTCATCCTTCCTCCCTCCCCCACATCCCGGTCCACCGAACTTTACCCATTCCTCCCCTACTCCCTTCTTTCTAACCCTCTCCCCTTCCAACAACCCTCCCACCCCCACCCCCCATGCACCCGAGGTTACCTGGGACTCTTGTCTATTTCCTACCTCCTGGCGGATAGCTAAATAATCTTCATCAGGTTCATCTTCTTATTTAGCTTCTCTAGGATCACGAATAACAGGCTCAAAGACCTTTAATTATGGTTAGAATCCACTTATGAGTGAATACACACCGTGTTCCTCTTTTTGGGTTTGGCTTACCTCACTCAGTAAAGCGTTTTCTATTTCCATCCATTTGCATGCAAAATTCAAGATGTCATTGTTTTTTACCGCTGAGTAAAACTCTAATGTGTATATGTTCCACACCTTTTTTAACCATTCTTCTATTGAGGGGCACCTAGGCTGCTTCCAGGTTCTGGCTATTACAAATAGTGCTGCTATGAACATAGTTGAACAAATGCTTTTGCAGTATGTTAGGGAATCTCTAGGGTATATTCCCAAGAGAGGAATTGCTGGGTCCTGAGGGAGGTTGACTCCCAGTTTCCTGAGAAACTGCCACACTGATTTCCACAGTGGCTGCACAAGTTTGCATTCCCACCAACAATGGATGAGTGTTTCCCTCATTCCACATCCTCTCCAGCATAGGCGATCAGTGGTGTTTTTGAGTTTGACTATTCTGACAGGTGTAAGATGATATCTCAAAGTTGTTTTGATTTGCATTTCCCTGATCGCTAAGGAGGTTGAGCATGACCTTAAGTGTCTTCTGACCATTCGAAATTCATCTGTTGTGAATTCTCTGTTCAGATCAGTACCCCATTTTTTAACTGGGTTAATTGGGGTTTTAGTGTCTAGTTTCTTGAGTTCTTTGTATATTTTGGAGATCAGACCTTTGTCTGATGAGGGGTTTGTGAAGATCTTCTCCCAGTCGGAAGGTAGCCTTTTTGTCTTACTGACAGTGTCCTTTGCTTTACAGAAGCTTCCCAGTTTCAGTAGGTCCCATTTATTCATTGTTTCTCTTATTGTCTGCACTCCTGGGGTTCTGCTTAGGACGTGGTCTCCTGTGCCTATATCTTGTAGACTACTTCCCACTTTCTCTTCTATCAGGTTCAAAGTGATCGGATTAATGTTGATGTCTTTAATCCATTTGGACCTGAGTTTTGTGCATGGTGATAGATATGGATCTATTTTCATTCTTCTACAGGTTGACATCCAGTTATGCCAGCATCATTTGTTAAAGATGCTATCTTTCTTCCATTGTATACCTTTAGCTCCCTTGTCAAAAATCAGGTGTTCATAAGTTTGTGGGTTAATATCCGGGTCTTCTATTCGATTCCATAGGTCGACTTCTCTGTTGTTATGCCAATACCAAGCTGTTTTCAATACTGTTGCTCTGTAATATAGTTTGAAGTCAGGGATGGTAATGCCTCCAGAAGTTCCTTTATTGTATAAGATTGTTTTGGCTATCCTGGGTTTTTTGTTTTGCCATATAAACTTGATTATTGTTCTCTCAAGGTCTGTGAAGAAGTTTGGTGGGATTTTGATTGGAATTGCATTGAATCTATAGATTGCTTTTGGTGGAATTGCCATTTTTACTATGTTGATTCTCCCAATCCCAGAGCAGGGGAGGTCTTTCCATTTTCTGGTTATCCTCTTCAAATTCTTTCTTCGAGGACTTAAAGTTCTTGTCAAATAGTTCTTTCACTTCCTTGGTTAGAGTTACCCCAAGATATTTTATGCTATTTGTGGCTATCATGAAAGGTGATGTTTCTCTGATTTCCCTCTCTGCTTCTTTGTCCTTTGTGTATAGGAGGGCAACCGATATTGTGGAGTTGATCTTGTATCCTGCCACATTACTAAAGGTGTTTATCAACTGTAGGAGTTCTTTGGTAGAGTTTTTGGGGTCGCTTATGTACACTATCATATCGTCTGCAAATAACGAAAGTTTCACTTCATCCTTTCCAATTCGAATCCCCTTGATTCCCTTATGTTGTCTTATTGCTATTGCTAGAACTTCAAGCACTATATTGAAGAGGTATGGAGAGAGTGGACAGCCTTGTCGTGTTCCTGATTTTAGTGGAATGGCTTTGAGTTTCTCTCCGTTCAATTTGATGGTAGCTGTCGGTTTGCTATATATTGCTTTTATTATATTCAGGTATGATCCTCGTAAACCCAATCTCTTCAACACCCTTATCATAAAGGGGTGTTGAATTTTGTCAAATGCTTTCTCAGCATCCAATGAAATGATCATATGGTTTTTTTCTTTCAGTTTATTTATATGATGGATTACATTGATAGATTTGCGTATGTTGAACCAACCCTGCATCTCTGGGATGAAGTCTACTTGTTCATAATGGATGGTTTTTCTAATGTATTCTTGGATTCGGTTTGCCAGTATTTTATTGAGTATTTTTGCATCAATGTTCATGAGTGAGATTGGTCTGTAATTCTCTTTCTTGGTTGTGTCTTTGTGTGGTTTTGGTATCAGGGTAACTGTAGCTTCATAAAAAGAGTTTGGCAATGACTCTTCTGTTTCTATATTGTGAAATACATTAAGGAGTATAGGTATTAGCTCTTCCTGGAAGTTCTGGTAGAATTCTGCATTGAAACCATCTGGTCCAGGACTTTTTTGGATAGGGAGATTTTTGATAACAGCTTCTAATTCTTCACGACTGACAGGTCTATTTAGATTGTTTAGCTGGTCTTGGTTCAACTTTGGTATATGGTACTTATCTAAAAAAATGTCCATTTCTTTTACATTTTCCAACTTTATGGCATATAAATTTTCGTAGTAAGATCTAATGATTCTCTGAATTTCCTCTATGTCTGTGGTTATGTCCCCCTTTTCATTTCTGATCCTATTAATTTACAAGTTCTCTCTCTGCCGTTTGATTAGTTTGGATAAGGGTTTGTCAATCTTGTTGATTTTCTCCAAGAACCAGCTTTTTGATTCATTGATTCTTTGGATTGTTTTCTGTGTTTCTATTTTGTTGATTTCAGCCCTCAGTTTGATTATTTCCAGTCTTCTAGACCTCCTGGGTGTATCAACTTCTTTTTTTCCAGAGCTTTCAAGTGTGCTGTTAAGTCTCCAATGTGTGCTTTCTCCGTTTTCTTTAATTGGGCACTTAGTGCTATGAACTTTCCTCTTAGCACTGCTTTCATAGTGTCCCATAGGTTTGAGTATGTTGTGTCTTTATTTTCATTAAATTCAAGGAAGACTTTAATTTCTTTCTTTATTTCTTCCTTGACCCAGGGGTGATTCAGTAGTTGACTGTTCAACTTCCATGAATTTGTTGGCATCCTGGGGGTAGCACTGTTGTTGAATTCTAACTTTAATCCATGGTGGTCTGATAAGACACAGGTGGTTACTAATATTTTTTTGTATCTGTGGAAGTTTGCTTTGTTACCGAGTATGTGGTCAATTTTCGAGAAGGTTCCATGAGCTGCAGAGAAGAAGGTATATTCTTTTCTATTTGGGTGGAATGTTCTATAGATGTCTGTTAAGTCCATTTGATTCAATACCTCTAATAATTCTCTTAATTCTCTGCTGGGTTTCTGTCTGATTGACCTGTCCATTGGTGAGAGAGGAGTGTTGAAGTCTCCTACTATTAGTGTCTGTGGATTGATGACTGCCTTGAGTTCTTGAAGTGTTTCTTTTATATAAGTAGGAGGCTTTATATTAGGAGCATAGATATTCAGGATTGAGACTTCCTCCTGGTGAATTGTTCCTGTTATGAGTATAAAATGTCCGTCTCCATCTTTTCTGATTGATTTTAGTTTGAAGTCAATTTTGTTGGAAATTAGAATGGCTACACCTGCTTGTTTCTTAGGTCCGTTTGCTTGAAAAACCTTTTCCCAACCCTTTACTCTGAGTAGATGTCTGTCTTTGTGGTTGAGGTGTGTTTCTTGTAAACAGCAGAATGTTGGATCCTGTTTTCGTATCCAATCTCTTAGTCTGTGCCTTTTTATAGGTGAATTGAGTCCATTAATATTAAGTGATATTAATGACCAGTGGTTGTTGACTCTGGTTATTATGATTTTTTGTTTGTTTGTTTAATAGAGTTTGTATGTGTCCCTTCTTTGAGTTAAGCTCGTGAAGGGTCACTAGATGTCTGAGTTATTGTAGGCAGTGTTGGCGATATTGGATTCCTTGGGTTGCGATTTTCCTTCTATTACTTTCTGTAAGGCTGGGTTTGTGGCTACGAATTGTTTAAATTTGTTCTTATCCTGGAATATTTTGTTTTCTCCATTGACAGTGAATGATAGCTTGGGTGGGTATAGTAGTCTGGGTTTGCATCCATGGTCTCTTAGTTTCTGCAGTACCTCTATCCAGGACCTTCTGGCTTTCATGGTTTCCATACAAAAGTCTGGTGTAAGTCTGATCAGTTTATCTTTATAAGTTACTTGACCTTTTTCCTTTGCAGCTCTTAATATTCTTTCTTTAATCTGTATGTTTTGTGTTTTGATTATTATATGGCGAGGGGATTTTTTTTTGATCAAGTCTATTCGGTGTTCTGTATGCTTCTTGAACCTTCATAGGAATATCATTCTTTAAGTTGGGAAAGTTTTCTTCTATAATTTTGTTGAATATATTTTCTGGGCCTTTGATCTGTAGTTCGTCTCCTTCTTCAATCCCTATTATTCTTAGATTTGGTTTTTTTATTGTGTCCCAGATTTCTTGAATGTTTTGTGATGAAAATTTGTTGGATTTGCTGATTTCTTTGATCTGAGCATTTATTTTCTCTATGGTATCTTCAGACTCTGAGATTTGTTCTTCCATCTCTTGTATCCTATTGGTTATGCTTGATTCTGTAGTCTCTGTTCGTTTACCTAGATTTTCCATATCCAGCCGGCCCTCGTTTTGTGTTTTCTTCATTGCCTCCATTTCAGTTTTCAATTCTTGAACTGTTTCCATTACCTGTTTGATTGTTTTTTCTTGGTTTCCCAGTGTATCATTCACAGATTTACTCATTTCTTCAAACTTTTTGTTATATTTCTCATCCATTTCTTTACTCATTTCTTCAATCCTTTTGCTGTACTTCTCATCCAGTTCTTTAAGGGAATTATTCATATCCTGTTTAAGGGACTCTATTGCTTTCATCATGGCATTTTTTTCCAATTCTTCTGAATTAAGAGGTTCAAGTCCTTCTATTGTAGGGTCGTTGGGATCTGGTGATTTCATGTTGTTTTTTCGATTGTTGGAGGAGTTCTTGCCTTGGTGTCTGCCCATCTTTTCCTTCAACTGCTCTATATTGGATCTTCTGGTACCAGGTCAGGTTCCCTTGTTGAGCAGGGACTTCACTGACAGAATGTCTACCTTTCTTCAGGCAGTCTATTGAAACACAGGCACTCCCTCGTGCCGGGTTGCACTCACAGCCCCGTCCCAGCATGCAAGGGAGCAGCTGTGGGGAGATCTTGTGGCCCCAGGGGGAGGGGAGAAAGAGAGGGAGGTGTACCTGGATGAGGGCTGGGATGGGATTCGGGAGAGCTCAGCAGGGAATAGCCACCACTGCAGGGCAACCAGAAAGTCGAGGGGGGTGGGGAAAGTCTGAATTCCTCCTAGCTGAAGTCCTCAGGTCAGGAGCAACTCACCCCTCCTCCAATGGATGTCTGCTAGAAGATCACTATCTCTTGCTGGCCAGGAATGTGGCTGAGGTGATTCAGGGCCTGCCTGTCAGGCAGGCTTTCAGAGCACAGGAACTGCCCCTGCCCGGCTGAGCCCACAGCCCAGGCTCAGAGTGCCAGGGAGTAGCTCTGGGGAGATCTTGTGGCCCCTGGGGGAGGGGAGAAAGAGAGGGAGGTGCACCTGGATGAGGGCTGGGATGGGATTTAGGGAGAGCTCAGTCTATAGTGCCTTTTACTACTGAGGAAATAAGAAAGTTATGGGAAGATAATGAACCATGGCAAAGAGCTTGTGCTAATTTTTTTGGGAGACATTAACAGCAATTATCCCAAAAGTGATAGACTTAACCTCATAAAGAGAACTTCTTGGATTCTTCCTAGAATTGTACGTAATGCTCCAATAACTGGAGCCTGGACATTTTATACCGATGCAAATAAATTAGGGAAAGCAGGTTATAAATCAGAAGAATTGAGTAAGGTGGAACAAAGTCCTTATAATTCTGTCCAGAAGGCAGAATTATATGCCATTCTTATGATGGTAAGGGATTTTAAAGAACCTCTTAATATAGTTACAGATTCACAATATGCAAAAAGAGTTATCTTGCATATTGAAACCGCTGAATTCATACCAGATGACACAGAGTTGACTTCATTGTTTATCCAGGTACAGGACATAATTAGGAATAGGCTTTGTTCAATGTACATAACACATATCCAGTCCCATACTGGTCTGCCTGGCCTTCTAGCACAAGGTAACGCTGAAATTGACCAATTATTGATTGGAAGCGTTCTGCAGGCCTCAGAATTTCATAAAAAACATCACGTCAATAGTAAAGGCTTAAAGAAAGAGTTTTCCATTACATGGCAACAAGCTAAGGACATTATAAAGAGATGTCCTACTTGTTCTTTCTATAATCAAACACTGTTGCCTGCAGGGAGTAACCCAAAGGGTACTCAAAGGAATTAAATCTGGCAAATGGATGTGTTCCACTTTATGGAATTTGGTAAATTAAAATATGTACACCACACCATAGACATGTATTCAGGTTTTCAATGGGCAACTGACTTGAGCTCAGAAAAAGGCTGATTTGGTAATCACACATTTATTGGAAGTTATGGCCATCATGGGTATACCTGCACAAATAAAGACAGACAATGGTCCAGCATATGTATCTAAGAAAATGGAATGCTTTTTTTGCTTATTATAATATAAAACACATTACAAGTATACCAAATAATCCTACAGGTCAGGCAGTTATAGAAAGATCAAATCGTACTATAAAGGATATGCTGAAAAACAGAAAGGGACGAAAGATACCCTCAGAAATAGATTGCATAATGCTTTATTAACCTTGAATTTTCTTAATGCTAATGAGAAAGGAACAACAGCAGCAGAGAGGCATTGGATAATGGAAAAAACTTCTGAACTAAACCAACCTGTTTATTTCAAAGACGTGCTGACCTCTCAATGGAAGCCAGGAGATGTGCTACGTTGGGGAAGGGGTTTTGCTCTTGTTTCCACAGGAGAAGAAAAATTGTGGATACCATCAAAATTAATAAAGGTTCGATTTGAAGAGGAGAAACCTCTTGGAAAGGAGAAATGACAGCTCATCTACAATGATGATATTCATACAAGTGGTAAGAAAAACATAGAATGGGGGCAGGGTTCTGTTCTTATCTCCACAGGAAAACACTCATCTTTGAAAAATTCAAGGGACCCTGGATATTTGAATACTGACAGATGGAAAATAATGGCCCAATAGGGACTATCAAGAGAACTAAATAGGTTCTGTAAGTAAAATATACTAAATCATATTTCTAAATTTATAGAGCTGGTTTTGGAGTTGGACTCTGGCTCAGTCCCTCTCTAATTCCAAGCCTGTTGTTAAAAGAAAAACCCAGAGTTTCTGGAGTTTCTGTCTCATGTCAAGAGCCATGATATGGGACAGAAAGAAATATGAGTTTAGAAAACATTTTTACTTTTCTTCATATCTATCATACCTTTCATTAAACATATCTATCATGCCTTTCATTGAATGTATGTATGTCTGTATATGTCTATATGATTAATGTTTAAGTTTTCTACAGTGAGCAATGAGTTTTTCCTGCAGTGACATTTGAAGTTTCCAGGAAGAAGATTGGGGCCCCATAACAACAACTCCACCCGGTTGATATGACGTCATGATACTGATAGTGCTACTATAAGACCTGTTTTGGGTTCCAGCTGCACAAGACGGTTCCAACATGGTTAGCTGAAATGGTACACATCTTGTACAACATTCTGGCCAGACCTCCACAAAATACTCAGAGACTATTTGCAATTTTAAAAGACATTGATCTTAAAATTTAACCATCATTTTACTTTCACAGGATCCCCCAGAAAAAACGACGCCCCCATGACAGCTGGAAGTAATTCTAGAGAACGATGTCCCCTCTCCCAGTAAAGTTTGTCCTTGGGTTTAGGGACATCATTTAGGTTATAATTAGTATATGGTTGAGGGTTGGGGGAATTTTATAAGTGCAGAAATCTAAAAAAAAAAGAGGAATAATTGGATGATGGGATAATAGATTTGTACTTCTGAGTTATTGTTTTTAGACAAATATATTGATATCGATTCTTGTGTATTGATACAAAGTTAAATTATGTTGAGTATTGTATGCATGCATGCTTCTACCTCTGTTTAAAACATTTTTATGTACTGATATATATTGTATTGATATATGTATATTTTTCATATTGCATTATACATTTCTACCTCTGATTAAGATACTTATAGGCTAATCAGGTTCTTTAGATAAATAGAGATTATATTCAGTATAGATAAATAATCTTCAACCTTTTCAAAGAGCTGTAGAAAGTGGCCTTTAATCTAATTCAGAGTTCTGTGGTAGTGAGACTCAATCGCTCCTGGCAACACTGATCTATTCCCGAGAGAATGTTGAGTACCAAAGACACTCCACCTGGAGCCTTTCTTCTTGGCAGAACTGGCCTTTGGGTAAAGAAATGCCCATACCTCAACTACTGACAGAGTTACAAAGTATCCGTAAATGGATAAAACAGGACTGTCATATCCTGCCAAAACAGGGTAAGATAGTTTTGAAAAGTTTCTTGCCTTTGAAAATGGTATGTCAGTAACGTTAGGCCTTAGCCAAAGTTGGTTGCTTCAACGCTGAAAACATGACTTTTGGTGTTTGCCAAGTTAGCCAATTGTTTCTTTGATTTGTTACATTTTCTAGAAGTTGTTTGATTGCACTTCCTAATTACTCAGGTAACATTATTTCCTTTCTCAGATCTTTGATGGGATTGAAGATTATATAAATGTAGTTACTTTCCTCTCATGACTTGACCAAGTTATTTGTTATACAAGACTTAAGCTAGTTAGAATAGGATATTTGTATTTATTGTATATAATTTCGTAGATTTGTACTTATTGTATATAATATTGTAGTAGGCTTAGAACTCTCTTACTTAAACAAAAGGGGGAGATGGTGCGGGAGCTCCTTCCGCTCCTTCAGCCAATAGCCGCTGAGAAACCAGCCCATTGGGGCATGGTCTCTCTCTCTTTAAAAAAGCAGTGGCTGTCCTCCACTCTCTCTCTGGCTTCCAGCTCTGCTTCTGGTTCCTAGACTCCTTTCCTGTTCACACAGAGGGGCTATTGTCTGGGACGGTAATCTGTAAGTTTTTTTCCCCTTTGAATAAATAACCACTCTGTTAATCATAATTCCAAACTGGTGTGGGATTGTTTGTGACTTATGCCTTCAAAACTTTATTAATTATAAAATTGTTTGGTCTGTTAGCTCAGGTATCTTATTATCTAACTCTTACATCTAGAATTAACCCATTTCTAATATTTTATATTTTACCATGAAGATTGTGGTTTGTTACCTCTTGTTTCTTAGGTGGATACATGGCATCTCTCTGACTCAGTCTTCTCTCCTTTTCTATCTCTGCTTGGATTTCCTGCCTTCCTATATTCCGCTCTGCCATAGGTCAAAGCAACTTCTTTATTAACCAACAGTAATAAAGCATATTCACAATATACATAGGGGAATCCCACATTATCTCTTCTTTCTGTCTAAATAAAAGGGAAGGTTTTAACTTTAACACAGTAAAATTACATATAACAAAACAGGTTTCAAGCAAGAATTGCAGTTGCAATATATATTTGTGAGTCTAAAGTTTCATATCTAATTTATCTTTTATCATAACATAAGGAAACTATGTTAGGAAACTATATATATATATATATATAGTTTATATATTTTAAACTATATATATATATAGTTCCTATATAGTTCCTATGTTAGGAAACTATAACTATCATCTGTCTTCAACCCCATCAAAGATCCCAGAAGGATATACTATTACCAAAGTAAACAGGAAGTGCATTATAATTAAATTCTAAAACTCTAGAATTGACAGAGACATCTTGCTGTCTGGACAGTTGCCCAAAGTTCTTCTGTAACATTGGAACATCTGTCTTCGGCCTACAAGCCATTAGTATATGGCAAGAAATCTGAAAGACTAGTTTACTTGTATTGGCAATTTGTCATTCACTTTTTTCTGTGTCCTGCAGAATGTCTGGTAGACTCTTTCATTAAGCAGGAACCCTGAAGGACCATCTCTATCTTCTTTAGGGAAGTTCAGCAGTTGTTTTTCTGTGAGTCCTGCATATCCAGTTTATACAACATACTGTCAAGCAGTCCAGGCAAGAACAGTTTCTTGTCCAAGTGGCTAGCTTTGTTGCATTGAAGGCAAATTCCATAATGAGTTGCTTCAATGCCTATCAACTTCTCTGAAGTTCTTGATGCTGCCAGAAGCAGACATGTCTCACTATCGAGAAAAGTCCAAGTTCTTAAAACCTTTTAAATGCCATATTATGTAGGTCTTTGAAGTGTTGAAGATTAGTTATCTAACTGAAATATATCTCTGCATATCTAGAAAACCTAACTAACATAACTATAAGTTTAACTATTATAAATGACTATCTATTAATCTATATTTTTAATTATACATTACATTTTTAATGAGCTGCACAAACACAATACCTTAAACAATAACAGAAACACATATGCACAGTATAATAAAATTGACCTTAAATTTGTATCAATAGACTGAAGTCCATACTAATGCAAAGTATTCATCTCATTATCATATCCCCCTATTTTTTTTTTTAGAAATTGACTGTACCTATTAAACCATTTATAATCATCCCTTTTAAATGAAAACACATACTTATAAACAATAATTTTGAAAATTTGGGCATGTTTTCTCCAAATTGCTTCCTGCTGTTTGTTGAGCAAAGTATTTTTAGGGTCCATAGAGACATTTCAGGGGCTCTTGTTCCATCAAACCAGATTAGCCTTGATGGAATCTATAGGTTCCCAGCCTCTGTGGTAACAAAAACAGAACCTCTTTTCCAAAGTAACATATCCTTATACTCAAATTTTGAAGTCAAGATACCTTTAAAATATTATATGTTGGTTTAGCTTAGCAGCCCATACAATGAAATGTCTCTCTGTAATTAGCTCATCCAAAGCCAAAAAATTCAAGGAAAACAGAATAGTTTGCATAATCCAGATTCTCTGTGTATTTTCCATCTTTAAGTGGCTTTTTTACATTTCTATGACGGCCTATACCCATTTTCTTTATTTTTCTTAAGCCTATGTACATTTTTAAAACTTATTATGACCCAGTCAGAGGTTTGTTTTTGTCTGAATCTGTCTTTATGATGTATCTGTGATCCCTTTTTGATCACTGTTTTACACCGTTAAGCTGGTGTGGCTAGGACCAGAGCTGCTTTGCCTGTCGATCCCACACTGCTCTGCTTTCCAATTGGCAGAAGTCTGTTTACCACCAGCTCTGGAAGCCATGCTTACCATCCCAAAACTGGGGAGCAGTTAGCCCATGCCGCCACAAAGGCTCTTTCAACACATTACCCACAAACCCCATGCAAGTGCTCCATAGTAAGACCTCCTGAAAGAGCCAGAGTCATTTGTGCCACCAGCACAAACCAGAAAGTTGTCTCTTAAAGGAGCCACACAATTCTTGCTGTTAACGCTGAGTCAGGAAGCTTTCTCTTAAAGAAGTCACGCCTCTGCTCATCAGCAGCAAACAGACCTTATCTGAAAATATGCTTCTATCAAGAAGTTCCAATTGACTAATATTTTTGTGGGTCTAGAAGTCACCTTTTTTAAGCTTTCTTAGGCTTTATGTGAATATTCTTGCCAAACATTTGGTTGCCATTTGTAAGCAGAGACCACACTTACATTTCCTGGCTGCCCTGACCTGAATAATAACATAGAAACTATATTAATTAAACACTATTTGGCCTGTTAGCTTAGGCTTCTTAATACCTAACTTTTACATCTTAATTAACCTATTTCTAATATTTTATATTTTACCACGAGGTTCATGCATTGTTACCTTTTGCTTCTTTGGTGGTTACATGGTGTCTTCCTTACTCTGCCTTCTCTATTATAAATCTAGTCATTGAGAGATTCAAAAGCACTTGAACTGTAGTAATAACCAGTGTGGAAAATTACGTTCATGGGTGTGACAGTGGCAGAAACATTATGGGGTAGCTAACCTCTTTCTGATCGAATTTAAGTCCTGCTCTACAAGAGGAAACCTGGCAAGTCTGGTCAAGAACGCATGGTTTGAGAGATTGCAGGTCCAAGGGCGCAAACCTCTTACTACTATTTTGCTTTATTACTACTATTTGCTAAATAAACATGGTAGCAAACCACCCTCTAAATTCATATTCCTCTACCTGTAGTTAATTCAGCTCTCAGACTCCATCTGAGAATTTTCTTTGTGCAGTGGATGGTGGCTAATACAGAAACTCACTACTGGTTAAGGTGAAAAGAATAAATGACTGTGGAGGGCTCAACCATAAACAAGACATCTGTATCACACCCCTTCCCAAGACTCAGGAGCCATTGAGAGAGAGGAGGAAAAAAGATTGTAAGAGCCAGAGGTTGGGGAGAACTTAAGTGATACACTGTCTTCTGGTCTTGTTAGGACTGCCACACTCATGAACTCAGCACCGCTATGGTTGACTGTGTAAGACCTGCACAAGGTTAAGCCAGTCAGCAATGTAGAGCAGAGTGGGAGGGGTTCATGAGCCCCTGCCCCTAACTCAGGAGCTATCTACCACTGATAGCTTCTGAGGGAGTGGGAGTCCATCTTTAAGAGTGTGGTTTCTGGTAAGTTGACTACTTTCCAGTGAATGATTCCAAACCCAGAAGTATATGGAAGACACTGACTGGAGTTGACATATTATTAAGTAAATGAAAGGAAAGAAAGAAAGAAAGAAAGAAAGAAAGAAAGAAAGAAAGAAAGAAAGAAAGAAAGAAAGAAAGAAAGAAAGAAAGAGAAAGAAAGAAAAGAAAGAAAGAAAAGAAGGAAGAAGACAGAGCTGGGGCTAGGGTGGGAAAGTAAGGGTAGATTTGAGAGGATTATGGGGAGTGATTGAAGTTATTATGATCAAAATAAGCTGCATATTAATATATATTATTTATATAGTATATATTAATATACAGCATATATATATATATATATGTATGTATCTTGGATGCTTCTAGAGGTAACCCCATATGATTTAAAGAACAGAAGGTAGAGTTTAGAAACCGCCCCACAGAAACAGAGGAAGGGCAGAAGCAAGCCAGCTGTGGAAGTTGAGTGTTGTCTACAAATCACACTGGCTTCAAAGAAAGGGGCCAACAGCTCTCACAGGGTGCTGGTCCCAGGCCCTGGAGTTTCATTCTTACTTCTTTAAGCTCCCTCCCTGCTCAGCTGAAGTTTAGCCATTGTTTTAGGCAGTCTTTTCTGAAGGACTAGAACTAACAGAATGTATAAATACAAAAGAAGAACAGATATGGCTATGGGGTGTAAAATTCCTTTTTTTCTAGAAATGGGTTCACTCTGGAGATGGACACTGGTCTTGTCACTGTGGAGATCTTTCTGCCTTGAAGGACAGATGGCCCATGCTTTGCCTCCTTTGTCCCTGGAATGCCATTGGGAATTTTGGGCTGTCTTGACACACTTGAGTAAGGTTCCCGGAGAGGCAGGAACTCCTCATGTACCATAGGACCAGGCACCAAGCCAGGGTTGAGCCTACCTGGAGCAGCCTTTCTCTCTGCTGCTTGGATCTCATGGGTACAACAGTGTTGCTTCTGGTGGCCATATATGTTCCACACACATTCTCAGCTTCACAAATCATACATGGGATGAGGCAGGAGGACTGACCTCCCTTTATCCAACTACACAGGGGCCAGAGATGGCAGAAAGTTCTAGAAAAACAGCCTTCTAGCTGCACTGAGTATTAACTTCCCCTTCCTCTGCATTCTGCAATGTGAGTAAAGAAAACACTGAATTTTAGGAACATTCAAATCTGTAACTTTTGCCCTGAGGACACACCAGATAGTGCTAAGTTGCAGTCAGGGAGTGATCAGGCCTCCACACAGGTTCTGAGGCCATCCTAACTGTATTCATCCTTAAAGTTACCTACCTCCAAGATGGGGAGTATGTCTTTTAAGTTGTGCAAACCCCAAAGTTGATCTGGTTCTTTTGTTTGTTTGTCTGTATGTTTTCCTGTGTTTTTCATTTTAATTGGAGGGAAAATACCCTCTTAGGCAGTTCAGACTCTTCAACTCAGAGAGGGCCATTTGTGTCCAGAGGGCTCCTGTGATCCAGTTCATTTGTAGGCCATAGACTGGGTTCAGGAACGTGGCAGTCTGAATGCCTGAAACACATAATCCAGTAACTGCTCAGTCCCTGATGCTGGGTGTCTCCACATTTCCCATCTGATGTTGAAGATTTGTAGCTCCCTAGAAGATCACGCATATCTGTTTTGTGCTGGAAGACTGGAGAAGCTGGATCCTGCATCAGCAGAGGATGGGGGCCGCAGTGATGGATTCACTCAGGAATAAACAAAGGCAGGTCACACCATGTTTTTTTCTGCAGTGTCTCACAGATTTAGTAGGGCCTTGGGCTTACAGGGAAGATGTGTGTCTCTGAACAGGGACTCACCCCTCCCTCCAGAGCTGTGAAGTGGGTGATTGGCTGGCTTCCTGCTATTGTCATTGGAGGTACCAGCTAGTGTGAGAGTCTTTATTACTGTCTTTTGTTGACTTTGCTTTTGTGTTTTTATAAAGCTCTAAGGGCTCTTCAGAGATGTTTCGCTGTTTATTTGTTTTTTAAGAACACAATAACACACACACACTGTGACTAAGGTGAGGAGGAAGCCAAAGCTTCAGGCACTATTTGGTGGTAGGGATATGTAATTTGGGAGTGTCTTGGATGTTGAGGTCACACAAAAATCAGAAGAGGAGCTTTTTGTACAGCTCAAGGGGAGGAAAATCTCACTGATTCAAAAAGTCCCCTGAGTCTTTAACGCTGGCTGTGGTCCCAGATTTTTAGCCTGGGCTGGCTGCAGACTTCCATGAGGCAGCCAAAAGGTTCCTGCATGGCTGTGGGTCACTGCCAAGGGGTGACCTCTCTAATCTAGTCCATTGTGGACAGTACAGGGGTCTCCAGGAAGTCACTGTGACCTGTGCTGGCCCACGGGTAAGGAGTGGGAAGAAGGTAGGACCATGGGTGAGGGTAGAAGGTCACGAAGTCCATAGTCAGGGACAGCATGACTTCAGGTTGAGCGAACCCACTGGGCCAGGCCTGCTGGTGATGTTGTTCTGAGATCCTGAGGCTGAGACACCGGGAACAAAATCCACACATCAGACACTAACTAACACAACAACAGGTACCACACCCACAGACACTACACACGACAAGCACAATACCCACCAGCAAACCCCACACACCACACCCACAGTCACAAGCCCCACACACCACATTGCACCTCTGACACCACATGCCACACCCACAGACACTATGCACTACAAACACTGTATGCCACATACTAAATACCCCACCCACACATTCCACACACAGTAAGTTATAATCTCTACCCACAGAACAGATGTACATAGAAATACCACTCCCAAATAGCAGACATGTTCCACACTACACACATGCACATCACTTATATCATATTATCTCTCTTCCCACACAAATAAATTTATATCATGTACTTCATGCATACTTTTGGCAGATCTTTTGAATTTACTGTTTGTGCACATATTGTATGACATACAATGACATTTATGTGGACTTTTGTGTGTTTAGATGTGTGCAGTAACAAGTCGCTCATGTAAACATTAAACTGCCAGCATCTCTTCCTCATGCATGGCTCCTTCTGGGCCTAGGCCCTGTAGCAAAGAGAAGTAGTTTGGGGTTTGTTGTTGGTTTTTCCCTCATCTGAGCCCTGGCCTTGGTTTCTTTCACAGTGAAGGGTCAGTCCAGAAACAATCGCTTTGGGCTAGAATGTGGTTTAACTAGTGTGGCAGAGAACGAGGAGGCAAGAACTCAGTTCCCCCCTTCTTCCTTTTCCACACTGAGTGGCCCTGCCTGTCAGTCCTGTCCTGCGCAGTGGTTTTGGTACACGACGGCAGTGTGCTCAGAAATGGAAACACAGTCTTAGACCTAGAACTCCAAGGAGAGCCAAGGAGCATATGCTTTATTCAGTGGCCTTTTAGGTTGCTCACAATGTGGGGTGTCAGTGGAGGGAAACCCACCTTTGTCGGCAGCCTGTCGCTTCTCACAGCTCTGGTGACCTAGCTCAAAGGTTGGTCTGTGGGCACAAGAGGCTTCTGTGGGAGAAAGGTCTTCCTGCATGTCTTGGGCTCAGAGAAAATGCATTCACGGCCTTGCAACTAATCCAGGCATCTTTGCCAGAGTGCTGGTGTGTTCCTGGGAACAGGCTTTTCCAGGGGGAAAATGTAAGCAAGACCTCAGAATAACTTAACAGTTTCCTCACAGTCCTGCCACTTCCTGCCTCCGACGTCTTTTCCGGCTCATTGTACAAATCCTGATGTCACCTTGAAGTCTCAATCCTGAGAACCAGCACGCAGCCCCGCAGACCTGACGCAAGCAGGTCAGTCACCCGTGCACTCCCTGTGGGTCAGAACGATACTTTATTGATCATTATCCCAGTTCTCAGGGAAGCAGGCGGGTGCGCACCGCCTCTTCCTCTCCTTGACCTATCCTTATTTAGTTTCCTGCCCTAACTTTTCCTCGCACCTCCAGACATCCAGCAGGCCCCACAGTCCTCCATCAAAACCCACGCCCAATTTCAAAGTTCCCACTCCCCTCCTTATACTGACAGCTCAAGTTTGCACGGTCATCCACAGTTCTGGGGCCGCCTCCCAACCAAGCAGCCATTTCCACGCTGGTGCCCTTGTCTGGCCAGACAGACAGACATTCAGACAGTGTTACTGCCCTGGGCTTCATTAATTCCTGAAACCATTCTATCTAGTGGTAGCCAGTTCTAGAGACAGTAAAAGATTTGTCTTGAATGGTCCCTTCCAGGTGGGGACCTGGTGTAGGAGGGTCTTCTGTTTGTGTGTTGCTTTCATTGGTTGAATAAAGAGACTGCCTTGGCCTAGGGCAGCCCTTAGGTGGGCAGAGTAGCCTGCCACTCCTCCATACTACAGGGACCTACCAGACCATTCCCCTTACCTCCTCTGTGGATCTCCTTCACACTGGCCACTCTTGGCCACCCTAACCACTGGCCTGGTGTTAGACAGCACAATATATTCTCAAAAAATCTCCATTTACCAAAACTAACAATGCCCAAGTCTGTTACCCCTGCCTTGCCTGTTCATTTCTGCAGAAGCCACAGCAATGGCCCCTGTTAATGTTTTCCTGAGGTCTCCCCGCCTTCTGATGGGCCCTGGTGCCTCCCACATGGCACTATCTTGTTACTGTAAGTGACAAACTTATCAATGGCAGTGTCTCTTGATCTCTGGGTCTTGCCAATACTCAAACAATAATACAACACATTTGTTTATCTTTTTCATTTTCTCTCTTCCTTTCAGATGCCAAGGCTCATTAAAGCAGAGCCCTGGTATGTGGTTCCTATTTGTTCATTTGATGTATGATTAATAAAACCTCAGGCTCAGAAACTAGGGTTCAACCTGAAGATCCAAAAAGCATAACAGCTGACCACCGGCTCTTATCTCAATCTCAGACTGATATGGCCATCCTGCCTCCATGAATCTCAGAATAAGACTGTGTCTGAGAGCTGTCTCTCCATCCCCCCCATCTTATTTTCCCCTCTAGGTCTGGGATTAAAGGCATGCACCACCCAATTTCTACAGCAACTAGCATGGCTACTGGGATTAAAGGTGTGTGTTACCATAACCTGGTCTGTAAGGTCGATCAGTGGGACTGTTTTACTCTCAGACCTTCAGACAGTCTTTATTTATTAAAATACAATTGAAATGTCACTACGTCCCTTAGTTAATGTCTATTAAATGCTTTGAAAACAGCAAACGTGTTTTGGATTTAACTTTTAACACTCCATTTGGGTGTATTCCACAGTGCTTTTTTCTCTCCTGCCCAGGGCCAGGCATTAGCTAGGAGCCATTCCTAGCTGTGTGCTCATCTTGCCTTAGTGCAATTCCTTGCTGGCACTTTAGCTGTGTTCTCAGCAGGCATGGTGACAAAGGCCATCTTCCCTGACCTGAGCAAAGCTACTGGTCTGCTTGCCCTCGCTGCACACCCCTTTGGAGTCCACAGTTGGCCTCAAGTCAGTGTGGTGCAATCACTGACCCCAGCTGTGGGTCCTTGTTGAGAGGGCTTGGATCGCGTAATGGTCTTCATAGTTTAGATGCTGAAGTAAGGCCTGGATTCGATTTTGAGCAGAAAGTCAGGAAATGGAGTCAATATTCCAACTGGGTAGGTGGCAGGACTCGTTTCTGTTATAGCACTCCATCTTGTTAGTTGGCGAAAGCAAAGCACAAATTGTTTCTTGTCCTGTGACCAAATCACGGCTAACCAGACCAGAGCCCCGTGGCTCTAACGCAGCGGTTCTCAACTTTCCTATTGCTGCAGCTCTTTAATACAGTTCCTCGTGTTGTGAGGACCCCCAACCACAAAATTATTTTTGTTGCTACTTCCCAATTGTAATTTTGCTACTGTCATGAATCACAATGTAAATATCTTGAAAAAGTATGAACACATGGTGTAAATGGAATGAAAGGGTTGTTGGACCCTCAGAGGGTCTCGACCACAGCTGGAGAACCTCTGCTCTAAAGCACATGTGCACTTTCATCCAGGCCGTGGGTGGGCAGACTTCCCTCTAGATGCGGTCATCTCCCTTTTAGTGGAATCTCTTGGCATCTCATATCTCACAGCATGTTTAATTCAGGGAGAGAGGCTCTATGACGGCCATCCAGACCTGCCCTTTGGGATCACGTACCTGGACTCTTCCAGTAACTTCTGTTCATTGTTTTTCGTGTAGGCTCTCAAGAGAGATTTCTAGAGTTTATTGGACATGGGTCAGCCTATTGTTCAGCTCCACTGAGGAGACTCTGCCCCATTACTAGTTAGACTCCATAGGGAGCTCAGAGGCCACAACAAAGTCAGTTAAGACACAGCATTGGAAGATCTAGGGGAGCACTGATGCTCCTTCTAAGGCAGTGAGATAGGGAGGTCTCGAGTCAGTGGCCTTCCACATTGACCTTCTCTCACCTTCTTAGAAACCAATAGCCCTCCCATTGGCCAGAGCCAAGATATGGCCCATTAGAGAACATGCTGGAACCTGTGCATTCTTTAAGAAAAACTTCCTTGGCACCTTATTTGCCTGACGGCCTGAGGCTCACTCTGCCTGAGCAAGTCAACTTTTTGGAAGAGCCTTCTGTGCTCTCCCAAACTGCATGCTTCTTTTAAGACCTATCTTCTCCCAGTTGCTTCATAACCTTTCCCCAGCAGGGCTCCTCTGATCTCATTACCTCCTCCAAACCTACTAAGGGCTCTTAATTCCTAAACCCTCTTCCTCCAAAGTGTTATTCTGCTTCCTATAGAGCCTGGGCCACATGCTTGTGTCTTAGTGCCTGCCTGGCAAGACTCTTAGGTCTGTCAGGATCATACAGCATGATGTACTATTGATTCTCATGTTTTTCAAAGGAATGGGGAGGAGAAAACTCTAAACACCTCAGATTGTTCTTCTAACATTAATGCTGATGACTCACAAAGCTCTCTCTACTCCCTCCTCTTCAGTGCCACCCCCCCACCACCACACACACATAGTCTTCAGCTGACGGGCTGATCAATACAGCTACCACTAAGGCCCAGAACCAGGGCTACAGATTGGTCCATCTCAACATACACCTAATCTAGGAACTGTTGGAACATGTGATGGAGACAAACCTACAAATCCAAAACAGTAGAATCTCCATGATAAAAGGCAACAACAGGATATCCAAGATGAGCCCCAGCGAGAACCCATTATGGGTGGTGTAGCAGAAGCCAGAGGCCTGGAACCAGACCAGTGACTTGTGACAATAAGCACTTGTAAGTAAAGATGAATGGACTCGAGGACTCACAATATGACCCACAGGCCACACTATAGCTTCCCTGACAAGAGTTTTCCCCTATTTGTTTATTAGGTAGTTACTGGATTGTATTGTTTGGTTGGTTGGTTGGTTTGGTTTGAGGGCTTTCTTTTAAATTTTGTTTTGTTTTGGAGAGGGTTGCAAGGGCAGGGAGAGATATGAGGGGATGGGGAGATAAGTGGGAAAGGGGTATATGATGTGAAATCCACATAGAATCAATACAAATATAAAAAGCAAATACACATATGGAATTAGCAAGTAAGCCAGCCGTTGGCTGGTTTGCTGATCGTCCTCTCGGGTCTCTTTAGTGGCACCAGGTGATGCCTATGTCCTCTCCACAGCAAACCCAAGTCAGATTTTCGTCACTTTTCTCAGTTTCTTTTTCCCTTCCTTGCAGTAGTCGAGTTTGAATTTTACACATAGTAAAGTTCACTCTTTCTGGTGTCGAGGTATTGGTTGTGCATTTTGTGTTTCTTCTTCATTTTCTACTATGGTCATAAGAATCAAGAGTGATAGTTGTCTTTAGCAGACTCCAGAGTGGTCCCTTAACTTTGTGTGATAAAATACGTGCTGAAGCAAGAGTTGGTTAGAGTGGGGTCCAGTATTTCCAAACGTGTCTGTGCATTTGTAGAGAACTGGGTCTCCACAGCTTCTGCTGATGCAAGCTCCTCATTCTTTTTAGAGTGTGCTTCTCTCTCATGCTGTCCAGCAGCCCGAACACTTTCCCTGGAGCATCTGCCCCTTTCCAGAACTTTCTATCTCCCTTTTCAGCTTTTGATCATTCCTTCTTTCGTCTCTTCAATAGAAATCTCTGCAAACCATAGTGGGCTTGATGTCCCTATTCTTAATAGTGTGTATGAACAGTGGAGGGAGGTTGCAGAATGGTGTCCATGAATGTTCCCCTGACAAAGTAAAGAGGGGTGTGGAGAAGACAGTACGTGGAGCATGGAGGAAGGCTCCATTCATTTTTATTCTGTTAGCGAAGAAACAAAAAGTTATAGTGCAGCTATAACTTAACTATAACTATATCTATATCTGTGTCACAAGGTCCCAGGCACCACTGAGGACAGCAATGCTCTGTGAAAATGGAAAAGAAGATGAGCAGGAAGGACATTAAGCCCAGATATCTCCTACTGTACGTAACACAAACCAAGCTGTGTCCATGTCTCATTAGTTGTAATCCTAAATGTCTTCTCTTGTGAAATTAACAGCTTGTATGATGCCTTCACTCTAAAACAAACAAACAAATGAACAAAAAAATGCCCCTGCCTCCGATGTATAGACTTGCCGTTCTGTACTCCTGAGAGTCTCAGATTCAAAGCGAAGGAGAAACTAAGCCAAGAATGAGCTGTTCTTGAGGACATGCCAATTCAAATGCAGTTATCCCTAATAATTACAGCAATTTTCACATCATAACTTCAGTTGACATGTCTATTGTGTTTTTCTTTCTAAAAGCCCTGATTGCAACTTTGAAGCTGACTCTACTACTCTCTGCTCCTGGAGCCCTGAGCTCAGGGAGCAAACTATGCCTGCGCTGGGGGTGAGACAAACTAGCTGGGAAGTCACTGGCCTCTGGAAAATCACGAAGGCATTGGCCCCTGTAGGGCATGGCTGGTCATGGGATTTCTGAATAGCCTCATGAACCTTCAGGAAGCAAGTCCAGAGATAGAATTTCCAAATAAGGAATGCTCATCTCAGTACAAATAGACACAAGTCAAGGAGCTTAAAATGAAAGAAAAAAAAATTGGAAGGTTAACTCCTAAAAAAAAAAAAAAAAGCTATTACTGTTTTTATTTTAACTTGTGATGGAATATTTTTACCTGGTAAGCTTTCCACATATCTGTGTACAGTGATGATCTAGCAAGAGCAAACTTGGTGTTTTGGGTTAGGTGCACATGAGGGTTAGGTGCTGGGAGGCCCAGCATCTCTTCAATGTACTTAGTCTTCATTGCACTTCTTTTCTTGGACAGGGTGCGCAGCATTAACCATACGATTTTTATCACAAATGGAAATCAATACAAGAAAAATAACTGTGGTGATGCACAAAGTTTAATGTACTACAAACTGACCATATTCAGAGAAGGATCAGTAAGAGGTATAAGAAACTCCTAATCAAGAGACACCATGGAGATAGGGGATTCGGATTAAAATGAAACCCTAATTAAATTGCAAACTAAAGCCTGGTAGGATGGCGTTAAAATAGGAAATATGCTCATATCACCCTAGGGAAAGGGCACTTCATGCTGCAGACTGAGGCTTCCTAGAGACCCCGCAGTGTGCGCGGCTCCCTTATCTTCCTCAGGCTGGAGTCTTTCCGCTCTGGGCTTACGAGGGGCAGATTCCTGATAACACTGTTATCAGGATAACACAGGATAACACAGGATAACACAGGATAACACTGTTATCCTCAGTTTCGTCATACCGCCATCTGATAAAAATATTTCATTTTTCAAGGGGAGCAATCATGTACTTCCCAGTACCATCCTCATAGACAAGAATCCACCAGACACAGGAAACAAAGTTTACCTGTGTATATACGTGCACCATTCCTGTTTTCTGTCATCTTTCTGTGATTTTATTCGTTTATCCCTAACAGTGTGCACTTCCTTCAGTGTCAAGAATGTCGCATTTCCATTGCATAGAAGAGTGCTTATGTAAACCTTCACACACACACACACACACACACACATTCAGATCTTTACACGCGCATCTAAGATTGACATGACACAATGGTGGTCTTCATGACAAAGTAAGAGGCATACTTTGCAACAGCCCATCAACTGTGCGGTTCGGTCATGTGCCTAAGATTCGTGCCCAGTGTGAGAGTTACCCAGGTAAGGGCAGCTGCTTTCTTTCACTCTCAGGAACGCAGCACACAGAGAGAAGTGGCTCTGTCCACAGGCAACACCCAAGCACCAAACTGGCTCCTCCTGCCTTAAAGTGGCGAGAAATAACATGTGTAATTATCACACAGGTGGACATACTACCTACTGAAGAGATGCCTCGGAGTATGTACAAGGTGCTGCAACTTGTCAGGGCAGCATGGATGCCCCATGGATTAGCTTTTGTATGCTGGCCCCAGCAAACAATTTCCAGCTGCTCCAATGCATCATGGGAGATTTCATTTCAGTAGTAATGATGGACACAGCTGACCAGCGCACACATTTTTAGTTGAAATATCATATGAATAGTGCATGTTCCTATAAGAGTCCTTGTTCCTATCTAAAATCCTATGACGTGGGCCTCAACTGTCCACACTTCTCTCTGTATTACTGTCTTTAAGGCTCCAAGGAATGGCCCATTGAGTCGAATTTCTAGTCTCAAAGTGTCAAATGCTTCCCCATCTCTCTAACAAATTACTTCCAATAGGCTCAAAAAGTCACAAGTCAACTCATGTTTCAGCAATTACTCCCCTTTCTCAGTCCCAATTTTTGTTCTAGTTTTGTTCCCAAGGCTGTGACCTAATATCCTGACAAAGCACAGTGAAGGCAAAAAAGGGCTTATTTCAGCTACAGTTCCTGGTTGCAGTTTGTCATTGACGGGAAGTCAAGCCAGGAACTTCGAACAGCTGACCGCATCACATCCACAGTCAAGAAATGAATGCACCTATGCTCATTTGCTTGCTTATTCCGCTGTTCATTTTCCCATTATTGTTCAGTCGAGGATTTATTGCCTAGGGAATGGTGCCACCCACATTGGGCTGTGATTTTGAACATGAATTAACTCAAGACGGTCTCCCACAGATATGCCTACATGCCAATCAAGGGTTCCTCATTGAGATTCTCTTTCCCAGTGATTGTCGATTGTGTCAAGTTAACAATCAAAGCTAGCCATCCCAGTACCCTTGTCCTTTCAAGTCTTTTGTGGGTGCTTTGCGGTAGCCTCCATTTGAAGGCTGCAATATGTACCTGACACACATCAACACTGTGCTGGGTGGTTTTGTGTGGCATCTTAACACAAGCTATAGAGTCATCAGAGGAAGGAGCCTCAGCTGAGGAAATACCTCCTTGCGGTCCAGCTGCAAGGAATTTTCTCATTTAGTGATCAGTGTGGGAGTGCCATCCCTGGACTTGTTGGTTCTGGGTTCTATATAAAGGTGGGCTGAGCAAGCCAGGAAAGGCAAGCCAGTAAACAGCTCCCCTCTGCGGCCTCTGCATCAGCTTCTGCCTCCAAGATCCTGCCCTGCTTCAGTTCCTGTCTTGACTCCCCTCAGTGGTGAACAGCAAAGTGGCAGTGTAAGCCAATAAACCCTTTCTCCCCAACTTGCTTTTTGGTCATGGTGTTCCGGTGCAGCAATAGAAACCCTAACTAAGACAAACACAATTGGCAAAGGGGAAGAAGCCAGGCTTCTACTTTCTTCTACTCTGACTTTGATAAAAATATCCTAGGATCTCTGCCGAAACCTCAGCTGGATGGTGAATTCAGAGCTTTTAGATCACTTTTGCTATGACAACCAGGTTGTCTCCTCTTGGCTTCAGTTTACACAGGTGCTCAGACATCTTCAGGGGATTCATTAATCACAATATTACTTCCTAGAGGCCATCCCTCTAGGACTACCCAGAAGTGACCTGAATCACCTCCTCTCAATCACAGCTCATCAACTACCAAGCATTTATGTTTGGCTTCCTTCTTCTTCTCCCAGGATCGACAAGCCCTTCCATTTAGACACAGTAACCAATAGTTCCTTCCAAGGTTTACTTGTGATTTAAAAGTGAGTTGACTTATTTTTCCATGTTATATGGAAATTGGCATTTATAGTTATAAGAATATTCTACAATGAAGCATTTCATACTATACACTTTAGATATTTGTATATCTATCTACCTAGTTAGCCCTATCTATCTATCTATCTATCTATCTATCTATCTATCTATCTATCTATCTATCTATAGAGCTTAACTTGAAAAGACTAATACATTTGAATGTAAGAATGAAAGACCAGCAGAAAATCAGAAGTTTCTCTCCATTTCCAGGATTAAATCTTGAGCCTCATCTAAGTAGCATCTTCATTTTATCTATTCTCTACTTCTTCTGTACTTGGAGGTGACAGAAAACTACTTCTAGTTCATATAAGAGCAAAACATGGGGTAGGGCCAGCCCACAGAGCAAGAGTCTCTAGAGACTATGGTACTGGGTGTGTATGGAGTAGAGCTTGCTAAGGCCAGATCTGACAAGATGGGAACCTGTGTGGACCAGCTGGGAGGCAGCATTGTTCCCTTCCAGGCTTCACAACACCTGCTCTCCTTTATTCAGGAGCGAAGACTCCACGGCAATAACCCCTGTGTGGCCAAATACGACCAAGGAAGGAGAAGGGAAAGTCTTGATGCTTTAGTCCAGGAACTTAAGACCGGTGCTTGCTCTGTGACTGAGTGCTAGCCTCCGGTGGGTTTCTGTATCTGAAGTGTCCACTGAAACTTTGGCCTGAGAAAGGATCCTAGTCAGGTTCTAGAGTCTTTTTTTTTTCTATTCAGACGGGGAGGAGGAGGTCCCATGTCTCCAAAATAAGGCAACTTGAGAAATGATCTGTGTTCAAGACCAGACCACCGCAGTCCAGAATCACTGACTTCCCGTTCTGTGCTGGGTGGAAGATGTACATGACCATGAGTCTGCTGGAAACACGAGGCAGCAAGTGCCTCAGGCCTCACTGCATATGTGCAAGCGAAACAGAGCAGTGGCAGGCTGGGGTGGCAGGAGAGATGCATCCGAGGAACCGTGTATTCTAAGCTGGCAATATCATGTGCTTTGAAGTAGCCTAATCCCACCACAGACTCACTTGCTGAAAGCACACAAGAGCCAAGAAATAGGCCACAGCCACTACAAGTTCCCACGAGCACCAAGATCTCTGCTGTTATTAGACTTTCCATGTAGCTGTCCTGCTGCAGCTCGGAGTTCATTTACAGTGTGTGCCAAAATGTCTGGCTGTAGGCATCCAGGCCTCTTGGGGCACTAACTCTCCTAGGTTCAGTTTTTCTGGCAAAGTTAGGCTCTGTCTCTCCGGTGGCTCAAACACAAGCCGTGTTTAAGAGACCAGCCTTGACAAAAAAAAATGTGGCTTGAGCATGGGGACAATAACATCTACAGGACTTGGCCAACTTGTATATCACAGCTTTCTTGAGTAAGAAAGTATCCCATGTACCTGGGATAGTATGGAGGGTCCATGCCACGAGGATTAATATTATGTATCAACTTGACGGGGACACAAATGTTAGTCCGTAAGGTTCAGTAAATACAATGAATGGATGTTGTTAACATTTGCATTCATCTCCATTTAACTCCAAGTTGAAAGAGGACCCACCACAATGTCTGCACATGTCATCTATTCAATTGCAGTTTTGCATAGCAAAACCCAAGCTTTCCTGGAAAAATAGACCTCTGTCTCAATTTTCAAAATATCCTGCCTCTGTTTCTTTCTTGCCGACCAGAACGATAGATTTCAGACTTTCTGTCACCCAAAGTCCTATAAGCCAACCCTACAAAGTTTCAATCACTTTCTTTTTCTCTGTTCATATAGAGTTGTCTCTCAGTATTCGCCATCTGGTTCCAAGACCTCCCTCTCTGGGTAATCCCCTGCACAGATGCGTGGGTCCTTGTGTGAAGTAGTGCTGTTGGCAGATTCTTTGGAGATAGCCAATACACTATAAATCAGCTCTAACTGACTTAGAATGACTACCACAATGTGTTGGGTAAATGGTTGTCATAGGGTATTGTGCATTGAATAGGAACAAGAAAAAAATATGTGCCTGTTTAGTATAGAAACACGTTTTACAAGCATTTTTGATCTATTGTTTGTGGAATCCACAAATATAAAACCATGGGAGGAGAGGCCCAGCTGTCTACATACATATACATGTGTGTGTGTGTGTGTGTGTGTGTGTGTGTGTGTGTGTGTGTGTGTGTAGACAGCTCCATCCTATTGTTCTGTTTCTCTGGAGAAACCTGAAGGATACACATCAGCACCATTCAGAAACAAAAGTATACAGCAGATGTCTATAAAAGGTATATGGAACACTTTATCCAAAGTGTTGCCGTGAGAAAACAGGATGTTGTCACAGAGGCGAGGAGAGAACTCCAACCTGGAAAGGCCAGACTGAGCCAGCTTGCCAGGAAGGTTACATAAGATGGAGATATGAAGATGCTGAAGTTGTTCTCAAATCCCTCAGCCCCTTAATCAAAGCCAAATAAGAAGATATTAAGGGAGAAATGCAGATACCAAGAGTCTCAGGCCCTAGAACAGGGTGAGGGCTGTAGGGAAGGAAGAAAATGGCTGCTATGCTAACTACCAACTTCTCCTTCTATGTGTATGTGTGCTTGTGTGTGTGTGTGTGTATGAGTGCATGCCTGCGTGTGTACGAGAGAGAGAGAGAGAGAGAGAGAGAGAGAGAGAGAGAGAGAGACTTTAATCATCAGAGCTACAGAAAGACTCATTCTTCAAGTCTCATTCCACACACTCAGCAGCAGTTCACGGGCTCAGCTGTCACACTGCCTCAGTCTCGCAGCTTTCCAAGGCCCCTTTCCTCCATCCTGTTGTTCAGACAGTGAGACGATGCAATGATCAGTTCATCTTTGAGACAGCTGCAGGCCTTGGGAATGCTCTGGACATTCTCTTTGTTAAAAAGCTGTGCCCTCGGAGAAGAGATTCCAGTGGCCTGTCACGGTGCTGATATTGTGACCAAGCTCAATCACCAGCTGTTGTCTGCTCCTGACTTTGGCCAGAGTGCCTGTGGATTGAAACACCATTGGAATCTGAGGAAAATGGTGTGCTTAAACAAGATCTGCCTGACGCAGCACAGTGTTGCAGCCTTGTATATTTAATTAACACGTGTTGCTCTTGGAAGTGAATTCCTAGCGCATCTTCACATCTGGAGCTATCACATAGCATGTAAAGCCTTATTTGGATGGTGTTGGACCAGTTGTACAAGATGTCTTGGGAAACATCTGTTGGGATTTATGAGTAAAGAACCGTTTAACAGCATGGGAAACACTTGTCTCCATTGTGCTGGTATGATCCAGTGACTACACACTCCAGTCGGGTCCAGTTGTTTTTCTCATGTCCCTTCATATGCATTACAGAGATGCCTTTCCTTCTAGTATTTATGCTTCAAGATGACGTCTGAACATCTCAGTGCTTTAGGGGGAGCCTGAGCATACTGTATTAATAACATAGTAATGAAGTTGAAAGCTTTTATTTTATGGAATAAATGTGAGTCACTTGCCTTTCTTCTGTGGCTAGTGTTCAGGATACAAACCCAAGCAAGCATTCTGAGATAGTGACTTTGATCCCTTTACTTGATACCTTGCTCCCATGTGAAACAAGAGCTTCCACAGTGCAGACCTATTTTGGCTAAAGCAGATATCTGTGTTATCTACATTATAAAACCAGGTGAACTTGGGCTGCTTGGTTGATGCCGGGCTGTGTGCCTAGCAGGTCAGCTCAGCCGTGGGAGCTGGGGAGCTGCTGTGAAGAGCAGAGAAAGAGGGAGTCTTGATCCATCTGGTGGGGCCATTTCTCTCTAAGTCTTACCAATATGCTTCTAAGTTTGTAATTCGAAGAACATTTGAAACAGATTCAATTTTTCAATTTGAGGACTTCTCTCTTTGTCTGACAGAGGAAATGAGGAGTGAGGTAGAAGAGTAGTTGCGTCTTCTTTCTCTGCCTCATTAAGTGGTGTGGAAGTGTGCATAAGTGTGTGTGTGTATGTGTGTGTGTGTGTGAACATAAGAGTGTATATAGTACATACACATATATGAATGTATATGTGTATGTGTGTGTTTGTAGTGTATATGTATATATGTGAAGGTGTGTGTGTGTGTCTGTGGTGTATATGTATATATTGAAGGTGTGTGAATGTGCTTGTATGTGTGGTGTATATGTATGTATGTTTGTTTGTACATGTGTGTTTGTGGTGTATTGCATGTATTTGGGGCTTATCTCATTTTAAACATTCTAAATGATTTAGTGATTTTTTTAAACGTGGTAAAATGTATGATAAAGATGTTTGTTGTTGAAATTTTCCATTTTGAAATCAACTTTTTATGCTAAAGAACTTCACCTACTCTGGAACACAATGCTTGCAGTCTATTTTTATAGAGTTCGAGTACACAGGCACTGCATAACTTCCTGAAGTGCGTGTCCAAGAGCGAGCTGCACAGACAGTGTGCAAAAACACACTTCTCTACTCTCCCAGCAAAGCTTTGGAGTTGATTTCGGAAGACTTTGTCTTTGTGTGCACTTTTCCATGGGAATTTTAAGGAAAACGTTGAGTTAACCTCATTGACATATAAGATGGGAAAAATGCAGGAGAACTTGCAATTTGTTTTGAGTAATTATGAATGAGCAGTATTTTCTGATCGTCTCTGGGTCCTAGCTTTGAGATGGAGAAAGCACATTATGGGGTGCAGGAGAAAATGGTCCCTTCGGGACATCGCTTCCCTGTGTCAAAGGAGAGCAGAGAGGCAATTCTCCTGAGTGTGCTGTGGAAGAGCCCTGACTGCAGTGTTCTGCCTCCCCGGAGGGTTTGAGGAAGCGCCCACAATCAGCTCCATTCCAGAGGCGCCTTTCAGCAGAGCTGTGTATCTCCCAAACTGTACAGTGAGTATATGTTTATGTGTTCATTTTACTCTGGAAATTACACCAGAAAAGAGGAAAATAGCAATAAATGTTAGGGCGAGCTGCTTGTTCATCCTGGCTGCCCAGAATCGAAATAATCACATAAAAACCGTATTAATTAAAGCACTGCTGGGCCCATTAGTTCTAGCTTCTTATTGGCTAACGTTTACATCTTAATTTAAACCATTTCTTTTAATCTGCATATCACCATGAGGTCATGGCCGACCAGCAAAGTTTTAGCATGTCCATCTCCAACGACGGCTCCATGGTATCTCCCTCTCTCTCCGCCTTCCTTCTCCCAGCATTCAGTCCAGTTTTTCCCGCCTAGTTCTGTTCCTCCCTGACATAGGCTCAAAGCAGTTCTTTCTTCATTAACCAATAAAAGCAACACACAGACAGAAGGACCTCACATCCCAAATAAAACAAAGCAAAGAGCAGCCGTCCAACATCAGTAGATGTGAGAACTTTTACTCAGAGACAGCCTTCCCTGATGTCACCAAAGGAGGAGAGCGGGGGCCCAAGAGCTGAGCAAAGAGGAACCCAAGGGCCTGGCAAGAACTTCCATGTACCTATAATGTGCCTATTCCATCTCAAAGCTAGGATCCAGAGACTATCAGAATATACTGTTAATTCATAGTTAATTAAAATGAATTATAATTTCTCCTGCGTTTTTTCCCATCTTATATGTCAAGGAGGTTCCCTCATGTTTTCTTTAAAATTCCCAGGGAAAATTGCACACAACGACAAAATCTTCCAAAAACCAATTCAAGAGAGTTGTTAAGAAGTATATGTAATCATGAGTCAGACAGTGGGGACAGGACCAGAGCAGGGAGGATGTGGGAGAAGACACCCTCCTGTGAACTAAGTCTGGGTCACTCAGAAGGTCAGAGGCGGCCCATGGGACAGAGAGCCACTGCCGAAGGTGGGGTGAAGCTAGTGGATGTTCCCAGCCCTGCCTTCGTTAGGAAAAAAAAAATAAACAAGACTTCCCTGAGAATTGGTGTTGCGAACCCTGCCCTTGCTGTGCTTCGGACATGATGTTATACTATCTTCCTCAAACAAACAAACAAAATCCCAAGCTGAGAAATGACCTGGCAGTCATCCAAAGCCTGGTGACAAGTCGGAGCCCGAGAAAACGTCCAAGAGAGGAAGAGAGGTAAAAGAGCCAGAACAATCGCCAGCAATAAAATTCCAATAGCAAGGGAAAAAAAGTGAACTCACAAACCAAAAAGAACGGCTTCATAGGATATGAGGCAGCAAGAAGCCATGAATAAGTTTCAGCGTCTAGGAAAGAAAAAAGAGGAAGCAGATGTTCAAAGCATCCTGGTATTGGAATATCAGACACAGAAGTCTTACAAAGTCCGTTCAGGAATTTAAAAGAAGCATTCGTGAGTTTTGAATTATCTGAATGAACGTCAAGCCAAATAGAGAGAAAAAGACCAAAACTTGTAGAAATGAAATGAAAAGTTATTGATATTAGGGGCTGAAAACTTAGAACAGCAGATTAAAAATGAATCAAGAACTAATAACGTTTTGGTCACATGCTCATTCAGTCCCAGTCCAGCTGGATTTGGTGAGCTCCCATTAGAACAGGCACACTGTCTCAGTGGGTGGATCAACCCCTCGCGGTCCAGACTTCCTTTCTCACCTTCTCCCTCCTTCTGCTCTTCAATTGGACCTTGGGAGCTCAGCCTGGTGCTCTGATGAGGGACTTTGTCTCTATCTCCATCTGTCACTGCACGAAGATTCTATGGTGATATTCGAGATAATCATCAGTGTGTTAGTGGGGTAAGGCCAATTCAGGCACCCTCTACTCTGCTGCCCAAGGACCTAGCTGGGGACATCCCCATGGACACCTGGGATCCCCTCTAGAGCCAAGTCTCTTGCCAACTGTAAAATGACTCCCTTAATGTAGATACCTTCTTCCCTGCTCCTTTATCTGCCCTTCCCCCATCTCCACCCTCCCACTCCACCAAGCTCTCGCCAGTCTTTCCCTTCTTTCTTCTCTCTCACCCTTTCCCCTTCCCCCAAGTCACCCCCCCACACCCCCTCCCAATGCTCCCAACTTTTGCCCAGCAATCTTGTTTGCTTCCAATTTCCAAGAGGATCTATATGTTTTCCATTGGGTTCACCTTGTTATTTGGTTTCTCTAGGCTTAATGTCCTATGTTTATGATTAGAGTCCACTAATGAGTGTGTACATACCATATTCATCTTTTTGGGTATGGGTTATCTCACTCAGGATAGTGTTTTCTTTTTCCATCCATTTGCATGCAAAATTCAAAATGTCTCTCTGAATGTGGATGAAATGGGGGGGCTGATTGAGAAGCCATTGATAAAGAACCTTTATCTGGCGATGGACAGAGATAGAGATAGAGACCCACATCGGAGCACTGGACTGAGCTCCCAAGGCCCAGAAGTAGGGCAGAAGGAGGGAGAACATGAGCAAGGAAGTCAGGACCGCAGTGGTGTGTCCACCCATGGAGACGGTGGGACTGATCTAATGGAAGCTCACCAAGGCCAGCTGGACAGGGACTGATGGAGCATGTGATCAAATTGGACTCTCTGATTGTGGCTGACAAAGAGGGCAGACTGAGAAGCCAATGATAATGACACCGGATTTGGATTCTACTGCATGTACTGACTTTTTGGGAGCCTAATCTGTTTGGATGCACACCTTCCTAGATCTGGATGGAGGGGGGAGGACCTTGGACTTTCCACAGGGCAGGGCACCCTGTCTTCTCTTAGGACTGGAAAGCAAGGGGAGGGGGAGTGGGGGGAGTGGGAGGGAAATGGGAGGATGAGATAATAAGTAAATAAAAGAACAAAATAAAATATTTGACATCTAAAAAAAGAACTAATAACATTTAAGATAAGAATATATTGTATAAAAATTATTTTTTAATTTAAAAAGATATGAAAGCCTGGTGGTGGAGACATAGGCCTTTAATCCCAGCACGCGGGAGGCAGAGACAGTTGGACCTCTGTGAGTTTGAGGGCAGCCTGGTCTGCAGAGTGAGTTTCAGGACAATCAGAGCTCTTACACAGAGAAACCCTATATCAACAAACCAAAATGAATGAATGAATAAATAAATCAATAAATATGACTGAAAAATTAATCATTAGGAAGATATTCAGTGCTTTTAATGAAAGAATAAATATACGTAAGGACCAAAGCAGAGGTGATTTCTCAGTAAGCCAGAGAGGAAGAGGAGAGCAATATGAACAAACTCATTACATATCAATAGCAGAGTTCCTCCCAGAACACAGAAGACTGGGAAATATGTTCAATATGCTGAGAGAAAAAATAGACCAAAGTATAAAGCTGCTGGGTTTTTTGCTTTTCCATATGAAGTTGAGTAGTGTTCTTTCAAGGTCTGTGAAGAATTTTGCTTGGATTTTGCTGGGCATTGCATTGAGTCTGTAGATTGCCATTTTTTTTCTATGTTAATTCTTCCTACCCAAGAGTATGGGAGATCTTTCCATTTTCTGGAGTCTTCTTCAATTTCTTTCTTCAAAGATTTAAAGTTCTTGTCATACAGGTCTTCTACTTGTTTGGTTAGAGCTATTCCAAGATATTTTACCTTATTTGTGGCTATTGTGAGGGGTGATGTTTCTATGATTTCTTTCTCAGCCCATTTATCATCTGTATATAGGAGGGCTACTGCTTTTTTTGAATTAATCTTGTATCCTGCTACATTACTGAAGGTATTTATGAGTTGTAGAAGTTACTTGGTATATACTTAAAAGTGGTATTGCTGGGTCTTGAGGAAGATTGTTTCCCAATTTTCTGAGAAATTGCCATATTGATTTCAAAATGGTTGTACCAGCAATGGAGGAGTATTCCCCTTACCTCACATTCTCTTCAGCATAAGCTGTCATCAATCAGTGTTGCCATCCTGACAGTTGTAAGATGGAATCTCAAAGTTGTTTTTATTTGCATTTCTCTGATGACTAAGGATGCTGAGCATTTCCTTAAGTGTCTTTCAGCTATTTTAGATTTATTTGTTGAGAGATCTCTGTTTAGGTCTCTAACCCATTTTTTATTGAATTATTTTTTCTTTTGATAGCAAATTTCTTGAGTTGTTTTGTAGATTTTAGAGATTAACCCTTTGTCTGCTGTGGGGTTGGTGAAGATCTTTTTCCACTCTGTAGGCTGCCATTTTGGCTTGTCGCCTATGGTCTTTGCTTTACAGAAGCTTCTCAGTTTCATGAGGTCCCATTTATTAATTATTGCTCTCAGTGTCTGTGCTACTGAGGTTATATTTAGGAAATGGTTTCTTGTGTCAACATGTTCAAGTAAACTTCACACTTTCTCTTCCATGAGGTTCAGTATGGTTGGTTTTATGTTGAGGTCTTTGATCTATTTGGACTTGAGCTTTGTGTATGGAGAGAGAGATTGATCTATTTTCATTCTTCTGCATGTTGATATCAGTTATGCCAGCACCATTTGTTGAATATGCTTTTTGTCTATTTTATATTTTCTTTTTTGTCAAAAATCATGTGTTTCGTGCACAAAACTCAAGTCCAAATGGATCAAAGACCTCAACATAAAGCTAGTATCACTGAACCTCCTAGAAGAGAAAATCGGAAGTTAACTTGAACACATTGGCACAGGAGACTACTTCCTAAATATAACCCCAGTAGCACAGACACTTAGAGAAACCATTAATAAATGGAATCTCCTGAAACTGAAAATCTTCTGTAGAGCAAAGGACACAGTCAACAAGACAAAACAGCATCCTACAGAATTGGAAAATATCTTCACTAACCCCCACATCAGACAGAGGTCTGATCTCCAAAATATACAAAGAACTCAATAAGTTGGTCATCAAGAGAACAAATAGTCCAATAAAGAAATAGAGTACAGACTTAAGCAGAGAACTCTCAACAGAGGAATCTAAAATGGCTGAAAAACACTTAAGGAAATATTAAACATCATTTGTCATCAGAAAAATGCAACTCAAAACAACTCTGAGATTTCATCTTACACCTGTAAGAATGGTCAAGATCAAAAACACTGATGACAACTTATGCTGGAGAGGTTGTGGGGTAAAGGGAACACTCCTGCATTGCTGGTGGAAGCGAAAGCTGGTACAGCCCCTTTGGATATCAGTATGGCAATTCCTCAGAAAATTAGGAAACAACCTTCCTCAAGACCCAGCAGCACCGCTTTTGGGTATATATCCAAAGAATACTCAACTGTGCCACAAGGACATGTGCTCAACTATGTTCATAGCAGCATTGCTTGTTATAGCCAAAACCTGTAAACAACCTAAATGCACCTCAACTGAAGAATGGATAAGGAAAATATGGTACATTTACACAATAGAGTACTATACAACTGAAAAAAATAATGACATCTTGTAATTTGCAGGCAAATGGATAGAGCTAGAAAATAACACATTGAGTGAGGTAACCCAGACCCAGAAAGACAATTATCACATGTACTCACTCATAAATGGTTTTTAAATATAAAACAAAGAAAACCAGCCTACAATTCACAATCCCAGAGAACCTAGAGAACAATGAGGACTCTAAGAAAGACATACATAGATCTAATCTGCATGGGAAGTAGAAAAAGACAAGATCTCCTGAGTAAATTGAGAGCATGGGGATCATGAGAGGGGGTAGAAGGGGAGGGGGCAGGAAGAGAGGGGAATAAAAAAAATATAGCTTAATAAAAACAATAAAAAAAACCAAAATGACATCAAACTTTATAGTTGAAGCAAAACAGTTCCACACTGGTATTTTTTTCTTTTGTTCTCTTTTCTGCTTCTGCTTCTGCTTCTGCTTCTGCTTCTGCTTCTGCTTCTGCTTCTGCTTCTGCTTCTTCTTCTTTCACAAGGTGAGGGAAGAAGAGTTTTCTGTTTTAAATGGATCTCAAACAAAATAAGACAGCTTGGAAAGGTCTTCAGAGAGAAATCTCTCATGAAACAAACCAACCCTTAAATATTCTGGGATGTTTAGATTACTGTGAAGGCTTCACTACTTTATTGTACTTCAAGTATATGAGAATATATAGTTTAAACCAAACTAAAATTTATTGATGAAAACATTGCCTTTGCCTTCTTTTGAAACTGTGAAACTAAAGTGTATGGAATAGCAATGTTTGGAATCCCCTTGCTCTGTGCAAAGTTTTGGTGTTTTAAAGATGAATAAAGTTTGCAAATATCTTAAGCAGGTAGAACATACAGTCAAAAACTCTAAACACAACATTAGAATTCCAGATTCAGCAATGAATCCAAAACGTATCTTGTCTTGAGCAAGCTGGGGTTATTGTAATGTAACTTCCTATAAAAGTCCAAAGACTTTTGTGCTTTGAAAATGATACGGGAGAAAACCATTTTTCAACAACAGCAAGACTAATTTAATGAATTTAAAATGTAACTGTAAAATTATTTTAGAGTCTTACTTAAAATTATAATAAAATTCTAAAATTCATAAGAATATTCAATAAATACCAGTACAAAGTATATGAATAAAATTAAAAATTTTTGAAAGAAAGTAAAGTAGTATTATTGAAAGCAAAGGGGTGCATAGTCTCATGAAAATTTAGTGATGGAGAAAAGGTGACATTTGTGGATTCATGGTGATTTCTCTCAAATCCTTAAGGTGTTTTGTATAACTAGATAAGGTGATTAGTACTTTAAACGGGCTTCTAAATCGCAAGAGGTAGGAAGTTGTTTTCTTTAATACAACGACAAAAAAAGAGGAAACCCTGACTGCTCTTAGGGATGGAGAGGGAGGAGGAGAGGGAGTGGGGGGAGTGGGAGGGTGTTGGGAGGGGGGCGGAAATGGAAACTTATAATTTAATAAACTTTGAAAAAAAATAAAAATAAATAAAAAAAAGAGAGCCACTCAAAGCAGAATAGTGAATCCAAAATTACCCATAGGTACTTAAAATCCACCAGGAACAGAGGTTCCATTCTGAGAGAGGAGGCTTGGCATTATTGAAGTGAGCAAGGAACACCATCACTAGAACAGGTTCTACTGACTCAAAAATAAAAACACATCTCCTAAATTTCTGAAAGTCTTTCCTTCCACATATAAAGATTTAATCCACGAGTAATATGTAGGGAAATTTCTTCATGACTTCAAAGAAAAACTTTGTCCACAAGATACACATATCATAGTGAAAAATACCACCTTAAGTGTATCAAATTGAAAACAAAGTACATCAAGTAATACCACAAAATATTAAGCAGGAAACTATTAACAGTGGAGGATACCTTTATAGAGATTAATATGCCAAGTGGTCCTGCTGCAGCTGTGGTCTGTGTTGTCCTCCATGGCCCGTGTTACCACAAGGAATCATAGGAACCATGAGTGTTGAAATCCGAGGGACTGGCTGAGTCACCGCTCCCTCATTGGCCCTGAGCGATCTGGCCCCACCCTTCACTGGACACTGCAGCTGTAGATCTGGCCCCACCCCTCACTCCTGGAGTGGGAGAGCTAGCTCTGCCCCTTATCGAGGGGGCTGGTCTCAGTGGCCCAGATCAGCATCTCAGTTTCCACCCGGATCCACATCCTGGGCCTTGTGCTGGCCCATCCTCGCATTTACCCTAGCCACATCCTGCTGGAGCATGTGAAGGGACTTGTCCTGGGGAACGACAGATTGAGAATCTCCATGACCAGGAGCAACATCAGGATATCTGCGGGGATCTTCGCTGCCAATACTTGGACGACGTGAATGGCTGTGAGCTTATCTTCTGGGGGGCGGGAACCTGAATTGTCTTGCGATTCTCCGCAGTGCCGAGGGTTCCACTCTGCGTACTCTCACTTTTCCTAAGGAATCTGGTATTGCCTGTCACCAGGAACGGGGTTCACAGCTTGTCTAATGTAGCGTCTGCTTTGTCCCGCAAAGAAAACACCACACTGGACTCTTCCCAAGGCAGTTTAATCAGGAACCTAGAATAATCTTCTGACCCTGGAGAAAGCCAACCCACAGCTAAAATAGCCCCTGGGTAGCCAACCCCAGCATGCTACGTGGGAAATGCAGATAGGTCCAGAAACGCGGAAGCAAGCCAGATCCTTAGCCTTAGCCATGTATGAAGTTATTTACAACCTAGAGCCCTCACCACTGGGGGGTAGGGGGGAAGGGGTGGGAGGGTGGAAGGCAGAAGCCAGCGCCATCTTTAAGGTGTGGCACAAAGCAGCTCACTACAGTCTAACAGCCTCACAAGGACATGATAGCCAACACTCAGGTCTCACTCGCAGAGAAGAAAGGTGGTTTGTGTTATTTTGTTTTATTTTAATTAATTTAGGGGGAGATCTTTTTTTTTTTGAGGGACCCTACAAGGGTGAGGGGTGGATATAGAGGGACTGGGAGGTATATAGGATTGGAATGCAAGATGTAAAATTCCCCAAAACATCAATAAAGAATTGTGTCATAAATTAGATATGGGGCCTTAAGGGAGCTGTTAGGTTAGGAACACTTTCTGATGGGACTAGGTGTCCTTAGTAAAGGGCCTGGCAGAGGGAGTTTCTCCTCTTTGTCTTGTGCTCTATGAGGACTCAGCTTTCTTCCCTCCAGAGTATGTGGCATCAGGTGACATCTTCAAGCGGGGTGCAGACATCACTGGACAATAGAGCCCACTGGAACTTTGACATTAGCCATTCAGTCTTCGGAACCATGACTTACATATTTTTGTTCCATGTAGATATCCAGTCTGTGGTCTATATCAGAGAAAGATAGAATGGAGTAAGATGTAGATATTATATGTGCTCCTCTCTCTCTCTCTCTCTCTCTCTCTCTCTCTCTCTCTCTCTCTCTGTGTGTGTGTGTGTGTGTGTTTCATGATGAAATAGAATAAAATGAATTTGACAGTGAATGAGAGGTGAGTAGGAGGCTGAATAAATAGGAGAAACTGCACAGCAGGGCCTCACTACGCCGTGGAAGCTGATTCAGGAGGACACAGTGATCCGGTAGCGCCTGGTTTCCTCATCACAGGGGTGCACGCAAGGCCCTGGTGGACTTCACACCTTGGGAGAAATTGGATCTCTCCCCAAAAGACGGAAACAAACTGACAGGCGTGCTGTGCAGGCATCAGTCGGGTGATTTGGATGAGAAGGCCTTGAGCAGGCTCAGAGCCGCGGTCCTCTCGTAGCGCTTCTGTGAAACACACCTGGGCTTGCTTCCTGGGAAACCGAAAGACAGAGGCAAGCATGGAGCTCAGTGAGAAGAGCCCCTTATCTGAAACGTGGAGCCTGAGTGGATACAAGCAAAAAGTGGATATTAACCAGCCAAACTTTCAGGATTTTAGGAATCAATATCTCCTGGTAAAAGGGAAACCATCAATCACCCCCAAAGGAGTCAATAAATAATTAAGGGCATTGGACCTGTTTCCAAGGTGATGTGTGCTTGGGAGACACACATTTCTGGCAGCTGTGTAGCTGAGGGCTCTTGTGTTTTAACCCAGTTTGGTGAACCAGTAGACAGATTCACATATGAAGGCTCGTTTCAGCCTAGACTCAAAGGGGCCAGTGAGTCGACAGGAAGCACAAATGAGGGCATAAACAGAAGCAAGCCACTCCTCTTCCCAGGAGAGGTGGCTGTAAGTAAAGGAAGGCAAGCCTCTTTGAATTCAAATACCACACTCTCTTCTATGTTAAACAAAGCCGTCACCACATGCGAGAGACATTAGAATGAAACTTCAGAATTCTCCAGAGCAAAAGGCAGGGTGTTGATCTAGTAATGACATTTAGAAAGACAATGGCTTTAGTCAGAAGTAAATGACACAAGACAGAGAGATTCCAACCACTATGCTCTAGTCCCAGGAACATTGAGAGACCTCCACAAAAGTACAATGTTCAGAAAATAATAGTGTATTCTAGTTCACAGAAAACATTATTTTGTAACTTGCTTGATTTGAGCTACTTGGGGGAAACCCGAGTTTGGAAAAGTATTCTACGAGGGATGTGAAGCGGCCATGACAAGAGAGCTAGGAACCAACAACTGCTTCCCGTTGTGGACAAGTTTACTGGGGAACTACTCTCTCACTCTCTCCTGTCATCCATTCATCCCTGATGTTGCAGCTTTTCTTATTCATATTCTGAGGTTTTGTGACGGCTCTAGTCTCAGAATGACGTGTCTCTGGACCCGCTCTAGTCTCAGAATGACGTGTCTCTGGACCCGCTCTAGTCTCAGAATGACGTGTCTCTGGACCCCGAGCTTCCCAGGAGCCCTTTGTCAGGCTCACGCCACTGAACGGTCTTGCTTTGCGACTTTTGTTGATGGATCAGTTTGTTTGTTTATATCTTTATATTTATTTCATTTTGTGTGTATGCCTCTTTGGCCTGCATATATGTATGTGTCCACGTGCATGCCTGTTCCAGGACGAGGTCAGAAGAAGGCAGCATACATCATGGAACTGGAGTTACGGATGGCTGTGAGCTACCACGTCAGTACTGGAAACAGAACCAGGATCCTCTGGAAGAACAAGTGCTCTTAACTGCTGAGCCATCTCTGGAGCTCCCAGTGAGACTTGTTAAAAGGTAATTAACCTCATAGTTGCAAAGACGAAGTTACTACAGTGGTCTATGTAATAAGTGTGTACATGATTTCCTTGATTCCCAGTGAGTGCCCTGCATGGGGCACTGCAACTGATAACTTAGAAAAGAGGATGTTTAGCTTTCAGCAGACAGCACAGGCAGTGGAAGAATTTGTGTGTGAGGGAACTCGAGACTCAATAGCACACCGACTCTTAGCATCTTCGAGTCCTATTAAGCCAAGCCAAGAATTTGAAAGCGAGACAGGATGGGTATGTGGGAAGGGTTTGGAGGGAAGAAAGGGAAAGGGGAAATCATCTAATCATGCTATGCTTTGAAAAATAAGAGAAAACAATTCTAGGAGGATGTCTCTGCAGCTCCCTCCCTGGACTATGTTCCACAGTGCTCACTGAGCACAGTAATGCCCAGTTCCATTTTCATGAATATGAATTGTGAATCCTAGGAAGATCCGTTCCCACTCTTGCTACCTCCTCTTAACTTTGGGGAATAGATTTTCCACCAAGAGAGAAGAGATAGGGTAAGATCTCGGGGTTGTGAATAAACAAGGAAACGGCGGAGTGAGTTCAAGAGCACCGTAATTCTCGACCGCCTTGGGAACCCTCTTCCGGAGCAAAGCGTTGACTCGTTCAGCACAGTTCCCATCTTTTTGTACATCTGGTTCACATCTGCCATAGACTGTTTAAAGTTCTGTTTGTGTATATTAGAAAATCAATAACTAATGTTCAATCTAAGTTCAGACAACCCACTTAGAAGACCATCATTAATGGCAAGTAATACCCTACCTATCATTTTGGAGCAATGCTTAAGATTCTCAATACAATTGGAAAATTTTGAACAACCTTTAGAAATTAAACGGGGTATTTATTTCTTTATTCATTTCTGCTATGGTTGTATGCGATTTATTTATTTATTCCTTCCATTGGGACAGAGACTAGGCACATCTTTCTAGCTATCCCTAAAACTAATTCGCAAAGGCCTTCCTGTGGGATGAACCTTTGCGATCATAGCGCAAAAAACACTTCAACCTAAATCTTCGGGAGACTAGCTTTCTATCGATCCCTCAAAGAATGTTAAACAACAGCACCTGGCATCTTCAGTCAAGAGATTAATCTGCTGTCCTTGTTTACAGCTCCTGACCTCTGGACTATGACATGATTCCTCCTGTACCCAAGAGGCCACCCCTGCTTTCTCAGGCTCCTGGAGAACTGAGTGGGCTGGAAAGCCGACCGGCCTATTGTTCTACTTGGTTTTGATCAACTCGACAAAGGCTGGAATTATCAGGGGAAAGAGGAGCTCAGTTGAGAAAATGCTTCCATCAGATTGGCCCTTGGGCAACTCGATTGGTTAGTGATGGATGTGGGAGAGCCCAGGGCATTTGAGGTGATATCGCTTTTGTCAGGTGGACCTTAGTTGTAAAAAAAAGTGGGCGGAACAAGTCTCGAGGAGCAAGGTTGTAAGTATCACTACTCTGTGGTCTCTGTTTCAGTTCCTGCCTCCACGGTCCTTCCCTGACTGCATTCTCTGACTTTGCTCAGTGCTGGACTGTGACCTGGGAGATGAAAGAAATCCTTTCCTTCACAAGTTGCTTTTGGCCATGCCGTATATCCCAGCAACAGAAAGAAAATGAACACACCTCTCCTCCAAGCTCATTTTGATCTCTGCTCCAAACAGCGTCACCTGCAATCTTGACATAGTCTTTGGTTCTGATCAAGGTCCTACAAAGTCTAGAATTTAGAAGACCTGCTCCAATCCTTTATGTGTTCAAAAATAGGAATAGAAAATGCCCCTAAGAAGAATACTGTTGTATAACACTTAACTTTTAGAATTTGTTTCCATTTTTGGAAATAGTTGTTTATATGGAAACTGAGTACTTAAAATTATCAGTTTGAGTGAATAATGTTAGCACTCTGTAAGGAAACCATCTTCTATAATTGCCAGAGAACTGATTATCCCTGCTCCTCCCACAACATCTGTCTGTCTGTCTGTCTGTCTGTCTCTCTCTCTCTCTCTCTCTCTCTCTACACACACACACACACACACACACACACACTCATATATATGTACACACACACACACACACATATATATACACACACAAACATATGTGTAGGTATGTATATGTATAAATACGTATGTACCTACGCAGTAAATGCGTACACACAGAGACCATAATACAGTTACTGAACCTGTGACATTATTTGAAATGAAGTTAGTGTTTGAAGAGATGCCTGCAAAGGCCCCCAGACCTTAGCACCACTGCTGCCATGATGGAAGTACCATTCAGGCCTTGGATCCCAGCATGTAGGCAGCAACAGCAGCCAAAACAAGAACAAAGACCTAATCTGTCCAAGCCCACAGTTCTAGGAAAGTCCCTTAAAGTACTAACCTTGTCTTTGGTTCTGTAGTTCTGCTTCTGTCTAACTGCTTTTGCTAACTGAGGTGTGCCAGCCCAGGATATATATGGTTTGTGTGTTTAAAAGTTCACATGAGTAAGGCTCGGAACTGCAATTTGTGTCCCAAACACCTAGTGTAGTTGTCAGCTGGCTAATAAAGACTTTCTACGGCCTGAACCCATGGTGGATACCTCACAATATATTGGCATTGTAAAGGGTGGAAACGTATGATATAGAGATTGCTTATATATGCACATATAGTTTCATATTCCTACTACATATATGCTAGTGTATATATGCATGTCCTTCTGTTTGTGTATGTAAAGAACTCCAGTGTATAGTCATATTTTCCTGTACCTACTATTTTCTGTACACTAGGAGGTGAAGATGTAGAACCTATGCTGTTGGTGGGAAGACAGGCTGGTGCCGTCATTGTGAAGAAGACAGAGAATGTCCCTCAAAATGCAAAGACACCTCTGCCATGGCTGCAGGAACCTGACTGCTGAGAATAGCGAGTCCCCTGTTACTCTACCTGGCCAAGTCCGGCTCCAATACTAGGATCAACTGGTCCAGGTCAGGTTTACTGGACAGGCTGCTCCCTGGCCCTACACAAAGCCAACATAGCTGCCTGCAAGACCAAAGTGATAGCATCAAATGGTCCCACAGCTTAGACTTGAATAAGTACGTCTTGTGCTACAGACACTTTTTGATGGCCCAAAGGACTTTGGGAGTTGACAGCTCTAACTGAGGCCATTCTAATTTGTCTTTGCTCTGTAATCTCATGAAATTTGCAAGTAGTGAGATAGCACAGAGCAAGGGATCTGGGACTAATTTTTGGCTTTTCTTGGAAACATCTGCATGATTTGGGGCAAGCTATTTAGCCTGGCTGGACTTCAGGTCCCAGCATTGCTTCAAAGAGTTGTTATCAAGCCTAAACAAAATGAGTATAAAATTGCTCAGAACTTTCTGTATTGGTTGGTAGGAACATTTCTTCTTCAAAACTGTGCCTTTTATAGGAATAAACCCTCTTCAGCTACAGGAAAAAACAGATCGTTTTATTTTTATAGACTTTGCTACCTGGTCAACAACCCAGACACTCCACTAATGTTTATTGGATTAGTACAAGGCGAGCATAAAACTCTAAAGCTGGACTGTACAAGCTGGAGTCTACAGAAGCCAGGGGTTTCTGGTTCATTCTGGATTGTGGCCCAAGAAAGTCACACTGGAACTGTATAGGGAACTTTGTGAAAATGTCTTCCCCGTGGGCCGTGCATTTTTAAAATAGGTGATTGTGTGGAGTTGCTTCCTGATGACGTGCTGAATGGCAGCGAGGGGTTTCTGCTTCCAAAGAAGAGTCCACTCTTGCTAGGAAGAGCTGCGAGCACCGGCCAGAGGAAGCCGTGCAGGGCTTAAAGAGGGAGGCATTGGTAAAATCAGCTGGAGGTCCTGGCAGGCACCTGCAAAAACAGTGCTGGGGCTTTGTTCCGAAATCAATTACTCTGTTTATCCAGAACATAGACTATGGACAGTAACACAGCAACATTGACACTGATACACATGTGTGGACACCATAGACAAACTTGATCTTAGTCAAGAGCCAAGAAGCAATAAATACAAGCACACATACACACATACACAAGTGCACAGATATACATACAGATATAAGCACACCCTGATGTACATGCGCAAACGTATGAATACACATATAGACATGCATGGGTACACAGACGTGCATGTGTACACCTTATTGTGCACACGGACCTAAACTCACGTGCAGAACACATGAGTTTATATGCACAGAGGCACATGGAACAGCTTTCTTAGCAACGGGATTATGTATTTTGATTATATCCACAAGTCAAAGTCTGCACAAATGCCTGTCACTCAATATTTGCTTGACATTTACCAGAGACTCTTAAATAAGAGCATAGGTTATTGTCCTTTCTCCCCTAAACAAGTCCGTCTCCTCGCTCTGATTCCAGAGTAGGGAGGCACTGGGTTGACCTTATGCCCCTCTTTTAGAAAAGCTGGCTTGATTCACCAAAGAATTGCTCAAGTTCACCCCTCTTAGCCCAATTTACAGGCAGAATTGGAGTGGAAGGTCACATTTTTCCAAACTTAGAACCTTGTTTGAAAGCAAAGCTTCCTGAACCACAAGATGAAAGAAATACACACACACACAGCTTCTTGTGACGAAGGCTCTTTGGACATTAAATAGCTTATTAAATAGCACTTTGATGGATTACAGTAAGTGTAAATAAATTAGAAACATATGGACTGGGTTTCATTGAAGCATGGGTGGATTTGGTTCACAAGAAAAATGACTGTAACATAACAAACAAACAAACACAACCTTAGAAACCCCTCACATGACTGAGGAGTATCTGTGGTCAGTTGCAGCTTCCATAAAGCTAAATTATCAGGCAATGGGAGAAAGCAAGTCATTTTCTTGATGATGATTCAATATGGATGCTTGTGAGTGGAGATTTCACTAACCTCATTGTTCTCCTTTGAAGACACCACATGGTTACCGTCCAGTTCGTCTGGCACAGCCTGATTCTCCGGCTGAAAAAAATGCATCACTTTCTCTGGGTCTTTTAAAGCAGACACGTCCATCATCTCCGGTAACGCTCTCACAGATGACTGAATTGGAATCCTTTTTGGAAAGACTGTGCTGCTTACCCTGCTTAGAGCTGCATTTTATAAAATCAAAGAGAAGGGCGAGTGGTTCAGACTGGTGGGAATCCAGGCCTGTTCTTGCAGAGTTGAGAATCCTCCGACAAGCCTACCTGTTTCCAAGACAGAATAGTGGAGAGCCAGTGTGGAAAGCAGCGATGTGGTTCGTAACTAATGGTGGAACTAGCCTGAGGCTCGCTTGCCTTGCCAGTGGCGACTTCTCATGGGGACCAAACTCTTGTTCTGTCTAAGTAGCTTTCTGCACAGTGCTTGCTTCACAAGTGTTGTTCTGTGGAGCTGAAAACAGGTAGAGGGGGAAAAAACTTTATGACATCAGGGCAGCTATTCCTATTAACTCCCATTGTTTCCTCTTGGTCCATTCTTCGCTGTCAAGTGTGATGGTTTCTTCCTATTCCTCGCCTTCTCTAATTTTCACAGAATTCTGGTGTAGACAGAGACATCTCCTTCTTTCTCTCCCGGAGCTCCTGGAAGCCTTCAAGAATCACCTTCTCAGTCTGTTGTGACTTGGGACCCCACAGAAGAGGAGTAACTTAGAAAACTCCATGCCAGTTGTCAGCCTTTTCCTTGGGGTCCCCAGCACGAATGACCTACCATAGGTCTGGGGATTCATATGTATATGCTATTGGCTGTAAATGCAAAGAGACCACAGGGAGACAACTAGTGACTTCTTTCAATAGACTCTAACGCTAGGTAGTATTGCTCTTTCATTTCAAAATAAAGCAAAGCACCTGCTTGCTACATCATTGCCAGCTGTGCAGGCTCCTCCTGTGCCCACGTTGCTGAGAGGCATATACGGGATGGGAACTGATCCTCTCCCTCCTGGCTGTGAACCTATAGCAGATGGAAGAAAGCCTCCACTCCACTCTCAGTTCTAGCCACCTGAGGCCTTAGCGGGGCTGCAGAGGAAACCCACACAAGTCTCAAGCCTCTCACTCACTCCATGCGCTCCCTTGTTCTCGGGGAGATTTGTACGAAAGGCCCCACACTCCCTGTGAAACTTGGTGATGGTTTCTTTGGGAGGCTCTGAGCATTCAGAAGATGATGTTCAGGGCCTGGTGTGGACATGTTCATTTATCCTAACTTCCTCTGGCATCCACTCAGCACCAGCCGAGAGCCGAGAGCATGACCAGAGCGGTCCTTGCTTACAGCTGTCAACTCAGATGTTACAGAGCTCTTATGGAAAGGTCGTGTGGTTTTCCTATGAAGAGAAGAAAATAAAAGCCTCTTTTTCCTTCATTTGAAAGAAAGGTCAAGTTGACAATTTGAGAATATTAAAAGTCTTTTCTCAAAGAATGTTTCCATCCCTCTTGGAAATTTGAACTAATCGTTTCCTTATATTCGATGGCACTTTACAGTTTATAAACACCTTCTATTTTTGTCACATGATAATATCATTTAGTCCACAATTCCCACTAATGGTTTCCTAGTGTGGCTGTGTTCCTTGGTTTTTCCCGAGCTCATCAGGTCCGAAGAGCGACATCTGAATAGCCACCACAAGGGCTCTTGAAAGTGGCCAAAACTTGAAAACAGAACATCAGTTCCCACAGGAATCACCCTTGTGAGGCAGAAGTAGCGAAGTTAGTACTTAGCTTTGATGTTGGAGCACTTAGCAACTGAATAAAAAAAATAGCAAGCAAGCCTTGTTTGAAGCTCCATTTTCACATTTGGAAAGTGAAGAGTCTACTGTCTAAACCCCAGGGCTGTCATGAGAAGAAAGGGGACATGCACATGAAGCCACCTTGGGAACTGCTCCAGGCTCTGGGCTGCACTCCTGTATTTCCTCTGTGGATACTGACTGTGAATGGTCAAGAGGACCAGTGAATGTAGGGTGGTATAACTATGGAGTCATCACAACACACACAAGGCTCGGTGTATGAAGGGCTATGCTGTAGTTACTGATGTGCATGCCTTTGAATTGCTGAATGTTAAGTCTTAAAAAGAGCCCACAATGAAATTCTTAACCTTACCCCTAAATAAGCATCCTGCCCCTTGGAAAACAGCACCACTGTTATCCAAGCTGTAAATAGGGAAAAAGACACTGAAAACTTTTCCTTTGACTTCAAGATCTAAGCCATCCTGTCAAATCTAGTTCCAAACACCATGCAAATGTAAAATGACATTCTTTCTGCTCCTGGATGTTTTGAGTTTCTGTCTACTGCTCAGACAGGGTAGACACAGACTTTAAGGAACCTGAGTCTTGCCTTTGGCTCGCATTAGACTTCACAAGCAGTGAGGAGAATGGTGCCTGACATATAGATCACAATCCCGCCATGTTAAGCTTCAGAAAGGACAGATTGGCCTTAATCTGTCCTTCTATAAGTCTTTAAAACATGGAACCATGTTGGTCTAACTAATTAAGGGCTTTAATCCCAACAGGTTGAGCAACAGGAAGAAATGGATGCCATTTTCCTTTCCTTGTTGAGTATAAGATTCTAAGTACCCACCCTCTGAGCACACAGTTCTCCCTGAGGTATCAAGGAGGAAGTTCAACCACCTCTTTTTATGTCTAATGACATCTTGGGTCAATCAAATAATGGGATGTCCTAGGCATCCAAATAAAGGAGGCTGCTGTGCAAGGAGTGTTCATCTGTCTGCTTTTCTCACGGTCTTTATAGTGAAGGCTGTGCAGTGACACACCCTTCATGCTGTTGACCCATATCCAATATGGAGTAACAACATTGTTGAAAATAGTTACATGGACACATTTTCTGGAAAGAGGTGCAAAAGTCATGGTAAGTACAGCCTTAATATCTATAATATCTCCATCTTATAGATCTGTGGTGAAGCGCCAGTGCTTGAAATCAACCCTGGTACAGCACAGATTCTGCAGGGTTTTGCCAGTCATATGTGGCCTCATCTGTGCACACATGAATGCTTGGGGGGAAGATCTATGCCATTTTATCATATCAATAGCTTTGAGAAACTATTGCCAAAAACAGGATTTACAAAATCAAAATCGCTCTACCGCAACATTTCATCTTTCAAGAGAGGCTTCATCCCATACCCCAATCCTGGCCTCCAGGAGCCAGGGTGTCCTACCTTTATCACACCATTTGGAAATGGTAGATAAAAATTCAATGGGACCAGGAGTCCTGTCAAAGATGGGGTGTATTTCAACACCGTGTTCCTTTTTATTGCCGAGTCTCATTCCTTGCAGGAGCCTCCTGGCTGATTGCAACATCACTAGAACTTGTGGGTCAGACAATTTCAGCTAAGACACCAGTACTGTGTAAAGGTATCACTGTTATCACATAAATCCAAACCAGACCTGGCAGAAAAGAAGTCAAGACAGAAGCTAGGAAAAAAGACACACATAGATATCTTACTGAATATGGACTTAGCAATAGAAAAAATTATTTATTATTATTTAGTCAATTTGATAATTATAAACATTCTATTAATTTTCATAATGATATCACTTTTCCAGGATTAGTGAGGTATACATCTTTTTATAGAAAAGAAAGCTGTGGCTGAGGTCAATATAGAAAAACATATGTCTTCATATGAGTTGCATTCTTAGAGTGAAGTGAAGGTTAACATGATGTCATCATGGAGTTCTTACAAAGGTTTCTATCAACTTAGACACTTCTGAATCTGTGATTTATTGCAATTTTTCAAAGTTGATATAAACTCTTCAACTGAATGTAAAGCTGTGCTATATATAAATATATTCATATTTTATATGTACATATGCATATAGTACTTATAGTATATTACTTACTAGATGTACATGTTAATATATGTGTGCAAAGTATATTTGTGTGACTATATAGTATACATATATACTATGTAAATATGTATATGTGCTTTGTTATAAGTATGTATCGTATTTTTGTGTTATACAACTTTATGCTGTATACATATTAAATACATAATTCTATACATTGTGCAAGTAAGCTTCCTATTACTATACCAAAGTGTCTTAAATGACCAACTTAGAGAGCAAAAAGGTTAACTTTGGATCATGGTTTCAGAGGTGTCTTGGTTACTTGTTCTTGCTGCCCATCTGCCTGTCACAGCACAGTAGATCAAGACAAGGGTGCAGAGTAGAAGTTGCTCACTTCCAAGTGGCAGGAAAGCAAAGGAAGATGGGAAGGTGCCAGGATTCTGATAACACCTTTAGGAGAACAACCCTGAGGATCTGTCTTGTTCTATGTAGGCCCCAACTTCTAAAGGTTGCGTCACCTCCTAGTAGAACTATATAGATCAAACCTTCAACATATGGGCGATGAGGGATATTCCAGATACTATCTTATGTATACAAAATATTGCATACATAGAAAAAATGTAAAAGTTATGTGTAGCATATACGATCATGCAGGAGAAGTCTATTTAGTGTTAATGTCTTGGAGAGTAGAAGGGCAGGAGTGAGTGGAAAACAGGAACATTCAAGAATTCTCTATTGTGCTAGGCAGTGGTCACTGCTTTAATGCTAGAACTCAGGAGGCAGAGAGAGGTGGATTTCTACAAGTTTGAGGCCAACCTGGTCTGCAGAGTGAGTTCCAGACTAGACATGGGCTCCTAATGGAAACCTTGTCTAAACACAAACAAAGAAAACGTTTCCCTAATGTAATGAGCAGCAATAAATAAAAAATGCAGGTAAATAAAAAAAGTCCCCAAATTTTGTAGCTTGAGCAGATTAGGGTCTCTGATCCACATATTCAAGAGCCCTAGGTGTCTTGATTTCCAGAACTCCAAACCAGGGTGACTGAAGATGTCTAGGAAACATCACGAAGTAATGCAGCCTTTGGCAGAGACACCCTGTTATTGGCGTACCTTCCTTTGTACTCTTAGGGACTATTTGCCAACTTCCTGTTTGTTAGACAATGTCCTAATTAGTACAGCTAAAAAAAAATTAAACAAGACATGTATTCTACCTATAAATACCTCATCATCTAGGGGGAGGTGCCAATCTATAAAGAGTCAGGCACCATGTGGAGGAATTTGTGAATGGGGATGCCCTGATACACCGTGTGGGAGGAAAGACAGAGGCCTTCAAACTAGGGAGGCATGTGTATCATTTATTCTTTGCACCTGACTCAAAGTCTCTCTCTCTCTCTCTCTCTCTCTCTCTCTCTCTCTCTCTCTCTCTCTCTCTGTGTGTGTGTGTGTGTGTGTGTGTGTGTGCATGTGTGTGCTCTCATGTCCTGAGTATCAGCAACTCTGAGTGCTTAGCTCTATCAACCGTCCCCATTTCAAGGAACTGTGCAGAAGGAATGCAAGATCCGGGTGACTGGCGAGAAGAGCCATGGGATACAGACATCATGACATAATATAGCAGTTGCACACAACGGCTGCTCTTGTGGGCCCAAAACCTGCAGAAGAACAAGCCAGTCAAAATTTTCGCATGAATGGCGAAAGGTCCTGAGGCTCCAGCCCTATAAGAAAAGCTATTGGCAGTTAATGGCTCCGGAGGGAGGAAGAGTAATTCTGTTATGATGACATGGCTGCCGGTGGGTTGCCCACACTCTAGCTGATGGTCTTGCATGCTTGTGCCTATGACTAGCACTAATTGCGCTCAAAGCGTTATTAACCAAAAGTAAATAAAAAGAGGACAGGAAGCTGGGAGGAAGAATGAATCAGGACCTCAAGGGAATTTGAGGGAGGTATTAGTGGTGGGTATTGTTAATGTAAATTGTATAAATATACGAAACTTTCAAAGAATAAGATACATCTTTTAAAAATAGATCCCGATGATATTGGGTATAGATGGTAAAAGAAAGAGGTGGGCTCAGCCGCAGCTGACCGATGTGCCCACAGAGCTATCTCATCTGTACCCTCTACAGACCCCAGTTGTCTAGGTGCTTATGGAAACAAGCAGTCTGTGTTGATGGAGGGAGGCCTGGGTACATCAGCATTGCTTGGTAATATGTGAGCTGCCTGTTGAGGCTGGGAGAAGGGGATCCTCGAGGATGCTTGGAGGCTCATAGGAAAGGTAGTGTGCATCCCATCTGTTCTGCCAACACGTGGAGTCCCCTCAAAACCTCAGGGGTCACAGTTACCTCCGACAAAGCAGTGAACAAGGACAATGTAGAATGGCATTAGAAAGTGTGGTCCCTGTCTTCTGAGAAGCATGGCTAACTTAGTGTCTTCATTGTCACTGCCTTAGTGTGCGGTTTCTGTGATTCTCTTCCACCTCCTTATCATTCACTGCTATGCATCGGAGCCAGCTCCTGTGGCCTTCTTGCTACCCTGGGCTTTATTTAGGCACCATGGTTACAGAAGCCATTTCAAAAAAACTATATTAGTCAAGCTTCCTGGTGTACCTTAGAAGATGTTGCCACTTGCTCCCAATAGAGTCTAGGCTTAAAGAAACAAGCCTGGCTGTGGAAATCGTAAGATTTCAGAAGGAAAAGGGCTCCAATTCCTTGTGTCGGTAACTCAAACTCACTTTAGTTTTCGTTTCCAGACCTGTGAAACATCATTGTTAACTGGTATGCAGCTGTACTTCTGCAGAGATGGTAATCAATGCGAGCGCATCTTGTGAAGCGTAAGTCACTCTTCCGGCAGAGCAGTGACGGCTGGTATAGTACAATCAATCCTTGGCCTGGCCGTGCTTCTTTGAACCAGCACAGCTAAGAGGGAAAACTCCCCGAGGAAGTGATTAGCCTCCACAAGCAAGTCAGAAGCATGCATTCCTCAGATCAGATGTGAGATGTGCTTGCCAATACAGCCAAGACGAACCTCTTACCAGTCTTGATTGACAGCTGGAAAACACGCGCCAGTTGGTGAGAACCGAAACCCTCCATGCTTAGAGCAATCAATCATGAGTTTGTTGTTTTTAAAAATTAGAAATATGGAAAATATTAATTCAATAAATGTTTATAAAAAGACAACTTGTGTTGTCTTTTGTGCTAAAGATTCAGAGAATATGACCCAGTTTCTATTTCCAGGAACACACAAACCCCTGAGGGATGCAGACATGCAAACAGGGACATGGTGGGGTAAGAACTCAGAGAGGACACTGAACGCAATGTTCTGGAGCTGCTGGCTATTGACCAAGACAGAGACTGGGAGGGCTATTCGGTGCTGACAGGAAAGAGACAGCTATCAGGGAGGAAAGGCCCAATCAGTGCTAACTACTGTGTTGTCAGAGAGCAAAGGAATGTCAGGAATTGATGAGGGAGGACACAGTTGTAAAGGTAGGTCAAGAGACAGTGTGGTGGTTTCTATTTTCAATTAAGTGTTTCTCAACCATGTTCAAATAACCTGACATGGTCCCTGTGTACAGGCAGGGGCAGGTGGACATACCTCATGCATGGAACTTACACAGAACCTCATGTCTTCCTTGCTGATACTCAGAACAAACAAAAGTGACTCATAAGAGCCCCTGACACATTTTCACAGGGCCCGTCACATGCCATGGTGTCATGCCTGCCAAGGAGCGTCTGAACTCCGGGAACATCACCCTCATGGCAAACATGTTGATCAGTCTCCTGTAAAGAAACATAAACGTCATACCTAGGGTAGGGGGGCAACCCCTGATCTATGGAGAACTGAGATGTGGTTCTCAGTATTTCTGATCAGTAGTGTGGGCATGCCCTGCAACTCAGAAATGCCCATTACCAAACTTGCTCAACATCTAAGACTCACAAACCCAGACAGCACCCTGCTCTCTGATCTCCATAAAGCGCTCCAGAGGAGCACTAGCCCAGATTCCATAGGACTGTACACCTTGTGAACCACATTCCTTGAACAGAAAACTACCACAGTAGAGTGACCTTGGGCTGCTGGGAATAGGTCCCTGCTCTGGTAAGCCCTGCCATCAGACCTGAGGCTTTGCAGGAAGTCCCTGGAAATAGCCTGGAAGGTGTTTCTTGTTGTCAGTGTTATAACTTTTCTTTCCTACAGTGTCTTTCAGAGTCAGGATGCTATGAGTACCAGGAACTTCTCTTGGATTTCAGGTGACCATGCCTAAACAGCAGAATTTTGGATCACTGTGCTTACTTTTTATAAGTTGTGGTGTCTCTTCTGCAAAAATGGTCGTGGTAATAGAATACTAGGTCCTCTCATTTTTATGAAAATAAAATGACTTTCTTCATGGAAAACACTGAAGTGTTTATAAATGCCACACTTGCCAGTATCAGAACATCATATTGGTGACCGCATGGTTCTGTAAACAGACACTGCTCATTCGTTCCCAGCCATGAAGATATGAATAATCACACAGAAACTATATTAATTACTACACAGTTTGGCCAATAGCTCAGTCATATTTCTAGGTAGCTCTTACATCTTAAACTAACCCGTTTCTATTAATCTATGTATTACCATGAGGTTGTAGCCTACTGGTATGGTTCCAGAAAGGTGTCTTTCTCCTTCAGCAGCTACATGGCATCTCCCTGACTCCACCTACTATCTCTATGTATCTCTATTCAGATTTCCCACCTGACTTTACTCTGCTAAGCCACTGGCTGAAACAAATTTATCCATCAACCAATAAAAGCAACACATATGCAGAAGAGCATCCCACATCATGGTTCAGATGTATCAAACTGCTATTACTGCTGCTTTTCTGTTAATACTCGCACCACCACTGCTGACTACTGCCTTAGTATTGCTGCTGCTGTTACAGCAGTTACTGTAGCAACTCTGTTTGCAATGTGAAATGTCCCCCATGGCTCCCACATTGAATGCTTGGTCTAGTTGGTGGCACTACTATTAGGGACAGAGGATATTTTAGAAATTTTCATCTTAATGGGGGAAATAGGTGTCTGGGGGCATAACTTTGAAGGTTGTAGTTGGAATTTTCTTGGGGCTTCCAACCAGCTCCCAAATAAAGATATGGAGATGACTTATTAATTATGAATGCTTGGCATGCCCCTCTAGTTCTTTTAATTTAATCTTGTTTTGCCTCAAGGCTTTTTACATTTCTTTCATTCTGAATGCCCTACTTCCCACTTTATTTGTGTCTGTCTGTCTGTCTGGCCTCTGGAGTCTCCCTGGCATCTTCTTTTCTTTCTTCCTAAACTCTTTCTCCTACTTACTCTTCCTGCCCAGAAGTCCCACCTATACCTCCTCCTTCGCAATTGGCCATTCATTTTTTTAATTAGATTAATCAGGTGTCTTAGGCAGGCAAAGACAAACAGCAATATACCTTTCCATAGTTAAACAAATATAACACATCTTTACATAGTTAAACAAATGCAACGCATCTTAGCATAGTTAACCAAATATTCCACACATTTTTCATTTCTTCTAAACCTAAAGGAGGGTTTAGCTTTAACATAGTAAGACTATATACAATAAGGACAGTTATCAAATAAGAATTTCATTAACAATATCCAGTCCATTTGCATTTGATAAATTTAGAGAAAATACTCTATCATCTGTCCTATCTTGGTGAAGAAATAAAGAACTGTCCAATCTTATCTTGGAGAAGTTCAGCAGTCTTTTTCCTTTGCATCCTGCTGGTCCAGTTTGTACACTATACTGTCAGTCAAGGCAATGGCAGTTTCTTGTCCAAATGGCCAGCTTTTCCACAATTAAGCAAACTCCATATGAAGGTTCTTTGATGCTCCTCATCCTTTTATGAAGTAGATTGGTACTATCAGGATGAAATGTGTCTTACTGTTAAAATTGTGCAGGAGAATTGTCTGTATTCTGTCAATAATATCTTAAATAAACACTGATTGGCTGGTAGCCAGGTTGGAAGAATAGGCGGGGAAACCAGACAGGAAGTAGAGGTGGGGCAATGAGAACAGGAGTATTCTCAAAGAGGGAAGCTTTTTCCACAGTTCTTCCCAGATCATGGAAGAAGCAAGTTATGACCTGCCCCACTGAAAAAGGTACCAAGCCATGTGGCTAACATATACCAGAATAATGGGCTAATATGAGTTATAAGAGCTAATAAGAAGCTTGAGCTAATGGACCAATCAGTTTATAATTAATATAGATCTCTGTAATTTCTTTGGGGGTTACCAGCTGTGGGAACCAGGCAGGACAGAAACCCCAACAAGCAAGCCCTCAGGTTACATCATGGAAAGCCCTATGATATTAAACATCTTAAATGTTATATTCTGTAGATCTCTGAAGCATTTAAAGATCAAATATCTATGTAAATATATCTATTTAACCTTGAAAATACACCTAATATGACTAGGAGTTTGATTATTTTGGATGACTAACTACCAACCTGCATTTTTAATTATCCTAAACAATTTGTAATAATAGTTACCAAGGTCTAGAACTTCATATTACATTTTTGAATGAGTTGCATAGGTACAATACCTTAATCAAGAGTAGAAACATATATGATATAACAAAAAACCTTAAAATTTTATCAATATACAAAAATCTATAACAATGTCAAATATTTTGAGGTTCCTGGAGGCAGGATCACCATTTCAAACTGAAGTAGAAGTAAGAGCCATTGGCTGGTTGTTTGGCTTGTCTGGTCTTCAGATTGAACCCCATTATCTGTCTCTGCGTTTTTAGTTAACATGCTTCAGAAAAATGGGGATAGAGAGCCATGGGAAAACTAAATTGTTTAAAAATAATTAAGTAAAGTCTTTAAAGAAAGAGTAAAGTAATATTTAAAATAAGCCACATAAAGATGGAAAATTCACAGGGAGTCGGAATCCTGCATGGTGTTTTGTTGACTTTGAATATTTGAATGCTGATGAGCAAATGACATTGGATTGTGGAAGGGACTGCTGAGCTAAACCAGCCTAGATACTTTAGGGGTGTCTTGACTTCAGAGTGGAATTCTGTAAATGTACTGTGTGGAGGGAGAAGTCATGCTTTTATTTCCACAAAAAATAAAAGGTTATAAATTTCTTCCAAATTAATGGAGAGCAGATTTGATTGGGGGAGACCCCATGGGAATCTTGGCTACAGACCTAAAGAAATAAGCCAGAAAAACTCAAAGACAGGTGGAATATGTGCTGATTCCTTGACAGGGGATCAGCTCTGAGACTGGATGAGCCATGATTAATCTACAGAGTCTTAATGACTTATTATGACATGCCATCCTTTCATAAGGTGTTGGAGAGAAGTTTGGTTATACAGTCTAAACAAGCTGATAAAGTTGACAGATGTCTTTTACCTGCTCAAACATAAGATGAAAAATCATCTTTAACTGGCATTGTACAGCATACAGTCCATACTTGTGTTAATGTAGATATGAATGTTACCTTTGAAAGTTTATGTGTTTTCAGAGCAAGAGGAGCAGACATTGATAAAAATGGGTGGCCCAGGTGATCCACCCTTTGAGCATGCCTCGTTTCAGTTTCCTCAGAGTTCTGCTTTCAGAACAACTTCAAGGCTATTATTTAAGATGCTCCAGCCTCACAGACTATTCTATCCAGGACTTTAGATAAGCCTTGTACTTTCCCATTACACAGAGACTGAACATCAGATGTTATAGCTAGTTTTCTCATTACTTGACCCTTATCTCAATTTTATTAGGGTCCTCTGGGGATGTCATTGCCCTCAGGTAACAGAGAACAGTCTAGAGAACACAACACCCACATTCCCAAGAGGTAGGACAGATCGTTTGGGGTCATTTGGTGGGTTATGAATGCTTGTCATCAGTTAGTGTGGATAGGACAAACTAGAGTAGCTACTGGAATTAAAAGTGTACGTCATTGCGGCTCCTTGGATTAAAGGTGTTTGTCATTGCTACCTGGTCTGTAAGGCTGGCCACTGTGGCTGCTTTACTTTTCTGATCCTCAGGCAAGCTTTATTTATTAAAATAAAAATGAAATGCCACTACATTTTCCCTTTTTGTCTAAAATAAAAAGAAGGCTATACCTAAAATAAGAAAGACTATATACAATAAATACAATAACTACATACGATACAGGCAATAAACACACCAACAATATCTAGTTCATTTGCATTTGACAAATTCAGAGAAAATACTCCATATCCTATCTTGGTGATAATTATGATTCTAATGTTATTGCAGATAATGTGACAGCTGCTACCTTTACCGCCATTGCCCCATTCTGCTAAGACAGCCACTATTCCTGTTGCTGCTAGTAGAGACACCTCCTGCCCTGCCACTGTGGCTGCAACCACTGTTGTCACGGCCCCTCTCCCCTGCCCCTCAATCCCATCAGTGCTGCTGATGTTGCTGCTCCTGCTATTACTGTTCCTATCCCAACTCAGGACAATCCCTGCTGATACATTACCACTGCTGCTAGGGCTGCTGTTGCCATTGCCTCTCCAGCCGCCTCTTACTGCTAGATGAATCTGGCCAAGAGACGATTCGGTGGAAGAATGATGCAAAGGAGGCCAGGAAGATGTGCAGAGTCCTTCTTCCAAGGGATATGTTCATGCAAGGTGCAGTCAAGGAATTATTCTTTTAAGTATTAGAAACAAATGGGAGCACCGAAGATGCTCTCTCTAGGAAGATGACCAAGACTGGGTTTCTCGCTCCTTATTTCTCCATCTTCCCTGCTGGCTTTAACAACCCTTGTTCATTCAGGTAAAGAAGAGTATGTTGTTGAGGGGTGTCATGTGTGTCATTTGCAGGTTGTACAGGCTTCCCTGAGTTAATCAGTCTCCTGCTGTGATATGAAAGCCCTTGTCACTCCAGAGCAGTCTCTTGTTTGTGTGCGGTACTATGTTCACCCACCTTTGGTGGATACTGTCGAGATGACACGCGGAGTGAAAAGCAAATGAAAGCAAAAGTTCTTTCCTAACATGCAAGGGGGCACTTCATTTGGAATGACAAAGGAATAATTATCCTAAGGTTATTTTGTGTATAAGTATCTAATAAAAGTAAAATAGCGACATTAAGTTGCAGTTTTCAAAACTCCGTCTGATTTAAATACCATAAGTACATTTATTTTTCTTAAACACCCATAAGGTTGCTTTCCCCACAGAGGCACTTTACCAGCCAGGAAAGGATGAATATTGCTACAGAAACAAACAGACCCCAGTCTGGGAAAGCTGAAACAACCAAGTTCAGTTTTGTTTTCCCACATACTGAACATCTATTTCAAGTTAGTTGAGCATTTCTGATCCATGCCCTGTATATTCTGAGATTTTAACAGCAAAGTCTTCACTGCTTGGCCTGTACCTGGTTGCCATATCAGAGAAATAAATAACTCATCAATTACACACTCACACACACACACACACACCAGCTTTTAAATATTACCACCCATAGTAACACATACCACTTCCTATAAAAGTACAGTTATCAAAGTAATACATAGGGCCATGATGTGTTTACCTTTGTGGAGAGATGAGATGGGAGATACTAACCTAGGTGTGTAGCTGGAAGGGACACCAAAGCATCTACATCTATAATTCCAAAAAATCACATTCATTTTCCCTCCAAGCATCAAATCCTGTCTAAAATACATAGCACTCAAAGTACAAGATTGCTTGGAGAAAATGGAAGATGGGAGGGGAATAAAAAACACAAAATCTCCTAACTTCTCACCATGCATTTCTCCATCACAGTGAAGCAGCTTTGGAGTAAGCTCAATGTAAACCTGTGTGAAAGAGAAGAAAGGAAGCCACACAGAGATATTCTGGAAAGGAGCAGTCTAGATTTCCCCTGGGCATATGTTTTGAAATCTTGTTACCTTGTATCCCCAAAAATGTTCTGAACATATTCTCTGTGGTGGTTTGGATAAGAATGGCCCCCAGTGGTCCATATGTTTGAATCCTCAGTCCCCAGTTGGTGGAACTGTTTAGGGAGGAGTGGGAGGTGTGGTCTTGTGGAGGAGGTGTGTCTCTGAGGGCTGATTCTGAGGCTTTCAAAGCCCATGCCATTCCCAGCTGTCTCTCTCTGCTTCACTGTGCTCCATCGCCATTCCTGCCTGCCTATGTGTTCCCATGCTCCCCAGCATGGCACACTTTAACATACTTTAACTCTCAGAAACTATAAAGTCCAAATAAACACTTTGTTGTATAAGTTGCCTTGGCCATGGTGTCTCTTCACAGCAGTAGAAAAATAACCTCTGGTCCTCATACCTTGTCAGAGCCTCTTTGGTCACTTTACTTCCTTGCTAGTGGTTCCTCTGTGTGGAGAATTTCCTTCTACTTACATCACCCATGTTTAGTGTTGCCTTCTGGACCCCAGGAATCTGAGAGCATTCCCTGCTCTAAGTTGCCCCCTCATCTAAAGTGGGGCTGTATCTCACTTTATGCCTGTATAGATAAGATTCCCTTAAGTGTTGTACTTCTGGTAGCAGACGATCCCAAATAATTCACTCGACCTTTCCCTTTGTGGTTTTTAATGTTAAAGCTCTCACTCCTTGGAGATATAGGCTTCAAAGTTACCAAAGGTCTTTGCTGGTTTCCCTTCAGCTCTATGACAACTTAAGCTGAAGTTTTTAGACTTAAGAGAAAAGCTGCAGTTAGAACCGTTTTCTTGAACGATTGCATAAAATCAAAATATCGCATTCTTGGATACCACATTTTAAATCACATTTTTCTTATGGACATCCATTCAGAGTTTTTCCACACTGGGTATAATCGGCAGAGCAGTCATTAGATTCTTGCTACAATACTAAGGCTGAAATGCATTTAGAAAACATTTCCTCACATCAGTGGTGACCCCGGGGTGAGATATTGCTCTCCTTATCTCTTGTCAGGTCCTGAAATATGTGGCCTTCCTGATTCCTTCAGTCAATTTGTTTCTCAACTCTTAGCTCCTTTTTTTAAAATGCCTCACCATAAACAGCATCAACCAGCACCCTTGGGTTCCCAGGCCCTTAAGAGCTCCCAAGTTACCAGAGACAGAAAGTTCACCAAATATTCCAGTACAAAACAATGGAACACTGAATTTCAGCTGTGTCCAGCCTCTTGATTTCCATACAACAGAATATGTACATATTTTCTGTTTTCATTGTGCCGAACTTCAGGTTTTGCTGTAGGTCTTAACATTCATTCCCTTAGAATGGAATAGGGATTGGACTCTATTATGGGAATAGAACCATTGCTTTTGTAATGTATATAGCTGAGACCATACTGACAGCTAATCCAGTACAGCCGGTGTATGGCACAGGAGGCCTGTCAATTTCCTGGCAGCCAGGTTGCAAAGAATGAACTAAGAAGGTGTCTGGGCTCTCAAGAGTGCCTCAGACTGGGGCATAAGCCTTCAAAGGCCTCCAGGATCCACACCATTGACAGGGCTTTTCTGAATCTTATCTTCTGTACCTGCTTGCATAGTGGAAGAGTCCATAGTCTTGAATCAGCATCTACAGGGTCACAGGGACGTACACGGACAGGTCATCAGCAAACAAATAGTGCTGAGCGCTTCTAGCAGTTGGTGCAAAGTCAACTGACAACTGGAAGCCTAAATGGAGGAGGGGTCTTTCCTGGAACACTCAGATAGTGAGGTCGCACCAGTGGGCATTTTAACTTCACCCACCACATGGCACGGAAGTGTTACCAAACAGTGGCTGGTGTGATGAGGGTTCCAGTCGATGCCTCCCAGAGCGTGTCTGTGTGCCTGTCACCCGCATTGCCATTGTTGGCTCCTTCCCCTGTCTATTTATTATGCCTTCTGTTGTATGGGGCGAACACAATAGCTGGAGGTCATGTTGCCGGCATGCTGAAGTAGAGAAACCTCGGCCTTTAAAAACAATGTGCGCTTCTCTTATTTATCTCCTGAATTCCAGTGTTAAAAAAAAATCATGGAGAAGTAAACTTAACACTTGGGTTTGGAGGGGACTTTGATAAAGAGGCGAAAACTATACTAGGCATTTTGGGGTAATTGGAATTGATTTTTCATTCCAAAATTAGGTCAGTGTTTCAATTAGGTCAGTGTTGAGGAGACAAAAGAACCACGCCTCTAACTTGACCGAAAGTGTGTGAGATTTCCAGACCCTCTGGCTCCTGTAGTCATCACTGAACCAGGAGGATGGCACAGGGGGTGACCATCTGGGACTACATGCTTGCCATTCGCTTTACCTTCTCACAGTCAATGTAGCAGTCGGTCACACCACGTGGGCAGCTTTCTGAGCTGTGCCCACTGTGGAATCTGTTGGAGTCAGACTCTTTGGGTCTCATAGACCCGATTACGTTATGCACTCAGCTGTTTCAAACCCTCGCAATCACAGGTACTCCACACATCAGGAAAATGCACATTCCGGGACAATGTTTCTCTAACTCAAAGTTTTCTATTTCCACCAGTTGAATGTTACTGCAGTGACCCAGACTTGAATTAGACTTAAAGTACCCCTCTGGCACTACAAGCTGTCAAAATGTCTTTAATATGTATTCTAATCTCACACATATCCCACTTTTCATGAACTTTCGGCCTTTAACTTCCAGCTGTGACCAACAGGCTTCCTGAATCCCAGAAATTTTGAATTGCTTTTAAGATATCTCTCTCTCTCTCTCTCTCTCTCTCTCTCTCTCTCTCTCTCTCTCTCTCTCTCTCGTGTGTGTGGGTGTGTGTGGCCTGTATGTGTGTATCTGTGAGTACACATGCACATGCATGTGCAAGCCCATGCACACAGGAGTACAGGTGCCTGTGGAGGTCAGCAGAGGGTGTCATCCCTTTGGAGCTGAAGTTAAGGCAGCTGTGAGCTGTCATGTGGGTGTGGGGAACCAAAAAGCAAGTGTTCTCTAACTGCTGAGCTTCCCCAGCTTTCAGGGCTCATCTAGACTTCCACACAACCCTCATCCTCCTGTGTTGTTGTTATTGTTGTTGTCGGACCAATGGAATTCATCACCCTGAAGTGTGACTTCAACTCAGTTGGGTGAATGTGGAAATTGATGCAAATATTCGCTTATGGGGCTCTAGTCTCTTAAGCTCCTAGGACAACCTGTTGCTGAGCAATTTAAGCTCCTAGGACAACCTGTTGCTGAGCAACTAGGACCCCAAGGTCTGGGCCAGTTTCAGGGGTGCCTGCACTTCTGCATGCCTTCTTTCTCTTCCATCCCGTGACAATGCTGGAGGTGCAGCTTGTCTCACTATGACCTGCTTGGGCAGAGCTGAAGGCAAGCAAAATTCCTACAGTCCTTTCCTAAGAAATGGTATCCGTTCTTCTAGGAAAACCGGCAAAAAAATAACGCAATGTGAACAGTTAAAGACAGTGGATCAGGCCCTTGTGCTGGAATTTCCTGGTTGTGGAGTTCTGAGAACTTCTGAATGACCTTGTAAATTCTGCACCGTCGTCCATCTGCGCCTCAGCAGTCATCCTGGGAACTGACTGCAGTGTGTACAGACCAGGCCCACACTGGGAGTGCCCCTTCTCCTGCTGACAGGCCTTATATCTAGACTCTCACTCCGTCCTCCCCTTCCTGTGCCTCCCTGTTCTTTCCCCTCGGTTTAGAATAAACATGTGCATTGTATTAAGGGAAAATGAGATGGAATCAGAGTTAGTTAACAGTTACTAGTAATTACGAACAGTATTTTCCTCGGCCCTGTAGATCAACTGCTCTCTAGTCCTTAAATCCTTCATGTTGTTTGTTGTAGCCAAAGCTTGTGACCTCAACTACATTCTCAGAACATTTAAAATACTTTCTTGAAACAGTGTCCTACTTCCAGATGGGCACTTCTTATCCTGGGAGATGCTATGAGTTCCTTGCTTAGGATAGTCTGGTGGTTTGGCCGGGTTTTCCTTAGCCCTCCTCCTTGGGGTTATGTGTAACATCATTGCCTTTGCAAGCCATGCTAAAGTCCTGCAGTCTTGCTTCGCCTGAGTCTTCCTTACTCATGGTTACCTCTTCAAGTTCTATCAGGATATTGAACAAGGATACTTTGTAGACTTATAGAACTGATTACATGAACACATTTTTAATAATCATTTAAATCCATGAGAGGGTGAAAATTAGCTGAATAATCCTAAATCAGCAAGGAAAAACGCACTAATTTAACATTTAATCTTCTCAGGAGGAAAGCCACAGAAGAATGAGCATTCAAGGTAGAATTCAAGACCAGGGAGGGGGCTGGGCCAGGAAAATGAATGTTGATCCAATAGGGTGACTTGAAATGAAACACAGTTTCCCTATTTCTTTGGCAAGTATCAAGTTGTATTGCTCTCACCCTTGGCTTCTTGCAGCTCAAACATTCTTTGATGTTAAATTAAAGAATGTTTTTGTTTTTGGTGGGTGGGGGCTCCAAAGATGGAACCTTCTTTTTGTTTCCTTCTTCCCACCCTCCCTCTTTCCTTCCCTCCCTGTAACAAGAAGGGCCAGCTTGTTGGGGTATCTGTCCAGCCCGGTACCCCACAACCAGCAAGCACCAAAGAAAATCACACAGAGATCTCTCTCCATAAGTTATAAAACTGATTGGCCCATTAGCTCAGGCTTCTTTTTAGGTCTTATCACTTATATTAACCCATTATTCTTATCTATGTTAGCCACATGGCTCGGTACCTTTCTCAGTGGAGCAGCTTACATCTTCCTTCTTCAGTGGTGTTGGCAGAACTGGAAGAGAGCTTCCTTCTTCCCAGAATACTCCTGTTCTCATCGCCCCGCCTCTACTTCCTGTCTGGTTGACCGGCCTATACTTCCTCCCTGGCCAATCAGCATTTATTTAAAATGTGATTGACAGAATACAGACAATTCTCCCGCACCACTTCCTTTCCTCTCTTTCTCTCTTTCTCCAGGATCTAATTGTATAATCCAAGCTCTCCTGGGACATACTATGTATATATGTACTATGTATACTTGAACTCACAGAAATCTGCCTGCCTCTGCCCTCCCTAGTGCTGGGATTAAAGGTGGTACCACTGCTGCAGCCAGTGCAACCTGGATGCAGAGACTGGTGGGGGGAGGGAGGGAGAGGGGGGTATAGGGCTTGAGACTCAGAGGCTTCTTTTCAGGTGGAAGAACAGTGACCTTTATTTTGCCTAGCAACCTTTTATATCTATTGCTTCTGGGGAGACCTACCAACCAGAAAGAACACAAACATTCTTGTCAATTACAGACCACAAGGAAGTTCCCCTGTCTATCTGGGGGCTGTGAGGGCAGCTGGATCACAACATGCCTCCATCCCCAGCAGTCTTTAATGACTTTGAAGAAACTGAAAATTGTTTTCTTCACGTGTAGTCACTCTCTAGTCATCAGCAAACACTCCAAGTCCCAGGGGTGGCAGCCATGGCGATAGCCTCTTACCCTCGCTGCCAATATGAAAATACCTGTGCATGTGTTCCCAGGAAGAACTTGAAGGTGACAGCTTGACAGAATAGCTTTATGGTCTGGGTTCTTATTTACTTCGAGAACAAATCGGCTTCAGAGGTTCCCCATGGTGTCTTCTGAAGTCTATCATCTTATGAAAATGGAGGTGAAACAATTATTTGTACAATAGACACATACATTAGCTTGTAGAGTGTGCACGCAGCCCTGTGCAAGTGCAATTCTGAGGGAATGTCTATTTGACATGGGCATGGCCATACGGGGAACTCCCAGGGGACCCTTGGCAAAGCCATTATCTGTAAGAGCCAGGTGGAAGAGGGGTGGCAGAGCTCTCCTCTGGAGTCCAAGTGTAAGTGTTTATGAATTATGATTGATAGTGTATGCAAAGACTAGCTTCACCCTGGATACTTACCACTTAAGATTACTCACCTATGAAGGCCTCCCACCAAGACTCATTAATCTCCTCATTCATGTGCTGTATATAATAAATACGCTGAGGTTCCAGGGTGTAGGTTAGAAGTTAGAGAACCCCACCTGAGCCCAAATTTACCGCATCTGTGTCGGTCTTTTCTTTATTACCCTGCCATCTGTGGTGGCTAGTCTTGGTTGTTAACTTGACTATATTGAAAATTTACTAAAAGCGGCGTAGTTGAGTACACCTGTGAGGGATATTTTCTTAATTAAATCATTTGTAGCGTGAAGACCCATTTTTAATCTGCATCTTTTGAGGTGGAAAGAGACACCATTATCTTTATCTCTTGAGGCAGGAAGATGCACTTTTAACCTAGGCCACACCCTCTGGTGGCAGCCTATGTAAGGACATGGAAGAAGAATGCAATCTCTTTCTTTATGCACCTGTCCTTACTTTTGCTGTCAAGCGCATTCCTTCACTGGCATTAGAACCTACTTCTTCAGGATTTGGGGTACACTGATGACCAGCTGAGACACCCAGCCTCATGGACTGAACAACTACTGAATTATTGGAGCTTTCATTGGTAGACAGTCACTGTTTGACTAACTGGACCCCAGCCTCTAAGTTAGTCTAACGAATTCCTAGTCAAGGTTCTAGAAGCCAATATTCTAGAAGTCAAGCAGTGAAGGTAAAGGTAAAGGTTTCTTAGGCACCGAAAACAAAACAAAAAAGAACAAAACAACCACAAAACAAAACCAGTAATTTTGGAAGCACAGAAAGGGTCATGTGTGAACACCTAAGATTACCTAAAACACATGTCAACAGAAAATGTCTCCTGCCTTCTTCCCATTGCTAGGTCCTGGTCATGAGGTTCTGGTAAAAACTGATTTCCAACTTGTCCTCTGACACTATTCCCTCGACTCTTGCGACCTAGTCCCCAGGCTGTGGCTTATAATTAATCTAGATCTTTCTCCGAATGATGCCGAGGGTGCAAGGACCTTTGGCACTAACCACAATAGTCCTATAGCTTCTACTGCCTGGTGAAAAACAACAACAAACACTCTCTGGAAAGAAGCTCAGGGTTAAGGACCCAGGGAAGTCAGAATCCGACCTCAGCTCTTAAAGACAGATGTACTGGGCTCCACTCTAGAGAGTATAAAAACAAGAGGCCAGAACAACAAGGCCACTGTGCTATTAGGTCTTGATCTCAGAGACAGCTTTCTTCTGTGAGAATCCGTGGGCTTGGTCCTCATACCTCAGATTCACCTCCTTCACCTCTGTGACTGTGCCTGGGTCCTGGCACCTCAGTCTCCTCAGCCCAATATCCTACTGTGAGCCAATCCTCAAGGCCTAAAACCTCCATGCCTATGGACCAAAAGATCCTTTTCTTTCTATAAACTGACAGAAAATGCCTAGGACGTTTGTTGTAGTGACAGAAATCTGGTAAAAGTGCCTACCAATCACCAGCAAGGTGGCAGGCTTCATCTGGTCACGGCTTGCTGTTTCAGTCATTTTAGTCATAGCCGAGGTACTTTACTATAAATCTGCTGAAAGATGAGGCATCCTTAAGGGTAAACTCAGTCACTCTGATCAGTGCCCCTCATGATGTCCTTTGCTTTGCATGTTCCAGAGCTGAGCTTGCAGGGGAAGGGTCTTATTCTTCTTTAAGCTTATTCATTTCTTCATCTACTCCATGCACATTAGCTGAACAGCTCCCATAAGGCAAGCAACCGCATACTTCCTTGAGGGAATGGAAATGCAGATTCCAGGCTAGGTTGCTAGTCTTACAAAGCAGACTGCCTGGTGAGGAGCAGTGGGCAGGTGGCTTAGCCTCCCTGTACCAAAGTTGCCCCGACTTAAAAAAAAATCCCTATTGGTTCCATAATGAGGAGTAACTGTGTTGAGCATGTGTGTGCAATACTCAGGGTGGGTCTAGGCACTGAATGAATACTACATGTATTGATCATCTTATTCCATGCTCACAATTTCTGCAGCTATCTCCATGCTTCTGGGGTGACATGCATGGACTGTAGATCATCTCAGGATAGATGGTTCCTCTTCTTTTGACTTCTAGACTCGCCTCCAATTACCTGTTGACATGGTATTTCTAACTACTGCAGGGATATTTTATTTGTATTTTAATAAATAAAGCTTGCCTGAGGGTCAGAATGCAAAGCTAAGCCACTAGAGGCTAGGCAGTAGGGGCACACTCCTTTAATCCCAGGAGACAGAGGCAGACAGGTCTCTGTGAGTTCAAGGCTACCCTGGGCTACACAAGATAGATTCCAAAACAGATCCAGTTGGTGGTGACTCATACCTTTAATCCCAGTGTTTGGGAGTCACACACCTTTAATCCCAGCATTAGGAAGGTGGAGACAGGAGCAATATGGCTGGGGCAGAGAGAGGAATATAAGTGGAAAGGAAAAGGAACTCACTGGAGTGTGGAGTCGGAGGATTTATGGAGTTCCTGCTTTTTTGGTCTGAAGATATGGTAGAGGTAAAAGGTCTCTCTAGTGGTTGACTGTTTTGCTTTTCTAATCTTCAGATTTAAACACCAACATCTGTCCCTTGGTTTTATTATTCACACTATAAACTACAGATCAGCAGGGACCTTATAATCAACACGTGTAACAACATTCACCACTTCACCTCTTCTCCTCGCTTTGGTGAAACAAGTCATTGTTTAATTCCATGGACTGAGCCAGAAACTCCGACAGCCTCTTGACACCAGCATTCCTGATCTCCTAGCCTGATCCAGTTTCTGCAAATCTCTCTCTTCTCTCAGTGTACATCTTGCTTCTAGCCCCACCCCCTCACACCAGCACTGTGTTCAAATAGTGATATCTCTTTTCCATTGGTAACCTTATTGGACAAACTCATTTCTGTTCTGCCTGCAAAAGGTGGTTTATAGAATTCAGAGTTGATCTCCTGTTTTCATATTGTGTAACCCTACTGGGGATGCTCAATGTCAAGTCTAACAGCCTCGAGAGAACACACAGGCTTTGTGCTGTCTGTCCCCCTTGCCTCTTCTCAGTGGGCACAGCTTGCCTGGCTCTGGGCGGTCTTTGTGGTGTGTGTGTATGTGTGTGTGTGTGTGTGTGTGTGTGTGTCCGTGTGTCTATGTGTGCCATTTCTCAGTCACTCTGTACTTCCGTACACCCCCTTTGTCCTCGAATTCTCATCTTGAGCCCTGGTTTCCTGGGACGTTCCCCTGAGCCCATCCATCTTTGTCCAAGTCATTTTCTCCTCCACTGGAGGCCTGTGCTCACTCCTGACCTCTCAGCCGTAGAGTTTGTGATCAGCCTCGTGCAGCTCCACACTCCTCATGTTAGCCCAGTGAGCCCTCACATTATATTATAGAGAATTTCTTATTTTCAGATATTGACATATAAAACACAGACAAATAATTGATGAATGGGGCAGGCAGCTGGAAGGAAGAGCGATAGGAAGAGGTTGGGGAGAGAGGCGCGTGTCCACTCACACACGGAAGCAGAGCTTCAGGTAACCACAGGAAATGACCATTATGTTAGGCTCAGAAAGAACACTAGTAGAAGCTACTATTCCCGAGACAGGATCCGCATGTCCAATGCATGAGTTGTGGGTAGGGTGGGGCTACAGAACACACAGCTAAGGGTATCATGATGCAGAAGGTGGGATCAAGTCTCATGTGTATTCAGGGCTCGTCACCACTTGAAAGTTGAGTTTGTCATCAAAGCCAAGCTTGAAACCATGTCTGTTTGACTTTAGAAACATGGATGAACTAAAATTAGGGAAACAAAAGTCCACTAAGTGACTCACTGCTGTTCAGGGAAGGTCTTATTTTGGAACCAAGACTAACACGATATGCAAAATGCTTAGAAATGAATTAGGCCCCCATCAAACTGAGAAACTGATGGGCTGAAGCTATCTTCCTTTATCTGAGCTATTTGGGATGGAATTTGCATGGAACGCTAGCCTTGTGACCTCAGCAGGCAAGTTGCAGGACACTGAAGCATTTCAGTCATTTCTAATTTTATTTCATTTGCAGAGTGCTGAGCACAAGCTTGACCTTCAAAACCATATTCGGTAAATCCCCCATTTTTATTAGCAGAAAGTTGGTGTGAACTCTGTAAGGAAGCAGAAGGGGAAAACAGAAGGTGTCTACAAAAGAGAGGGCTATGCTTTCCTTAAGCAAACAATGACATTCAGGTGACTGTGGCACAGTGTGAATACAGCCCTTTGAATAAAAAACACAAAATGATTCATAAACCCGGGGAAGTCTCTGCCCTCTATTGTGTAAAGAATCCAGGTACACCTACCAGCAACTGGTTGTGGAAACCTCAATTTCAGTTGTTTGTAGTTTCTCTATTGGCACAGAACCTTTAAGTCCAAAGATCACCTTTGCACCCTGAGTTGGCCAGAGCTGAGAAGAATCAGAGACTAAAGTATTGGGATTAGCTTCTCAGATATGAAGCTGACCCTCACCAGGATCTCAGCTCAGTTCAGCGTCTGCTGACACAATCCTTATAACTGATGAACAAGGACCTCCATGCTTCACTATGTGCCAGTCTCTGAACATTAAGTTGCTAGCCCTGCTGACTACGTCTGGAGAAAGTCATGTGAGTTTTCCCATCATTTCTTCATTGGAAAATAAGAAGAATTATCCTGAAGAAAGGGACTTACTTGGACATCAAGTAAACTGACGGGTGAGCTTTCATAAAATACCAGAAAGGTCTTTACAATTGTTCACGTTGGTTAATGTTGTTACTCCTATGGGCAAAATGGCAGCACAATTAATAAAAACCCAGAGACAGACATTGGGGTTCAGCCTGAAGGTGAGAAAATCAAAACAGCCAATCGCTGGCTCTTACTTCTACCTCAATCTAAAATGGTGATCCTGCCTCCAAGAATCTCAGAATGAGACTGTGTCTGAGAATTGTCTCCTCCCATCTTATATTCCTCTCTAGGGCTTGGATTAAAAGATGTGTAACACTACTACCCAGTTTCTATGGCAAACTAGTGTGGCTGCTGGGAATAAAGGTGTGTGTCACCACTGCCTGGTCTGTAAGGCTGACCAGTGGGGCTGTTTTACTCTCTGATCTTCAAGCAACCTTTAGCTATTAAAATACAAATGAAATATCACTGCACAAAAGGCATTCTTTTTCTGTCTCTGATGATTAAGGCCTCAGGGAAGTCTGGTTCAACAGCTCTCACTCTTAGTTTCTAAAACACAACAGGTTTCATTACTGAGGAGTCTTCTGATGCTGCCTAAGGGACCTGCCTGAGGCATGCATCCAGACATCCCCACTCCTGATCTTGGAGCCTGGAGATGATGATAACCTGTCTTACCCTTTCTCTTCAGACTTCACTGGTAGCTCTGGCGTTCTTAAGATAATAGTATCAGTTTCTCAACACCTACATGTTGAGAATACACCACAGAATAACCAACAACCCCTCCTTCATATATCCCTTCCCAGTGATTTACAACTGTTGTATAATAGCCATTTTTTTTGTTTTTTCTTTATTCTTAAGGCTGGAAAAAAATATGGTGGGTGACAAAAGCCAGCTGCAGAAATCAGTGATCTGTCCGTACCTGAGGAGACGATCATCAGCTTGGTTCAGAGGGTCCATGTCCCTTGGAAGGGAGTTCGTTTAGGCCACTTCTGGGTTTTGGCACAATATGAATGAAGAAAGAGAAGAGAACAGGCTGAACACAGTCAACAGACTAACTTAGACCAGGAGAGGAGAAATGGGAGGGAGAGCAGGAGAGGAGCTGCTGACCAAGAAAAGCAACCAGGCCAAGAGACCAAGGAACTGGCATAGCCAAAATAGCTGAGTTATATAGGGATCAGGCTGGAGGAAGGGGAGAGTGAGGAGTGCTGGGAGGAGCCAGAGGTACTAAGGGATGCTGGGAGAGCTGGCCAGCATCCACTTTGATAAGTTATAGGCATTTATCTGTTATCCATTATCCCAAGTTTCTTTGAGACCTAACAGAATCTGTAGGACCCAGCCTCTTCTGTGGATACCCACACCCGATCCAGGCGCGCGCCTTCCCGAACTCGGGCCCACAAGAATGGACGACTGTCCTGAGGGTTTAAAACAGACACACACAAAAGAGAGACCTGCTCACTTACCAAGAGTAAATGGCCACTTTATTAAACTCAAGTCAGGTATTTATACCAGTGGGCAAGGGGGATCAAAAGAGCAAGGCTTCCTCCCATCAGGAGCAGGAGAAGGAGATTAAAGGCCCCGCCGCCTCAGGCAGAATCAGCTGGGAGGGGCCAGGCATGTGGAGCCCACTGCTAGAACCTTGATTACAGGTGGAATCACCATAACAAAGAGAGCCAGGTTCTTCCTAAGCTATCCCCTCAAGCCAGTGCTAGTGCAGAATCTCCAGGGAGCCAGAGGTCACACGGCCCTGCCAATCACCAGGAAGAAGGGAAAAAGATCTTGATACCTACAAGAATCTAAGTTGCTTGCATTTTAAAAAGCATCTATTGGTATAGACTGTGAAGATGGTAAGAAGTCACCAGTAAGAAGACGTGACAGGCCTTTTCCTCAACAGTGGCAGGAAGAGCAAGAATAATAGATTTTATTTTACTAGGAGTAAAGCCACACTTTACTGAGTACTGAGTGTGTCCAAAGGACGAAGCGCAGATCTACTAACTGATAATTGTCTAGTAATTGTCTTGGCCATATCCTTAATAGGATGAGAAACAGATATCCAATACAGTCATCAAAGTTCATGTTCAAAGGTAGGAACAGAAAGCTGTATTCCCAGAATATGATAATAGTTAAGATGGACTATAGAATAATTAAGATGATTTCCATAAACAAGCAAATAGACTCCTGTTTGAAGTGTGCCAACCACTAACACTGGAACTAAGATGCCAAGGCTGCATGAAAGGAAAGGACTTGATGGGCCATCAAAACACTGGAGCTGTTTTGTCTCCATCTGCACCCAGGAAAACCCTTATCATGTGCAGCCCAGCATTTAAATACTTCATTTGCTCAGCTGTAGGCTTTCACACATTCCTTAGATTCCATTCAGATAATGATTTATAACACTGGCAAAGTGGACACATCCTGGATTCCTCAGTTTGAGACAGTCGCCCCACTGGAATTGTGGGAAAAGTCATGTCTGTGTATGCTGCTTTTACAAAGGAAACAAAGTCAACATGACGTTAAGTTAAGCATTTCTTGTTACAAATAAATAGGTACAAATTCAATGCCTGTGAAAATACACACACTTTTCTCTTAAAGAGGGAAACATTTATATAAACCAGGAAGAGAATTATTTAAATAAGAATGGATTCCCTATGGCTGTCAGACGCAGAGATTAAGAATTGAAAGTTACAACCCACACTAAACGGGGAGTCTAAAAAAAAGTTTCTAAACTTCCTGTCAAGTATATTTACAGGCAAAAAGGTAAGCAGTTCTCTTTGTCTTTCTGGTACTGTTTCCTTCATCTATAAGCCAAATGACTAGAATTTGGTAAATATGAATAAGAACTCTTAAAAAGAAACTGAATCTGCCAAGGTAAACTGACTGATTAGAGTATCAGTAATGTGAGAGGTTGGAGCAGCTACAGGTTCAAAACCTAATTCCAATTCTCTTGGGCTAGCTTTAGCCCACCAAAAAGCCATTCTTTGCCCCTCTCTGTATCAGAATAAATATCCCCTGACTAGCAGATAAAGACATGTTGGAATGTAGTAACAGAATCGCAGTTTTCGCCAGCCAAAAGAATTAAGAGTCATTTGTGTTCCCAGGCCATGGTCACTTGTATTTGGCTCCAGAATAAGCTATTTTTGCTTTCTTTGGGGTGAGATCTGTGTTTTGTGTTGATGTTAGTCCCACAATTGTGAGGAAAGAGATCATTAACACAAGTCATCATGGTCAAATTAATTAAAGGAAGAAATTAACTAACGCAAGCTTTTTTTTTTTTAATTCATGTACACAGACTGTCTCTCCCTAAGTTGAAATTGAAGACATAAGCCTGGACATGGGTAAAATAAAAGTTTTTAGGGCTCATGAATAGGGGATTTTTAAATGGGGCACTTGACAGACAAATGAGCAGGGTTACAGGAGCAGCATAGCAAGGTGGTCATAATGTGGTAGTCACAACAACAGGTAGTCATAACAGCCTTTGGAAACAAAGGCATGGTTTCCATTTCCTGGAACAGACAGGACAGAACCACTTCTAGTTAAGGTTATGGGTAGGGCATAACCTCAATCCTTGAGAGGCAGATTTGATTATAAACAGGGATGAACCTAGTTTGTCTTTACTATAAACATTCAAGCCCAAAATGGAGGCAGGCTGATTTCATCATTGACTTATACTGTGTCTCATTAGTGAATCCCTACAATTTCATTAAAAATTATTTTGCTTATTAAACTTTACACACTTTAATTTTTCCCTCAGATGTGGAAGAATTTGCTTATACATTTACCTACATATGTTTTAATTCTATTCCTACCTATTTCTCTGCCTTCTATCTAAATATGCAGCTGATTTTAATGGCTTTACTTACAAGCTACAAATAGAGACACTCTTTTCCCTTTGTTGCACAATACCAATAGGCATTACTTGCGTTCTATGGATGGAATCAATTAAAACATTTTTCAAGAGATTACAGAAAACACAGCTACATCTGACAAGATGATGTGCAGTCAGTGATCTCATAATTCATTCAGTGGGAAAAATAAACACACGATGATAAAAAGAAATACACAAAGCTAGCAGTTATGAAGTTATAACTGCCTTTGTCATTTCCCAAGGTGTATGGTGATGAATGTGCCAGTCTTTATTAAACCAAAGAAGGCTGTGACAAATGATTAATCACCGATCAGGAAGTGATTTGGAAGTGAGACTCGTGTTTGCTCGATGAGGGTACTCTACATTCTTGTCTCATGAGACAGCCAAGAAAGGTAGGGGTTGGCCAACAAGCATATCACCTCCCTCGACCCAGATAATCACATTCAGGCGCTGAACATTTCATTGCCACACCCTCTGCAAAGTCCTTACAGGCTGCCCCTCATGTTTCCTTCTCTTCCATACTCAAAGCTCTTGCATGTTCCACATTGGAGCAATTTCTTATATAATTCACTGTGAGGAAAGCTGTTGGAAACCAAGAGAAAGTGTGTGAAATTATTATTTCTTTTCTCAAGTTGTTTTTCAGTAGACATATCTATATAGTTACTGAAATTTGTCCGTGATGGATCAAATAGCCAACTTGACAAAAAATACAAGGCAAGTCAAGATTAGAAAGTGAAGGACATTTGTTTAGGTGAGTGGCTCTTGAAGTACATTTAAGCATTGTTTTGTTTTTAGAAAGGTAAGTTGGTGTATAGGGAGAAAAGAAATGAAAGGTTATGGGAAAAAGAAGAGCCAAGTAAGTATGTGACTCTTACAGAGAGAAGGGCATCTTTGTTGGGATCTATTAACATGAAGTTTCTACATTTTGCCAGAGAGGTTTTGTATTGGATGTTTGTGCTGAAGTCCATGCATTTGGAGTTGCTTAATTGATGGCCAAAGGCTGATGGTCTGAAAACTGCTTTCCCGAGCGGGAAGCTAGGGAGTGCACATACCGTCTCACTCCCACTGGAAAACCAAGGGGAAACAACACCAGTGAGTACACACCGAAGGGCAATATCACCATTTCTTTTTCTCTGCCTACCTCTTATGTTCAATTATGTTCATTTACTTATGTTCATTTTCTTGTACTGTTACCTAGGGCAGACAAATTGCATATCCAGTCAGACATTATATTTTGGAGCTATTCATTGTTTTCCAGAAATGTATCTACAAATGGAAGGAAACTTGTGAATTCAGCACAATTAACTTTAACAGAGTTCACACTATGGGAAAATGCATACTCTGGAGGTTTACCATTTAGCAAAGGTGACCAGAAGACACACAGGAATAGTGCACAGATAAACTGTGGAAATCTGGAATTCATTTCCCATTGTTTCTATACAGAAAATATGGAGTCCTAACTGGCCATGGATCGTCTATCCCTTGGCTCCACCCAGAGACTTGTCTTCATTGTAGACATCTGTATTCATGCTATCTTGACTTTCATGTATGGACACTTGACTCCATGCACCCCAAACTCTGCTAGGAATCTTTGGGACTCATAACTGCCGTGCTGAAGCTCTTTGCAGAAACCCCAGACACGGCTAACAGATTTCCTGAGAAGGGCTCATCATGGAAAAGTCATGAACCAGCCAGCTCTGTGGAGCCTTTTGACATGAGGAGGGAAGATCTAAACACTGGGTGGACTCCCACGCTCATCCGATCTGGATTACACAGAAGTGTCCTCTCTTAATCATAATGGGACACCCCCTTTTTTTCTTAGCACGTCTCTAAAGCAGTTGAAACTAGAAAAAGCCAGTTCCTGAGAAGAAGCTATTATCTGGGGACTTGTGTGGTTAATATTATTACACGGAGGTGGAGCACCTGCTCAAGATGCAGCAGGAAGGACAGGTTAAGGCTGTATTACTGAAACCCCGTGTATCACACGCAGGCATATCAATTGTCTTCAGGAACTTGTTCACTGATAGCCAGATGGCATTACCAAGGTTTAGCCATTTTCTCCAAACACTCAAAGATATTCAGTGCACAAAGTTTTAAACTCAGTGAGTGGGGATGCAGGTGAAATCTCAGAAAATACTGACAGAAATCATCTGTATGCTAGGACTTCTCCTTGTGTTGTATCTGGCTTAAGAGACAGTGAAGGATTCCGTTTAAGATAGAGAGATGTTGACATGTTGACATCTTGGTTCCTATCAGGAAGTACAAGGATGGAGAAGAGAAAGCCTGGCAGGGTGGGGACCAAGCCTCCCAGGGGTCAGGCACAGTTCAACTTGAGTTTAAAGTGAAGGCACAGACATTGAAGATCTTATCTGAGCGAGTTATCTGCTTCTTAAGAGTGATGAGCTCATTTTTATGATCTTGCTTTTAGACTCTCGGCCTTCCCATGAGAACTTAATAAAGAATGCCATAAATAAGTGCCTATCTCTGTCTTTAGAATGATGTTAAGATTTTTATTGAGCTGGACAGCACAGGAAGCAGCAATTTCTATGTAGCTGGATGAAGACAAGCATACTGCCATAGTGACCAATGCACATGTAAAAAATGGCCTTTTCCACACTGGGGTTTTAAGAGAGAAGTCAAGAATAGAAACATCTTTGTTTAGTGGATTGCTATTTATTTTTGTGGAAACTAAATGATAGATGTGAGAATGTGGATTATACTCCCTTTCATTAACAAAACACATTGACGTGTGACACTATGAAGAGATGTATGTAAGATTTCTAGTAACTTCTTGAACGTCGCAGGATATGACACCAGCTGATCTTCATCCAAACATTTTTATGGATTTCTTTTTTCGCATCAAAACTCAGAAAAGGAAGAAATGGTTTTTCCTGCGTCAACTGCTAATTTCTAGGCTTGACAATAATAACAATGGTGTCCACATTACACCAAGGCCATGTTCCCGACTGTGACACTGCACTGCAGTGACGTAAGCTGTGGAGGACGGCGGGAGAGTATGTGAGTCTCCTTATAGCCTGTAGCTCCTTATAGGAAAGGCCTGTTAACCGTTTTGAAATTTTTAAGACCTTCATACCTGTATTTCTGAGATGACCCTTTTTTTGCCATGCTGTGTTTTCATTTTATGGATTGCTGGATTCTGTTGATTATATTTTAAGGGATTTTATGCCCAACTCCATGAAACTATATTTAGAAGCACACTGAAAATCGTGACATCATGCTTGTTTGTGCTATCAAGTAACACTAGTCATTTGAAATTTTGCTGTAAAGTGTTCCTTTTCTGCTCTCAATGTTTGTGCACGACAGTATTTATTCTTTCTTAAACATCTGACTGAACGCTTGGCTGAGACCACTCAGACTGGATTATGATTTGAGACAAGCTTCAGAAGATATTTGATTTCATTAACAGATACAGGACTACTCGGATTTCATTTATTCTTCTTGGGAAATTAAACCTTTCAAAATGTGTGTTCATTTCATTTAAGTTGTTGCATTGATTGGTTTCCACAATAATATAGCAATTCTCATATGATTAATAGCAATAACATAATTTCAGGGTCATATGTTCTGTTGTTATGGCTCATTTTTTATTCCATATAGAATGATTCATGCCCCCCAGTATCTATCTGCCTGTCTAGAAGTACATCCACTTTGTTCATACTATTACTATTATCAAAAAAATGTTTCAATTATATTATTTAATTATATCACTTTTCATCTATCAAGTAAGATACACATAGCAAAATCAGATAATACACAATATAGCTGTAACATATTTTCATGACCTTGGTTGGGGGAAACTTGCTTTCACTGTAGCAAAGTGAAACCCCCATAAACATAAAATAAAGCATTTTCTTCTAGTGGATGAATATCCCAGCAGATGCCTCCGACTTTTCCCTTTGGTCATTGAGTATGATTTCAGAAACTCGGGTAAATTGGGCTGGTTTCTCATATCCACCACATTCCACAGCTTCTTTGGTTCTGCCCCCTCCCCATCACCATGCAGGATGCTCAGAACCAACATCTGTGGCGTTAGCAAGAACTTGCTTAGCCATTTAAAAAAAAATTATTAATATTATTAATTTTTTATGTGTTTATTTGTATGTGTGTGTGTTTGTGTGTGTATGCATGTGTGCGTACATGTGTGTAAGTGTGTGTGTAAGTATGTGCGTAAGTTTGTGTGTAAGTATGCATGTGTGCGTGCATGTGTGTAAGTGTCTGTATATGTATAAGTACACGTGTGTGTGTGCAGCTTCTGTTGAGGATGCAACACCACCACCTCAGCCAGCTGGACACTGAATAGCCATACCTCACTGCCAAGCAAATGTAGGAGACATTCAAGTTCACTCAGACCCACCCATGTGACACTGACTAGTACCCCACTCCCTGCTTGCCTCTGCTTTTCACTAGAGGAAGAGCGGAGTGCCAGTTCATTCTGTTTCCCCACACTGCCCACATTTTTCACATCAGTAGGAGTTAGAACTGTCTCTGTGTACTGCTTACCCTAAGAGAATAGGAAAGTGTGGATTTATTGTCCTGACTTACAGATGTCATCTGGGTGTGGGCTTATATGATAACTGGAAGCTGGAGATAAAGGGAAGGACCAAACACAGGTAGTTTAATTAATAGCAGTTTCTATAGCTTTTCTGTGGACAGCAAATGTCTTCTTAATAGCTATACATTTTATCTACTGTCTTTCTCAAAATACACACAATGTATAATCCACAATAGAAGCAGTGTGATAATTGCAGAACAAGCTTATTGAGAAATTGTATTATTATCATTACAGAATAAATTTATTAAGAAAATTAGATGCATACATCCCTGTAGACAATTTCCAAGTAAATTCGTTAACCCACAAAATAAGATATAAAGTCATTAATATTTATTAAAAAAAACAATGAGAAACAATCCTACTGCAATGCTAATTGAAATAAACTAGCACAGTATTGCTAAGCATAATAGAATTTCAGGATGTGTGTGTGTTCTTCTCTGAAACTGGTTTTTGACCCAAATGGAACAAAACCCTCCAGTCTTATTAAGACCTAATTCTAATTCATATTAATGTACACACCCAGTGTACAACATGGTGTTTGAATATGCGTACGTGTGATGACGTGGCTAAAGCGAGTTAGTTAACGCAGCCATTTCTCTCATAGCCACCACTTTTAACTGGGAGCTGCGTCACGCATCGAGAACCTGATTTGTAAGGTATGTAAGGCGCTGCCGTGAGTAAGTAGCGCTGTCAGTTTGGACTAGATAGGAGTGTTATGCCTTCTCAATGGGATGTAAAATAACGCTTGATTTGTTGCCTCATGCATTTGGTAGGTTTGTGATGATTTCTGCGCTATGCTAGACATGCTCATGGTTTTGGGCTGAGGGATGTTCTCCGTTTATGCTCCAAGAACTTTCAAGGGCAAGAAAAGACTCCACATTGCACTCCAGTTCCTAAAGTCTCCTTCTGGAGGTGAGAGTGGACGACCGTGTTCTCCGCAGGCAGTGGAACACAGAAAGGAAAAGGCTTTTCCAGCAAGTGTTGGGAAGAAACCCATTTTGCAACTCGTGTTTCTAGACTGTTTCAGTTTGCTCTGTGTAATCCACTAGGAAATCCAGCCTGAGGCTGTAGGTCTCCTTCCCTCCTGTATAAAAGGCTGCCCATGTTCTTCAGAGACCCTGGTGTAATTTTACAAAGCATTCCTCAAAAACAGTTAGCAGGCCAAACCCATGACCTAATCTGCCGTGGTAACAAGTCAGGCTAGCGCTGACTGTCTTATCTGCAACCCCCTGGATGCTGCATAAGCTTGTAACACGCTTAAGGAGTTGTACTGTGCATGAATAATGCCCTGACTCCTGAAGCTTCAGTGTTTCATACACAGGCGAGAATGTGCCTGACGACACTGTGTTCCTGTGTTAATTCACACTGATCATGATCATTAGAAAGCTGAGTCCGTACTCTAGATTTTGGTTTGGGGGATATTTTGTTTGTTTGCTTTTTGCTGTTTTCTTTCTTTTTTTCTCTTTCCCTTCTGGACAACAAAATATGAACTTAGCTTTAGAGAAAGAACATGTTTCAACATTGCCCAAGCTGTGGAGTTCTAACTTGTTGAAACTCCTTCTCTCCTATGTTTGAACGCCGTTGGAACCAAAAACGAGGTGAATAATGCTTTTGGCAACTGCAGGAGCTACAAGGTGGGTACAGTCCTGACCTCTGCTCGATGGAATTTTGTGTCAGAAACCTCAGAGTCCAACCCATTTTCTTAACTTGTGTACTTTCAGGCCAAAGAGAAAATAATACGGCTTCTTTTGTTCATTCTGGCATGCTAGGACTTAGGAAAGACAGTCTAAGCTAACCATAATAGCAAATCTCTCGTTCATAGATGATGTCAGGGAGAGAAACCTAGGGAAGACCAATGTGAGGTTGCCTGGTGTAGTATGAGGGGGCCGGCTTGTTGGGGTTTCCATTCCTGCCCAGTACCACACAGCCGGCAACTCCCAAGGAAAATCACACACAGGACTCCATAAGGTTATAAACTGATTGGCCCATTAGGTCAGGCTACTTATTAGTTCTTATAACTTATCTTAACCCATTATTCTGATCTATGTTAGCCACATGGGCTCAGTACCTTTCTCAGTGTGACAGCTTACATGTTGCCTCTTCGGTGTTCTGCGCAGGAGTGGCAGAGGAACCTCTCTGCTTCCCAGAATTCTCCCAGTCTCTTTGCTCCACCCCTACTTCCTGTCTGGCTTTCCCGCCTATACTGCCTGCCTGGCCAATCAGCGTTTTATTAAAATATGATTGACAGAATACAGATAATTCTCCCGCACCATTTCCCTCTCTTTTTTTTTTTAAACAAAGGAAAAATACCCATAATCCATTTGTTGGGAATGTGGGCGTAGTATTTCAGGCTACTTCCTGCTGGTTGGGGGCGCTGATAGTCTTAAGGGGACCTAAAGAAAATTTAGAGTTATAGTCAAGTCCTGACTGAAGTGTCCTGGGAGTCTTGATCATCTCAGGCAGCAGTCTTGAATCAGTTCTGGATGTAGAACTCTGTCATCTGGGCCATCTGTTCCTGTCGATTTCTCAGGTGGCCTCCCTTGGTCAAAGATGATTTTTCTTAACTCTGAATAAATCCATAGCCTCTCATTTTCTGTGGAAACAAAAGCAGAATCTCTTCTCCAAAGTAACATACCTTTTGACTTCAGTTTTGAAGCCAAGGTATTTTCAAAATGTCTATCTTGGGTTAGTTCAGCAGCATTTATAAACAAATGTCTTTTGGTGACTGTTGCTCCTTCCTCAGCATTCAAACAATTAAAGGAGAGCATAACACACAGTATCAAGATTCTCTGTGTATTTTCCATCTTTATGCAGCTTTATTTTACTTCTATTTCTTTTATTTTTACTTTTACTTTTTGAGACAGGCTCTCTGTATAGCTTTGTCCTGGAATAACTCTGTAGACCAGGCTGTCCTTGAACTCAGAGATCCTCCTGTCTCTGCCTCCCCAGTGCTGGGATTAAAGGTGTATGCTACCACACCTTGAACTCAGAGATCTGTCTGTCCCTGCCTCCCAGGCATTGGGATTAAAGGTGTGCACTACCGCACCTTGAAGTCACAGAGGTCAATCTCTACCTCTGTCCCTTGAAGTCACAGAGGTCAATATGCCTCTGCCTCCCAGGCATTGGGATTTAAGGTGTGTACCACCACACCCAACTATTCTCTTTCTTCCTTTTTTTTACATTAAGAACTTTAACTTTTAGCCTGCATATATTTTTAACACACTGTAAAATATTTAGAGGTTTTCTTCCTCTTTGAATCTCTCTTTACTGTATATCTCTCTTTTTCTGACCACATGAGCCTTTAATTTACTAAGCAATATGGAGAGCAGTGGCTTTGACGGCTAAATCCTCGTGGCTGAGGTACCAGCCAGAGCTATGTTTACTGCCACAACTCTATGGCGTTTCAAGGTCCTTGCTAGCAAGCAAGCTGCAGCATTCTGCTCACAGACCACACTCAGACTGCCTGCCTGAAAGAGTCAGAGATTACCCTGTCAGGACAGCCCAGAAAGCCGGCATTGTAAAACAGCGCAGCTTTTTTCCTGCTACGACTGAAAACCGAAAAGCATGTGTTCCGCTTTTCATCAACACGGTTTAAGTGCTTCACGGCAGGACCTCTTTAAAGAGCTGCAAGGTTTTGCAGCTAAAGCTGAGTCAGGAAGCCTTTCTCAGATGAGAGTGCTTGCTTGCCTCTAGCAAGCAAAGTAGACCCAAGAAATTGCTGCTACCAACAAAACATACTTTACTCTATTCTTTCCCAAGCTTTCTCAGGCTTTCTGTGGATTCATTTATCCACGTCTGGGCGCCATATGTAGTATGAGGGGGCCGGCTTGTTGGGGTTTCCATTCCTGCCCAGTACCACACAGCCGGCAACTCCCAAGGAAAATCACACACAGGACTCCATAAGGTTATAAACTGATTGGCCCATTAGGTCAGGCTACTTATTAGTTCTTATAACTTATCTTAACCCATTATTCTGATCTATGTTAGCCACATGGGCTCAGTACCTTTCTCAGTGTGACAGCTTACATGTTGCCTCTTCGGTGTTCTGCGCAGGAGTGGCAGAGGAACCTCTCTGCTTCCCAGAATTCTCCCAGTCTCTTTGCTCCACCCCTACTTCCTGTCTGGCTTTCCCGCCTATACTGCCTGCCTGGCCAATCAGCGTTTTATTAAAATATGATTGACAGAATACAGATAATTCTCCCGCACCAGCCTGGGCTGGTGTCTAGTGTACCGTCAAAGGCAATATCTGCTACTTACTAACAAGGGAATTTCTTATAGACAGAATTCTAATAAATCACAAAAAAAGGACACAATCAGTGGATAATTTAGGACTGGATCCAATTGTCACTAGGAGTGGGCAAGGTGAAATGATTTTTGTGATTGTAACCCTGTGGCAGAGTCTATGACCACTCAGGTACAGTGTCTGCTCCCCAGAGAGCATGTGCTGTAACACTGTCCTCCTTTACAGTTAAGCAAAACTATTTTACAGCAGAAATGCCTTAGTTTTTACAAGTAACATAATAGATATGGATCTTGCCAACATCCAACCTAATCAATAGATACTTACATGTGTACACTCATATGTATGCATTCATGATGTGGTATGTCCTACATATATGTTACTTTTATTGGGTATTGAATAAAGCTGCTTTGGGCTATGGCAGGGCAGAATATAGCCAGGCTGGAAAAGATATATAGAGAGAGTAGGCAGAGTTAAAGAGCTGCCATGTAGCTGCTGAAAGAGAAAGATGCTGGCCGGAATCTTACCAGCAGGCCACAGTCTCATGGTGATACATAGATTAATAGATATGTGGTAATTTAAGATGCAAGAGTTGTTAAAAATATGCCTGAGTCATTGGTCAAACAGTATTGTAATTAATATAATTTTTGTGTGATTATTCAGGTCTGGGTGGTCAGGAAGTGAACAAGCAGTCTCTGCTTACAAATGGCACCAACATGGGGTAACTACATCCACATAAAAATGGCAGGGCAGAATATAACAAGGCTGGAAGGGATATATAAAGAGAGTAGGCAGAGTCAAAGAGACACCATGCAGCTGCCTACAGAGAAAGATGTCAGACCTTACTAGTAGGCCACAGTCTCGTGGTGATACATAGATTAATAAAAATGGGTTAATTTAAGATGTAAGAATTAGTTAATAAGAAGTCTAATCTAATATGCCAAACAGTGCTGTAATTAATATAGTTTCTTTGTGATTATTCAGGTCTGGGCTGCTGGGAACAAAAGAGCAGTCTGTATCCTGTACCCTGTGCCTCCACCCTTTATCCATCTATAATCTTTCAGTTCATCTCAGTGGCTGTACCGAGTTTCCCCTCCAGACCTGAGCAGTCAACTGCACCTCACAGGACCCTTGATTCCATCAGTAATGGTCTTCAACTATTTGATATCATTATTGTAATTATACAAATTTATGTGGCACCCTGCCTGAATTCAACAATCAATGTCTAGTTATCATCTCCAGCTCCCTAGACATCTTTAACTTTTCTGGTTAACATGTAATAATTATTCATATTTATAGAGCATGCCGTGACATTTCCGTACATTGATAAACATAAACTAAACAAATCAGTTTCATCAAGTCCTCTGTCTCTTTCTGGAGATAGATATCTTCCACCTCCTGCCATTCTTTTGTTGTTGTTGTTGCTGTTCTTTTTCTTATATAGGTAGGACAGGTTGGCTAGATTGATATAAAGCCCAAGTTGGTCCTGAAGTCCTCATTCTCCTGCCTCAGTTTCCCACCCTAACTACTGGGATGGCAGGCATGGCAGACCTCCTGAACTATCATTTCCTTGGGCTTTTGACAGAAGTACTGATTGGCGATTCTGCCGGCACCATAGGAAAAATGAGACAGCTTTGCAAGACATAGTCGAGTCTCCACATCCCTCAGACTGATGCAACATCACTTCCTGACCATGAGTTACTGTTTCCTTCACTTCTGTCTCTCACCTCTCTGTTCCCCATACCTGAATGATTTGGTGGGAGCTCGGTGTGGGCAGTTCTGGATGCCCCGTGGGTGTGAGGAATGAAGACCAACGCTGAACACACAGTGGCATGGAGCATTTCCGCTCTATCAGTGGTAGGCAGACAGGGCTCTCTGAGAGGCCTGTGGCAGCGCTTCCTTGACCCTTCCTAAGAGAAGCAATCAAGGCAGCCATCCTCCATTCAGGATTAGGATTCCTCTGGAAAGGCTTCTTGCTCCTCCTACTGCTCCCAGGAAAGCACTGGTCCCAAGTTACCTGCTTCTCGAGCCCTGACCACAGCAAGCAGAGAGGTCCAAACCACGTAGAAGAAAGGGACGGTCACCCCCATTCTCTCTTTTCCCCATTTCCTGGCTCCTCTCTCACACATTCATTTTCTCCTCAGACGCATTGCCCCTCTCAGCTTTTGCTCTGCCCAGCTGACGACAACTCCTTTCTGGAAACAATGACCCCTGAGCTTCTTAAGTCACACTGTCTGAGTTGGGAATGTGACCTCTTGCTCATGTGTAGAGCAGTGCGCATCTGCAGTAGGACGTGAACGCAAGCCAAGAAGACTTTACTGCGTGCCCAAGTAGGAATGAGGTTCTCTGTTCTTCCCAGAAGGGACAGACACGAGGAAGGATGCCCTGGGCTTTGAGACCATAGGAAGGGGACGTATTGGGAGGCAGCATTACTCAAGCCCGAGGAGAGCCAGAACGGAGGCATGGCTGCAGCTCAGCGAAGGGGCCTGAGCAAGAGATGGTTCCCATTTGAGATGATAGAGAAGACAGGAGTTGTATTTGCAAAGGGGGTGTTTGTGGCTGCCCCCAGGTAGGTAGCCAGAGAGAATGGTGTGAAAGTACCAACATAAGAAAAAATGTAGAGACAGCTTTGGGAGGAGACATGATCAGAGATGAAGCTAAACAGGTTCGCGTTTGAACTGCCAAAGTGAAGAATGAGAAATGGCTCCTATGCGGTCACTGAATGAATAAACTGTTGAGAGAATGAATGGGATTGCCTCTGAAACTTTGGCTACTCCCACATTGTGTATATCCCCCTTTATCTCAGCCAGAGAGTTTTGAAATTTCGGAGCATTTTCAGAACATAAATTCATAGATTGCACATTTAAGTTTAATTTTTTTTCTAGGAATATATTTATGCACTGAACCCAGTTCCTTAGTGTGAAGGAATATAAAGAGACATACATTCCTATTCAAAATTAAAGTATGTCACTGTAGAATTTGATGTACTTTAAAAGCATAACAGTCTTTGGTTTTGGCAAGGGATGGTACCTGGGCTGTATTCACTATTGAAAGAGTTGCGCTTAACTTGAAGTTCCAGAAGAGTTTCTGAAAGCCTGTTCTGGCTGGACTTTGGATTTGGGGAATTTGGGTGTGTGATGTTTGTCATTTATTTCAAAGATTTGTAAAGTGATACAGTTTGTTGGGAGGAGGATATTTCAGGAGAGATTCCGGGTAGATGAAGTGGGGAAATGGGGAGAAGATATTTTCGTATTTCCTTCTATACACTTAGGAAATCCTCAAAGAATATTTTTAAGGAAAAACAAATCCAAACAGACTGCCTCCTGGCAGAAGCAAGGGCCAAAATCTGCCTGGAAAAAGAATCTCATAATCATTTCCTATTTAAAATAATTATTTCAAATGTTTTATGTTTTAATCATTTATTTGCTCATAACTGCATTGTTCCTAATATAAAATTTAAAATGACTTTGACTAGGTAAGAAACTGTAAGGCTTTCAGAAAGAATAATTATTCAAATAAAAAGATAAAGTACAAATAAAGGGGGATGAAATGTAACTAAGAAAGGGCATTGCATGTCTGCCATTTTTTTCATAGCTTCTTGTTTGAAAAGAAGTATACAAACAAGATATTTTATTCCAATTTCCAGCTTTCATCAAAACTGAGACTTACAAAGTGTCCTACCTGTCCTGTGTCCAAGAGTCGCATGTCAGGATCCCAGCTTCTTCCACAGGAGGACACACTTTTCTAAATTTTTTATTGATTTTATTGAGCTATACATTTTTTCTGCTCCCCTCCCTGTCTCTCCTCTCCCCTTCTATCCTCTCCCAAGGTCCCCATGCTACTAATTTACTCAGGAGATCTTGTCTTTTTCTGCTTCCCATGTAGATTAGATCTGTGTAAGTCTCTCTTGGGGTCCTCATTGTTGTCTAGGTTCTCTGGGATTGTGAATTATAGTCTGATTTTCTTTGCTTTATGCCTAAAAACCATTTATGAGTGAGTATATATGATATTTGTCTTTCTGGGTCTGAGTTACCTCACTCAGTATAATATTTTCTCGATCTATCCATTGGCATGCAAATTTCAAGATGCCATTATTTTTTCTGCTGTATAGTACTCCATTGTGTACATGTACCACATTTTTCTTATCCATTCTTCTTTTGAATGCCATTTAGGTTGTTTCCAGATTCTGGCTATGACAAACAATGCTGTGAACATAGTTGAGCACATGTCCTTGTGGCACGACTGAGCATCCTTTGGATATATACCCAAAAGTGGTATTGCTGGGTCCTGAGGAAGGTTGTTTCTTTATTTTCTGAGAAATCATCACACTGAAATCCAAAGGGGCTGTACCAGTTTGCACTTTTGACAAAGCATTGATAGTCAGCTTTGTGTACTCCACGAGAGCTACCAAAGTTCAGCGAGCATCGTCCTGGCCCAGGCGAAGGAGGAAAGAAGCTTATTACATACACAGGGATTCCCCAGAATGCCTGTCAAGGTACTCAACATATGGAGAGGTGTCTTTCCCTTTCAGAAACAGTTCTGCTAACCATAAAGCTGTAGGAATCTGCATTTTCCAATGAGAATGTTGTTCATTCTTCCTCACTTACACAGTAATCCTGGGGATTGTTAAAGTACACATTATTGACAAAATAGTAAGTTTCCCCAGACAATTAATAAAGAATAACACAACTGGTGACAGTATCCAGAAACAGGAAAATCTAAATAGGGCCTGGAATATTTCCATTCATGTCTACACATACACAGTTGGGGTTTCACGGCAGGTGTTTGGGCCCCACGGTGGCTACTTGGAAGTCCAAACACCAGCATTTTTAGGTTTAAAGTCTGATTTAACTTTCATTTTCTCTTTTATTAAGCATTTGTTGCATACCACACAATGGGCCAGGCACTGAAAACTGTTTAGTTTTTAATGAGGGTGGTGTGTCTTCAGCCCCGGGCACTGACGCTGGGCCTTCACCAGCTCGCTCCGGTCCGGGAGGGAGGGAGGAAAGTCTACGATGGGGGGCTGAGGTGGAGGATAAAGAGCAGCATAGTCAATGGCCAGACACATGGGCCTGGAAACAGAGGAGCAGGAAAGGTGGGCCATGGCACATGCAGAGAACAGCAGGTGACAAAGGACGCAGAGACCAGAGTGCGGCTTATCTGGAGTGTCAGTCGCCACCAGGACTGAAGGACAGGGCCTGGGGAAGGTCCTGCAGAATCACGGAACGAACAGACCTGCTGACAGATTGCTTCCTCCAAACCTGTGAGAATGAGTTTCTGTTAGTCGAAGTACTCCGTTGAGTACTAGCTGAGAAATAAGATCCTTAAGAGCCCATCTCTGTCGTTCCAGTTTTGTATTGTCTTTGTCCTCCTTTGGTGTGTGCAATGCCCAGAATCTCCTGGAAAATTTCACATCATCTCCAAGACATAAGCCTAGGCTGTGTCTTTCCCCTGCAGCCCTTGGGGGCCATCTCCACAGTCATCTTTTCTTTCTTCTACGTTCCAAGTGGACCTGATTCATCCCTTAGTAGGTACCACATGATTCACTATTGCGTCTTTGCCACTCAAGCTGATATTTCCCCACTCCCACTACTGATCGCTGAGTGTGATTCAGGAAAAGTGAGCTAAATAAACTAATTGAAATTTGATGAAATTTTTGTCTGTTCCTCTTTATTAACATAGTGATTTCAGGACCGCACCGCTTGTCTCCTTGGTTGGGCCACAAAACACACAGTGGTTGCCCCGGAGAGGTCACTGGAGGGTCACCCATCTCCAGACACCTCCCTGTGGCTGTATTATTACAGCTGAGCTCAGACGTCACCATGAGTTGGTGGACGTGGACACAGGTGCTGCCTCTGGTTCATTGTCTCTGCTGCTCCCGTTCACTTTCAGGGCAATCGTGTATTTTCCTTCAACTCCGGTGAAGCCAAGGCGCTGATAGAAGCATCAGAAGATGGTGCTGTTGTTGTTGGCTAAAAGAACAATTCCTTTCCTTTCTTTTTTTTTTTTTTCATGAGCAGGACATGTGTGATGGGTATGACGGATATTTTAAAGGAAAATTGCTAGACTCTGGTAGGGATTGAATATAGATTTCAGAGTGGCTCGGATCTTTCTAGCGTGTTTAGTTTGGAGGACGCCTAGGAAAACATTGGTATAAGACTAAGCAGATTTGATGGCTTGCACATGTCTTCAATTAAATCTGTCTTGCTTCCCACACAGCAAGCCTGACGCATCTTCAGTCATACAGATTCCCAGGGATACTCATTGGCATAGGCCCCTGCTCGTCTTAGCTTCCAGGAAGAGAGCGTTAACCACATATTACCTGATGCTGTCTCCTTTTGCTAAGCATTTTCATGCCTTCCCTTCTGAATTCAGCCTCCATGGTTTGAGCACACAATCTGTACACAGCCCCTGCAGCTGCACACCCCTGTGTGTTGCTTTTCCCTTGGCATTCAGATGATCTCCTTTTCTGACAGACGCTTAGAGTGTTGTTGAGTTGTTTTGATTTTGAAAAATTCAAGCTTCCTAACTTAAAATGTTCTTTAAAATCGCACCTTGGCTAAATTTAAAGTCATTTAAAAGCACTTTGAGAGCTACAATTTTTAAAAAACAAAAACAAAAACAAAACAAACCTGTTAATCCTCCAAACAAATGTTGGGTTTTTTTTTTTAGGTATTTTTTTAGTTTTTATTTTTTAAAGAAAAATCTCATGCTGCCTAGATGCTGCTGCTGATTCTAGCTGCCTGGCGGACTAAATCCAACCAGTGTTTGCTTCATCACTGAGTGATGGACCACCACATGGCCTCCTTCTGGTCAGATGATGGGATAATGGGGGAGCTAGAAGGTACTGCTGTCTTGGCATTGCCCTGCTTAGTCCCAGGCGAGTGAATTCTCAGCTGTGGACCCACTGCTTCTGTCTCCTGCTGTCTTGTGATTTAAGTTCTTTTGTGTATCTGTGCCATAACTGAAATTATAGTGGTCCTGATGTGGAGGCATTGGTTGACCTTAGGTCCTATGTCCTGGATTATCTCTACCGTCTCTGACCTCTCTAATTGGACTTTGGCCTGGAGCCAATTTATACCCCCGCCCCATGCATTCACTCATCTTTGTCTTTCTTATCCTTCTGCACAGTGGCCTTCAGAACCCCCACCCCACAATGTCATGGTGGTTCAAATAAGAATAGCCCTTATAAGTGATGCTTTTGAATATTCAATCCTTATTTGGTGGTGTTATTTGGAGAGGTTTAAGAGGTGTAGCCTAGTTGGAGGAAGTATGTTGCTGGAGGCAGACTTTGAGAGTTTAGAAACCCATGCCATGGCATTTCCAGTAGCTTCCTTTACTTTGTGCTTCCAGGTCAGTGAGAACACTCAGCTTGCTGGTCCAGCCACCATGTTTGCCTCCTGTCACACTTTCCTGATGAGATAGTGGTGAATTCTTACGTTTTAGGCATCATAAGACTAAATAAAAAAACCCTTCCTTCTTCAAATTGTCTCAGTCATGATGTTTTATTAGAGCACAAGACTATTAACTCTTACACCTATCTCTCTGGACAGGAGGGTTGGGCTAGTGGTCCCTCTGTGCAGTCAGGTGGGACCTTCCTGTCAACTGGGAGCACATTCTCAGCATACAATTGGGTCACATTCTTTTCTGTCCAGTGTGGTTGTCAGAACTTTCAGAAACCGAAACATCAGCTTGAAGCAAATGAGAGGGAGGAAACAGGATCTCCACCAGGACTGCGGTCACTCTATTTCTCTCCCAGCCTCCACGGGGACATTGACAGTGATTCCACTCTCTTGACAGACTCCTGCCAGCATGCTAACCGTGCCAAAAGATGAGCAGGTGGATGAGCAGGCCCTGAAGAAAGATGGCAGTTCCCCAGCAAGTAGAAACTACAAGAAAACACCAAAATCCAGGTGAACCCTAGCTAACCCAGAAAGTCTTTGAGTCAGCCCAAGAAGAAAACTGGTATCATGTGTCCTTCTAGGGGGTCAATAAAAACTAAGCTCGCAGTGACTGTCCTCCATGCACCAGAACATATAAACTTGATCTGACAGCTTAATAAAAAGAGAGAAAACTTAAGCTATTTGTGGCTCTTTTTAAAGCTCTGATTAGAAAGCACGAAGGGGTCCAAATTTATATTCTGCAAATAGGAAAAGATGCAACCTACTGCAGCCATCAGCATATCTCATCTCAGGCTGGGGGGCATCAGACGCAGTGACAAAAGTAACCAGACAGTCTCATTGTTCCTCTCAAGTGAGAAAAGTAGAATACTCTTCTCAAGTTCTGGAACTTCTCATCAAAAGATAAAGTCTTAGAACACACTCGGGGACACTAATAAAGAGCAAGGCATGAACAACAAATGAAAACTACGACAATACACAGCCTACAACTGATGACCCCCAAAATGCTCTGAAGAAGTATTTTCAGTAGTGAAGAGTTTTAAAGCTCTTAACCCTTATGTGTGTGTGTGTGTGTGTGTGTGTGTGCGTGCGTGTGTGTGTGTGTGTGTGTGTGTGTGTCTTTATGCACACATGTGTGGATGACCTGGGAGACATGTAGAGGGTATTGGGTGTATTAGACAATTCTGAGATGCCCCACATGAATACTGGGAACAAACTCAAGTCCTCTGAAATAGCAGTAAGCATTCTTAACTGCTCAGTCCCTTTCTCCTTCCCAGTGATTAAGATTTTAAACAGCACAAACTTTAAAAAAAAATCTAAATATAGCCCTATGGTAAACAGCCTTTTACATTGAAAAAAAAACAAACAAAATTCTTTGAAATCCTAGAAAATCAGAAGAAAAATTGTTCAATGAAGAAAACTAAAGTGTTGAGATGAAGAAACAGACTAGACCATCAATTAGCAAACTAAAAGGATATTATTCAACTTCAGTAAAATGGGTGAGGACAACGGGAGACAGGAAAGAGCTGAAGTTCAAGACAAATACAGTGAATTCTCATAAGCACATTTTATAGCACCTTCAGAGGACAACAAAGACAGGAACAGCCATTGCTCCATGAAAGCCCCTTCGTGTGCTTCCAAGATTCTTTCCTTATCATCCTTTACTGACTTGTAGCTTAGGAGTAGGGTCCATTGGATGGCACCTCTTGGATTTTGCCCTATAAACTAGAAAGAGCAAACAGTCAGAACTGGTGACTGCCTGCCTTCCCGCTAGCAATTCCTTGGTGTCATGGTTTAATTGAGAAATGTCCTCCATTGGTTCAGCTATTTGAACACCAGCTTTCAGTGACTGGCACTGTTTGGGAAGGTGGTGCAGATTTGCTAGAGGAGTTACGTCACTACCGGGTGGGTGCCGAGATAGTAAAGCCTCTTTTACTTTCAGTTTGACCTCTCTGCTTCCTGTGTGCTGTTAAACACGTGATCTCTTTCTTCTTCTGGCCTTTGCCACCATGCCTACTGCTTGCTTCCATGCCTTCCTACCATGATGGACTCTAAACCCTGTGGTATCAGGATCCCTTCCTTCTATGGGCCTCCTTGGTCATGTGTTTTGTATGGTAGCTAACATACTTGGTGACTAGAGTAACTCAATGGAGCTAGGTATCTTTAAATACAGCAACCTCTCATATCCACGTCTGTGATTGTAACCAGTGGAAGGTCAAAAATACTCAGAAAAATATTAATTCTGTACTGAATATGCACAGATGATCCTTTTGATCATTACTATAAAAACAAACCGTATTACAACACTCACAGAATATTAGTGACTATAACATAGAGATGGTACAAAATGCATACATTATATCTGTTATATAATATTCAAATGTCATACAATTTTGTACAAGTGTCTCAAGGATCTCTGTAATTTGATTTCTTGGAGGGTCCCATAGTGACCGAGGGACAACATCTCTGCTGATAATTACCAAATCTGTTCATAATCCCCTGCTTTTAGGTCAATCCCAAATCTTTCCCCTTGGAGAACATATTTTGATACTCACCTGCCCTTGGTGGCTACCTTGCAGTGTGTTATTGATACCTTCCTCATAAAAATCCCAAATCACAAACTATTCTTTTATGCAAGTGTTCCATTGCTGCAGTTCTTGAGAATGATGAGACTATTATTGGTATCTAAGTGTATGAGCCATTTCTCTCAGATCTCATTTCTTATCTAACAGGAAATACACTGACAACCATTCAGAGTCTGGTCATATTTGATTCTCATATTTGCATTTAGCCCAAGGGCATGTCACCATCCAGGTTAGGTAGACACTTCCTAAGAGTCCTTCCATCTTGTCCTGACCCAGAGAGGAAGGTTTATTATAATCACAGAATACAAAGGTCAGCTTCTGCTGCCTTGCCTTAAGGTCCCCAGGATTTGAAACATTGCAATTGTTCATTGATCATTTGCTAATGGGCAGTCTCATTAGCTGCTGGAATTGGTTCCTGTTTCCTACTCATACAGAGGACTACTGATCTGTGAGTCTATCCCTAAATAAAGAGACCTTTATTATGCTCTATTCTGAGGTAGTGTGGTAATACTTTATTATAGTAGACTATATCTGGTGCCCATTAGCCCCAAAGAATCACACAGAAGTCTACATTAAATATAAACTGATTGGCCCATTAGCTCAGCCTTCTTATTAGCTCTTATCACTTATACTAATCCAGTATTCTTATCTATGTCAGCCACATGGCTCAGTATAGTCATGGCTCCTAATGTAGACCAGGATGGCCTTGAACTACAGAAATCTGCATGCCTCTGATGCCCTAGTGCTGGGATTAAAGGTGTGCTCCACAACACAATACTTTTAAAAAATCAAGAATTGCCTCCTTCCTGTGCATTTATTCTCTATGCATTAGCAAATGGGCCAGCATCCCAAAGGCCATTGACTGAAGGAGTTCCCATAGATACAGAGAGAAATCCCATATCAGGGATGGAGAGATGGAAACTAGAGAGACCAGGTTGGGCTGGCTGGGTGTGGGAAGCATGTTGGAGGCAGAATGAAAGGGAAGAATAACAAAATATGTCTTGATGGGGGCATTTTTGGGTTAGGGAAAAACATGGTGCCAGGAAATCCCCCTCCCAGGAACCCCTAAGGATGACCCCAACTAATACTCCTAGCAGTGGTGGAGAGGATGCCTGACCTGGTCATCTACTGTAAGCAGATTGGTGACTTGCCTAATTGCCCATCAGAGATACTTTATCCAGTAACTGATGGAAGCAGAGGCAGAGATCCACAGGTAAGCATTGTGCTGAGCTCTGAGAGTCTTGCAGAAGAGAGGAGAGTCATGATGGGAGAACCCACAGAGACAGCTGACCTGAGCTAGAGAGAGCTCATGGATTCTGAACCAACAGTCAACCCGAATGTGACTTACCTAGGTCCTCTGCATGCATGTGACAATTGTGTAGTTTGGTCTCTTAGTAAGGCTTCTAACAGTGAGAACAGAATCTCTCCCTGGTACTTAGCTGACTTCTGGTGACCTCTTCCCCATGCTGGATTACCTGGCCCTGCCTCAAGGTAAGGGGAGAAGCTTGGTCCTGCCTCAACTTGATGAGTCATGCTTTGTGCAAGTCCATGGGAGGCCTTCCCTTTTCTGAGTGGAGATGGAGAAGGAGTGGATGGGGCTGAGAAGGTAAATGGGAAGGGGAAGGGACAGAAGGAAAGGAAGGGTGGAAAACTGGTTGGTATGTTAAATAACTGGAAAATTATTTAAAATAAGAACAACAACAACAAAAGAGTATAGCCAGTTTCCCAACTCTCAAATCAAGTGCATCCTTATACTCTCTAAGAGCAATAACTTGGAAAATATTATAAATGCATTTTTTTACTATCTCTTTGCTCTTCTGCCTTGGGACTGTGACAATTTTGCTATTTTTTTTATTTTGGGAAGTATTTAAAATAACTTTACATTTTTATTTTCATTGTTCAGGTTCTCCAGTTTTCTTCCACTGTGGTCACTCCTTTCCCAAATTCCTATTGTGAAGCTTTACTTTTACTGGAAAAAAGAAGTAAGGCATGAAGGAAGCCCAGCTCTTTGCAGTCAAGTTAGAGAGAAAAGTCGAGGTCCTATTTATGTTACCAGTGCTGTTTTCTAGAGACAGCAATCCTGTTCCCCTATGTTATGTCTGAGAACAGTGACCTTGACGACCTACAGGACTTTCCTACCCTCTGAGGAGGATGAAAAACCAGGGCAACACAAAATACAGAGGAGAAATTCAACAGCAACGGGTATCAGCGACTGTCCTGAGAAAGTGACATCGGTGGCTGTCCCTCCTATAGGGGCTTGTTTTGCAGTGTGAAAACTACACATGTCTTCGATATAGGGGATTCATTCAGGGAACAGTAATAGTTCTGTCATAGATAATGGAATGAAGTAAATTCCACAAAGTAATAACCACATTTATATTATCAGAGGGAATGTTTTTATATCCAATGTAATCATAGCATCAGAGTGGCTATTGACCTGAGAAAATTATCTTTATTTAATGCTACTATTCATAAGAGAAAGCAGAACAAAATTTCAGGGCATGTTCATGGGGAAACTGAAAAATTGGCTCATGGATCTGTTAGTTGTTCTAGTTTTACCAAAATATAGTTGGGAGGAGTTTTGATGTAGGCATGAGGCATGATGTCCCTGTTGTTCACCTTGTGTGAACATTCTCAGTGCATCTGAGATGAATGAGCAGTAATGCCCGGAGTTCTAATCATGTGTCTGATTGCCATATGAAGAAGACATCGTGGAAAAGTTTGCAATCACATATATACTTGATCCAGAATGAGTCATATATACTTGATGCAGAATGTGACATATTTGAAGATGAAGGCTCAGTAGCAGTTGGCTCAGTGTGGTGCACTCTGTAGATCAGTGAGTCCTCTCAGGTGACATATTTGAAGGTGAAGACTCAGTAGTAGTCAGCTCAAGATGCTGCACTCTGCAGATCATTGTCTGCTGAAGAAGGAAAGAAAACAGAATTGGAAGAGGAGGAAGCTGGGTTTTCAATCATCTAAAGACCTTAATGACTAGGAGGGACTGTGTATTAGTGGGTTTTCTGTTCTAATATTCAAAGAGAGCAGTTTAAGGAAGGAAAGGTTCATTTTGGCCACAATTCAAAAGGATAATCTGGAGAAAGTATGGAAAAAGAAGCATGCAGTAGTTGGTCACATTGAATCAGCAATCCTAAATCAGAGTGTGACGAGTTGTGACAGCCCGCTCACAGGCTCCTTTTCTGTCAAGGCCCCTAGCCCATCGTATACTGCTACCCACACACAAGATGGGTCTTTTTCTCCTGATGAATCCTTTCTGCAAACACTCGCTCTGCTGCCAGAGCTGTGCTTCTAAATAGTCAGGTTGCAAACAAAAAGATTAGCCATCATCAACTTAATATGTAATCTGCCCTTTATCAACTTGATACCCAACCACATCTTATGGAATATCTTATGACATATTTAATTTTCAAATAAAACCAACAAGATCATGATTTCATGCAATATGATAAATCTTCTACATACAGTTAAAAATCATTTCATTCTTCACCAAGAAAAGACAGCCAAGTCCCTGGTCCCAAGCTTTCATTCTCATCTCATAATCCATAAACATCAACTCCATCTCTCAACGTCTCCAAGGCTTTAAAAGTTCCAACACTGCTCAAATATTCAGCATCTTCTAAGATTCAAGATTATCCCTTAATTGACAGCTTCTACATAATTCAAAACAAATATTTTTATTTATTATGTTATCATTTATATTAAATATTTCCAATATATAATGTCAAAGAAGAAACATTCCCATTCCAAAAAGGAGAAATGGAGGCCTATCTAGCCATAACTGGGTCTAAGCCATTGCCAAACTCAAAACTTGGCAGCACACACACACACACACACACACACACACACACACACACACACACCAATTTCCACATCTCCTTGTCCCACATCCAGGCCTCTTGGTGCCATCATCTTGGCTTCAGAGCCCTGGGTAACCCTGTCACCCAACATATTTCTGCCATGGGTGGCACACATTGCCTTCTCTTGGGGTAGCTTAGTTCTGTGTCTGTTAACCTTCCTTGTCAGGTCTCTCAAGGCCTGGCACCTCCAACATCCTGCTGGTGCCATTGCACCTTCAACTTTACACTTATAACTTCCTACAATGGCCTCCCATGGCTTCCTTCAGGAGTCTGACTCTGCCATGCATGACATGTCTTCAGTGAACTTCTGGAACCCTTTTCTTTTTTTTGTAAGACTTTAAAGCCCTCCATCCTTGCATCAAGCAAACCTGAGAAACTAGCACCACATGAATGATGTGGCTAACCTCTACTGCTATCTCAAGATATTCCACAGCCCCCTTCTGCTACAGTTGCAGCAGCCTCTGTGCCTGGGCTGCTGAGCCTGAGAAAATACTTGCCTTAGCAGTTGTGTCTGAGTATGAAGCCCTTTGGGAATCTCTTGCCTTTTATGTGGACTTACATTTTCCTAACCTAGAGGCTTCAATGGTTAGTTAGCTACCTTTCCTCTCATCCCAGTGTAGACTACAAAATTTGTCCTTGACAGCATTAATCTCTTTAATAAATATATTTTGTCTATGCTCTCCTTGTCCACAGTTTTAAACTTACTCATGCTCTGTTTCAAACCCAGCTTTTTTTTTCATGATTTTTCTTCTATTTGCTGCTTTTTATCACTGTAAACCTGGGTAAAAATGATGAACAGCAACCATGCCACAACCTGAATGCTATTCTGCCATGAACTAGTTTCTACCAAACAAATTAATAAACTATTTTTAGGAAAAGACTCCTTCAGACTTTCAGGACATGGGCAGAAGGTAGCAGGGTTCTTTTCCAGGATGTACCATGAATTACTTTTATCTTATTCCCAAGTCTTTGTTGACCTCTAAAACCTCATGAGCCTGCCTTTCACTGTCTACTTTTCTCAGCCTTCCACATTGCTAAAGCAAAGCACTTCTTTAAGAAAAAAAAAAGCCCACATGGTCACATTTACCACAACAATAGTAGTCCCACTCCTTGGCATCAATATTCTGTAATAGTTACCTTTCCCATTGGTATGAGAAATACTTACCAAAAACAGTTTAAAGAAGAAAGCTTATTTTCTCTCACAGTTTGAGGGCCACAGACCATGCTGGCAGTAAAGGCAGAGTGGCAGGGACATGAGGTGCTAGTCACATTATGTTTGCAATTGGGAAGCAGAGAGAGTTGGATTCTCAAGCTTGGCCCACTTTCTCAGTATTGAATCTAGGACCTCCTACAGTCATGGTGTCTCTTTGGTTCCTACTTAAGCCTCTCTGTAAATGCCTTTCTCAGTACTCAGTGTGATTCTAAATCTGTTAAGTTGACATTGAATAAAAGCCATGATAGGCTAGAAAGAGAAAGAGAGAAGCCTGGTTCTACATTAGTGTTTCTATGATAGGCTAGAAAGAGAGGAGTGGTGTGGGAATTCCTTCTGTATATATGTTGCTTTTATTGATTAATGAATAAAGACTCTGTCTTGTGCCTGACAGGGCAGAATAGAGGTAGGTGGGGGAAAACTAAATTGAATGCTGGGAGGAAGAAGGCAGAGCCAGTGAGGCGCCATGTTGCTGCCACAGGACACAGATGAGCCGGAAACTTGCTGGTAAGTCATGGTGATGCACAGATTAATAGAAATGGGTTAAATTACAATGTAAAAGCTAGTCAGTAAGAAGCTAGAGCTAAAAGATCAAGCAGTGATTCAATTAATACAGTTTCTGTGTAGTTATTTCAAGTCTGGGCAACTGGGAATGAACACGTGGCCTCCTACAACAGAGGAGGCCTAGTTCTACACCAGTGTTTCTTTCTAAGTCATGGCCTTTATCCTCTGCTCTATTCTATGTGTGCACTAATAAAAATGGGAAGACCAGGTGGACACAGCCTTGATGTGGCCAGTTTCACTGCCCACTATTCGTAGGGTGGCAGGAACAAATGCTCACAAGTTACTTTCTGCTCCTCCATCCTTTCTGTCTCATAGGTGGGCAGCCTGCTCTACGAAGTAAATTCTAAGTCAGCAGTCTGCCCTTGGATTCACAATAATCTGCCTGACTTTGCCTCCCAAGTACTAGGATTAAAATGCACTAAAACACCCAGCAGGTTTAAGGTTAGTGGAGACAGAAAAACTTGCTCTGAGTCCATGCCTGTGACAATGGAAACTAAGGCTCATGAGAAAACATAACTCTATGGAGGGTGGAGATAAAGAGTTGATCACTGGGCGCTGAGCAAAAACTGGAGGTGCCTACCGAGGCAGACAGGGATCTAGGGATATAAAAACAAACATCGTCAGAATTTAGGCATCCACAGCTTGGATAAGAGGAGAAAGTGGATGTGGCCACAGGACCAAAGTATTCAGAAGAGCCAGGATAATGTGAGGTACCGGGCAGGCTATGGTGTGCCTGGGGTTTTACTGGGGATCTGTGGAAGTCATTATTCTGTCTCTGCTAGGATCTGGCTCCACTTCCTGCAATGGCCTGTTTGCAACCCTGAAGTTCTAGAGTAAACAGTCATAAATCACCATCACCGTGTGTCCTTTCTTTCAACTCCCAGCGTCAGGCAGCACCCGGCATGACTCCTCTAAGGAGTGCAGAATGAGGAAGGGAAATAAATCTGGCAGATCCCGGGACATGGACAAAGTGGCATCTGGGTGGGACCTGAGGGCAGGGAGCAAAGACTTTGAAGTCACATGAGCTAATGTGCTTGGGTGGATGTCAGCCATCCTGTGCAACTCCAGCTATGTCATCTTTATTTAGCTAAGGAACCCAGATAAGCAAGCTTTTCACTCCCCATTGGGTGTGGAGAGGTCACGTAAACTTGCACGGGAGGCAAGGCTTCATCTGCTGCCTCCCATGTCCCTTGCAGTGTCTGAGGACTGCCCTTCCTTCTTTCAAGGCGAGTGTGTAACCTCATGCTATTCGCAAATCTCTCTGCCCGTTTTCTCAAGTGAGTTCTTCACAAACATTTACTTTTTAACAGCATGCGTCTTGATTGTCTGTTGTGAAAGACAACATATTTGCCATGTGAAATTCCAAAGTCGGAACAAAGAGAACTTGGGAAAGCAGCGGAGGGCATAGAGAGTGGTTGAGAATGAGCTACTCCAAAGAGAAGAAACAAAACCAAGAATCAAGCTGATCAAGTATGGGCCCATGCTTACAAAGTTATTGTACAGTGCTGTTTAATAGTATCAAACGACAATTAGCGAGCACAGGTCACTCTCTAAGACTACACGTCAACACACAGGCCCAGAGGTTGGGGGAGGGTATGCACTATTAGCATTTCCCCGGGGCCTTTCTGGATTTTATGAAGCAGTTCCTAGACATCCAGCTGCACAAATGTCTCTGGCTAGCAGGGCATTTCTATTTTCTTCTGGGTGTTTTGATCTTCACCAGCTCTGCTTGTTTTTTTGCAAAGTAGCAACTGCTAAATCCCATCTTGAAGGAAGGGAAACTGAGGCTCAGAAGATGAAGTGGACTCTCCAAAGTCAGAAAGACACATTTTAAAAATTGCATGACAATGTATTTAATGTATTTCTAGGTGTTATGAAAAGTTTTCAAAATCCTCTATGAGAAGCTGGAGAGATGGCTCTGAAGTTACGAGCAATGGATGCTCTTCCTGAGAGTCTGGGTTCAATTCCCAGCACCCACGTGATGACTAACAATTACCTGCAATTCCAATCCCAGGGGATCTGATGCCCTCTTCCAGCCTCTGTGGGCAGTGTACTCATGTGGTATCTAGACATACATATTGACAAAACAAATCACACACATGAAATTAAATTTAAAAAGTCCTCTTAAGACTTGGGAAAAATGAGGCCTAGTGGCATAGCAGACACGCCCTGATAATGGAATCAGGTAGATTGAGTGAGAGCCTAGATCCACATCTTAACCATTCTAGAACTTGGAAGCACTCGGTCAGAGCCAGTCAAGACCAGACTAGGGTAAGTAACACAGCACACCTGGATGAAATCCAAAAGAGAAGAGCGCACTGTAGCAAAAGTTCTGGGAAAGATGGAGGTGGTGACTACTTCTTCTAGCAACTTCTTTGAGAGACGGACCCATACATTTTGTTTGCAAAGAAGGTGTGTGTGTGTGTGTGTGTATGTGTGTGTGTGTGTGTTTAGCTTTGTTTTTCAGGAAGGCACACTCAGAGACTCTTTGGACGACTTACAAATGGGGTAGATTACCAAGTCTGATAGTCTGATTAGAGGAACCGCAAAGTGTTGATGATTCTGTAGAGGAGACAGGGGACACCTGTTTTAAATAGGTATTCCAGTCCCTGGTCAAGACTGTCAAAGACCATGTGTAAATAAAAGGTCAAAAGTGTTGGCTGCAAACTTGGAGAGAAGACTCTCATTAGATATTGAGAGACCAGGAGCAGCTCAAAGAAAAGGCAGAGAAGGAGAAGTCCCATGGGTGACTAAGCAGGAATTCTCAGTTATGACTCAGCACCCAAGGGATAGGCGATGAATCCTCCATATGACTATGGGAGGAAAAGGAATTGGGCACCCACATGCAAAAGGTGACTCGGTTCTGTCTCTGCTTGTCACTTCTGTTCTGGGCCACCTACACTCCAAACAGAGATTCCAAGGGGACTGTAAAATAACCCCACTAATAGGCAAGATCTGGGGTGGTACTGAATCTATAAAAAATAAATAGTCAGTCGCATGGTGGTAGCACACGCCTTTAATCCCAGCATTTGGGAGGCAGAGGCAGGCGGATCTCTGTGATTTCGAGGCCAGCCAGGTCTATAGAGTGAGTTCCAGGACTGGCTCCATAGCTACTGAGAAACCCTGTCCTAAAAAACCAAAAATTAAAAAAAAAATTAATTAAAATTCAAAAATTCAAGTCATCTATTATCATTAAAGAACTTTAATTAAATGTTTTCAATTGAAAAACTATAAGCACAAGAATTTAAGAAATGTGCTATGTTAATCACCATCTACTGCAAAAAGGATCTTCTTTGAAGAGGTTTGAGAGATTCACTATGGGTATTAACAAGTCATTTGGAGTCACTTTAATATCGCATCTATTTAGCATAGTAATAGTAGTAAGTTCTCCCCTAAGGCCTAAGCCCTGTCTAGCAGCAGGTTCTTAGCCCTGATAACAGTGCTAGTTGTGGATTCAGGCTTCAAATCTTCTGGAGCAAGCTTCAAATCCAAGCAGAAAGTGGTTGGTTCCTCTTATGACACCTGTGCCACCATTGTACCAGCAGTCATCTCTTCCCAGGCTGATCATTTCTGTAGCTCACGGGGATCACATATGGATAATATTGACTGTTATTGTCTTCTCCAGCAGTATGCCTTACACCTTCTAGCACTGCGAAAGCTTTTCAGTAATGTGCTGAAGTTGTACAAAGAGTAAGAAGAAATGTAAAAGATAACATTAAATAAAACTGTGTCTGTTCATGTATGCAAAAACTTTTTTGGCACATAAGAAGGGTGATACCATATACATGAAAATAATACACATTTTTGAGTGAAGTCTTGCATGGATTAGAATTCCGTGCCTTTTATCAAAGAATTATTACTGATTCATTATTTAAATATAAAAAGAACAAAGGGGAGCTGGAGACAATGGTGTAGCAATTAAAAGTACTTTTTGCTCTCGTGGAGGACCCAGGTTCCATCACCAGCACCCACATGGTGGCTCACAATCATTTATAACTCTAGTTTCAGAGGATCTAATGCCTTCTTTTGACTTCTGGAGCACTAAAAACACACATGGTGCACTTGTATATATTCAGGAAAAACACTTATATACATAATAAAAAACCAAATATATCTTTAAACAGAGAACAGAAACATTAAGGTATAAGCACAGTGTGGGGATCGCCCCTTTTGGTGTGATTCAAATGGGAGAAAATGTAGGAAAAGACAGATTGACATTATTTAATCCGCAGTCAAGCTAATCTTCTTCAATAATGGTCAAAATAAGCAGACAGAAATCATGTGAAATAAATAGTTACCATCACATTTGATGACATTCAGTCATTAATATAGATGGTTTTCATAGATTGTTGCAGCAAAAACATTTACCCAAAAAGAAAGAAATGTTAAAGAGAATAAATTGGTATTCCTCAAACAAACTTGAATAAACTATACATAGAAAATTTTGTATTACAGTTAACAAATAAATACAAAACAAAACCAGGTGCACAATTCTCTGTGTATATCAAGATGAAATGTGTGAGTAAACAATTATATAAAACATAGCCAGCCCAGAGAGTGAGGAGTAGTTTCTCTCACATAGTGAGTCTGGGAGGGGCACCCTGGCTCCACTGTGACCACCTGAACAGTCTTTAGACAAAGAATTCATGATCAACAAGGAAGAATTTAGACTACACTGTAATTTTGTATTACATTAAAAAATGAGAATTTAAAAAAAATGGTGTTTTAGTTTTTGATAGTAAGTTTATAGACTTTGAGATAATTACTTTGGGCAAATAAAAACTCACATAGAAATACAGAAAAATGAATGAGTATGCCCACAACTGATATATCAGGAAGTTGAAAGTAATGTTGGTACATTATATAAAAAAAAAATGGGTCATACCTAAATGTTGATAATAAGGGTTTTAGTATGGTTCAGCAGTTAATGGCCCTTGTTGCTCTACTAGAGGTCCTGAGTTCAGTTCCCAGCTGCTTATAATTCTAGCTCCTGGGACTCTGAAGTTCACTTCTGCACACACAGGCACAGACACGCAGACAGACAGACACACTTACTTAACTAAAAATAATAAAAATAAATCTTTGAAATCATGACAAGGGAACATATATAGTACTGGCTGCAGAAAAGCTGCCGCTTTTATTATTACCAGAAAAGCTGGTATTTCATGAGAGAATATGAAGACAACGTGTTGACTGTATCATTTACTCTTGATCTTCCCTAAAACAACAGAAGCAGTTTTAAAGGCACAATTTTGGTCATCTGCGGCTAAGTTATTGTCATGCACTAACCACGACTTTCTGGAGACAGCTAGTTCTTTCTCACTTAGAGCAAGATGGTAAACAGCACCTGTTCTCACCCATGAGAGGCTTTGGACTTCATTATGGGTCTGGGTCTCTGCTTGTCTCTCAACCACTTGGAATAGCAGCTCCCTGAGCGACATGTTCCTTTTGTAAAAACAGGCAGCAAATCATAGAATTGCCTCAGGTCCTCTGGGTATTGGCCAAACCATGTCACACGGTCAAGCTCAGGATCAGCATGTCCCAGCAAGAAAAATGTGAATACTCATTAGGGCATAACCCACAAGCTCACAAGCCCTCAAGGACAATGAGGAACCATTCAGAGCTATACATGTCAACATCATAGGCTTCGGGCATCAGTTTCCTTTTTTTTTCAATTTCTTTATTAAAAATTTCCACCTCCTCCCCACCTCCCTTTTCCCTCTCCCTCCCCACCTTCCTCTCCCTCTCTAGTCCTAAGAGCAGCCAGGGCTCCCTGACCCGTGAGAAGTCCAAGGTCCTCCCCCCTCCATCCAGGTCTATAAAGGTGAGCATTCAAACAAACCAGGCTCCCACAAAGTCAGACCACGCAGTAGAATCAAAACCCAGTGCCATTGTCCTTGGCTTCTCAGTCCACCTTCATTGCCAGCCACATTCAGAGTGTCTAGTTTCATCACATGCTCCATCACTCCCAGTCCAGCTGGCCTTGGTGAGCTCCCATTAGATCAGTCCCACCATCTCAGTGGGTGGATGCACCCCTTGCAGTTCTGACTTCCTTGCTCATGTTCTCCCTTCTTCTGCTCCTCAATTGGACCTTGGGAGCTAAGTCCAGTGCTCCAATGTGGGTCTCTGTCTCTATCTCCATATATCGCCAAATGAAGGTTCTATGGTGATATGCAAGATATTCATCAGTGTGACTATGGGACAAGGCCAGTTCAGGCACTCTCTCCTCTGCTGCCCAAGGAACAATCTGGGAACATCTCCTTGGACCTGGGAACCCCTCTAGAGTCAAGTCTCTTGCAAACCCTAAAATGACTCCCTTAGTTAAGATATTTACTTCCCTGCTCCCATATCCACCCTTCCTCCATCCTACCCATCCCATTCCCCCAAGCTCTCCTGAATCCTCCCCTTCTCCCTTCTCTCTACCCATCTCCCCTTGCATCCACTCCCCCACCCCTGTGCACCCAAGTTTTGCCTGGCAATCTTGTCTACTATCAATATCCAGGAGGATATCTATATGATTTTCTTTGGGTTCACCTTCTTATTTAGCTTCTCTAGGATCATGAATTATAGGCTCAATGTCCTTTAATTATGGCTAGAATCCACTTATGAGTGAGTACATACCATATTCCTCTTTTTGGGTCTGAGTTACCTCACTCAGTAAAGCATTTTCTATTTCCATCCATTTGCATGCAAAATTAAAGATGTCATTGATTTTTACCACTGAGTAAAACTCTAATGTGTATATGTTCCACACCTTCTTTAACCATTCTTCTATTGAGGGGCACCTAGGTTGTTTCAAGGCTCTGGCTATTACAAATAGTGCTGTTATGAACATAGTTAAACAAATGCTTTTGTAGTATGATAGGGCACCTCTTGGGTATATTCCCAAGAGTGGAACTGCTGGGTCCTGAGGGAGGTTGACTCCCAGTTTCCTGAGGAACTGCCACACTGATTTCCACAGTGGCTGCACAAGTTTGCATCCCACCAACAATGGATGAGTGTTCCCCTTATTCCACATCCTCTCCAGCATAGGCTATCATTGGTGTTTTTGAGTTTAGCTATTCTGACAGGTGTAAGATAGTATCTCAGAGTTGTTTTGATTTGCATTTCCCTGATCGCTAAGGAGGTTGAGTATGACCTTAAGGGTCTTTTGGCCATTCTAACTTCTTCTGTTGAGAATTCTCTGTTCAGTTCAGTACCCCATTTTTTAATTGGGTTAATTAGAGTTTTGGTGTCTTGTTTCTTGAGTTCTTTGTATATTTTGGAGATCAGACCTTTGTCTGATGAGGGGTTGGTGAAGATCTTCTCCCAATCAGTATGTTGCTTTTGTGTCTTAATGACAGTGTCCTTTGCTTTACAGAAGCTTCTCAGTTTCAGGAGGTCCCATTTATTCACTGTTGTTATTATTGTCTGTGCTACTGGCGTTCTACCTAGGCAGTGGTCTCCTGCGCCCATGTCTTGTAGACTACGTCCCACTTTCTCTTCTATCAGGTTCAATGTAGTCAGATTAATATTGAGGTCTTTAATCCATTTGTACTTGAGTTTTGGGCATGGTGATAGATAATGGATCTATTTTCATTCTTCTACAGGTTGACATCCAGTTATGCCAGCACCATTTGTTAAAGATGCTTTCTTTCTTGCATTGTAGAGTTTTAGCTCCTTTGTCAAAAATCGGGTGTTCATAGGTTTGTGGATTAATATCTGGGTCTTCAATTCCATTCCATTTGTCAACATCTCTGTTTTTGTGCCAATACCAAGCAGTTTTCATCACTGTAGCTCTGTAATAGAGTTTGAAGTCAGGGATGGTAATGCCTCTGGAAGTACTTTTATTTTATAGAATTATTTTGGCTATCCTGGGGTTTTGTTTTGCCATATAAACTTGATTATTGCACTCTCAAGATCTGTGAAGAATTTTGTTGGGATTTTGATGGGGATTGCATTGAATCTATAGATTGCTTTTGGAAGAATTGCAAAAGGAAGGCTGGATATGGAAAATTTGGGTAAACGAATAGGAACTGCAGAGACAAGTATTGCCAACAGAATACAAGAGATAGAAGAAAGAATTTCAGACACTGAAGATACGATAGAGGAAATAAACTCACTGATTAAAGAACAAAACAAATCCAACAAATTCTTAACACAAAACATCCAGGTAACCTGGGACACCATGAAAAGACCAAACTAAGAATAATAGGGGTAGAAGAATGAGAAGATTTACAGCTCAAAGGCCCAGCATCTGTTTATTTTTCAGTATTTCCAGGGTAGTCTATAAGAAGTAGCCTCTGTGTAAAATCCAGTCAACTGAGGGGAAACGGATGTAAAGATACACTGGGGCATCATCAGTGGGATAGATCATTCCAGCTGCTGCACAATAAAGACCAGACACATGGGGCTCACAAATTGTATCAGTTACTTTCCTACTGCTGTGATAAGATACCATAATCATGGAAACCTATGGATGTAAAGATTTATTGGCGCTTCCTGTTCTGGAAAGATATGAGTTTTGTAGTGCAGGGAGGGTTGGCAGAAAGCAGCAGTGTGGCAGGTGGAGCAGAAGGTGATGCCTCATATCTTGAGTTTCAAGCAGGAAATAGGAAGAGTGAACTTGGAAAGGTATGAGACTTTGAAACTTAAAGCCTGTCCCCAGTGATGCACTTCCTCAAGCAAGAACATACTTCCCAAACAGCATCAAAAACAGGGAACCAACCAAATGCTGGAGACTATAGAGGACTACTTCAAATTAAACACCCATCTCTCTGAAATTCCCAATCTCTTTTGAGCTAACATTTATTTTGAAGTGTTTTTTAAATATATTAAAGCATACAGGAGAAGATGGAAAAGAGAGGGCCTTGGATCAGAAGAAAGATAAAGTATCAATTTTATCTAATACATGGAAACCATATACACACACTCCATCACCTTAACCAGATGGCTTAGAAACATAAGTCTCTCTCTCTCTCTTTCTCTCTCTCCCTCTCTCTCTTTCTCTCTCTCTCTCTCTCTCTCTCTCTCTCTCACACACACACACACACACACACACACACACACACACAAACACACACACACAAACACACACACACACTCTCACACACACATACACTCACACACACAATTATCTTAGCCAGATGACTTAGGCACACAAATTTTGTTCTCACAGTCCTCTAGGTGGAAATCTAAGTTTAGGATTGTGGGGCAGGTTCAAATTCTAGCACATAGAAAGCTGTGCCTTCACTGTGTCCTTGTACAACAGAGGGAAAAGGGAGCTTGTTGGGGTTCCTTTCACAAGAATACTAATGCCATTTGGGATTGCACCACTCCTACAACTTAATCATCACCCAAAAGCTGCCCTTTCAAATATCATCCAGCTAGTAATCAAATTTCAACAGCTGAATGCTATCAAGACATAATATTCTACAAAGATGGGCAACTGAATATGGAGAGTCACCAGTTCAAGGCCAATCTTGATGATGCATGACATGGAGCTAAGGATGTTCTCCTAGGTTGCAAGCCTACAGGCACCATATGGATAGAGTCCAGAAAGCATAAGACAAGCTTGTTATGGTCTGCATGGGAAAGTCCCCAAGGATACTAACAAGAATGTCCCTTACAACAAAGATAGATTGCATGCTCTCCTTTTCTGGGTATCTCAATCAAGATCTGCCTTTGCAAGTTACAGTATAAATGGGTTTATATAAATGTATAAGATATGAGGAATAAGTTCACTGGAGCTGGTGGGTCTTTCCCACTGTGGTTTTAAAGGACCTTGAGTGACTTGTCTTTAATGAGTGATCAGATGAATGTCCTTAAAGGAATATGTCATTAGTATAAAACCATACCTGTGCTTCTGGGAAAGGAGGGCTCAGACAAGATCCTGAAGGTCAAGACTTAGAAGGCAGGCTGTGGGCTCATGAGTAGATGGTTGGGTATGAAATGTAAGTTTTTGGAGGTAAAGTTAGACAGCTACTGGAAGATCTGGAGGCAGACATGTCAGCTTAGTAGTTAGCAGAAAGTAGTTTGGTTTGATTATTGGATAGTTCTGTGGTTTAGATACAGGTTGTCACCTAGAGGTTTGAACACTGAAAGTTTGGGCTCCTATGTGGCAATGGGAGTAAGATGGTGGTACCTTTAAGATGTACCTTTAAGCCCCCAGGTTAAGTGAGAGACAATAAAGTTGTGTGAGTTTGATCTTTTGAAGAGATTAAGGCTCTTCTTTTAGTGTCAGGCTAGTTCCTCCAAGAGAGATTGCTATGAACAAAGCCATCCTGACCCCTCTCATAGTTCTGATTTCCAGTCTCCCCACAGCATCTCTCCCTCTTTCAAACCCCTTGCCATGGTGATGCCATTCACCAGGAGACCCTAATGTGATCTATGCTGATCATATGACATACTCCACAACTTCTGGAGTAGTGGGCCAAAGGAAACACTTTTATATATCATGTATGCAGCTTAGAGTGGCAACTGTAGTCAGTATGGGGCTGGGTTATGGGGATCTGTAGTAGATCATAACATGGATTTAAAATTGTTGTGCTATTCCTAGGTAGAACCCCCCCAGTAGCACAGGTAATAAAAGCAACAATGAATAAATGGGACCTCCTGAAACTGAGAAGCTTCTGTAAAGCAAAGGACACTGTCATTAAGACAAAAAGGCAATCTACTGATTGGGAGAAGATCTTCACCAACCCCTCATCAGACATAGGTCTTATCTCCAAAATATACAAAGAACTCAAGAAACTAGATACTAAAACTCTAATTAACCCAATTAAAAAATGGGGTACTGAACTGAACAGAGAATTCTCAACAGAAGAAGTTAGAATGGCCAAAAGACACTTAAGGTCATACTCAACCTCCTTAGCGATCAGGGAAATGCAAATCAAAACAACTCTGAGATACTATCTTACACCTGTCAGAATAGCTAAACTCAAAAACACCAATGATAGCCTATGCTGGAGAGGATGTGGAATAAGGGGAACACTCATCCATTGTTGGTGGGATGCAAACTTGTGCAGCCACTGTGGAAATCAGTGTGGCGGTTTCTCAGGAAACTGGGAGTCAGCCTCCCTCAAGACCCAGCAGTTCCACTCTTGGGAATATACCCAAGAGGTGCCCTATCATACTACAAAAGTATTTGGTCAACTATGTTCATAGCTGCACTATTTGTAATAGCCAGAACCTGGAAACAACCTAGGTGTTCCTCAATAGACGAGTGGTTAAAGAAGGTGTGGAACATATACACATTGGAGTTTTACTCAGCGGTAAAAACCAATGACATCTTTAATTTTGCATGCAAATGGATGGAAATAGAAAATGCTTTACTGAGTGAGGTAACCCAGACCCAAAAAGAGGAATATGGTATGTACTCACTCATAAGTGGATTCTAGCCATAATTAAAGGTCTTTGAGCCTATAATTCGTGATCCTAGAGAAGCTAAATAAGATGATGAACCTGAAGAAAATTATATAGTTATCTCCTGGATATTGGACGTAGACAAGATTGCCAGGCAAACTTGGGTGCACGGTGGTGGGGGGGGGCGAGTAGAAGTAAAAGGAGATAGTTAGAGAGAAGGGAGAAGGGGAGGATGGGGGAATGGGATGGGATGAGGGAGGTAGGATGAATATGGGAGCAGGGAAGTATATATCTCAACTATGGGAGCCATTTTAGGGTTTGCAAGAGACTTGATTCTAGAGGGGTTCTCAGGTCCAAGGAGAAGTCCCCAGATTGTTCCCTGGGCAGCAGAGGAGAGGGTGCCTGAACTGACCTTGGCCCATAATCACACTGATGAATATCTTGCATATCACCATAGAAACTTCATCTGGCGATGGATGGAGATAGAGACAGAGACCCACGTTGTAACACTGGATTTAACTCCCTAGGTCCAAATGAGAAGCAGAAGGAGGGAGAACATAAGCAAGGAAGTCAGGATCAGAGGAAACCTTCATCCGACGATGGATGGAGATTGAGACAGAGACCCACATTGGAGCACTGGACTGAGCCCCCAAGGTCCAAATGAGGAGCAGAAGGTGGAGAACATGAACAAGGAAGTCAGGACCGCGAGGGGTGCGTTCACCCACTAATACAAGATAACTGATCTAATGAGAGTTCACCAAGGTCAGCTGGACTGGGACTGAACGAGCATGTGACCAAACCGGATTCTCTGAATGTGGCTGACATGGGGGCTTTTTGAGAAGCCAGTGATAATGGCACTTGGACTTGTTTCATCTGCATGTACTGGCTTTTTGGGGTCCTAGTCTGTTTGGATGCTCACCTTCCTAGACCTGGAGGAAGGGGCAGGAACTTGAACTTCTCACAGGGCAGGAAACCCTGACTGCTCTTAGGACTGCAGAGGGAGGAGGAGAGGGAGTGGGGGGAGTGGGAGGGTATTGGGAGGAGGGAAGGAAGTGGAAATTTTTATAAATTAATAAAAAAATAAATGCTAAATAAATAAATAAAATTGCTGTGCTATTTTGAGGAACCATTTATTTTCTGAAGGTGTAATAAGAGTTCAAGTTAGGCTAGCTAAAGGAGAAGTAGCGAGGACACACACCTCCCACTCACTGAAGTCCGTGTTTTAATGCACATTGAACCACATTTACTACTTTTACTGGGGAACTTGTGAGCTTCCTTTTGGCAAACCAATTAAAAGTGACAAAGACTTAATTAAGTTTTAATTTATTGCTCATTGGGTACAAACACTCAAAACAACTATATAACATCCTAGGACAGTTAAGTGCTGAGATTATAATCAGTCAAGACACTTATTCTTACAGTTAAAATTAAACACTTCCATTGGTGTTCTCATATTCAGTAACTCCTGTAAAGGCACATGACATGACAATTTTGGTTTTAATGAGCTCCTCAGTTGTAATGTGAACATTGGTGTTGCCTGAATCCATGCAGATTTGCCTGTTGGTGGTTTCCAGTACACACTGATGCTAATCTAGAATCTATGTTGCCATAGAGTGACAAGTCAATGATTTTTTTCAAACTTTATTTTAAGAATTCATGGTGGGGGGAGTCAACTGTTTGTTGGCAGGGACTGCTTGTTTGTTTCCCAGACACCCAAACCTGAATAATCACCCCAAAACTATATTGATTACAAAAGTGCTTGGCCAATCACTTAAGCATATTGCTAGCTAGCTCTTACATCTTATATTAATTCATTTCCATTATTTTGTATTTTACCATGAGGCTTGTGGTTTACTGGTAAGGTTCTGGCTAGCAGCTTGTGGCTTTCTCCTTTGGCGACTACATAGTGTCTCTCTTACTCTGCCTTCTTTTTCCCAGCATTCAGTTTAGTTTTCCTGCCTAGCTCTATTCTGCTCTGCCAATAGACCAAAGCAGCTTTGTTCATTAACCAATGGTTCACAGCATACAGAGGGGAATCCCACATCAATTGTTTCATTTCCAATTGTTTCAAAATGTAGAACTCTATTTCAATCACTTGTTTTCTGTTCCTGGAGCTCTTCCTCCCCTTCTTCCTTCATTCCTTTCCTCCTTTCTTATTTTCTTCCCACCTAGCCCCTTCCTGCCTTATTTTCTTCCCTGTCACTCTGCACTAGGGACACCCTTCAGAGTGACAGCAGAAGTCTTGTCGGCCTTAGTTCTGTTTTTTGCTTTTCTTTCTGTTGGGAGCCTCAGTTCAGTGTCACTGGTTTTAGCAGTTACCCTAACTCTAAGCAAGTGTTGATCTACTACTTTGTGGTTGTATGAGTGCCTTAGGCCATTTTCTCTGTGACTTTACATGTTTGTTATTGTTATAACAGAGAGTTTGCAGGGCAGCAGAATCACTGGTTGTCTCAGTTAGGGTTTCTATTGCTGTGAAAAGACACCATGACCACAGTGACTCTTACAAAGAAAAGCATTGAATTGGTGCTAGCTTAAAGTTTCAGAGGTTCAGTGCATTATCATCATGGTGGGACATGGTGGTGTGCAGGCAGACATGTGCTGGAGAAGGAGCTGAAAGCTCTACATCTTGATCCATGGGCCACGGAAGAAAATGTGACCGTGGCATAGCTGGAGCATAGAAGACCTCCAAGCCCACCTCCACAGTGACACCCATCCTCTGTCAAGACCACACCTACTCCAAAAGCCACACCTCCTAAGAGTTCCACTCCCTGTGAGGACCGTTTTTCTTCACACCACCACACTGCCATCTGTTAGACCTGAAGACCTTGGCAGACTGTGTAAGAATTTGCTCTCTCCCCCCATCCCTCTCTCTGCCAATATTTTATGTTCATAATCATGAATGGTACAGTTTTATATCTCTGTCTAACAACACGATAAATTGGACTCCTAAGGGATTGTGAGCAGAAGTTCATGAGATTAGTGGCTCCCTCGTTCTCTACTGTAGACAGTCACAGTTAGTTCCTTGGTACTGAAATCCACAGTCAAAATGCCACGGCATCTAGAATTTCACTGGAGACCTGCCTATGAATACAAGAATATCCATTCAGCCCACTGGTATGCAAAACACTGGCATTGTGGACACTATAGCCAGAGTCTTTGAACTGGGATGTAATTGAGTTAAATATTGGAATATTTTTGGGGCTAGAAGTAAATGCTCATCCCTCTTTTCTCAAAAGTTTCTCTGTCATGAGCTTTCATAGATACATACCCCAATACCTTGAGGGTCAGGAGAGCTGGTGTGGCACCTGCCAAGACAGTGACAACACAGATCATCAATGTCACTTGAGCATCAACAGCTCTCATCAAATCATGGCATTATCCTTAGAAACGAAGCCTCTGTCCTTTCTGCCAATCCTACGAGTAATTGACCCTGTTCTGGGGATGTGCAAGGTCTGACCCTTAACCTTCTGTGGGTTTTTGTCCCAAAGATCTAGTCATCTCAAACACTGTCACCATTATGGTACCATATAACATGAGATCATGTGACCAAAAAGGACCTTAATGACATTGAGAATATGCTGGTTGCCACTCATCCTTCCAAAGAGTGAGATAAATAAACATTCTTCTTCCTAAGTACTCAGTATCAGTTATTTAATAACAGTAATGAAAACAAATGAAAATGCATGCCCATAAAATTTAACAGCTTTTATCTACCCTGTTAATATTTATCCAGATAATTGTCCATTTCCTTTAAGTTTTTCAATTTTGTAAAGTAGTGGTTTTTATGGTATGGCCTGATAATTCTCTGGCTTTCCTCCTTCTCTACTGTTATGTCTCCCTTTTGTTTCTGATTTTGTTAATTTGGATATTAACTCTTTGCTTTTAGCTTAGTTTAGATAAAGATTTGTCTATTTTGTTGATTTTCTTGAAGAACCAACTCTTCGTCTCATTGATTCTTTGTATTGTTTTCTTTGTTTCTATTTTGCTGATTTAAGGTATCAATTTGATTATTTACTGTCTCTTACTATTTACTGACAATGTGATAAGTGACCCTAAAAATTCTTCTAGGGAACTCCTACAACTTACAAACACCTTCAGTAATGTAGCAGGATACAAGATAAATTAAAAAAAAAAAACAGCGGCACTATTTTATATAGATGATAAATGGGCTGAGAAAGAAATTACAGAAATATCATCCTTCACAATAGTCAATAGTCACAAATAACATAAAATATCCTGGGGTAACTTTAACTAAACAAGTGAAAGACCTGTATGAAAAAGAACTTTAAGTCTTTGAAGAAAAAAAATTGAAGAAGACACCATAAAATGAAAAGATCTCCTATGCTCTTGAATAGGTAGAACTGGCATAGTAAAAATATCAGTTTTATCAAAAGCAATCTACAGATTCAATACAATGCCCAGCAAAGTTCTTCACAGACCTTGAAAGAGCAATGTTCAACTTTGTATGAAAAAAAAAAGAATATCCAAAACAATTCTGTACAATAAAGGAACTTCTGGAGGCATCACTATCCTTGACTTCGAACTCTGCTATAGAGCTCCAGTACTGAAAACATAATGGTGTTGGCATAAAAACAGACAGGAGGACCAATGGAATCAAATCAAAGACATGGATATCAATCCACACATCTACGAACACCTGATTTTGACAAAGAAGCTATAAATGTAAAAATGGAGAAAAGAAAGCATATTCAACAAATAGTGCTGGCATAATTGGATATCAAGTGTGGAATAAAGACACATTCATATCTATCACCATGCACAAAACTCAAGTCCAAATGGATCAAAGACCTCAACATAAAATCAACCGCAGTGAACCACATATAACAGAAAATGGGAAGTATGCTTGAATGCATTGGCATAGAAGACCATTTCCTAAATATAACCCCAGTAGCACAGACACTGAGATAAACAATTAATAAATGGAACCTCCTGAAACTAGTTTCTGTAAAGCAAAGGTCACGGTCAACAAGACAAAAACGACAGATGACAGAATGGGAAAAGATCTTTACCAACCCCACATTGGGCAGAGGACTGATCTCAGAAATACATGAAGAACTCAAAAAATTGGCATCAAAAGAACAAATAATCCAATTAAAATGGGGTACAGACCTAAACAGAGAACTCTCAACAGACGAATCTCAAATGGCTGAAAGACACCTAAGGAAATGTTCAACATCCTTAGTCATCAGAGAAACGCAAATCAAAACAATTCTGAAATTCTATCTTACACCTATAATGGCCAAGGTCAAAAACACTGATGACAGTTTATGATGGAGAAGATGTGGAGTAAGGGAAACACTCTTCCATTCTGGTAGGATGGTAAATTTGTATAGCTGATTAGAAAATTAGGAAACAATCTACCTCAAGACCCAGCAATACCACTTTTGGGTATATACCCCAAGGATGCTCAATCATACCACAAGTTCATATGCTCAGCTATGCTCATAGCAGTGTTATTCATAATATCTAGAACCTGGAAGGAATCTAGATGCCCCCTCAACTGAAGAATGGATAAGGAAAATATGATACACTTACACAATGGAATACTACACAGTGGTAAAAAAAAAATAATAACATCTTGAAATTTGCAGGCAAATGGATAAATCTAGAAAAAAACATATTGAGTGAGGTAATTCAGACCCAGAAAGACAAATATAATATGTACTTACTCATAAATGGTTTTGAGACATAAAGCAAAGATAAACAAGCCTCCAGTCCACAATGCCAGAGAACTTTGACAACAAAGAAGACTCTAAGAGTGACATACATGGATCTACAGAGGAAGGAAAAAAAGACAAGAACTCCTGAGTAAAGTGGGTACATGGGGTTTATGGGAGAGGGTAAAAAAGGAGAGAGGAGGGAGAGAGGGGAATGAAGAAAAATGTATAACTCTATAAAAAATTTAAAAAAAGTAAGCAAATCATCAGGAACAAGTCAGTAAACTGCTTTCAATGACTTTTGTTTCAGCTTCTGCCCTTGTTCCTGCCTTGAAATACCTGCTTTGACTTCCCTCAGTGATGGACTGTGACCATGACATGCAAGTCAAATAAATCATTTTCTCCCCAGCCCCTTAAAAACGAAGAAGGCTGAGGAGCGTAAGCAAGAGTTAGGTCATGAAGGTCTTACACTCAGGTCTCAAAATCATAAATCAGTGATACGGGCATAAATTTTAAACCTCAAACCACAGGAGAAACATAGAATAAATCTCATCCATGTTCAAGGATGAAGTTAAGCAACAAAGAGATGATCCATTTAGATCTTATTGAAGGATATGGACAGTTTCAGACTTTCGAATGACACTGTTAAATCTAGAAAATGATAGGACATTTTGATGGTCTGAGAGAAGATGGCATTTGGTATATAACCTACATATAATAATGCCAACAACTGTAGGAAGAAAAAACATTATTTGAAGGTGTAGAAGTTTCAAGTAACATATTTCTCACAGCTGTTCTTACAAAACATCTAGAGGAGTCTTTCACCAAAATGAGAACTTCGTATGAAAGAAGTAAATTAGATGGAAAAACCCAACATCCAACTCAAGGTAGATGTGAAGTGATTTTCCAGGTTGTTGAAGCAGGTAGGTCCACAGACAACCACTGGTGACCAGTGAGCAACTGGTCAGAACTGGAGATGACCAGGGATTGCAGCACAGAGCTTCCAGTAGAGCAAGACAGGATAGGAACAGGACAGACATCAAGGAGGAGGACTAAAGAGTGAAGCTAAACATAGTCAGAGAATGTTTCAATAACTGTGGAGTGTTGGGGGCTAACCAAATAATAATTCAATTAAATATCAACAGCACAATCCAGATAAATAACCTTATCAAAAGGCTAGAGAATAATGTAAGTTTTCACTATGAGAACCACATGTACCCAATTGTACAATATGTTGTATAATCTCAGTATTTAGAAAATATGTTATATTTAGTGCCTGGAAAATGTGTGTCTTGAGCAGGACCATGTTAAAGAACATTAATCTTTACATTTCTTCATAGTATTGAAATTAAAAATGAAATTCAAACAATTACCAGTGAAACTGTGTAATTAAGAGGCATGGAATTGCATCCCAAAATAGTCATGCAAGAAATTTAAAGTGAGTCTACCTTCTGCAATCCCAGATACACAGGAGGCTGGACCAGGAACAATGCAGATTCAAGACCTGCCCAGGCTACAGAATGAGTATGAGGCTACCCTGGGCAGCTCAGTGAGAAGCTGTCTCAGAATAAAGTACAAAGAAAGGGCTGGGAACTCAAGTGTACATGTTTGCCTAGCATACCTGAGACCCTAGTTTCAATCCCCAATTAACTCCTCCCAACTTTTTTGTTTGTTTGTTTGTTTATTCAAGTATCCGAAAACACTCTTTCCACTTCCTCCTCTCCTCCCAATACCCTCCCGCTCCCCCCCACTCCCTCTCCTCCTCCCTCACCATTCCGAAGAGCAGTCAGGGTTTCCTGTCCTGTGGGGAATCCAAGTTCCTCCCCCCTCCCTCCGGGTCCAGGAAGGTGAACATCCAAACAGGCCAGGATCCCAAAAAGCCAGTCCATGCAGACGCAACAAGACCCAGTGTCATTGTCAATGGCTTCTCAATCTTCATTTGGACCTCGGGGACTCAGTCAGCCCCCATGTCAGCCACATTCAGAGAATCCGGTTTGGTCACATGCTCGTTCAGTCCCAGTCCAGCTGGCCTTGGTGAGCTCTCATTCGATCAGTCCCCTTGTATCAGTGGGTGAACGCACCCTTTGCAGTCCTGACTTGCAGTGCTCCAATGTGGGTCTCCGTCTCTTTCTCCATCCATCGTCGGATGAAGGCCCCCTCTGATTTTGCTTTCCTTGCTCACGATCTCCCTCCCTCTGATTCTCATTTGGATCTAGGGAGTTAAGCGGGGGAGGGAGGAAGGATGGTTCTGGGAGCAGGGAAGTTTATATCTCAACTAAGGGAGCCATTTTAGGGTTTGCAAGAGACTTGATTCTGGAGGGGTTCCCAGGCCCAAGGAGAGGTCCCCAGATTGTACTCTGGGCAGCAGAGAAGAGGGTGCCTGAACTGACCTTGGCCCATAACCATACTGACGAATATTTTGCATGTCACCACAGAACCTTCATATGGCGATGGATGGAGATAGAGACAGAGACACACATTGGAACACTGAACTTAACTCCCTAGATCCAAATGAGAAGCAGAGGGAGGGAGATCCTCCCAACTTTTATAAAAAAGTAAAAGTTCAAAGTTTTCATTCCTGTGGGTCCTAAGACATTGAAGAAAGGTAACGGACTTGATTTCATCAACAATCCCTTGTGGAATGATTCATTCAATCTTAACCTTGTGAATCAACAACCTCAGTAAATAAGTATTTTTAAAGAAATAAATGACGTTGAATAAGTTTTAATAAATTGATGACAAAATATTATGAAGTGGCATAATAATAATTTCTATCTGTAATATTATACATAGAAATAAAACAAGCTAATTAAAAATGTGCAGTAAGTAATGTTTCAGAATTCCAGTCATTAATAATTAAAGATTGATAAACAGACAAAGTCTTCATAGATGATGGGACAATAGCACCATAGACAACCACTCTCCAAAGATAATTTTGAAATTTGGCAAAAGCAAACTATAAATTTGTGATGCATGTGATATCTCAATTGGTTCTGAAATCTACATGTAAAATTGAAGTCCTAAATTCATAAAGTCAAATTTTAAAAGGAAAGCAATGAGGAATATTCAATACAAATAAAGACTATAAAATCATCAGTATTAGCAGCATTGAATTCTTAGAGGAACAGACAGGTTACTGCATGAAGAGGACACGGGTACATACCTATGAATTTGTTCGGGACCGGGTGGAGTCAGCATCGGCATACGTTATCAAGGGATAAATCGCAGAGAAAGCAGTGCACAATGCAGGTCAAGTAGGGAAAAGGAAGATACCCTGCTACCACATGCCATGTGCACATTTAAATTCTAGATCAATCTTATATTTCCTTGAGGATAATAAATGACTTAAATACAAACTTGCGAATATACTTATTTCGGTTCTTATACACAAACACAAATGTTTATTTGTATGTGGAATGCAAATTAGTATTTTATTCTGACTTTAATTTGAATCATTTGCTTACTAATGAGGCAGATCCTTGCTTGAATTTCAAATTTCAGGTGATCGTCAGAGTTTATATTCGCTGTTATATGTGTGCCTCTTCTAGTTTTGTAAGCATTGCTAAGAGTGTTTCAATAAAGTGACTTTGCATTCTTAATGAAACTTCCATCTGATGAATTTAACATTGGCCCGACTAAGAAAAGCCTTGAAAATGGACAGAGTGCACCAGGAACGCAAAGCACGAGAGAGTCAAGCATGAAGGGTTTCTCCTTCCCTTCGAGGGCTCAATGACAGGGTGTGAGAGACCCTGCAAGCTCACAGACAGCAAAGAAACAGGCCCAGGAAGAGAATCCCACCAACAATCTGATGATCTCCTGAGTATGGCTGATCAACACCTTGGTTTTAACTTTATAAAGACCTTTCCAAAGTCCTACCCATGCCATGTCTGGCCACCTGCAGTACAGTATCAACTAATTCTGAGCAACTGTTTTTATAACAAATGGATATGTGTAAGTAGAAATGATTACATTATCTGTCCTTTACGTCTATAATTGCTGACTCTTTATCCTGGTCTATTTTCATGAAGCAATTCTCTCGCTGATTCTGAAACATGTGTGCATCCTAAATATTAATAAAGACATGGTGTGTTTACTCTCCCAGACTATCATTGTTGGATTTCTTTTCTACTATGTCTGACATAGAATCTTTATTCTGGATCCTAACCAGGCTGTGCAAATGTGTACTAGTACTTGCCTGTGTTGTCATTTTATATACCATTATGATATATTATATATATATTATATTATACATATGCCATATATAATGCAAGATTTCCTTTTAAAATGAGTGTTTTGGGATCTTTATAAGAAATCCTCATCTCATCTGCATTATCCAGATCTACTCTGGTAGAATCTTAAAACAGTAAACGTTTGTTTATTATTTATTTTATAAATTGTCCAGTCTTCTGCTAAGCTCTCTGCTTCCGTATGGGATTCAGGGCCCCAGGCCTCCCGGGCAGGCCATTTTGGACTGTATTATGGAAAGGAGTGGTATAGACATTGCAGAAAGGTCTTTATGGTATCCAGAATGTGTAGCAAGGTTCTTCCTAAACCAGCTTTTACTAAACAAAGGAAGACACAAGCCCAGGACCACTGCTATTGGTTGAAGAACAAATGAACTATGACCTTTTTAGAATCCTATACTTCCACAACAAGGTTGCAAAATTGTTTACATACATGTTCTTCCACTTTTAAAACATGGAATACAACACACACACACACTAAAACAAACCTACATTTCCCCCACACCACTAGCATGTATATATTGAAAAACTATATTAGGAAGTTTGTGAAGGTACTACTTTTCATCAAATTAAGCAAAGGAACCCCCCCCCCACACTATTTTAGAAAAATTTATTTTTCTTTATGAGTTTGAGAGTCTTCCTTTACATAAATGTACCATATGCCTGCCTTGTGTTTGTGGAGACTGAAGAAGTCATTGGGTCCCATGGAGCTAGAATCACCATGTTTGTGCTAGGCTCCCCGCTGTGTACTCTGAATGAACATCAAGTACTCCTAACTGCTGAGCATGCTCTCCAGGCACACATGAACACTTTTGAAAGCTACTAAGGGACAGCCTACTAAGGTCCTGAGATCTACATAGCTACACCCACTTATTGAGAGTTTCCATAGAAGGCATTGAAAAATTTATGGAAATTGCTGCCCACTATAATACAAATTAGGATCACTACACTGGTGAGATATTCCTGACCAACAAAAACTATTTGACATTGCACTCCTCTATAGTCGGTTACTATTTCTGAATGAGGAAGAACAATTCATCCAAAAATCTTCAGATCCCTGTGTTCCAAACACAAAATCATTTATCCTAAGACACTCTTAGGATAATTGTTATTTTCTTGGAGATGCTGCAATGCAACAGGATCATTATTTGTTCCTTTTGGTCTATCTTCGTAAGCAATAGAGGTTAATTGACACATGCCACGGGAGAGCAGCAGTGTACAGGGAGGTCACACGATGTTCTGAGGAAGTGATCATTTTAGCTTCTTGTGAAGTGTGCTTTCTTTGGTTCAGTCACTTAGTGTAATAAAAAAGAAGGTCATAGAAATCCAATTATCTCATAATACAGTAAAATTGTCTTGTCCATCTGGAGGGTGTATTTTTTTCCTGTGGATCATTAATGTTTTTATTCGATGATCTTGAACAAGAAAACAAAATTACAACATCCTGAGTAATTGTGTAATCTACAATAACTTCTCTTTTGGGTATAAATGTTCACTTTTACTTTTTAAAAAAAACTTTGAAATAGGTATAATTTTGTTCTTAAATATTGAGCCTATTAAAATATTCGTTTAAAATTTCCAGTTCTGCCTGTCTTAGAATCTGAAAAAGGACTCAAGCCAATCTACCCCTGCGCTCTCTTGACTGGCAGGTCATCGGATTGCACTCTGTCTCCTCGTAGTGTGGAGTAGAGCTGGGCATAGCAGAGCAAGCTTAAAAATCTCATTCATTCATCCATTCATTCATTCAGTTTTATTTATTTATTGATTGATTTAGTTAGTTATATGTGACTGGGTCTTTTGCCTACACATATTTCTGTGAACTACATGAAGGCCTGAGTTCAGAGGCCAGAAGAGGGCATCTGATCTCCTGCGACTGGAGTTACAGTTGGCTACAGGCTGTCATGTGGGTGCTGGGAATCAATTCCCCATTCTCTGGAAGAGCAGTCAGTGCTCTTAACTACTGAGATATTCCTCTAGTCCCTCCTAATATTTAAATGGAAAACCCTTTTACTCCTTTTATTTTGTCTGTATCTCTTCTAATATTTTCAAGTTTTAAAGCACTCTGTGTATAATATGCATAATTGCTTTTTTTTTTTGGTTTTCTGAGTCAGGGTTTATCTGTAGCATTGGAGCCTGTCCTGGAACTAGCTCTTGTAGACCAGGCTGGCCTCAAACTCACAGAGATTCACCAGCCTCTGCCTCCCGAGTACTGGGATTAAAGGCACCACCAGCCGGTGCATCTTTGCTTTTAACGCCAAGCATGCAACTGAATTTCTTTTTATCTCACAAACTAACCCACTTACATAACATCAGAGAAAACTGGCATACTTTTTGGTTTCTAGTTTCCAGCCTATGCTGCCACAGAATACAGAAAAATCACAGAATACAATCTGTATTTTGAAGTCTCTGTCCTATTAAAGTTGCCACTTCAAACTTTCCATGTACGACTTGTCCAGTGTCAAGTTCTCTCTCCACATAGTCCAAACCTGCCTTTTGTTCAGTCTTGCCCGACACTGCACAAGCTAAATAAAGATCATTAGCTGATAGTCCTGCCGGAAATGCCCCCCCTTCCCTCGTATAGAGAAATATCTCTTCAGTGAATAATATTAATAACAATATTTCCCAGAATAGTGACAATAATAATAGAAAATATTTCTTTTCCTTAAAAACATAAGCATCTTCAGAAGCTATATGGATACAGTAGTCTTTCCTTTGTTTGTAGTGGGCACATTTCAAGAGCCCCTAGTGGATGCTGGAGACCACAGATGGTATCAAGGTTTTTGGCTTTTTTCTAGACATATATGCACAAACTTAATGCCTTTCCATCTACAACTAAGAGTTTAATGCACACAGTGGTCATACGGTCACATTTTGGGGCACCCCAGAGAGAGTACCAAACACTTCTCTTTTTCCTCTTCTAATTTCCTAGACAGAATTTATTCTTCCTGTAGATTTTTTTTTTACCCTAAGAAAAGAGTTATTTTTTTTTCTTATGAAGCTGAGAAAAGTTTTTGCCCTTTTCACTTTAAGATAACATTCTATAGCTTCTCTCTGGTAGACCTGAACCACTGGAATCATATAGGGTACAGGGACACTGCAATGTTGTAGAAGGCAATCTAACAACTAATGTCTATGAGGTCACTAGCAGGAAGTAGCGCACAGACCCCCGCTCTGAGGAAGGCTTCCCTTTCCCAGGCAAACGTCAGGGAGTACCTCAGACTGCCCTGCAGCACACACAACAGCACACAGTTACAACCTACAGCTTGTTTCTTGGGTTTTCTGATTAGTATACTTTTGAGCTGAAATTGCCCACAGATAGCAAAACCACAGGAAACAGAGCCTAAGTGGAAGATGTTGTTGCACTTTATCTGGCTCTTCTGTGTCTGCAGTGAAAATACTTAAGTCTTTCAAATGGAAGTGGTCTTGGGGTGTAAATATTACCATGTTTGCTTCTATGGAGAGCTTATAGAATAATAAGCCATGATTCCTCTGCAAACTCTTTGGTATTAATTATAAGAAAAAATCTATAAAAATTACCCTTAAAAATTTTCAAATGATTTTTAAGTCCCATGGTCGTCTCCAAGTGGGTTCTGTCATACACGTACATAGACTTCCATACCTTTCGCTGACCCAGTCAGATTTATTCCTTTATGTCTCAGATATTAGGACCGGGACTAGCAAGATGGTTCAGTTGGGTAAAGGTGCTTGCTGGAAAAGTCTGACGACATGACCTGCCTTCAATTTACAGAACCCACGGTGAAAGGAACGAACTGACTCCTGAACGCTGCCCTCTGTCTGCATGCTGTGCCGTGTGCACTCCTGTAACTGGAGTTTTTCTGTGTTTCAGCAGCCGCCTTCCAAATAACCAACAGAGAGGCTTAATACGAATTGTAAATACTTAGTCAATACATCAAACTGTTACTAGCTAACTCTTACATTTTAAATTAACCCATGTTTCTTATCTATGCTTTGCCATGTGACTTGGTACCTTTTCTCACTACGGCACATCCATCTTGCTTTTCCCTGCTTCTGCTTGCGACCTCCAAGACTCCTGTGACTCCCTCCCCTTCCTCCCCCAGCGTCCTTAGTCTGGTTGTCCCACCTACACTTCTTGCCTGGCTATCGGCCAATCAGCTCTTTCTTAACAATGAGTCTAATACATTTTCACAGTGTCCAGAGTTATTCCACAGCACATACCTTCACTCTACATACAAATTGCAACACACAGACACATATATCAATCATATGTATCACGTGCCATACATATCACACACATCATATGCATCACACATATCGTACATCACATACCAAATACATTGTGAGCATGTGGGCACTTATACACACACACACACACACACACACACACACAAAATTTAGATAGATACTTAAAGCCATACTCATACTTAGGGCAGACCTGTTTCATTGAATAAAAATGTGGACTTAGAGCTGATTAGTGTGCATTACAAGAGATTGACCATGCTGAACAGAGTAAATAAAGACCAGAATCTGAGTGTGCAAACAAGCTTGAACACACTCCAACAAAATAAACTGCTTTGGAAATTCAGAGAATATTATTTCTTGGTAGTTAGAAAATTCATGTATTTTCCCCTTCAGTTTTTACACTTTTGTCATGTAGTGAACAGGAAACCACCACGGTGAAAGGGATAAGCAAGAAGAGGGGCAGCCTCTGCGTCACCTTTCAGTTCCAAAGCCTGCACTGAGATTTCTGCTGTTCCATAGAACATGCATGGCAGTGAGTTCCACGTCTTTGCCTCCTCTTTTCCTGTCCTGCACAGAGAACAGGAAAGGCCTTCAAACCCTTATTCACTCCATCTTCAGACAGAAGCTTCCGTGCATGCCTGTTGCCTGTGACGTGCTAAGATTCTCGCATGTCTACTCTACCTCGTCCATCTTCCCAGCGGCTCTCTCAGGTTTTATAGATATAAAAGTAGGGATTGGAATACTCAAGAAACCTCTAATAAAACTATGGCGTCAAAGAATCTGACATGAAGTAGATGGTTGGGAAGCGATTTAATATAGGAGAATTTGAACCTCTAGATTAGACTGTCTTCCTGCTGAAGTCAAGAGGAATGATACTGTTCTCCATAGTCAGTGAGTGAGTGCTGCTGCTAGCCTTCCTGACGTCTGTACATTCCCCATGTCTGTTGTCATGAACGGAGATGACAAGCGACATCACTGACAATATTTGTTTTGTGATTAGTGACTATGTTGGTCTTCCTTCTACCACAAGGCCCACCAATAAGTGCACCATGAGGCTCTCAGTAGTGTGGCATTGCACCATCTCATTCAAAACATGCTAGACAGACACGCACCTGGGGTGATGTGTAATTTTGACAAACTAACTGGAACCTGTCACTGAGGAGATTGTGCCTGCAATTTTAAGCATAGGTTAAAGTCTGTGCTAATCAGAGATGCAACATCAAAGCCGGTAAATTCCTTATATCAGATCCGGACCTTGATATTTATCTTTCTTTTAATTTACCATGTGCTCTCTCTATAAATACCTCAGTGTTGTTTACCTTGCTGCCAATGTATTGGGTTGCTATGAATACACCCTGTGTTCAGCCCTTACCACGAGGCAGAGACCCAGGACTGTCTCAGACATGGAAACAACGTCTAGTTTGTATCCCTTCTGATTTTAAAACCTTATTCTGCATTTATTCTCCATGCCATCCCTCTACACTTTCTAAATGCACAGTTTGACACCCACGCTCTTCCTCTGCCCGTCTTCTCAAGTTGTAATTTTTAAAACATTTACTTTTATGTATTGACATTTGACTACGTGTATATATGTACACTGTGTGTGTGTGTGTGTGTGTGTGTGTTTGTGATGCTCACAGAAACAGGAAGAGGATTCTGAATCCATAGGAAATGGGGTTACAACTGGAGATGATGAAGCCACACTCTGGCGCCTCACATGGACATCAAAGACTGCAGTTGATGTTTTCATTTTAACTTCAACCTCGGCTCTTGATTCTCTTCCCATGAAGCCTCATTGTCTGACTTTTGCCTAAACATTCAGCCTTCTCTCTGAAATTCTCTTTCCTGACGTCTTAATCCGAACTTCAGTCACATCATGGCAGATTTGTGCTGGAATGTTCTTTCTTCATTTCGAGTCAAGTGTCTTCAGCATCGCTCCCTGAGGGATTATCCACAAACAGTATTTTTATCTCAGGCAGCTACACATCCTGTCTCTACGAGGCAGAGCCTACTGTTGCAGGAGTCAGGACACAGGTGAATACTCAGGGGTGGCTCACACATGTGGCAGGCATGTAACAGGAGCTCATTGAGCAGAAGAACCGATAGACTGCTCTAAGGATAATGACAACTCGTCTGAAAGGACAAAGAGTCACACAGATCGGCTGCACTGAGACCTCAGTGCGTTTGAAAACATGACCACATGAAGTGGGAAGGGAAAGCAGTAGATAGAACGGGGGAGGAATTAAAAGGAAGAATTTGATAAAGCACGTTACATGCATATGTATGTATGTATGTATGTGTATATATATATATATATATCAAACAATAAAGAAATGTTTTTAAAAAAGCCTTCTCGAAGTGTTGAGGAATGCTTGTTTTTCTCCTTCAAGTTAAAAAAAAAAGGTAGACAAAGGAACCCACATAGCTTGATTTTGGCCTAATTAAAATTACTGAGACCACAGAAGCTCTGTTTTCTGGTCACAAGCTTCACACAAACCTTTGGTCACTGATAATAACTGACATATACATAAAATATGTGTGTATGTATATATAATATAAATTTATCACACTGCATAAGTATATGTGTGTATATATAATATAAATTTATATACATACACACATATACTTGAATGCAGTGTGACACTTGAATTAACATATGTATAAGCTATACAGAAGCATGTCAGCAGCATGTTGCAGGTTCAGCACTTTGCTGTCCATGATTCACAGATCGCTATGAAAATTACATTCAGCACCTCTCTTGCCACATTCCCTAGCCATTTTGCTACTTCTGAGAATGATGTTTTTTTTGTCTTTTTAGTTGGTTATCAGGATCATGTGTTTTCTGACTCTTTTGTAGTCAGCGCTTGTCTTTAGCTATGGCATCTGGCTTCCATAATGAAGAAATACAGCCATGCCTGTGATGGGCACAATTCCAAATGTTTTCTAAGTTAGAAAGCTCTGAGAGCTAGTTCTGACATAGGCAGACAGAGAATAGTAAAAGCCTACATTAAAAGTACTGTTTCTATAAGAGTATCTGGGTAAAAATCTCCCCATTAATTTTCAGAAATATGATGCATTTTACAGAAAATAAATAAATCTAGTAATCATGTTTCATAAACTATATATAAAGCTCACCCATTTAAATTTATAAACTCACTAATATGTATAGTAACAATCCACAACACATTAAATATTAAAACATTACATATTTATCACTTGAAAATATGCCATCGATATATTGTGTCAATAATAAATGTAAACTTTGGGGAAATATATTAACATATTAGTTGATTCGCATGGTATACACATATGTGTACACACACAGACATCACAACTTGGATTTGAATAACCATAGATCTCTAGATTAAAAGTATTTGGGGATATTTCATTTCCTCCTAGGAATTGAGAACGGAGAGCAACAAGAGGAGAGGCATGCTAGACAGGCACAGTGAATCCCTTGTAGAATCCATGCAGACTAGGGGAGGCATGCTAGACAGTCATGGTGCATCCCTTGTAGAATCCATGCAGACTAGGAAAGGCATGCTAGACAGGCATGGGGCTTTCTTTGTAGAATCCATGCAGACTAGGAGAGGCATGCTAGACAGTCACAGTGCATCCCTTGTAGAATCCATACAGACTAGGAGAGGCATGCTAGGCAGTCACGGTGCATCCCTTGCAGAATCCATGCAGACTAGGAGAGGCATGCTAGACAGGCATGGTGCATCCCTTGTAGAATCCATGTAGACTAGGAGAGGCATGCTAGACAGTCACAGTGCATCCCTTGCAGAATCCATGCAGACTAGGAGAGGCATGCTAGACAGGCATGGTGCATCCCTTGTAGAATCCATGTAGACTAGGAGAGGCATGCTAGACAGTCACAGTGCATCCCTTGCAGAATCCATGCAGGAAGTAAACAGGAGATGAAGACGAAGTGCACAGGAAATCCTAGGTTCATCAGGTCAGAACCTCACTCTGAGGCTGAATAATTTTGGACCCAAATCTAAAAAATTTTAGATGTTTATTTGAAAAAAGTCACAATCCTTCCAAAATCACTTTTATTAATACTTAAATAGCCTAGTGGGTAGTTTAATTTTTAAACCAATAAAAAAGCCATTATTTCTATCAGAGGTTTATGATTCTGGCAAGAATTCCTATCTTAAGACTTCCAGGTCCATCTTTGTCTCAAACAACAGTCACTACTTCACCTTTACATAAAACCAAATTGAACTTAGTTTTAGGAGTACTTGGGTTTGGCAAAAGGGTAAAAACAAGCAGTAAATATCTGTGATTTAAAAACAAAACCAAAAACAAGTTGGTGATGTCCAAGTCCCTAAAGCAGCAGTTTATTTCACTTCCTTTTGCTCAGAACTGATGTGAAAACCAGGATGATCTGACCCTAGTGTGCACTTGGAACAGTATCTAGGATGGAGACCCATTTGTATGCTGGCTTCTTCTCTTCTTAGAGTTATTACTAAGACACTTCTCAGAGGGATAACCAGAGAAGAGGTCCAAACCACTGTTCTTTGGAGAAGATTATAGCAACTGAAGAGTTTTAGAAACCGTTTGTCTTCCAACACTAGCTAACATTATGCAGCAAAGACACCATTAGGTATCTCTGACTAGTTGTGGAGAATTTCCCAGAAAGAAGTATGAAATACTGTAGTCAGCAAGTTGAGAAGGTTACACTGGTTCCTGGTAAAATTTAGAAATGAGATCACCATGGTCTTGGTTTTAAGATAGAAATATATATATATATATATACATATATATATATATATATATATGTATATATATATATATATATATATGGTAATAAGCACCAGCAAATTGCAAAAAATAAGCTCTGAGTGGGGCAAGAGAGTGCAGCTGTGCTGTCAAGGGACACAGATGTTGAATTGTTCATTGCATAGACTTTTAAACAAATGTTTTAAATAGTCTACTGGGTAAAATGGACAGGCTATTAGTTCGGGAAAGTCTGTATTGCTGAATATCTAAATGAAATTAAAATTTCTAAATAAGGTACCTGAATGTTCAGAGAAAGGAGGGAGGGAGGGAGGGAGGGAGGGAGGGAGGGAGAGAGAGAGAGAGAGAGAGAGAGAGAGAGAGAGAGAGAATGAATACCACAGCGCCACAGGCTCAGACCATTAAGATCAAGAAATTAGAAAGACAAAAAAAGTATAGTTTAAGCTAACCTTTACATTCTAATTCCATTTATTTTTTTTTTAAAAAAATCTACAATATTTTTCTGAGATCAGAACAGAATTTGAGAGACAGTGTGGCCAAGACAAGTACTTTACAAGAGGCTGACGCCTGTAATTGCAATGCCAGAACTAGAGGAGTCCGCTCATTGTATCATTCCACTGTTATCTGAGTGAGTTTCACAATGTCTTGCTGTATTTCTTTCCCAGCACAGAGACAAGTGCTTCTGGATTCAATCTGTACTCCCATGTGTGGGAGTTGGTTTCTGCTGAGCTGATTGCTTGAATTTTTCTATTTTTTTGTCCCTTTATGAAGACTTTAGTAGCACTTTTAATAGTGTCATTATTTATTTATTATTCAAATTGTTTCCTTAGGAAAACATCCTAGATATCTTAGGTGGTAGGAACATGGCTCAAGGCAAGAAGCCACCTGGTCAGGACACAGCTGTTCTTCTGGGATTGTTACTGGGCAGATCCTTCAATAAAAAGGAATATTTGACCAGTTTTCTGTCTGTCTGTCTGTCTATCTATCTATCTATCTACCTACCTATCTTTTATTGTTTGTTTTGAGAGGGCAAATTAAGAAAAGTTTGGGAGGTAAAGAAGATAACAGAATAGCCTACCAAGACAGAGTCTCCATTGCATTCAGATGAGAGTTAAGGCTTTGCATTAGAGGCCTTGAGTTGTGAAACTGGGCTTCCTTATAGCGCCTTACCCCATGGGCAGAGGACAAGAGACTGGAAGCATGTCACAGAGGGCTGGCAGGTAGAGAATGGTTTGCAGAAATATCTGGTGACCCTTGCATGTCATTTAAAACATTTTAAAAGTCACAAGAAACAGATGGAGCAATACAGTGATGTATTTTATTGAACTGAGCACATCCAAACTGCCATTTAATATATGTTAAATTAATCCATATAGAAGTTTTTATTTTCCATATGCCATTGCATTTATTTGTTTTTGAGATGGGGTCTTGCTGTGAGGGAGATGTATCTTCCTCAAGCCTACTAGTTTTAACAGGTGTACACCGCTCTAAACAGCCTGAAAATGCTATTGATAATAATTGTGTTGCTTTTCTTCACCAAGTCTTCAAAATCCAGTTTTCAGTTTATGTATGTGTCTTATCGGAATTAGATGGTGAATTCTCATCAGGTATATATTTGAATCATGCTCTAGAGGTCATAAAACTTACACTTAGAAGAGAAAGAGGGAAGTAGCCTTCAATGCATGAACACAGGAGACTGCTTCTTAAATATAAACCGAGTAGCACAGACATTTAGAGCAGCAATACATTAATGTGACCTTCTGAAACTGAGAAAGTTCTGTAAAGCAAAGGACATAGTCAATAAGACAAAAAGGCAGCCTACTAATTGGGAAAAGATCTTCACCAACTCCACATCAGACAGAGAAATGATCTCCAAAATATATAAAGAACTCAAGAAATTAGACATCAAAATTTCAAATAATCCATTTAAAAATGGGCCACAGAACTAAACAAAGAATTCTCAACAGAAGAATCTTGGCAAAAGACACTTAAGAAAATGTTTAACATTCTTAGCCATCAGAAAAATGCAAATTAAAATGATTCTGAGATACCATCTTACACCAGTCAGATTGGCTAAGATCAAAAACACCAATGATAGCTTATGATGGAGAGGATACGGAGTAAGGGGAACACTCATGCATTGCTGGTGTAAATGCAAACTTGTACAGCCATTCTGGAAATCAGTATGGTAGTTTCTCAGAAAATTGTGAATCAACATACCTCAGGACCCAGCAATACCACTTTCCTTTAATATACTTAAAGGATGCTCAATCATACTACAAGGATATTTGTTTAACCATGTTCATAGCAGCATTATTTGTAATATCCAGAACCTGGAAACAACCTAGATGCCCCTCAACGGAAGAATGGATAAAAAAAATGTGACACATTTACACATTAGAGTACTACTCAGCTGTAAAAAAACCAATGTCATCTTGAAATTTGCATGCGAATGGATGGAACTAGAAAACACCATCCTGAGTGAGGCAACCCAGATCCAAAAAGATGAATATGGTGTGTACTCACTCATAAGTGGATACTAGCTATAAACAAAGGACATAGAGCCTATAGTTCATGATCCTAGAGAAGCTAAGTAACAAGGTGAACCCTAAGAGAAAGATATATAGATCCTCTGGGAAGGGGAAATAAACAAGATCTCCTGAGAAAATTGGTAGCATGAGGGTAGGGGGAGAGGGAGGACAGAAGGAGAAGAGGAGGGGAGAATGGAAGTGGAGGAGAAGAACTTGAGAAAACTGGATACTTGAGATGGGGGAAAGACAGAGATATGGAGCAAGAAAAGAGATACCTTGATTGAGAAAGCCATTATGGGGCCAGCAAGAAACCTGACACTAGAGAAGTTCCCAGGCTCCACAAGAATAACCCTAGCTAAGACCTTAAGCAATACTGGAGAGGATGCCCAAATTGGCTTTGGCCTGTAGTCAGATTGATGATTATCTTAAATGTCACCATAGAACCTTCATCCAGCAGCTGGAGGAAACAGAGACAGAGATCTGCAGTGAAGCAATGGACTGAACTCCTAAAGTGCAGTCGAAGAGTGGGAAGAGTGAGAATATGAACAAAGAGATCTTGACCATGATGGGGACACTCACTGAAACAGCTTACCTGAGCTAATGGGAGCTCACCAACTCCAGTCGTTCAGGGAAGGAACCAGTATAGGACCAAACTAGACCCACAGATTGTGGGTGACAGTTGTATGACTGGGACAGACTGCGGGGCCACTGGCAGTGACACTAGGATTTATCTCTGCTGCTTTTTGTAACTTATTCTCTCTAGAGGGATACATTGTTCAGCTTAGATATGGTAGGGAGAACCTTGGTCCTAAAGAAATGTTCTTTACCATCTCTGGGGATGGGAGGATAGAGTGGGGTGGGGGCAGTGGAGGGAATGGGGGGAGGGAAGGGAGTGGAAACTGTGATTGGTATGTAAAATGAAGAAAGATAGTTTGTTTTGTTTTTAAAAAATAAAATAAACAAATAAGTAAATAAAACCTTACACTTAAAGGGTAGAATCACATGCTCAACTACTTTAAGGAGTCACTTTCTAGTAGCCAGACTAAATTTCAGTACTGTTTTAACCTGAATAAATAAAGACATCAGTGCCAATGAAGCTTGAGATCATTGGCTGCACTTAGTACATCTCTAGGACCTTGTAGCCACCTCTGGTCAGTTGCTAGCTCATTATCACAAAGCTGGAGAAAAAACAACTGGGAAGAACAGATGCCCTCAGAAAGTTTGAGTTCTTATCACAGACAAGGGTTTCCTCTGGGTAAACTGGAGCAGGACAAAACCAAGAGGAGATAGTGACAACTTAGGAAGAAACAAGGCAGTGTGATGAGAGAGTTGTGAGAAAGCAGTTGGAGAAATTCTAGAAGCATGTGGCAGTGAGTGAGTGGGAAACGATGTAAGCAAGGAAGGTGTAGCTAAGAGAAGTAAATGAAGGAGGAAGGAGAGATAGAGGCAGACAGACAGACAGTCACACATACACAGAGGTTTTGTTTTCAATAAAAAGTTTCAAAAGCATTATTTTGCCTGTACCTAAACAAATCATGCAGGATTGTCTCTCCAAAGAGGAATAGGAAGTAAAATCTGGGCCTTTAAAAGGTTATTGGTAGGTGGAGGCAACATCAACCCATGAAGTTTCTGGCAAATAAAGTTTGTCCCTGACCTAAGATGGCCAAATAGTGGCATCTGCTCAGATAGTAAGTTAATGCCCTTGGGCAGCTTCTAAGTGCTTAACTCTACTCAGTATTTCTGTGGCAATTTTTTCTAGGTACCAATACCCAATATTCCCTTATGTACCCATAAGAGCGTACAAGAAATGTATTTGTCATCTAAAACTATGTTGAGCCACATTCATAGCCATCCTGGTGCACATATGCCCCATGGGTTCCAAACAATATAAGTTGTGATTAACTAGAACAGTAATTTTGTAAAACATTCTGTTAACTGTTGACACCATTCAGAGAAATTTGAGCCTCACAGTGGATATGTTTCTGCCTACTTTCACAAACGGAATCATTTTTCATCTTTCTTTCAATCTCCATTGTTTATAATATGTTGAGCATTATTTCTCTAGGAATTTTCTTTCTTTAAAGAGTGAAATTATGAATGGCAAATATGAAGAGAAAGGCTTCCGAGGAGCTTACAACATTATGGATGACAAGTTGAACCAAATCAAACAAAATGTGACAGAGACTGAGAGCTCAGTCTCAAACTCTTCAAAATCAAGGACTCAGAAGTGTTTAGACATTTGGAGGAAAAGGTAGCCTTAGGCTATTGGCTGATTCTAGGCTCTGCATGACTCAGATAGTGGGGATCACCTGGGATACTTGATGTACTCATAGAAGAAAGGAACTTCTATGAAGGACCGGGCATAGATTAAGCTACAAGCATGGGGAAGCAGCCGCAGAGCGCAGTCTCCAAGGGGAATGTACTCATTCCCAAACATCCTGGAGCTTTTATCTAGGAAAAAAGGGGTTTGAGGTTTCATTTGCTCGAATTCTCTAAGGTAAACTTCTACTCTCAGCAATTCCTGGAGAATTTACAAAAAGATTAAAGAATATGGATTGTACACAATCTCTTCTAGCTAACAGGAAGGAAGAAATATTTAACAAGTAATTTTCTAAACCAATGTTACCCCCAAACCAAATTCATACAAAATCAGCACAAAACTAAAAACAAAAGAGTTGTATACTCCCAAACACGGACGTTAAAATTGTTAACAAAACATGAATATAATTCAATAATGTATGCATTATGTAACATGAACCTATTAACATTATCGAATTGTTATATACTAATTATATTATGTATAACTAAGACAAATTTTTTCTAAGAACATGCAATTGGAGTTACCATTTGATTCTCAAACTAATCTATCATGCTTACTCTAAAGAAGGAAGAAAATCACATACTTAAAGCAATGAAAAAAATTACTTAACAAAAATTGATCTCAATGTATTCTAGAACTCCCAGAGAAACAGAAATTAAAAGAACTCCTACTGATAGAAAAACCTCCAAACTATTCACAGCAAATGTTGCAATGCTTAGTGATGAGCTCTTTTCCTAAGATAACAAATAAAAGGGATGTCTGTTTTTACTGTTGTTATTCAATATAATACTAGACATTATGGAGAAAGTAAGGAAAGAAAAACTAATGCATGCCAGAGTTTGCAACAACAACAATGACCAAAGAATATTACTATTTATATATACAGTGACTGTCTTAATAGAAAAGCCCAGGGAAGCAAAATAGATACAAAAAAACCTCCGAGAATCAACGAATAAGTTCAAAAATTTCAACACACACACACATTGACTTTTTATAAGCTAACAATGGATGCACGAGTAATAAAATTTGAAGTAAGTTGGGTGACGGTGGTGCACACCTTTAATCCCAGCAACTGGGAGGCAGAAGCTGAGGATCTCTGTGAGTTTAAGGTTAGCCTGGTCTACAAAGTGAGTTCTAGAATAGCCAGGGTTGTTATACAGAGAAACCCTGTCTCAAAAAAAGAAAAAAATGAAGTAAAACAACATTTAAATTGTTTGTAGTTATAATCCAATCAACATGAGTAGGATTTGCTACCGAAAACTTAAGAAGTCTTGAGAAAGAAACAGATTCTTAAACAAATGGAGAAATAATCCTGTTACTGTGAATACAGGGTAAGGAAAAGAGGTTGGTTGTTCTCAAATAAAAAAAACAGGGCTCTTGGTAGGCATAGAAAGTATTGTATTAATTATTTATGGAAAGGTAAAGAAACTAAATTTAAAATAATTTGGAAAAATAAGAATAAAATGCAATAAAATAAATCCATGTTTTAAAATCAGGACTTATTGTATAGTCAGGATAATCAATACTGAACTGTTGCCTGTTAGAAAGATAGATATCAAGACAATAAATGAGAATCCAGGCATACTGTCACACAAATGTGGCTGATTTTCCACATCGATGCAAAAATAACTAAATATTCAATAACATGTTTTACAGCCAAAGCCCTACTAGCAGCTTTCCAGGCATTCTCTAGCCAAGATGACCAAAAATCCTTCTGGCTGTCTATCCAGGACCCTCCAGCTGTGTCTTTTGGCCCAGAGCTTCGGACCCATCCATAGTTAGGGAAAACTTGCTCCAGGCATCTGGCCCAAGCAGCCCCAGGCACCAGACAAGAGCTAACATAAAAAGAAAAATGTGGTACAGAACCTGAATCCTTAAATACTAGACCAACAGAGCAAAACAGCAGTCCAACCCCACCATGTCTTAGTTCCTGCCTGAATACTGTTAGCGCCTTCATTGAAAGAAGAAAGGGGACCTGAGCAAAAAGAAAGAAAATTTAAACTTAAAAAAAAATTTCAGACTCACAAATCTCAACACAGAAATAAAATAACATGAGGAACCAAGAGAGACTATCTCCCTGCAAGCTGCCCATCCTATAACAATGACCCCTAATAAAAATGACCTGGAAGAAATTTTGGACAAAGACTTTAAATACATCATTATAACTATATTCAAACAATTCAAAGATGACATGAATATACTCCAATAGAACAAAAATAAAAATATAAATGAAATTAAGGAACAAATTCTGTCAGTCTGAGATGTGAAAACGGGATTGAACAGAGTTAGAATTGCTGGAGAAATTTGAAACAAAACAACATTGTCAAGGAAATTTCAATAAACTCAGAGGTGGGGGCACCTGAGCGGAAACCCTCATCAGTAGAATGAATCATGCGGAAATCAGAATCCTGGGGTTGAAGACAAGGTAGAGGAGCTAAACCACGCCGCAAAAGTCAATTGCAAATTTGGAAAAGTGCATGAGTAGAACATGAGCGAGTTGTGGGAGCGCCAGAAAAGAGATCATCTTCAGACAATGGGCATAGAAGAAGAAGGCCATACAAACCTAGAGAAAGAGCTGCCCATCTCAGGACAAAGGCCTACAGAGTAGTAAATACAGAGGACAAGAAGATATACTCCTCCATGGTATACTATACCTCTAACATTAAAAACATAAAATAAAGGAAAGTAAAAGCTAAAAAAAATAAAGAATAAAAGCAAAGGCCAAATTGGAGAGACAGTTCAGCTGTTAAAGACTGGGCTCACAACCAAAACATCAAATATTAAAGGCAAACCCATCTTTAAAACACCTACTAGAATGTATATATACTAGAATGTAGTAGAGGATACTAGAAGAAAGGAATGAACATAGCTAAAGAGTCACAGAGATTAAATACAGAATGCTAGGCCAATCAATAGACATACGAAAACATCATATAGTAAACAGAACGACAGAAATTAATGCACATGTCTCAAGTTCTCCAATTAAGAGATAGAGACCGGTAAACTGGATTCAAAACAAGAACCATCTAAGACAAAAAAACATGTCTCTGAGAAACATACCTCACCATCAATGATAGAGATCACTTTGGGGTAAAAGGATGGATGAAGTTACATCAATTAAATGTAACTACAAAACAAAAAGACGTAGCTATCCTAATATCTAACAAAATAGACTTCAAACCAGAACTGGCCAGGAGAGATGAACAAGGTTATTTCATACTCATTAAAGCAACAATCACCCCCCAAATTCTAAATATACATGCATCAAAAACAGGTACCCCCTATTTAATATAAAGAAGACCGCTCTAAAACTACAGAATCACCTTGACACACTGGTGACACGTAACTTCAGTCACCCACCCTGCTTAATAGATGGGTCATCAGAACAAAACACAAATACTGAAATTGGAGCTAAAGGACATTATAAATCAAATAGACCCAAAAGACACCTACAGAGCATCCTACAAAACTCTAAAGAATATACATACTTCTCAGCAATCAATCCAACTTTCTCCAAAATTGATCATATAGTAGGACACAAAGAAAGTCTCAAAAAATAGAAGTGAAATAATACCCCAGTTTCTAAGTACACAAGTTCATGAAGATTAAACAGTACACTACTGAATGATACCTAGGTCAATTAAAAAACTAAGAAAGAATTTCTTTAAGTTTATGAAATTTAATGAAAATAAAACTACAAGACACTAAAACTATAAGAAACAATGAATACAGAACTAAGAAGAAAGTTCATAGGACAAATGCTGACATCAAAAATTTGGGGAGATCATAGATTAGTTACAGTGATAAACCTGCAGGCTTTGGAGAAACAAGAACAAGCAATGTACACCCAGAAATGATAGATGGAAAGAGATAATTCATATTAGGGCCCAAGTCAATAAAATAGAAATGGAAAATATATTTAAAAAGCAATAAAAAAAGCTGATTCTGTAAAAAGATATTATTGACAAACCCTTAGCCAAATTAACTAGAAGAGAGAAATTAGCCAAATTAATAAAATTAGAAAAATTAGCCAAAAGGGGGAGATATTAAAACAGATACCAATGAAACTCAGAAAGTCATAAGGACACACTTTAATGGCCACTGCTTGTCTTATATTTACATCACTTGGAGCACCTTTTTCAATCACTTTAACCTAAGGTACTATCTATCTCAAGAATAGCCACTTAAATCAATAAGTGTTATCCATCTCATGAACAGATTGGAAGATACAATCAGCCAATTTAAAAGTCCAGGAGGGAGGAATGGGTCCCCAACCCACCACTCTCAGTTGAAGAGATACTGACATTTAATGACTGCTGGGTGAAAGATACACTTTTCTTCAGAGGGTGATCACCAGTAGTTGTTTACCCCCAAGGGGGGCCCCATGGCTTTGTGCAGGACAATACTAGCTGGACTCGGTGGGTTGAGAGAAGAGGGGGGAGAATAAACAGAGACAGACAGAGAGAGCATGGAAGTGGAAGGAAGATGTTTTAGAGGTGGGGAATGAGAGGGAGGAAGGGAGTGGGTGCAGATATAAAAGCATACATAAATGAAATTTTCAAAGAATAAATTAAATATAAAAGGTAAATTTTAACAGGACTTGAACAGAATCTTTGGGTATCAGCATTTCAAAAAACAATTTTTGCTATCATTGCATGAATATTGATCTAAAATGAAGTAGATAATCTGTTTCTGAGATTCAATTATCCCATAAGAGGCTTTGTTGGAGTAAATGTCTCAATGAACTACATAACAGATGCGAGACACATTTCTTAAAGAGTCCTTCTGCCAGCCTGCCAGGGACCCAAAAAGAGAAGACACATCAAGGTTAGCTGTAGTCAGGCACACATATTTCTTTTTTATGTAATGTGGAACTAGAATCCTAAATCTCATAGTAAATATAAAAAGACACACTAAATGTTGCTCCAAAGAGGCATAAAAGGGGAGCTGAGATGCAGGTGTAGTTTAAAGAGACTCTGTGTCTCCAGAAAGACAAGTTCTTTGGAGCCCAGTAATTTTGGTCCATAATTTTCTGCACACCCTATGACATCACCAGTGTCTACTAATAGTTGTGCAATAAATTATGTAGTGCACACTCCAAGACAACTGAGGGCACCTGAGAACCACACGTTGTTTGCCAGGCTGGTGAACACTCAAGTGCTTGTGGAAGCTGCTAGGGCTTTAGAGAAAGAGAAGACAAACTTCTTACCATCTTCAGCATTTCCCATCTTGTGGTCTCCTCTTAGCTAACAGTTTCTGGAATTCCAAGGTTTTCAAATTGATTGTGAGAAACTGTTGAGACAGCACAAGATTGCTTAGAATACTGTCTAGTCCACTAGCCGAACATCCAGAACCTTCCAAAGACTGGGTACATCACACCTTTAATATGCAACAACAGAGGTAGATCAATACTGTAGTAACTGAAACAGTTTAGGGAACAAAGCAGACAATGACATCCAAAATAATACAATCCCTCCTCCCTTTCTTCAGGAAGACTCCCAGAACAGCCTTATTTCTTAAGTAATAATACTTACGTACTTCAAGTGTACTTCAAGAAGCTTAAGACTTGCACATTTATGCCTTTTGATATGCATTCCACACTACATGCAGAAGGAATTATTAAAACACAGGAATAGAGACTGGGAATGTGGTTCCTTGGTAGAGTGCTTGTTCAGCAAGTACAAGGCTATGGGTTCAATCCCTAGAGCTTCCACAAATAAAAACTTTAACAGAAATTAGGCTGAGACTGAAAAAAAGATGAAAATCTTTCAAAGCATAAAATTATACGAAATTATTCAGCTGCTGTTGGGGTTCACATACACTGGCCCACTGTTCCCCACCCTATCCACCACAGAACAGCTAAAGACAGTCTGTATGTCTCAGTACCTATTAAAATGACCCCAAAGAGCCATTCCAAGCCAGTCACTCCCTAATTCTTCCTTCTAAAACAGAACAAGATCCTGTTCACATGCCCTTTACTCTGCCATGTTCGTCACTGCCCTGTGCCTTCCTATATGGCCCTCTCTGGTGTGTCCGTCTGAATCTATGGAATTGCAATGATGAATGTCTAATCGAGATGATTTTCCTGTGCCTGTGTGTCTTAGCACACACCTGGGCATCATCAACAGACCATCTATCACAGCAACTCATGACCCCTATCAGGGAGGTAGCTGCATATTTCTGTGTGAGGCACCTGGTCAGGACTCACTGTACTTTCCCCTTTTGGTGGCTTGGTCCTTGTCCCTAAATCTCCAGTTTCCTGCCTACAGACTGCAGGTGGTGGTTTCATTCCATGCAGGTTGAGACCCTGTTTCAGGCATGTTCTTGGGAAACAGCAGATCCTCAAAAATTGGTTATGGAATAAGGAGTGAGTTCCATGGCAGCAGGGGGAGAAAACTAAAAATGAGAGATTTAAAGTCAGATCATTGTATTTCTTCCTCTTTGAACTAATGACAAGATAGGCTTAATGCAATGAAATTAAGTCTAATTGCCAGATACCTACTTTATTACAGGCCCTCAAATTTCTTTTGCACCAGAGAAAGAAAATTCATTGTTTTTTCAAGGGTCATCCAGTTTGGGCCCTGAAACTTCACCAAGGGAAGAACTCTCATCACATCTCTTGGTTGAAAAGCTCACCCTGACCTGCTGCCAGCTCTTTGTAATGGTTCTCAGCAGAAATTAGACAAAGAGGGCAGAACATGACTTTCTATTTATTTCACATGTAATGTATGAAGAGTTCATGGTTTTTCCCTCAGCGGCAACATCTGATAGCAGAATGACATCTGAAACCGCCTCCAAGGCCATGTCTCCATAGCTTTTTCTAGACAAAAGAAGTGACAAAAGTAATTAAACAAAAGCAAAGTGTTCTTTCTGGATGCCCACAGCAAATCTTTGCTGTTACCCCATGCCCAGGGTAGTATTCCCCAACTTCACAGTTCCCAGGAAACCACCTCTCTCTTAGGCTCACAACAACCCCCTTTCAGAAGTCCATCTGGTTTTGGCCTGGTACCATGCATCATACACGGTTTCCTATAAAGCCAGCGCATCCCCCTCTCACACACAGGACTCACTAGGACTGAAGTTCCCTTGTCATAGCGGGGGGCCTGTCTTTCTGTGGTGGTGATCTGAATGAGACCGCACCTGCAGGCTTTGCTTCACGGAGACCTGTTGGACAAGCACTTAGGTACTAGTCTGAGACTAGGACGCACAGTTCCCCACAACTGAGCAAGTCATGGGGAGCAATTCAGTGAGAAGAATTTCTCCACATCCTCTGCTTCCGTGCCTTTCCAAAGATTCCTGCCTTGAGGCCTTTCTCTGACTTACCATTATGGTGGACAGTCAGCAGGACATGCAAGCTGAAATCAACCCCTTGCTCCACCCACCCAAGTTACCCTTAATTATAGTCTTTATCACAGCAGTAGAAAGCAAACAAAGGTCCTACTTCAAAAAGTGCCCAGCATCCCTAGTCATCAGGGAAGTACAAATAAAAATGACTTTGAAATATCAGCCATCCTCAGCCATAATGGGTAGATAATGTGTGCTTCATCTGAATATGAGTGTACAGGTCAGGAATTACGGAGGGACCACGCAGAGGGCTGATTTCAAAGGAGAAGCGATAGGATAGGCTGGTATAAATAGTTAAAGAGGAACAACAGAGGAATGGGTAAAGGAGCTGGAGCGTAGAGGACAAGCAGAGGATGGAATATAGCAGTACACTGTGAAACTTCAGAGGGATATTGTAACGATTTATCGGGGCCATTTGTCATTGTGAATTAAGACTGTGGTTCTGGTAGCTGAGGCTGAAAAACTAGTTGTGATTAACAAGATCCCAGAACTACTGAAGTAAAACCCTTGCTCTACTGGGATACTCTGATGTAGGTGGGCCTTCTGTTATGTGTTATTTTCATTGGTTAATAAAGAGACTGCCTTGGCCCTCTGATAGGACAAAAAAATTAGGTAGGCAGAGTAAACAGAACAAAATGCTGGGAAGAGGACAATGAGGCAGATGCCATGGAGCCCGCCACTAGGTTAGACATGCTGAATATTTCCCGGTAAGCCACCATCTCGTGGTGCTACACAGATTATTAGAAATGGGTTAATCAAGATGTGAGAGTTAGTCAGTAACTAACTCTCTAGAGATAATGGGCCAGGCAAGTGTTTAAATGAATACAACTTGTGTGTTGTTATTTCCGGGGCTAAGCTAGCTGTGCGGGAGCCGTGTGGGATGAAAAACAGGCCTGCCCGCAGCTCTTCACTACAGAATACAGGTTCTGTGTAATTATTTCGGGTGTAAAGCTAGCCAGGTGGGCGGCGGGAAGTGGCCCACTGTTCCTTCTACAATACTCAATTCTGGAAATGAAAAATTAGCAGAGATGAAGAAGAAGCTAGCATTGTTTAGAATCTTCTGGAAAGTGTTTCCTCGGAGTGAGCATACAGAAGCTGTGTTCCAGAAGTGGCCATGATTGTACCTCATGCTAGTAGCCAAACTTGGTAGTGTAAGAGTCACCCAGATGGTACCAGTTTTGAAGGTATGAAGACGTGGGTCATGAAGAGCAGAGACTTGGCACTATGAGAGGCCAGGAGAGGCTCTGGGTGAAGGTGTAGCTTCGGTAGCAGTTGAAGGTCCAGGGTGGAAGGGGTCCTGACGAGAAATTGAGACTTGACACCTTGAAGAGAGTCTGTGAGAAGCTACTGGTGAAAGTGAAGCCCAGCTGCCAAAGAAGACACTCAGTCCTCTCTATTTTAAATTTTCAGGCTGAAAACCCACTAATCTGCAGTTTTTTATTAAATCATATCAGGAAGCTGAGGGCTTAAACGGGTACAAAGAATTAAGCATCACCTTTCATCACCAACCCATCCTAGCCCCCACGCTTCTACAGCCATGGGAGTGGTGGTCTGAATCTTTAAACCCTGAGTCAAAATAAACTCTGTTTTCCTTACATTGCACAACTTTCTTTAGAAAACTGTGTGTGTGTGAGAAAGAGAGAGAGAGAGAGAGTATTAGTGTGTGTGTGTGTGTGTGCGTGCGTGTGTGTGTGTGTGCGTGTGTGTGTGTGTGTGTGTGTGTGTGTGTGATTTCAGGGACCACTTGGTATTTGACAACCAACTATGAGGCTCTTTATTGGAAAAGACTAATCATCCCTCCCTCAGTCATTAATTGCCATAGTATTTTCATCTAGGAATGGGGCCCTGTAAGATTCCCCTTTCCACATTTCGGCATCTATTGTTGCTGTCAATTGTTCAGGTCTTGTTTAGGTAAGCCATAATGTTGAGGAATTGGGGATTTAACTTCCCTGTCACTTTCAGGAGACACAGTCTCACTACAGACTTCCCAGAGCTCTGGCTTTTACAACACACCCTCCCCGACACACACACCACTTTTCCATTGTGTTCCCTGAGTTTTAGGGATAGGAGCTGTGTTTCAGACTGATCCTTTTGAGCTAGGCACCTCACGATCAGTTGATGTCTATATTTTAACAAGTGGTGTTTTGCTGTGATGGTTGGTGGGGCATGAGAGACACATGTATCTTTGTGTACACGGAGAAGCTTTAGAATGCAGTTAGGAATTAGGCTGGTTCTACTGAAGCAGTGGTATTAGGTTCTCTCAGATCCGTGGCATCACTAGTGCTCCGCAGATAGCTGGGTTCTAGTACAAGGCAACATTTCCCTCGGATGCGACTGGTCCTGAGTCTAATCAGGCAACTGTTGGCCACTGCCGAGATATAAGCACCATTGTTGCACCTTTAGGGGTGTCTTGCTAGGCAGGTCATTGTTGTGGTTCATAGGCACCACACATAGCTGGGCATGGCCAGTGGTGATTTCCCTGACCTGGCATTTTGCATAGACTTCAGGAAAGAGGCTTTCAGATCAGATCAAGCGGGAATCTTTTGAGTCCTGTGTCCAAAGTGTGCAGTGCTATCAGTAACAGGGAATTTACTTAAACTACTAGGACGCTTCCAAGGGCAACAGCAATAGCCGGTATAGTTTTGTGAGTCTCATAGACACTCCTAACCAATAAGTGGAAAATAAGTTTCTTTTGCCCCTTTAGTCAGTCTATGGCTCTGAGGGGTAATGTCAATGATATAATTTCAGTTGAGGAACCTAGTAAATTTCAGTTGCGTTAGAAAAGCAAGGGGAACAAGAATGTACTTTAGCGTTTCTAGACGGCCCTTGTGTGGTGGAATCCCAGTTGCAGCAAGCATGGCCCTCTTCTTAGACACGTTTATAACTTTTACTCCTCCAGCATCTTACCTCTTTGTTTCTTTTCATAGGGTTCTGATGAGATCAATGCATGTTCTTGAAACCTGTTTTAGCTTCTTCATGTTGGTGAAATCAAAATTAAAAGAGCTACTTATACCAAGGGAGGTGTTTGAAGCAGGTTGTAGCTCTCACTCGCAAGCAGCATAGTCTTTTGGGAACAGAGGACATTACAGTAAGAAGGGGCTATGATGGAGCTTGTAGAAGGCACTAAGCTATGTGGAGCAGGTGGGAGTCGACTCTACTACTGATGACGAAATGATGGTTTCTCCCGGAGGAGAATGCAATGGCAAGCTGAGACCAACAAGTCTCAAAACAGAGTAACAATGCTAAACCCAGTTATAGGAGCGAGGAATCTATCTCAGGAGATGATTGGACAATGAAATGCAGATGCAGCTACAAAGTTTGTCAGGGACAAAACATAAGAAACCAGATTCAGGCTGAGGAGTTTGATTTCTCTACCCTAAACAGTGAAAGATCTTTGAGGATAAAGAGCCACCGTTACTGATGCTAAAACATTTCAAAAAGTGTCTAAGTATACTAAAGACTTTTTGATGATTCTGAAACTTTCTTAGATTCATAGACTCATAGTTGATATAACAAATGTCAGTATATGACACAGTATTACAGATTCGGAATAGTGGGTGAGAACTGTTCCAGCTTCAAAAGTTAACACGCCACAAAGGAGTTGAGTTTTCTCTCACCAAAAAAACACTAGCTGAAAAAAAAAGTCTACAAGTATAACTTCCTGTTTACATTAGATCAAAACCATTGCTCTAAAGAAATGAATAAAAGTCCAGTATTTTGGCCTTTTTGTCTAACCAACTGTTTTAACAATTATTTAGGTGTCGACCCTTCCCCTAATGTTTAGTTTCAGCCATAAGCGTCCTAATTTGCTCTATTGTTTCTCTCTTTTATTCCAATGATTTGAACAGAGCAATGATTGTGTGATAAAGACCATGCTTCGTAAAATGAGCGTAATAATTGTGATCGTTACCACTGATGGCTAAGGAGACTTGAGAGGTGTATCAGCAGAGAAGAGCACTCTGTAGAGGACCAGGGCTCACCTCCCAGCATCCACATCAATGTGCACAACTACTCACGACTCCAGCTTCAGGGGATCCAATGTCTTCCTATGGCTTCCAGGAGCACTGTACACATGTACACACACACAAGAATGAAACCAATGTTGATGGTAAACATGACAGAATGTAGAATTACTTAGGTGACAATTCTCTGGATATGCGTATTACCAAGTTTCTAGACTGCACTAACTGAGATGAGAAGACCTACCCTAAATATGGGCAGCACCATTCCTTGGGCTGTGTAATGAAAAAGAAAGCATAAGCTGAACACCAGCCCTCATCTCTCTGTACTTCCTGGCTGTAGACACAATGCGAGTAGCTGCCTTATGCACCTGCTGCCATGACATCTTGTCCTGGTATCTAAAGTTTCAAACTGTGAACCAAAATGAACCTCTTGCTCTTAAACTGCATTGGTTCAGTCTTTTGCCCCTAAGAAGAGAAGAGTATCAAGAAATTGATTGGGACTTTCCTGTGTTGCTCCTAAGAATTCATGCATAATCTTTTAGGCCTAGTTTGTGGGAGGAATTTAGGGGAGTTTGCAATTTAGGGGCAAAGTAGGACCCCAGAAAACTGTAAATAGATCTGAATGGGCCACTCTTGTGGGAGTTGGAAGACCAGAGTGCTAAAGGTAATACAGAGTGTAGCCCTAGTTTGGGGCCTTTCAGAAGGAAATGAGGATTCTGCCATAACTAAGTTATAGAACCCTTCAGTTATTTTACAGTGAAGAACACAGCATCATTAGGGCCTCATACCAAGAACGTGACTGAGGGTGAATTGAAAACTTATGGACAGATTTGCTTGGTAGAGAAAATATCAAGATAGGCTAGCATTCACACTGTGGCATGGCTACTAGTCACTGCCTTTATCCAGAACTACTGTGGGAGAGAGCAGAAAAATATGAAAACCATGTGGATTGTCAAAGAAGGGAAAGTAAGCAAGTTTAAAGTTGCCAGCAAGGCACAGGGAGAAAGCAGTCGTAAGCATCAAAGACATTAGCAGCATTACAGACAAGCCTCGTGGGTAGTCCACACTAGGAAATACAGAGGGTCCCCTGAGGACAAAATCATTTGCAAACTCCAACTTGTGAAAATGGAAATTATTTAGAAAGGAATGAGCCTTAAGTAAGAAAGCTGTTGAGCGGATTGCTTGCTCAAAATCAGTTACCAGGAGAAGTTTGTTTCCCCCGGGGCAGTGCACAGAGATCACCACAGCTGTGGCCCAAAGAGGAAAGGCTACATCTTGAGCTGGCAAAAGAAAGTGATATATTGTTCATGTAGTTGGGGAGGCAAGGGTTTATTTGGCTTCCATGTTCACAACATTGTTTACCAATGGAGAAAATCAGGACAGGAACTCAAACAGGACAGGAACCTGAAGGCAGGAGCTGATAAAGAGGCCAGGGAGGAATGCTGCTTATTGGCTTGTTCCACATGGCTTTTTCAGCCTGGTTTGTTATAGAACCTAGGAACACTGGCCCAGGGATGATACAACCCACAATGACCTGGGCCCTCTTCATAAATCATTAATTAAGAAATGCCTACATGCTTGTTTACAGTCTGAACTTATGGAGACATTTTTTAAATAGAGATTTCCCTTTCTCAGATGACATGAACTTACGTCAAGTTGACATTAAACTCTCCAGAACATCATTTTTCAGGCACAAAAGATGCAAGAGTGAGTTATGGAGTCTGGTATCAATGATTCTAAAAGGCAATCAAGACAGCCAATGAATGGCAAGGTTAGCATGCCTGAAAGGAGGTACTGAAAGGCATTGTATGAAGCTGGCAAGGTGAAGCCTAAAATATAATGTAGTCCCCAGGGATTCTGGAGATACCAGGACCATGAGACATATGCTAAGTTAGCTGTAGAAACTGCAGCAATAGAGAAGCTATGCATACTGAAAAAAAGAAGAAAGAGAAGGGTATGACTGCCCAAGCCCTTTGATTATGAGTCCACGATGCTATATATGGTAGGGAATGGAGGCCCTCTGTGAATGGAAGTCCTGACTGAATGTAGATTGTTCTCACAGGTACAACTATGTCAACCATCAAGGCTTTGAGTCCCAGGGAAATTGGCAAAGCTTTTCTCCAAATAAGGCAGGCTTGGAACTGGCAAATCTTCTCTCAAATGTGAGTATTTAAGGATGATGGATCGGTGTGTACAAAGACTAACATCTGTGATGTCCTCAAGCAGGATGCTTACAAAATAAGGTTCCTGGCCTTCAGAGACCTCCTATGCAGTCTAGCTTACTTCTGCCCTGTGCTGTACCTAACAGACACTAGGTGTTTCCTGGTTGCTTGCAGTAGTAGGTGTCACTCCATCACAATGAACTCAGACTTTCTATACACGTGTCTGTGTGTCTGTCTAATCTTCATTCCCTTGTTACTCCTAGTCCATGTTCCAGAATCAAGCCACATGAGTTGTAGTCATGGGTGTTAGGGGAGGCTGCTCATTTGTTTCCCAGCTGGTGCGGGAGAATTATCTGTATTCTGTCAATCATATTTTAATAAAACGCTGATTGGCCAGGCAGGCAGTATAGGCGGGAAAGCCAGACAGGAAGTAGGGTGGAGCAAAGAGACTGGGAGTATTCTGGAAGCAGAAGCTCTCTCTCAGCCACTCCTGCGCAAACCTCTGAAGAAGCAACATGTAAGCTGCCTCCGCTGGAAAAGGTACTGAGCCATTATGGCTAACATAGATAATGATAATGGATTAATATAAGTTACAAGGACTAATAAGAAGCCTGACCCAATGGGCCAATCAGTTTATAACCTAATGTAGACTCCGTGTGATTTTCCTTGGGACTTGCTGGCTTGTTGGGGTACTGGGCGGGACAGAAACCCCAACAAGCCAGCCCTCATACCACATATGGCGCCCAGACGTGGATAACTGAATCCACAGAAAGCTTGAGAAAGCTTGGGATAGAATAGAGTAAAGCATGTTTTGTTGGTAGCAGCAATTTCTCGGGTCTACTTTGCTTGCTAGAGGCAAGCAAGGCTCTCATATAAGAGAGGCTTCCTGACTCAGCTTTAGCTGCAAAACCTTGCAGCTCATTAAGAGGTCCTGCCACGAAACACTTAAATGGTGTTTATCAAAAGCTGAACGTATGCTTTTCGGTTTTCAGCCGTAGCAGGAAAAAAGCTGTGCTGTTTTAAAATGCCGACTTTCTGGGCTGTCCTGCCAGAGCAAACTCTGACTCTTTCAGGCAGGCAGTCCGACTGAGTGTGGTCTGTGAGTAGAATGCTGCAGCTTGCTTGCTGGCAAGGACCTTGAAACGCCATAGAGTTGTGGCAGTAAACACAGCTCTGGCTGGTATCTCAGCCATGAGGCTTAAAAGTTAAAAAATGAGATGGATCTAGCCGTCAAAGCCACAGCTCTCCATATTGCTTAGTAAATTAAAGACTCATATGGTCAAAAAAAATATACAGTAAAGAGAGATTCAAAGAGGAAAAAACCTCTAAATGGTTTACAGTGTGTATATGCAGGCTAAAAGTTAAAGTTCTTAAAGTTAAAAGGAAAGAAAGAGAGTAGTTGGGTGTGGTGGTACACACCTTTAATCCCAATGCCTGGGAGGCAGAGACATATAGACCTCTGTGACTTCAAGGGGTAGAGGTAGATTGACCTCTGTGACCTCAAGGGGTGGTAGTACACGCCTTTAATCCCAATGCCTGGGAGGCAGAGACAGATCTCTGTGAGTTCAAGGTGTGGTAGCATACACCTTTAATCCCAGCACTGGGGAGGCAGAGACAGGAGGATCTCTGAGTTCAAAGACAACCTGGTCTACAGTGTTATTCCAGGACAAAGATATACAAAGATCCTGTCTCAAAAAGTAAAAGTAAAAATAAAAGAAATAGAGGTTAAAATAAAGCCACATAAAGATGAAAAATGCACAGAGAATCTTCATACTGTATGCTATTATGCTCTCTTTAAATTGTTTGATTGCTGAGGAAGGAGAAACAGCTGCTAAAAGACTTTTGTTTATAAATGATACTGAACTAACCCAAGATAGGTATTTTGAAAATACCTTGGCTTCAAAACTGAAGTCAAAAGGTATGCTACTTTGGAGAAGAGATTTTGCTTTTGTTTCCACAGAAAACGAGAGGCTCTGGATTTATTCAGAGTTAAGAAAAATCATCTTTGACCAAGGGAGGCCACCTGAGAAATCGACAGGAACAGATGGCCCAGATGACAGAGTTCTACATCCAGAACTGATTCAAGACTGCAGCCTGAGATGATCAAGACTCCCAGGATACTTCAGTCAGGACTTGATTATAACTCTAAATTTTCTTTAGGTCCCCATAAGATCATCAGCGCCCCCAACCAGCAGGAAGTAGCCTGAAATACTACGCCCACATTCCCAACAAATGGATTATGGGTATTTTCCTTTGTTTAAAAAAAAAAAAGAGGGAAATGGTGCGGGAGAATTATCTGTATTCTGTCAATCATATTTTAATAAAACGCTGATTGGCCAGGCAGGCAGTATAGGCGGGAAAGCCAGACAGGAAGTAGGGTGGAGCAAAGAGACTGGGAGTATTCTGGAAGCAGAAGCTCTCTCTCAGCCACTCCTGCGCAAACCTCTGAAGAAGCAACATGTAAGCTGCCTCCGCTGGAAAAGGTACTGAGCCATTATGGCTAACATAGATAATGATAATGGATTAATATAAGTTACAAGGACTAATAAGAAGCCTGACCCAATGGGCCAATCAGTTTATAACCTAATGTAGACTCCGTGTGATTTTCCTTGGGACTTGCTGGCTTGTTGGGGTACTGGGCGGGACAGAAACCCCAACAAGCCAGCCCTCATGTTACACCCAGCTACCCTGACTCAAAATAATCACACAGAAACTGTATTAGCTAAATCACTGCTTGGCTTACTAGCTCTAGCTTCTTATTGACTAGCCCTTACATCTTTAATTAACCCATTTCCATTATTTTGTGTATAGCCACATAGCTGTGGCTTACTGGCAAAGCTCCAGCACATCCGTCTCTGGCAGCGGCTATATGGCTTCTCTCTGACTCTGCCTACTCTCTCTATATATCTCTTTCAGTCTGAAAAGAAACACAGATGTTTGCTTTTGAAATAATGGTTGAGCTGTTATAGAGTCAGGGGCCTTTGGAAGTTGACCTGAACACATTTTAAATTATGAAATAACCATGAACCAATAAGGACATGGGTTATGATCTGAAAGTAATATGTGTGACTGGCAAGTGAGCAGGGTAGACTCGCGATAGTTAATATTGATCATTAATAGTTTTTTTCTAGAAACATCTGTGAACAAGTTTCTATGTTGGATTAATTGAGGTGAGAAGACATAGTCTAAATGTAGGTGGCATCATTCAATAAACTGGAAATCTCATACTGCAAAAAATAAAAGAAGAAATTGAATTTTCAACAGCATTCATCTCTCTGCTTCCTAAACGCCAATGCAGTATGATGAGCTGGCACATCTGCTTTCTTGCCACAATGGCCCCCATCATGATGAGCCACGCCATCAACCGCAAGAACAATTAAATTCTTCTTCCTTCAGTTGCTTCTTTGATCACAGCCTCTGAAGAAATAACTAGAACCATAAATCATGCAAAAAGTTTTCTATAAGAAAGATGCAATTTTCTTCCTTGCAGGCTTTGTAAGCAATGGTACTCAGTGGAACTGTGTCACGAGGTTCTTTCTGTTAGTCATTTAGGTAAGGGCTGTAGAGAGAGCAGATGTTTAGATGATATGGACACATTAAAAGTTGCTTTGGTCGTGACTGCTTCTGAGGGTGAAAGATAGTTCACACTAGACAGTTTCAAACACGCCAAGACCGGTTGCTCATCAAAATCCCTTGCTCCTAGTCCCGCTGATGGTTGGAATTAATTAGCAGCATCAGATAATTGATACCACAATGGTCAAACTGTGTGCATTGGCCACATTTGTAGTGAAAATGCCACACATGTCCCTCTGGTCATTGCATCCTAGAAATGCAAAGCATCCCCTGAATTCTGCTTTGCACCACATTTGTTCACTGGGGCACTGAGCGCTAATACACTATTCCTTTGCCCTGGCAAGCCTTATACCATTCCATCACTTACATAAATAAGGATGGGCTCTTCAGACTCTCCAAATCCCTTGCAACACTTTCTACCATGTGATGCCCTTTGTGCATTCTTGGTTTAGCATGAAGGCGCCTCTCTTCATGGCCCAAGCAAACTTCTTTCCCCATCTATCTATTGTTCCCGCTCCTGCTTCGGCTGCTACCTTCTGTTCTGCATTGCTGGGACAGGCTGCCCTAACTCTCAAGTCACCGCGCAATGCCACTTCTTGGATGAGCGTACCCACGAGTAGCATCAACTGCCCCAAGCCAGATCTCTCTAGGCTCTGAAATCCAAGTGGGCTTGTTTTCAGTCTTTTTTTCTTTTTTGTGGATACCATCTGCCATTCTTCAACAGAGTAGTGGGTTTCTCACATTTATGGGTTAGCCTTCCAATATCTTGGATGCTTCTTGCATTCATTTACTAAAACAGTCCCAGCAATTTTTTTCTCCTAACAAGCACAGATTCTTAGAACAGCAAGCGAGCTGAGTTTCTCAATTCAGTCATCATCACAATATTATTTCTTCGCATAAAGATTTAAGTGATGACTGAAACATATAAAGAGAGAGGTTCGCAGCGGCATGAGAAAGGCAAGCAAATGGGAAAGAGAATAAGAATGAAAAAATACAACTGCCTCAGAATAACTGCTAGTTATTCTGGTGGTCAATCTTTATCAGCTTGATTTGATTAAATCAAGTTAATCAGGGTGACGCAGCTGGAGACATGGCTCTGTGGTTAAAAACACTGATTGTTCTTCCAAAGGAATGGGGTTTGATTCCCAGCACATACAGTAGCTCACGACCATCTGTAACTCCTGTTTAAGGGATCTGACAGTTTTGACCCCATTGGTACCAGCTATATGCACGTTACACAGACATACATACAGTCAAAATATCCATATACATAAAATAAGAAAATAATTTTACAAAAAAATGAAAGGAATACTTAGGGGTTAACAGAGTAAACCCCCAAGTGTGTCTGTGATGGAGTTTCCCACGACAATGAAATATTGAAGCTTTGACCGATTAATGAATTCATCCCTTGAAAGATTATTAATATCATGATACTATTGGAAGATAGTGGAAAACAGGAGGTAGGGTCTTGCTGATAGAAGCAGACTACTGGGGTCTCCCTTGGGAGCTGTATCTTGTATTGCCCCCCCATCTTTTGTGTTCTTTTCACTTCTTCCTCTCCCCCTCAAAGAAACTGCTCTTCCACATGGTCCCTCCGTCATGATTCTTTCCCTTAAAACTGACCCAGAAATGTAGAAGCAGGTAAACGGAGACCTAACTGAACTCTTGAAAACCATTAGTCTAAAATGTACCTTTTAAATGTATCTGTTTTTGCCAGGAAGTTTTATCACAGTTATTCTAAAGGGATTAACCCAATTTCCATACTACACATGCACGCAGGCAATCACCTGATCATCCACTATGCTGTCTATCAAAGCCTGTCTCTGGCTCTCCATTGCTGTTGAGAACATTTTGCTAGAAGTGATAAATCTGGCTTATAAGACAGCTAAACCCAAATACACTGTGATGGCTATAGGCCTCAGGATGGAATTTTAGAAAGAACATCTTTCCACTCCATCTTTTATTTTTCAAGAACAAAGTGTGAATTCCACTTCCAGAGCACCTAGGTTTCACCATGCACTAAATATGCATTCAATCCCAGCACTCAGAAGATAGAAGCAGACAGATCTCTGTGAGTTCAAGACCAGTCTGGTCTACAGAGCAAGTTCTGGGATAGCCAAGGTTGTTACATGGAGAAACCTTTACCTGAAGAACAAAAACAAACAAACAAACAAAATGCTACCTCCTTTCGTCTTGTCAAGAGAGAAGACTCCTACCTACTCTCATCAATTTGCTTGTAGACCAGTAGATTTCTACCATGTTATATTTAAATTCAATGATGTTGGCCTATAGAAAAAGAGGCCAAATTTGTCAATCTATTTCAATTTTGAATACTTGAAAAATAATTTCATGGCCATTCAAAACTAATAAAATTACCTTAAAATGAAATAAAATATTAATCTTTCTGCTAGTTTGTGTTTTTCTTAAAGTCTTTAAATAGCCATGATCTTCAGTAAGTTAGAAATGTTCCTAAATCTTTCCCCTTGGTTTTGGATTTTGTGGGTTCACATGGTTCAGTGTCACATTAAATCACTTTGACATATTATTAAAAACACATTTAAAAATTTTTAAGCTGACAATTTACTTGGAAAGACATAACCAATATTACCTTCAGATTCTTGGAGCCAGAAAAAAAAGGCAAACTGGAATTTAATTTCTCCATTTTCCCTTTGAGAACTGCATCGCATCTCATTTCTAAAAACAAGCCCTCCTGGGGTGCGGCATGATCTTCAATTTCTGAAATGTCTAAATATTGGATCTCATCTTGTATTTGGGAAAGTTGGTGCTTCCTAACTCAAGGAAGAATGTAGAGTAGCCATGCAGAGCATGAGCCAGTGCAGTACTTGTCTAGAATCTTCTGACTTGATGAAAATCTCAACTTTCGTATAGGAAGAGCAAGGCACTGAAAACCATGTTAGCTTGCCTGAGTTTCCTAAACACTGGATCCAGGGACAAGAGCCGTGCTGTGTGGTTACAGACACAGTTGTGGTCAACTCTCATGTCTTGCATTAAACAGGGTTAGACGTTCGCTTGTGTGAGCAGGAAGTGGGCATGCCTTTGGATGCATTTCTGCTGTGATTGGTGTTTGTTTGTTACAGCTCTCATAAGAGCTTTATTCTGTTACAAAAAGAAAAATTGTTCATTCATTCAATAGAATGCTAGGAGAAATGGTTTAGCTTTCCATGATGAATAAAATTTCCTAAACATTCAGCAGTTTGGAAGTTCTCAAGGCCTGTCCTAAGGCCTTCCATAAGGAGGCAAAGAACAAGATATGTAGAGATGAGGGGAAATGGTATTGTGTAAGACATCAGCTCTTGTGACATGCCTCAGTATGAAGTCCAGGTACATGCACCCAGCTTCCATCGTCAGGAAAGAGAGAGAGAGTGGAGGGGAGCTCAGAGGGGCCAGCAGAAACTCAGTCTAAAAAAATTTCCTAAGGACTTTGATTTATATTCCAGGGCATGTAGGATACTATTGCAGTGTTCTTATCCTGTGAATCACACATTAATATATCCTGAAGGTTCAACAAAATGAATTCCTGAAGGTTTGGGTACAGAAGACTGAGAACAAGATGGGAAGCATGAATGGTTGTCAAGATGTGTCCAGTTTCTTAGAAGCATGGGTTTCCAGCATCCATAGAGAACTAAGCTGAGACCTTGTATAGAAATCTCCTCTGAAGTGAATGAAATATTCTATCTCAAAGGGATGCTTGGTAAGACATATGAAGTAAATAAGCCATCAGTCTCAAAAAGCTCCTGAAATCAGCATGGTCCACATAGGCCCATCCACAGGGGTGAATAAAAGCTAACAATGGCTGGGGAGAAGAAATTGTCCACTCTACTGAACTGATTGAAAGTCATGCTGGACGCTCCAGGACTACTGCTCTTTTAAGTCATCACCAATACTGGGGTGGTGTTTGCATTGAAACAGTAGCTTCTGAGTCCATGCTCCTATAGGCAGTCCTTCACTCCTATTTCTACAAGAGAGCCAAATAAATCCATCATCTAACTAATCTAGGCTTAGATGAAACTCTTTCGGGGTTTGCTACCAATGTCCTATTTGGAAAAAGGAGACATTTGTTCCTTCTTCTCTAATGCCAGGAAATCCCAAATTAGTCCAAAAAGTCTACAATACAATGAGTGCCCAAGCAAGCATCCACAGAAGCATAATGAGTTAGGAAGAAGTGTTTGCATACACCTACAGTGGGTGATGGACCCCGCTGTGACTGAGGCTGATTCAGGTGAAGATGAAGCATCCATGGGAGAAATCACAGCCTGGCTCTCTTTCTGTTTTTTGTGGGATAGTGTTCCTTCTTTTTGAAATGGTAGTTACAGGCTTGCTGAGATGAGTGATAGGATATATAACCAAGGTGAGCCAACCTGGGAATAGAGAGTCATTGGGGGATTCCAAGGGTGGGCATCTTCCTCTACTTGGGATGAAGTGGCAGACAGATTAAACAAAACATTGCATTGCTGAGAGTAACATGCATGAAGCATGATTGTAAGCAGGCTGTGGTGTCATTTGCATGACCTTTATTGTAGGCAATATGTCATGCATCTGAGTCTCGGCTGTCTCCCAAGGAAAGAGTTGCCTGGATAAAACAGGTAAAAGGCATGCAGTTGTTAGCTTCTGTACTTCTCTTTGGCTTGGAAAGGAAACTAGACTACAGACTGAATCAGAGTTGTTTTGCTTGTTATTTCTTAAAACTGGCAGGATCTGTGGTAGAGAGAATGAAAGTTCAATCTGTATTAAAGAGCATTTGTTGCGATCCAAATCTTGTTATTAACCATAAGATGAGTCAGATGATGAAGAAGAAGAAAAAGAAGAAGAAGAAGGAGGAGGAGGAGGAGGAGGAGGAGGAGGAGGAGGAGAAGAAGAAGAAGAAGAAGAAGAAGAAGAAGAAGAAGAAGAAGAAGAAGAAGAAGAAGAAGAGAGGAGGAGGGGGAGGAGGAGGAGGAGGAGGAGGAAGAGAAGGAGAAGGCAGAAGTAATAGAAGATAGCAATGGTAGTTTGAATAAGAATGGCCCCCATAGGCCCATATATTTGAAAAATTATTCACCAAGGAGTAGGATTTTTTAAAAGGAATAAAAGGACTAAGAGGTATGGCATTGTTGAAGTAGGTTTGTCACTGGTAATGGGTGGGATGTAGGCCATTTCACCAGCACCATATCTGTATGAGTGCTGCCATGCTTCCTGCCATGATGATAATCAACTAATCTTTGAAACTGTAAGCAGGCCCACAATTAAATGCTTTCTATTGTAAGAATTGCCGTGGTCATGGTGTCTCAACAATAGAACAGTGACTAAGACAATACCCAAAAGATATGACTTTCAGTACAGAGAAAATAAAGATACATGATCCTGAAGGCATCTTGGGGCCATAATAATGAATGTCCTAATGCAAGAGATAATGGCAGTCAGGAAATAATTCTCTTTTTTTCTCTCCAAATTGTTTGCCTTGAGAAGACCTTGCCAATACAAATAGAAAGAAATCTCTCATGTCTTGACTCATCAGGCTGTGAGACCCTACATTCATGGGCTCTTTCTGGGTGCTATAAAGCAGAAAAATCAAATACTCTAACTGCTTATCTCTCTGAGGAGATAAGCTGTGTAGCCTGGAGACGTAAGAGGGACATCAGTCCCAGATAGACTGAACTATGTGAAACGTAAGTGCTGGAAACTGGGAGAAGGAAGGGCATAGCTGAGAACACAAGGCAGGACAGAGGCGCTTTTGACCTGTGCACTGGGTCAGATAGGACTTTGCTCACAGGAGATGCAAACAGAGACCGATTCGCAGGGGCCTCAAGACTGGGAGAGAACTCTAGGTGCTGTATGGAGGCCCAAGCTAGGATGTAGTCTTGTTTGTTTGTCTGTCTGTCTGTTTGTTTGTTTGTTTGAGACAGGGTTTCTGCTTTGGAACCTGTCCTGGAACTAGCTCTTGTAGACCAGGCTGGCCTCCAACTCACAGAGCTCCACTTGCCTCTGCCTCCCGAGTGCTGGGATTAAAGGTGTGCACCACCACCACCAGGCTAGGATGTAGTCCGTATAAGCCAGAAGAAGTCTATCAGAGTTGAATCACTTTGCCATGTTTGTCAGTTCATAAATCTCAAAGTCAGTAAAGGGGATGAAGGCTTGGAAAGCAAAGAGATCTGCATGGGTCACACAAAAGCAAAGATGCTGGGTGTGGCTCAAGCTGGAGCTTTTTGGGAAAAATAGCAAGAAGCCAAATGCTCTCCAAGGGAGTTACGGAATGTTTCAAAGCCTGAGCAATAGTCCACAAAAGACATCAAGGATAAAACAAGGCAGATACAAAACTTAAGCCTGACCTACGGGTAGGCAGTTATCCCTTCCCTCCCCGAGTAGAGAATAGAAAGTTTCTATGTCTCTGGAGGTGAAGATTGTCCAGCTCAGAGCCCTTTCAGCAGCCAGGTGTGGCTGACAGAAAGGTAAGAGTCACGGTGCTGGCACAGTGCCTGTCAAGAGCTGAGTTTCCAGGAGCAACAGAGGCACAGCAAGCTAAAGCAGGCCCTGAGCCTAAGCTAATCCAGGCCCCCCAAGCCAAACACTCTGGTCATTGAAATGGGGAAGGATACAGTGGCACTATGACAATAATTACAAGCCAGAATGAGGACACAGCATGGAAAAGTATTTATAGATTATGGAAGTCTAGAGTGAGCAGATTCCCTGTCTAAACTTCAGTACTCAGCATTAGCATTTCGATGAAGCAATTTATAGAAATGATATCTCTTTGCAGTGCACTGGCTTTTGCTAATATATATTTTTTAATCCACTTGACTATATAAGGCTAACTTGCACTTATTTAGAATGGATAACAGTGATACTTCTTCGTTGATTCTGCTCACCCACTGAAGAATAAAAGTAATGTTTCATTATGCAATGCTAAACTTACATGTCTAATGGATTTGTAAAAAAAAATCTCAAAGAACAGTTGGTCTAGTTTGCCTCCTATTGCTGTGACAAAATATTCTCACCAAATACAACTCGGGGAAGAAAACATTTATTTGGCCTACATGTCCCCATCACAGATCATCACTGAAAGAAGCCAAGGAAGGGAATCAAGCAAGGCAGGTACCCAGAGGCAGGAACTGAAGCTGAGACAATGAAAGAATACTGCACACTGATTTGCTCCTCAGATTCAGTTAAAACCACCTTGATTACACTTCCTAGGTCCACCAGCCCAGGAGTGGCACTTCCCATCAGGGCTGAGCCCTCCCATATCAGTTATTAATTATAAAAATGCCATACAGTCTTGCCTACAGGCCAATCTGATAGAGGCATTTTCTCAGATGAGATTCCTTCTCCCCAGATGACTCTAGCTTGTGTCAGGTTGACAAAAAACTAACTAGCACTGCAGTAACGAAAGCACCTAAGGAGTTTAAATGATGCCATCCTGCAGCAGTGAGAAATGGTGCTCCCAGGAGCCACAAGATTGTTGGGTAAAAATTGCGGTGTTAGACATTGGCTATATCCCTATGAGTCGTTTGCCCAAGAAGTCATATAACTCTTCAGAAGCTAATGATGGATGCCTGTCAACACCTGTTGCTGAAGATGCCCCATAAGTCATGAAGTATAAGGCTGCTATTAAAATGGAAGCTCCCTCCCTGTTGGCTTGTTTTCATAGTAGAGTAAGGTGTGATGTAGGCTACTGAGAGAAAATTGTCTCCAACAGTCCTTCTTGTCTATGAGCCAACACACCAGACAAGATGTGCCCAGGGGTGTAATAATGGCATAACAACTACAGCTGCATCCAACTGTTTTCCAATTGGACTGAAGACCTACTGCACAGAAGAGAACCCACTTCTGGTACCACACACCAGAGCAAAATGCCATGACTAGAGGTTATAGGCCCAATGGGGAGACCACTACTACTATTTGCTTAAATATATGTGATGTGACTGTCAAATTGTCTTCTCCACCTCTGTGTTTATGTCCATAGATCACTATTGCTGTCAGCCTAAACTGATCTTGGATGGATTTATCCTCACCCCAAGTGGAAAGTATAGCAGCACTGCATGACCAGCCAAGATCCTAAGAACAAGTGGTTCTTCTGTGGCAGAGTCCCTAAATGTTTAGATACATATAAAGAAACTAATGAGACAGCCATTACCCTCCTCTAAGACTAGGGTTTGTAGTGGAAGAAAAATATAAGAGCCTAAGGAGGTGGTGGATACTTCATAGAAATTTCTTCTGTATTTAAATATTCCACCCTGTTGGGAGAGAAGTCAAGTCTCAGAAAGGAAACAGAACCTACAAGGCTCAAGAGGACAACAATTAACAAGTCTCAGAAAGTTTCTGAAACAAACGAGTCTCAGGTAGTCTTTCTCTACCGTTATACACTAAGAAATAACTTCCACGGAAAAGAAGCTTTCTGATCTGCAGAACTGCCTCCAAGCTGTACAGGGAACTCCAAGGGCATAGATTTTGTGAGTCATCACCCATTCTGTGTGGAATTTTCAATAATACAGCTGCCTTTGAATTATCCATGCTTTTGAAAGTAACCCCAACAACTAGCTTGTTCACTAAACTAGGCTTTTGTAGCCTTGTTTCTTTGATGTGTCTTTGGTTCCTCATCTGGGTTGGATAAGCACTTGTTCACAGGATCTCAAGAAATAGCTCACAATACTTCCTCAGATATTTTGGGATTCTAACGTGACATACTGAAAGTGAATAAAGGTCGTTTGGCCCATCTGAGATGCTGAGTGGGTGTTTGGACACATGTGTGGGTTTCAAAAGAGCCAGAGGCCAACAGTTTGGATTTACTCCAAAAGAATAAAACCAAGATACCAAGAGACATTTTCAAATGAGCACTAGAGAGGTAGATAATTAAATGAGAAAAGATCACAGTCAGACCCTGGGGTACGCCAATGGAACCCCTCCCTGAGGAAGCCTACAATGGCACAAATGAATTCTGACTGGGGTTTCACATTTCCTTATTCATTCTGTCTCTGACACTGAGGCATGGAGCCTATGTCAAGACCATGTGACTTGGGAAGGTTACTTCCTCTACAGGTCCTGTCTGAGTGTGGAATGCTGAGGTAGAAGAATCTTTTTCATCCTTTTCTAGAGAACATATCTACTCCTTTTGCAGTTAATGAAATCTTGTTTGTGCTTTTCAACAACTTAATTAGGCATCTGGGGTTCAGGCATTTTGCAAAATGTCCACATTTCTTCGGGGATGCGATCAGTAATGTACATCACGGAAGCTCTCACATACCATAGCGAGAAGGACCACTAATTAGATCCACAGAGGAAGGAGATAGAATTTAGGAAATAGATTACTAACTTTAATTATGAGAAAAGGGTGTACCACGTGTGAAGTTTGCCCTCCCTTTTTTCAAATTCACAGAGATATGTAATTTAGAAAAAAAAAAAAAGACATAATGAATCATGTAGCTAAAGTTCCCAAGAAGAAAAGTTTGAATTCTTGCAGACCAAGCACTTTTAGGATACCAGTTTCGGAGATGGTGTGTAAGAATGTGCTGAGCCTCACTTCAGAATGTCAGTCTATTCTTCAAGGCAGCCTCCACCGCTACGTATTGGGAAGAAAGGGCAGGGAAGTGTGACCTTCCATCTTTATTGTTTTGGGTTGAAACTTCACTGACCCGTGTCCTGGGATTCTTGGGTTCCTGCTGAAATGGGGATACCCTTAAGCTGAAAGACAAAGATGTTCGTTCTGCTGATGGCTTGAGGTAGGTACAGAGGCCAGGTCACCGAGGGATGGGGCAGAACCTTTGGTCCTGGGTATACTGATGCGCCCAGAAAAATGATGGCTAGAACTTGACAGGGACATCACACAGGGTAAAGGAGCCGAGAGAACAGCCTTGCCCTTAGAATCTTGCAAACTGTGGACTTCTGTCCCTCCTGCAACACTGAATACAACATGATTCTCAACATCAACGAGAAGAAAACAGTAAAAGCCCATATAATTAGCCAGCGTGTTTTCCACGAGCCCTTTCTCATTTTCTTTTCTAAAGGATAACTGCAAACCACTGAATGACTTCCATAGAGCTATCTAATTGTACAAATGAATGAATTAAGCATTCTTCTTTTTCTACTTAGAATTTGATTAAAACATTTAACTTTGCTGGTTTCTGTTGAGAAGATTGAACACCTTGTGTTGTGTGATGAGGATTCTCTGCCCAAAAGCCATTTATTCCAAAGTTTCATTCAGTTGTTTTTCCAGGAAACGTGTGTGAAGCCAAATACTTCAGGTGTGAATAGGGTATTTGCCAAGGTGGGGCTTGAGGCAGAGTGGTGAGCTAATGACAGTTTGTCAGGGGCCTTGCTCTCCACAGTAATGACTGAATGAACTGAACGACACATGAGACACGTTGGCTATTACTAATATTGGGGAAAAATGTTTCATGCCAAAAAGATTTGACAATCCATAGCCACGGGGAAGGGCAGGCTCTTTAATCCAGTGCCGACCTGGCACGGCCCATGGGGACTGACGAGAAGAGGACAACCAAGCATGGCAGTTGTTAGGTCCAAAGCCCGCAGGGAGGCTCACTATGTTCCAATGCAGGAACACAACCGAAGACAAAAGGCAGAGCGAGCCTGGTGCTTCAGAACTGCACAACAAGGCAGGCACGGGTGCACAGCCACACAAGCGCTCTCCCATCTGTGTCCATCACTAATCCAGAAACACACTCTTCCAAAAGGGCCGGTCTCAGATAATTGCAAGGTGTGCCACACACTTAGAAACCATAACTCAGTGCAAACGCCAGAATAATTGTCAAGAGCTGCACTCAGATTTCTTAGCCTACTTTCCATCTTGACATGTCCATGTTCATAAGCAAGTTCAATCAGCTCTGAGTCTTCCTGTTCCCGATAGGCATGCTAGCCTGCTGGGGACAGGGTCACACTCTGTATGTCTGGACTCACTGTGAAGCCCGGTCACCTCAGACTCAGAGTAATGTTCCTCAGCTTCTCAATCGCTGGGGTTCTAAGCATAAGCTCTCAGGTCCAGTTTATGATTTGAGTTCTTTTTCTTTTTCTTCTTTCTCCCAGTCACATCATTTCTGTGGTTGCCTGTGGGACACACAACTCAGTCACCATATGGACGCACACTGAAACTAAAATTGAGTTTGTTAGACTTTATTAGCTTCTCTTTGTTCTCTATCAATCTACCTTTCCTGGTCCACTTAGCTGCTATGTCTGCCTAATCCATCCCATCCATCCCTTCCCATATAGAGCATGCATGCTCAGCAGACAGCTAAGTATTCAGAAGACCAAACAGGCGAAGAGCCTTGTACCTACTGAGAATGAGTGCATGTACACAAACAGGCATTTGTGTGTATGTGTGTGTGCACATGTGTGTATGTGTGCATGTGTTTTAACCACTGTGTGTTGTCTTTAGATGTGATGATCAATCAGAGGTGATTCAAGCTGCATCAGATACATTTAAATACTGTTTAATGTCCAGCTTCTTGGCAGGAGTCTAATTTTTCTTTGTAAACAACATTATTCTTCGTTATTCATATGAGTGTATTGTCCTAGAAACGGGCAAAATTGCCAAAATTAGACTTTAGCTTTTATTATTGCTTTGCTAGTGATTATGGCAGCATTCAAAACAATATAACCATAGAAAATAATTTTGGTTACAAAAAAATCATATGACCTTAAGACTGATTTTTGTCCATACAAGGCCCCGTGTCCAAGCTGCTGTCCCCTGCCCAATGAAAAGACCGGCTCCTTCACCTGTGTTCTCCTCAATTCCCTTTATCTTCGAAACTCTTGGTGCTTATTTGTGCTGGGGATCGTGACACTTTGGGGGATGCTGTTCTCTGGTGCTCGCTGCCCTGTGTGAAGTTCAGGCCCTGGCCAAGCATCTGGGTTCCAACCTCAGAACATTTCGCAATATGACCCTGGTGCTATCCTCTCTGATGACAATGTCCCAAGGCTTTTCAAGAATTTTATGAGAGATTTAAAAGCAATTGCTGTTGAACGTCTCTGAAAATGCCAAAGAAATCATTAACTCACTGAAATGGGTGCCAGAGAAGCCCAGTCCTGGAGTCCTCCACAATCCCGAGTGCTTTTGAGCTGTTGACTGAGGGTGCTAAGGGACGTATTGGATGAGATTTTGGTGTGCAGAGGTTTCTGTCAGTTGTTGCTTTCTTTTTTCAAAGTACACTCAAAGGTCCAGAGATGGTCTCTGGGGAATAACTTCCCAGGAAATTTGAATTTTTATCAGGAAAAATGAAATTGTCTATTATCTGTCTATCACCTATCTGCCTGACTACGTGTATATAAGGCAGTCATTCCATACATGATCAAGAGCATGGGCATCTTATAAGGACAAGATCTAATCCCAGTCTCCCTTTAGCAATAAAGCTATAAAACGTCTTTCAATTTTCATCACTTACTCTAACAATAACACTAATGGTTTCCTATGAAAAGAGGGTGCAGTGTGTGGGGGTCCTGGCAATTTCCAAAGTATCTGATGGTCCCAAAGAATTAAGCAAAGATTAAAACAAAAGGTAAGTATAGTCAACTAGCATCAGACACTGCTATGACACCAGGCCTGGGGCAGCTGCTTCCTCAGGATGCTAATGCTGAATGGGCGAATAGCAATCAGGTCTGACCTGACTTCTCAGAGAGGAGGTCACGGGCATGCAACAGACCACGGACATACAGTAGAGAGAGATCTTCAGAGACACAAGTTAATTCCCAGACTCTGATGTCACCAAACATTGTAAGCATGTTATCTAACTCTCCTGGCTCAACCTTCCTTCTTTATAGATCAGTATATGAATGGCAGCTGGCTTGTAAGGCCATTGAAAACAACAGCCTACCTAAGACTTGTGAAATGCAGCTATTAACTGTGAAAGTTTCTGCTCATGGCTCTGAACTGCAGCTATTTCAAAAGACCACAGCAGTTTCCTGAAATGGCAGCTATGCCTGTCTAACTTTTCATGGGAGGAAAAGAAAACATTAGTACAAAGACACGTTATCCTAGGCTAGATCACAACCAAGTCTGTTGTTCACTGGGGCATAACTGCCCAAATAATCAAACAGCAACAGCATATATAATACATGTATGTGGCTAGGTGACAACTGTAAATTAATAAATGTATACAGATAGAAAGATGTAAAAGGAAAGAATGATTCAATGAAACATTCATATTTTATAATAGTTGGGTTTTTTCCCTCTCTTGGTTCTTTGGAGGATCTGCCACCAGCTCCCAAATAATCACAAGACTTACTCTTATTTTAATGAAGGCTCAGCCTTAACTTGACTTATTTATAAACAACTTTTCTTAACTTAAATTTTCTCATTTCTCATTAACTATGATTTGCCTCTGGGCTTTTACCTTTCTCTATTTCTGCTTGTCTTTTCTTTCTTTCTTAAGTGTATGGCTTTCTTTTCCTTCTCTATGTCTGCCTGGGCGACTGGGCACCTGGGAGGCTGGGTTGCTGGGTGGCTGGGTTGCTGGGTTGCTGGGTTGCTGGGTGGCTGGGTTGCTGGGTGGCTGGGTGGCTGGGTGGCTGGGTTGCTGGGTGGCTGGGTGGCTGGGTAGCTGGCCCGACATCCTTCTCTCCTTCTCCTTTCACTCTTCCTCTTCTCTTTTTCTCCTTCTACTTATTATCTCTATCTGGTAGCCCTACCTATCCCTATCATGCCTAGCTATTGGTGATTCAACTCTTTATTAGACTAATCAGGTGGTCTAGGCAAGCAAAGTAATACAGTTTCACAGAGTTAAGCAAATATAACATAAAGGAATGCAATACATCTTTGCATCATTAAACAAATATTCTACAGCATAAACAAATATAACATATCCAAGACTAATATTCCACATTTCATAAATATAAGATATACACTTCTTTACACAGAAGAATTCCACATTAAACCAAGAAATAATAATTTGTCTAGATAAGTCTTGATGTTTAACATACGTGTTAATTATTTTAAGTCAATGATATGGCTAATGTTAGAGAAACTTATGGGAAATGTAATTTAAATATAAGTGCATTCGTTAAAACAAACATTTTAATCAATTCATAAACATATGATCTATTATTCAAAAATCATATCTTATCATATCATAACAGAAGACATTTGCTTCACGTTCATCTTGAAGGTGGGTGTTCTTCCATTCATCAATATTGTTTTCTTTTCCTATTTGGAAATAGATCCTGTGCAGTCTAAGACAATCACGGTGATACCAGATAAATTGGGGTCACTTCTTTGGGTTCTTAGTCTCACTAGTAATGGAAGGTTGAAGATGATTATATTCGAGTTTAAAATTCCAGATGAGTTCAGAGAATACGGAAAGCTTCAGAGGCTGAAGGCTCAGAAGAAAACTTCCCACGGCAGTGTGGAAACACGTCCTTCACACCTGGCTTCCAGATCACCGAGCTGCTGCTGCTGCCCCAGAATTGTCCCCATGTGCACAGCCTGGGTGATTGCTGGCACAAGGATTCAGCAGTGCTGGAGGAGGGGTGGGGCTTGCCTACAGCCATGGTTCAGGTGTGTACAGGGGACGGAAATGCTTACACATTTATTGGAGATTCTTTTGTTTAAAATTCAAATCATTTGATAAACAATGTTTGTGAACTGGGGAGGGTGTGGGGTGGGAATGTTTGGCTATTGATAAAGTACCAGCATGTTGCCCCTGCAGCTGTTGCTGATAAGAGGCTTTCATCTTGTACATGATCCAATCTTTGTCTAGTTTCTTTTATTCAAAATATCTAGGCATCTAACTCCTTCAACCAAAGTTGCAATTATATACTGTGATTTCTTTGGGGGGTGGAATTTTGTTTTTTTTTTTTTTTTTTTTTTTTTAGAGACAGAGTTTCTTTGTGTAACAGTCCTAGCTGTCCTGGAACTTGTTCTGTAGACCAGCCTGGCCTCAAACAGAGCTCCACATGCCTGTCTCCTGAGTAATGGAATCAAAGGCGTGCACCAGCACTGCCCAGTAACACTGTGATTTTTATTTGTCAAAATACATTGAATTTCAGAAGTATTTGGGGAACTCAAAAGCTAGGATTTCTAAGTCAGTGTGTGTATTTCACATAATAAGCTGTTAATGACGAGCACAGTTTCATATACTAACTGGATTTTCCACATCTATATAGCATGTTATATGTATTCTGTGTTTTTAAGATTATCGAAAGCTTAGAGTGTCATACCTGCATCTTACTGTGTGTTTTATAAGAAATTTATGACAATTAAAATATTTGGAGACATACCATATATCAATACACACTATTTTTAAACTCTGTCATTAAGAAACTTTGTATAATACCAAACCACAGCTGGAGAAACGAAGTTTAATAAATAAAAGATGGAATTCTGGGAAAGAAGACATGTCTGGAAAGCTGCAACATGCACCAACTGCCCGGAGAAGGGAAACAGAGCCGACAAGGACAAAAACCATACCGTCTGAGATAAGCAGACACGGGGGACCAGAGAAATCCAGACAAGCAGCCATGTGACAACCACCCTCCCCTTTAGAGAAAGAAGCTTAAAGTATCAGAAAACAAAACAAAAACAAAGAAACAAACAACAAAAAAAAATCTAGGTTCTGGGAGAAAAAGCACAAAAAGCAAACAATACAATAATAGAAAAGTTGAGCCATTTTGAATCAGAAAGGTGGACATATCTAAGAAACCCCATCACATTCTTGTGGTGTGGGGACTGGGCTGGGGTGGGAACTCCAGGAAGAAAAGGTACGGAATAGTTCTTCAGTCTATCTCTGTATCAAGTTGGTCCCTCCTTCCTAGGGGTAGTCTCTTGGCCAGGAGGTTGACTCACCCCACTGAACGCTAGGCTTTCCTCTGGATCAGAGACTCTTTTCTCTTATTTAAGAATTTCCCCCTAATGATCTCTTCTTGCTACATTAACAATGCATTCCTGGACCTCTTGATGAGGGGGACACAGCTATGTGATTGAGACTAATCAGGCTTCTTCTGCATGTCCACGGGAGCTGTCTGAGACCTGAGCTGTCAAAGCAGCTCTGCCCTCTATGTCTATTGGAGTGTATTAACTGCATCTAATGGAAGTGATGTCTCACTGGCTGATACAGGAGTGGTTTAACTTTTTCCTCAGTAGCATCATTTGTGGAGGTTTTGCATACTACTGACCCTGTGGAGCTACAATGACCACACAGCCTATGTCTTATTGATGCCAGCTTTTGTCATTATGTGCAGTGAACTCCTTTATTTGTGAACTAATGGGTCTTTATCCTCGGGGTTTTTGCATCCTTTACTTTCAACCTTGTAGTTCCTTCCTCTATGCAGGAGAAAGCAAGCATAAAATTTTTATGCTTGAAACTTTAAGCAAGAAGTTTTCTTGACAGTATCAGCTTAACCATTACTGGCAGGAACCACTTTCTTTAGGCAAAGCAACAGAAAATAGAGTCAGGGCTGTTTATTTTAGTAGCAGACTAAAGACCAGGGCAGTATAAATGATTCTAGAAGGTGAGGGGATGTGACATCCGTGATTCTATAATGCTCAGATTCTTAGATCGTCTCAGGATTTACTCTCAGATGCCTTGATTTACTGGAGTTGTCCCATGAGTAGGTCCGAGAGAGTCCTAAAAAGACCTACAAACAGAGATAGATGAAGACATATAGAAATATATTGGTGAGTAGAACATGCTAGCCAACAAAAGAAGAATACTCATTTTTCAAATGTTCAACAGACATTTTAAAAAATAGCCAATGAAATAAACACCAACAAAATTTAAAAACTTGAAATGGTAAATTGTTCTTGCAACATAATACATTCAAATTAGAAATTAATAATATGAACCTAAAACACAAATACCTTTAATATGCAAGAATTAAACAAACACACTTGGAAATAAGCCATCATTATAAAACCTGTACCACAGGCGTGCCCACAGGTGAGTGAACCTGATGTGGCATTTTCTCGGGTGAGGTTTCCTCTTCCCAAATTCCCCTAGCTTATGTCTGGTTGACAGAGAACTAGGCAGCATACTGTGTTACCAGAGTACTGTTCAGGAATTCTATCCCATGCCTCTAAGCTGGAAAGATACTCTTGGCTAAAGCAAATTTCTTTGATAATTTAGTTTGTAAACATCTTTGATAACCATTGTTTATAACGTGACATGTTCATCATTTTCCTTTTGGTGGCTCACAAAAGGAAGATAATTGTTAAACTCTGGGCTACATTTTCTGCATAGGAAAGCAGCGGAAGAAAATGAAACATAGAAACCCCTCAGCCATGCGGTGGCACTCACTAGAGCCAGGATGTATTATAACTCATGTGGGAAATATCAAAAGATCTGCATTAACTGTTTAGTCAATTTCATCCAAAGGGAGTTTAATATAAATGCTCGATTTTTCTAAAAGCAATAAAAATGAAAATTGAGCTAAAATAAAAAAGCATCTTGCAACCACATTAAGGATATCTAATGACTAGAATCAATTTCACAAAAAAATAAAATTTAATATTTCTTGAAAATGCACACGCAATATTTGGCTTGGCATAGGAGGAACAATAAATTTTCTTTTGGTCATTTTTTATTAGTTAATTTTCAGCTCTATTTGAAACACTTGAAGAGATGTTTGAGATTCTGTATTATTGAAAGCACAGAGGAAGACAGTAATATTAAAAATCTTCCCAGCAAGCGGGAGCCTTACAACCAAGGTTGACCTCATACATATCGCCCATATAAACTTGAGATCTTTTTCTGCTTTTTTTATTCTTGTCTTTAGTTTCCTTATGTGTAAACAAAACCAAAGTTTATGATAAATGGGCAGACTGCATGACACTCTAAATGGAATGGTTTCTGGATTGCAAAACACTCTGAAGAAGTCAGCATAGGTTTTATGAAGGACACACTCATGAATAAAACATCATATTGACAAGTTTGACAAAGACACAAGTGGACTCTGGATACTAAATTAAATATATTATTGCTAAATTAAATAGAAACTTAAATACTAAAATTAATATATGGAATGCAAGTAATCTCATCTTCACATACTTTAAAAGAATGTCAACTTTAAATATACTGTAAAAATTCTTGGCACTAAAAACTACTTTATTTCCTATACTGTGAAGGTAAGCCACATTTTAATTTCATTAAATGGTTCACAAATATTTACTTAGAGCTTTAAAAAAATATATTCATCAAAGTCAAGGAATGTAACCCCTTTCAGATGATGAGAGCAGAACCCCAGCCTCCATTTCGATTTATCTGTACTATGGCTGAAGGCAATTCTGTGTTGCTTGTAGGCAAGTGCTGTGGGTATTCAGTCTGTGCCTTCAGTAAGTCTAATAGCGTCTCTCTCTTCCCTGCTTAAGGGCAGTGCAGACAGATGTCTTCACTTCCAGTAAATTCACTGTCTACCTTATGAAATTTATATTGTATCTTAAATGAGTTTGCTATTTACATCAAATGTGACCTCAAACAGTGTCATGGTTTTTACTCCGCCTGTCAAACTTATTTAAGAGTGCCAGTGAGAAAAGGAAGCATTGAATTTATCGGCATGTTTACCTTTTCATCCTTAGTTTCTGCATTGGAAGATCTCTTCTCTCATAATTTCCTTTCTGTAAACATACTGTAGCCGTGAGGAGAGCCTCTCATAGTATCCCATGCTCTGGAACGTCAGGTTTCCCTGGAGAATTCTGGATTCCAAGCCGTTTTTGTGTGCCTTTTTTCTGTGCTACTGCTTAAGTCTCACCGCCAAGGATTTAGCAGAAATCTGCTGTCTTCCAATGCATGCATATCATTTCTCTCTTGTTTTCAAGACCTACTCAGTGTCTTTAGTCTTCAGAAGTTTGACCCTGGTGTGAGTTTGTAGAGATTTGTTTCGTTTTATGATGTTTGGGACTTGTTTCCCATCTTGGATCTGAATATGTAAGTCTCTGTTTAAATGAATGTCTTCACTCACCATTTTTTATGTAGATTTTAATGGTGATATAGAACTTCCATATTTATAGATGGCCATGAAGCATCTTTGCATGCATGTACTTGTGTAGTATTCAAATCAGCATTGAGCATATTCATTTCTTCAAACATTTTTATTACTTTGTGATGAGCATGTTCAAATGCCATTTATGCAGCGTCTTTGAAATAAACTATGTTATCACTGTGTCCTTGAAATTTCTCTGTTTGAGAAAGTACCTGAGAAAATTATAGGAAGAGAGAGGAAGACTTGATTTAAGTCAGTAGTTCTACCTTCCAATATGTGGTCAGCTTTGCCTTAGGGCCTGTGAGAAAGCAGGGCATTTTAGTGTGCAATATGTCCTTTTACAGACTGTCCACATCCCAATAGTCAGGAAGCAAAGAAAGACATAAAGTCAACACAATGAATATTTTTTTATGGACTTTTGGATCATGTTCAATTTACTTTCATTATGGCTTCTTCTGAACATTTTCAGGAGAAAGGAATACACAATCATTTTAATGTTTGGAGGGGGCCATTCAAGGACTCGAAGTGTCCTCCCCACCATGGGTCAAGTTGATCATTTCTGTTGGCTGGAATGAGGGTCTTGGCTCTCACATAGGCCTTTGCTGATGCCGCTCTGGTTGGGAAGAGTAGGAATGTCTCATTATGGCTCTTCCAGTGTGACAGGATGGTGACAATAAGGTTCTGACTTTTTCCACTGAGACTTTTCTGCCACTGCTCAGTGGGCAGCCGGAGGGACACGAGATGACTGGAGTAGAAACAAAAGCTCAGATTCCCCATACGCCCTGTATCAACACTATTGGGTTGAGGGGTATGAATGCCTGGCAAAGACTGAAACACACACACACACACACACACACACACACACACACACACACCTTTTCACTTTTAATTAACCACCTCATCTGCTACCACACAGAGAAAGGAAAGAGTGAATTGGGGTGCCCTGCCTCCTTCCTGTAACAGTACAATAGAAATTATTATAGAAAAGAAAATCTTTGCATTAGAAATCAGTTATGGATGCCAGAATGAGTCCTTCATTAAGAAAACAACCCTTTGGAGGGCTACTTTTTTGGTTATTGTGACTGAAGAGAACACTTGTGTTTGTTGTTGCTGTTGTTGTTTTTGCTTTGTTTGGGTTTATATGTGACGGGGTTTCTCTGTGTAGCTCTGACTGTCCTGGAACTCGTTCTGTAGACCAGGCTGGCCTCGGACTTGGAGGTCTGCCTGCCTCTGCCTTTCGAGGTCTAGATTGAAGGCGTGCACCGCCACCACCCAGCACGAAAATGCTGTTCCTCATGAGGAATTGGGAAGGTCAAGTTGAGGGAAGGACAGAGAGGGAGATCAAGGAAAGAGATATCTTGACAGAGGGAATCATTATGGGGGTAGCGAGAAACCTGACGCTAGGGAAATTCCCAGGAATCCACAAGGATGACCCCAGCTAAGAATCTAAGCATTAATGGAGAGGGTGACTTAACTGCCCTTGCCCTGGAAGCAGATTGATGACTACCTTAATTGTCATCATAGAACCTTCATCCAGCAACTGATGGAAGGAGATGCAGAGATCCACAGCTAAACACTGAACCTAGCTCTAGGAGTCTAGTTGAAGAGAGAGAGGAGCGATAATATGAGCAAAGGGGTCAAGGTCATGATGGGGAAACCCACAGAGACAGCTGACCTGAGCTAGTGGGAGCTCACTGACTCTGGACTGACAGCTGGGGAACCTGCATAGGACTGAACTAGGCCCCCTGAATGTTGGCGACAGTTGTGTGGCTTGGGCAGTTTGTGGGGCCACTGCCAGTTGAATCAGTATTTATCCCTAGGGCATGAACTGTCTCTTTGGAGCCCATTCCCTATGAAGGGATACCTTGTTCAGCCTAGATACAGGGAGAAGGCCTTGGTTCGGCCTCAAGATGTTTTTTTACTCCCCATGGGTGGCCTTACCCTCTCTGAGGAGTGGATGGGAGATTCCCCACCATGGTCTTGACCCCTTTGCTCATATTATCGTTCCTCTCTCTCTGTGACTGGACTCTAGGAGTTTATCCCAGTGCTTAGCCATGGATCTTTGCATCTGCCTCCATCAGTTGCTGGATGAAGGTTCTGTGATGACAATTAAGGTAGTCATCAATCTGCTTACAGGGAGCAGGAGGAGGGGAAGAAGGGAGAACTGGGATTGTTATGTAAAATAAAAAAAGATTGTTTAAAAAAATAATAAAACAAAATAAATTTAAAAAAGAAAACTCTGTTCCTCAATAACTGGAGTTTGAGTTCCTGTTCTTCCCGCATCTTTGAATTACTACTTCCTATATACAAGGCATAAATAAACAAAAACAAACCAAACTTACTAGGCAACTACTTTCAATTGTTGAATTACTGTTCCCTGCCTATTTTGTATGAGGCTCCATTTATGAACGCCAATTCTGTGGAGGGAAAGATGTCTGAGGAGCCGCATTCGGGTTAAATGGACTCTACTTTTCTATTCTCTGCTGCTCCCGAGCAGCAGGAAACGGGGACGTCAAAAGTCGAGTGAGCGTTGCAAGTTTCTATGAAAAGATCCCTTGCCCACTTGGTACCGTCAGGTCCCCATTCTCACAGCCAGATTCTTAAAACAAAGGAAAACCGATAACCCTCAGCAGCCATAATGACATGCTAGGACTCAGCTGAACAGCTGCGGGGTGGAGGAATGGAAGCGTCAGAGTTGTGATCTGAGTCCCCTATTGTCCCACTAATAGAACTCACAGGACACCTGGAGTGTTACAGAATCCAGGGACTCTCTTACACACTCAGTCATTCTTTCTGTTGTAGAAGTACAAAATAAAATAAAAATTTTGATCACATTCTCTACTGAGACCACCTCGACGTATGTCTTTCTCTTTCTCTCTCTCTATCTCTCTCTCTCTCTGTGGTGGGGAGGGAGGGTGAGAGGGAGGGGGAAAGAGGCAGGGGTGGGGGCAGACAGATATTTACAGCTTAACAGCAATGCAATGATAACATGTTAGTGTCTTTGGTCTAAACTTGAGTTGTGGGCCCTAGAGAAACATCTCAGTGTTCTAGAAGGCCTGCAAACCTGAGTAACCATGCAGCTGCCCAGTTCACCTGAAAAGCCCTCTCTTACTCTGAGGTTCCTTGAAGAGAAAGTTGGGAGCAACCAACTAAACAAAGAGCCCACAACCTGCTTGAGAAGTCTCTACTTTGAAATGAGAGTAAGCCTGCCCTACCCTAGCAGAAATGAGCAGGCATGCCTTCTACACACCTATTTGATGAATGCCCAGAGAAACACGAGAAACAAACTTGCATGAGAAAAGGGAAGACATGTGAGGGAGAGCAGCACCTGGGAGCAGGGAGGTATGACCTAACAGGCCCCAAGGTTTGGGGGTCAGCATGATTCTAGAGCATCCCCACTGAGGGTTAACATAAGCATACAGACAAACTTTTAAGGTGGAGCCTAGAAACCAGAGCAAAGCGGTTTAGCAGACTTGGAAAAGAACCAAACAGAACGATTGGAAATGAACACTAAAGATGGAATGGGGAGCATGAAGCAAGCAAAGAGCCCAGCTGAGGAGACAGGACAGCGTCGGGTCCCAAAGAAACCGGAGACGGGTCTCACTCAGTACCTCTGGCTCCTGCCAGCAGTTCTCAGCCCCTTGAGCCCCCACACACACCGTAAACCTCTCCACCCCAGGGGACTGGACTTCCGCTTCACCCAACTTGTGATTCCTATATAACTCAAACTCAACCCCTTTGATTACAAGTTGTTTTGTCCCCCTTGGTTTCCATGAGCTGTCTTGATTCGCTTGGACCTTTTTCCTCTCTCTTCTCTTTCTCCCTCCCACCATGGCCCTGTTCAGTCTGGTCCCTTCCAGAAGCACCTGCTATAGTCTCCCTCCTATCTACAGTGATCCCCTTCTCCTCAACCATGCTTTGGGGCACCTGTGTCCTTGTTTCCATGCAGACAGAATGGAATATGTCTGGGGGCTATGTAAGACGAAAAAGAGAGAAGCCAGAAAAAATGGAGGATGGGTCCAGGGGGCAATCAGTATTGAACAGGAATTCCAGAGAGGGGAGATGGCAAAAGGGCTTTGTCTTCAGGGATAACACTAGCCTGGGATGAGGCTAGTTCTGTAGCTTAGAAACAGCAAATACCTGCAACCTTACTATGGGGAGAGAAAAAAGAGCCAAGCAAATCCCTAACTGAGCCACCTTCCTGAAAACTCAAATATGCGAAGTCTGAGACAAGCCTTGACTGCAGCGTCCCAGGTGGGATCCTGGACAGAGAAAGACAGGAAGTAAAAGCTAGGAAAATGTAAAGAACCTTGCTTTACTGCTAATATATTATTTCATTAACAGCAAAACGGGACGGGGCGGGGGGGGGGGCGGAGTGGGGGGCGGGGCGCTCTTTCCTAAAGCTACCAACACTAGAGACAATAGATACTAAGAGCTTGAATTTTACCCAGGAGTCTGAAAAGGTAAAGGCTGCTGTGGCTCTATCGCCAGCAGAAGGGGGTCTTTCCTCCCGGATGGAAGGAGTTTGTGCGCACATTGTCAGATACACCTGGAACTGGGAGCATGCGCAATGTTGGCTGGAGAATGGTTGAGAGTGGCCAGAACCGGGGCTTACTTGTACATACTTATGACCCTTTACTTAAACCTAAATCTCATGTCAGAACCCCAAAGACAGACTTGGGGCCCCCGGAGGGGTCGCTGGATTTCTGTACTGATTCTTCTTCCCAGTGAGGCCGGTGCTGTAGTTTTTTGTTGTTGTTGTTTTGTTTTTTGTTTTTTGTTTTTGTACTGCTGTGATGAACACCATGCCCGAAGCCACCCGCAGAAGCAAGGGTTTGTTTAGCTTACATTAACACGTCACTGTTCATCAGAGAGGAAAGTCACGGCAAAAACGCAAGGCGGGAATCTGCTGTCCAGAGCTGAAGTCAAAGCTCTGGAGGAATTCTGATGGCCGGCTTGGACTTCATGGCTCTCCTAGGATGCTTCCCACATTGAGGGCTAACTGCTCATGGATGGTACCATTCACAGTGACCTGGAGTCTCTTCTATCAGTCATGACTCAGGGAAACAACCCCACAGCTTGCTTACAGGCCAATCTAATGTCTGATGGAGGTATTTTCTCAACTGTGGTTCTTCTTCCCAGATGACTCTAGCTTGGATCAAGTTTGAAAAACAAAACAAATACAAATACAAAAAACAAAAACAAAAACAAACCAACAAAACCAGCCAGCAGCGTCAGATTGGGTAACTCTTTCTCTATTTCCATTACTGCGTATCTCTTTAATTGATCATTGGTGGTGTGGCCAAGTTTAGCCTGTTAGGACTGTTCAAGAGCCAGGACTTTGATCCAAATGACAGCAGCAGGTACTGGGACCTGTGTCGGTATCTGCAGTGTGCGCTGGGTTTCTGTGTCCTGGAACAAGAAATTAGACAGAGACGTGTGGAAAGCAGCAGAAGCAGGGGTAGTTCGCTAGAGAAAGACGGACCTCTAAGAGGTGTGCACGACTTAGACCAGCTGTGGACCGGCCCATTCGTGTCTGGGCTCCAGTCTTTCTTCCAAAGTGCTCTGAACTTTGTGAAATCAAAGAACTGATTCAAGAACTGTGTGAAATCTTTGTGGACAAACACATTTCCCCTCTGCTTGGCACTAAGAATCAGCCTTTTCCTTTCCCAGAGTGAGGTTCTGGGAAATAGGATTCCTGGAGGTCCATTGTTTCAAGGGCCTGATAGCCGCAGGGAGGGGCCCAGGGGCTCCTTAGGGAATAGTCCAGTCCCTCCTGCTCAGGAGGCTAAAATTTCCACCTTCCCCTTTACCAGCAGGTCTTTCTTGTGTGCGAATTTCACACTCTGCACAAAGCTTTCCTGGACCACTTTCTCCATCCAACTTTCCCACCTCCTTTAAAGCTCTGCTCACACTGCTAACACATCTTAAAAGGTCTCGTGTGATGCTCATAATAATTTAGGGCCGACACAGAGGAGGACAAAGAAAGGCTATTGAGGGGCTAAGATATCTCCAGATAATTCAGTTATACATCTGCAACATTATGACTCCCCCAGATCTGAAATTTATAGTTGTTGGTCAGCTAGCTTCATAGAATTCTTAATGTATGCATGGCTTTTTCTGGACCTTTAAGTTTATATAAACAGAAGATTTGAGTAACAGGATAATTGGTGCTAATTGGTAATACCGAACTTCCTATGTGGCATTCTTAATTTTTCTGTAAACCTAAACTCAGCATTCCTCAGGACTCTCAAATGATAGGCTCCTGTTTACCAGGAACTTCCCTTAATCCACCTCCACAGGTCAACCACCTAGGACAAGGGCATCTAGTTCTCAGTCAGTCTGAAGAGCCTTTATCATCCCAAAGACCCCTGACGCTGGCTGCCATAAAAGGCACTTGCTTTTCCTCCATTTTCCTTGCCTTTGCTCCCAGAGCAATAGCCCTGACAGTTGCTCCCCAACAAACTTTCTATCACTAGAGTGGATCAGTTGGGTAATTCCAGTATACCCTAATTTATATTTAATGCTGAAAATAGTAGAGACACTGTCCTCCCAATAAAAAAAGCCCTTCCCCTCCAAACTGCCAATTTGCCCACCCTATCCCACCTCCTTGCTTACTTCTGCCATCCACTCTATCCAACTCTAAAGTTTAGAGTCTATAATTTCAGCTACATCTTTCCTCCGTTGCTCTGCCCACTGCTCACATACCTGGGTTGGTGTCCTCCTGGAGTTGCCTGCTCTCGCTCTCTTGCTCACATGCTCCCTGGAGCCTTCTCAAAAAAAAAAATAGTCATACCAAATGCCAGGTAGCTCCCCTACACCTTTCTGGTCACCTATTGTACAAAAATGGATGCCTTCCGACTGTGATACCAGGCGTCTCTCTGACAAGTCTCAATCTCTTTGGGAACACCATTGGATGGAGACTTTATCCCTAGGGCACTTACCTGCCCCCACTGTAGGTACTCCTGTCCTTCAAGGGCATCTCCCTTTCTCTGGCAAGATTCCTGTTTAACTTTTTCTCTGTCTCCTTTACTCCCTCAAACTAGATTAGACCCATTCACTTCTGACTTCTCTTACTCGACTTCTCTAATCTCTTTTCCTCCTTGGATTTAAATCTCATTAAGCCTTGATGCTTTATTTATTTTATTACAATGCAGCTCAACCTCGATACAAACTTGATAATCAATTCCAATGACCAGAAAATGAAACATTCAATTTCCAGGTTTTCACGGATTGTGATAACTTCTGCTTCTCCACAAGCAAATAATCTGAAAATCCCCTTATTTCCAAGATTCCTTTGTTCTGTGATGCTGTCCCTCCCTCTGATCACTGGGTTCAGTCTTACATGGTTTAAAATGTCATTTTGGTATGGATTGCATTGGGAAAATTGTCAAATATTGTTTTACTCTATTAAAAAGCTAGCCCTGAAGATTGGCCTTCCTACTCTAGACCCAAGTGTGTTTGCTCTGTCTTGGGTCAGGCTATCCACCAGTCTCTATGGCAGGGAAAGGTGAACAGCCAAACAGTTCAGGGAAAAGACACTTTGCACTTAAGAACAGCTGCTCAAGCCAGGCCAGTGGTTCACAGTCTCTCTGTGCTGCTGCAGATCTCGCAGCTCCCTCTCTAGCACCATGTCTGCCTGTTCACCACCATGTTTCCTTCCATGATGGTAATGCACTAAACCTCTAAACCATAAGTCAGGCCCGATTAAATGCTTTCCTTTATAAGAGTTCATGTGGTCATGGTGTCTCTTCAAAGCAGAAGAAACCCTAAGATAAAAGTTAGTACTAGGGTATTGCTGTGCTAGACTTTACTACATTTTCATTTGGAGAATGTGAACTTTGGGAGTTTGAGTTATAAAAGTAATTGCATGCTTTTAAGCTAAACTTCATGGGCTATCCTAGTAGGACCATGGAAGACAGTGTTGCCAAGGGTGATTTGAACTGTGAGGGCCTGGCTCAAGAGGTTTTAGAGGAGAAGAATTTTAGTATGTGACCTAGAGACTGTTGTTGTGATATTTTGGCAAAGAATGTGGCTGTTTTGTGCCTTTGTCCACAAAGTCTTCCTGAAGCTTAGTTGAAGAGTTTCAGATTAATTGCATTGGCAGAGGAAATCTCAAAACAGCCTTGTACTGACACTGTCATGTAGGCATTAGTGGCCATTCTCCTATAGGTCAAAAATGGGAAGGGGCAAGCTGAGCAAGGAAAATACAAAATGTACAATTGAGGAAAAGGGGCACCAGAAAGTGAAATGGAGCTAAGTCCTGTGTTCTAGGAGATAGACAGTTTAAGAAAATCCTGGTGTTAAATGGAATAAAGAGAGAAGTGATCTCAGGGAAAGATCCAGCCAGCTAAGCTTCCAAACTGTCAAAAGAATACAAAAGAAATCAAAGGTATGATCAGAGAAAGAAATTAAAGCAAAATAAATTAAAGCCAATCATAACACTTTAAATCAATAAGTTTTCATATTGAAACAAAACATTATGAAGATTAATTTTATTAAAATATGTAATAGCTTACCTTATATGTTTAATTATAGTGGGGTTTAAAAATTTTAATAATAAAGAATATAAATACAAGATGAAATGGCTAAATGTGATGTGCCGCTAGTAAGGTTTCCATGCACTGGAAAGATAGGTACGGTGACATCAGCTGGTGAGCTTTTCCTGAGAATATTATAATATCAGTGGGCCAGTGAGTAACTCTGACAGAGAGACATCTGCCCAGTGCGATGTGTTTGATGGCTCAGCTGGTGAGAAAGGAACATGGTGAGAAATCTCTAAAAGAAGGGGACACAAGGAGCATGGTGCTAGGCTCTCAGGAACACAGACAAGGAAACAGGAGAAATAAAAAGCATTAACCAGCAGAGAAATTTTGAGGATGACTGCTTTGGGGCAGGACACTCATCTTATTTTTTTCAAAACCTTCTAGAGTCTAGAGTCTAGACAGGATACTGCAAACCCAGAGCCTCCTGGGAAGTGAAGACACTTACCTCTAGCTGTTGGATTCACTTGGATCCTGTGTTAGAAGAGGAATCGGGTTCTAGATTTAGAATTAGCCTAAATAATATCAAGTTAAATCTAGGTTTGAGATTCCCTAGTCATCTGACACCACCCTCCAGGCTGTCTGACATATGGGCTCTTGGTCAGTTGCCTAAACACCCATTTTGCCTAGCCATTTCTGCCTATGACCTTGAGCGATTTCTTTACCTTCTTCCAGATGGCTTCACAGAGTTGTTGTGACCACAGAGTGAAGCTTAGTCACTGGAAACTGCCCCTAGGGCACTGCCTGGGGCACTGTCAGGCACCTAAGTAAGAGGCTGGAGTAGGAGGCTCTTTACATTCTCTAAAGCCCACTTATTCTAGGCAGGAGCAAAGCAAAGACAGTTAATGGGGGATAATGCTGGTGGGGTCCCACTGACCAAATGCACCTCCCCTAATGTAGCGGCTTATCATTCACCTCCTTGCTAAATTTATTTAGAAATTCACTCTGCAGGATGAGTACTGAATTCTGAGAAAGATCGTCTTGAATTTGGACAACTTCTGGGGAAAGGATTTCCAAATCTGCAGAGGCTAAAATGCAGGATAGTGCAGTTTTATTACTTGATGTTCAACTATCACACAGTAATAAAATCTACTGAGGAGCAGATGTGCCCACTTTTAAATCACCGAGGGCTTTGAAACCGCGCCATTCATTTGGAATTATTCGCCAGAATAAGAAGAAAACATACTTCAGGTCATCCATGTCCCAAGACCCCGAACTCTGTTGCTCTGGTTTTCTCCTTTGAAAGGAAGCTTTAATTGTGCAGATGGAAGAAAAGTAAAGCAGAAAAGATGGAAAGGGAGGCTTTACTGGACCCTACTCTCTGAGAACCTCAAGCCTTTTTCTGTGTATAAACCAGTCCTTGTCACCCATACCCCAGCCTTCACCACTAGTTGCCTGTGGTAGAGAGGCCACATGACATCTCCATCCCCACATAACCATCAACGCAATTGGTGTTTAAAGGTTGATGTCAATTTTCTAGTGGAACAGACATAGAATATTCCAGAATTCATGAAATCTAAAACTATCCTCTTTACCGTTTATACAAGATAGCCCTAAAACCTAGTTTCATAAGGAATTTTGTAACCATCAAAATCGGACCTCAATTAATCAGTTTTATCAATTTGTATATATTTTTAGAAAATTCTTTATTATTTATTTTATTTTTGTTGCATGTGTTTGCTTGCATAAAGTTAAGCGTACTGTGTCCCTGTGGGAGTCTACTGGAAAACCAGATCCCTAGAACAAGAGTTGTAGCAGTTGTGAGTTGTCATGGTGCTACTGGGAACAGAACCCCAGCCATCTGCAAGAACAATAAGTTCTGTTAATAAAACAGCCCTCTCTCCAGCTCCTAGCGAATTGTGTCTAAAAGAACAAAATCAGATATTTGATTAGCTGCCAGGCAGTGGTGGTGCATGCCTTTAATCCCAGCACTTGGGAAGCAGAGGCAGGCAAATCTCTGTGAGCTTAAGTCCAGCCTGGTCTACAAAGTGAGTCCAGGACAGCAGGGCTACACAGATAAGCCATTTCTTGAAAGAGAAAACAAAGAAACAACAACAACAACAGAAGTATTTAATTAGAGACTTCAGGTAACACTGATTCCAAGCTGAAAGTACATCTCAAAACCCTAAACAATGAGAAAAATAGTTTCATTAGAATCTAACCAAAAATTGTTTTAGAGCTATGATAGCAATAGTCAAATAAATGATAACAAAGAAGCACACTGACATTCAAATGCCCATTCACTCCAATGTCACCCAGAGTTTGAGAATGCCCTATTAGCAGAAGAGATAGCGGTACCGTTTAGCTGCCTGAAAGCAAGTGGACAGATGACATTCAAGTGCATCGCTTTCTGCCACCTTCTTCATATATTTTACATCCTGCTTCCAGTTAAACATGATTCCAAGGCTGGACCAAGAAATGTGTAATATGATCTGGAAAAATCTCATCACGCTAGACACCATGAAGTATCCAAGACTACTTGGATTATGTCAATAGAACTCCTGAGTCAACCTGAAGAGGTCACTAGGGAAGAACAGACTGGGCGTTAACAGGGTCACGCTTGGGATAGATGGAAGTCTGACCACCCAAGAGCTCTCTGAGGTCTAACTCCAGGGGGATGCGCCTCTTCTTCCTGCTGATTGCTAAAGCTGAGGATTGCTTCCTGCAACGGCCTGAGTACAGATCTGGAGAACTGTGCAGAAACACCGGGGCTGCTCAAAGACATAGCTCAAAGGATGAAAGAAAATGATTGTGATCATGATTTCTCCATTAACAATCGACACATGTAATTATTCCTTCCACAGTTCTCACTGCCACTTATCTTCAACCTGGAAATCTGCATGTCTGTGCACTACCCTTGCAATCACCATTTCTTCCGATTACACGGCATATATGCAATCCAGTCTTCATGTGTCTCAAGTTCCGGTCAGGCCACAGACAGTCATGACTAGATTCTCTGCCTACAAACAATCTTAAACTAAAAATAAGTTCTTTTTACCCTAGAGACTTTTCCACAGGAAAACCACCTCAAGAGTCCAATCAGTCTTTCCAGCTTGTTGTTCGGTACCCTCGGCTGTGGAAGGAAAGGCAATTCTGGACTCTTTTCTCCAAGAGCGCTAACTATTATAGACAACAGTGATGCACCACCTGTAGACCACATCCGGGCACTCTGTCACTTATGCAGTTAGGATTTCAACATGGAATTTTGGAGAAACACGTATATTCAGAGTTTAGTTTCGGACCAGGGGTACACTGAATTAAGGCTGAAGTTGCTCCTGTTGTTGTCCCCCAATCTTGATTATTGCTCCAGCTCTATTTACAACAAGATGGCACTCTTGGATCTGAAGTAGGTGGCACTGGCTTAGTTTTATATGACTCTTGCTCCCTCTGCAACAGTTTGGCCCATAGCAACACTCCTCAGCCCCCCATCCATGGCCTTTCTTGTCTCTCAGCAGAGGCCGGAGTCTCCGGGCTAAGGTGATGTATTCTTTGTGGCTTCCAAAGAATGTTCCGTTCAATAGCTCTGTTCTGAACATAGAATTTCCTCTGATCTCTCTAATCCACCGATTTATTTTAATAACCTCACATGACATAGGCTGTGGAGCTTATTCCGGAATGCGGCTTATCTCCCTGGATCTTAGCATGAGTTCCCAGGTTTGCAGTAAGTTGCAGTTCACAGATACAGAGTCTAAGTGAAGAGAAACATTGGTGTCGGGAGCAAGACCACGGGGACTGTATGTCACACCAGACACCAAGACGAAGTCCTGAAGAATGCTCTCAAGATGCTCAGGGCTGCTTCTGGAAATTCTTTGAAGGTTTCTGCTTAATGAAGTTTTAAAGAAGAGGTTTTATTTATTTATTTTTTTAAAAAAGCTATGTAAGCATGTATAAGATAGCTTGGTGAGTCAAGGTGATTGCTACCAAGTCTGAGGACCCTAGTTTGATCCCACGTGGTAGAAGGAGAGAACTGACACCCACAAGTTGCTTCAGACCTCCCAACATATGCCTCCCCAGTAAGTAAATAATTTTAAAGCAAGTTGGAAATTCCATCTCCAAATCTCATCTCCAGTAACTGTCCCACCTCTACGGAGCTTTGTGGTTCATGACATTTGGAAGAAGCCTCAGCAGAGCCTCGATTTAGCTTCTTTCTTCTCTAGACCTGGCCTGCGAAAACTGGTGCAACTCGCTGACTTTGACTTCCGGGTCTGTGTGACAGGATGAAGAACAGCGCCGCTCTAAGAAAAGCTGCTGGAGCGCTGACTAAAGTAGATTATTTAGGCCTTAGAGTGCTGTGGGCCAGCAAGATGGCTCAGTGAGTGAAGGAGCCTGCCGCCAAACAGGAAGACCTGAGCTGGAACCCTAGTTAGGAGCTATATGGTACAATGGGAGAACCAATTCCTACAAGCTGTCCTCTGACCTCTAAGGGTGTCATTGCCCTGTATCCCTAACACAAACAGACAAATGTAAAAGCTTAAAAATAAAAGAATAATAAGTTTCATATAGTCCATGGAGACATCTGAAGCTTCAGACTCTGGACTCCCTGGGCCTTTCTCCGTGTTGCTGGGCTTCATTGCTCAATCCTGCAATAAGAACGAGGAGGAGAGGATGCCACAAGATTGATCGATGATGTCCATCTGGCAAGGCTGCTGGAAACACGTCCTGGACATCGGTACATGTCAGCCCTTTGCAGCTTTGTGAAACTGACGGCCTAAACAAGACAAAGGGGATGAGAGTTTACAAAGGATTGCTGGGGAAGTGGAGGGGGCCACTTCAACAACTCAGTCTCTATCAAAATGCTTAGTGGGAGGGGTACAAAGTTTTAAACAATGAAGTCCTTGAGAATGGGCAGGAGAGCGTTTTTCTTCAGTTATCCCCACCAGATTTTCCTACCGACAAATGAGTGGTAGAAAAATGGCTGTCCTCCCCCATAGTGATATAGTCCTCATAGTGCTGCGTTTAGGGAGCTTGTGTGCGGTATGTGGGCTTCCTACCGCTGTTCATCCCGGGAGTAACAGCTAGCACCCAGGCATACACAGTTCCCAAGCCTGCATCCATGCTGATGCCACACTTTCTTTAATTAAATATATCATCATACACATCTGCATACTGCATCCCTGGTTGAGCAGCAGCCATGTGGAGCAGAAGGCTGTGTTAGAGGTGAGACTCTGTCATGCGTTTCCACATTCACAAGGGCTGGCTATCAGAGGGTGCTCAGAAAGTCACTACCCATCAGTACGGGTCTTCAGAAGTAGTGTCTGGTCAGCCCGCAGTCTGGGGACAGATAAGCAACCGAGGTTAAAGCAGAAGGTCTACGTGAGTGTCTCGGGCCTGGGTGCCGGCAAACTCCTTCTCTTTTCCCTGGGTGGCAGACAGATATGCGGTCTGTGAACACACCCCAACCTGCTATGTCCAGTTCTGCCTGTTCTTAAATCCCTCCCTTCCCCCACCTCACAAAGTCACTCATCAATGGAAAGGCTCAGCTACCACATCAGAGACAATGGCCACAGTCATGATAACCAAGACACCAGAGGCAGGTGGTTCTCTGTGAGTTCAGAGCCAGCCTGGTCTATAAAGTGAGTTCCAGGATAAACTGAGCTATAGAGAAAGACTGTCTCCAAAGGAAAGAAGAAAAAACAAGAAAAAGAGAGGGGGAGGGAGGGAGGGATGGAGGGGGGAGGGAAGAAAGGAGGAAGGGAAGAAAAGTCATTGACATTACCTTACAACTGTTTGTATTCTTTTCTGTACTCATAAACAAGACGGCTGGAATAGTCTACCCAAAGTATGACACCTCAGCCCTCAGCTGAGTGTTGAGTGTTCAAGGGCAAGCTCGGGCCTTCTAATGAGTCCAAACCGCTTTGCTTTTTTTTTTTTTTTTTTGTGGTCAAGATCCTCTACAACATGAATTCTGTCGGTTCTGGAAAGAACTCACCTTCAGCTTCAGCCCCTCTGCCCCATTCCACCTGTCCATCCTTGATGCCCATCTCTGCCCATGCTGCCCTCAGCCCATCTCCGGTGGTACGTTTTCCCTCCCGTCCTGCCTCACAGCATGAATCCTCCTGTGATGGTTAGCTTAACTTTCAGCACACCCTCGAACCGCCTGAGAAGTTAGAGACTCAGCGAAGGATGGGCACAGCAGACTGGCCTGTAGGCGTGTCTCTGGGGGATTGTCCTGACTGCAAGGGGATAACCCACCTCCCTAATTTGCGGCTCTAGACTGTATCGGAGTAAAAAGAGATAAGCACATTCATTTCTCCCTGATTTTGACATGGGTGTGATGTGACCAGTTTTCTTAAAGGGCCCACCACCATGACTTCCTGACGATAGTGAAGCGTTACCTGAAATTCAGAGCTCAAATGAATCTTGTACCCCATATCTTGATTTTGATCAGGGTGTTTTTTTGTTTTTTGTTTTTTTTGTTTTTTAATCACTACAACAAAAACAAAAGTAGGACAGCACCCTATCCAGCAGGGCAGCTTCATGCCACGTGACCCCGTCTCCTCTGGCTCAGCGTGTGAACACATTGACAAATAACCACTTTTCTTTTAAAGGAGGCTTGCACCTCCTGCCAAAGGCGAATGAATGCTAGCTGGGTTAAAAGTCCCTAAGCCATAAATTTCACATGGGCGCAGTAGATGGAGAACATTTCTCTTCCCCTGTGACTAAAAAAGAAAAGGAACAAGAAAACGTTCCACCCAGCAGCCCCCGAGCACCTGAGTGGTCAGCGCTCGGGCTGGATCCTCTTTAATGGTTTGCCCATGTGTGGGGAGAGAAAGATGCATCCTTCACTCTCTGTGTGTTTTACTTCTGGCAACTGCTTCCCCTGGCAAATGTGGAAACTCTTGCAACAGCCATGAATAAAACAGAGCTGCAAAGTTTCCATTTCATACGCAAGCCAGGATTTCCTCAGAACATGGAAGCCCGGCAACATCACATGCTCCTCCCAGCCTCCAGCTGGCAGCCCTTCTCCACCCATGTGTGAAGAGGTGCTCTCTTGAGCTGCAGCCAAGAGGTTCCTAATCTTACCTACTTCTCAACTTTCCTCTTCATGGAGATGAACTGGGCAGCTTGTCAAAAATACCCCAAAACACAACATATGCCACCCTCAATGAAATGAGGCTGACAGTTCTCATTTCACTAAGTCCAAGAGAAGAGACACGGGGTCCAGCATCCGTCAACTACCCATCACCCACGTGGCTTTCTTGCCTATATGCTCACCCTCATTTGCCATGAGTTCAGTAACACAGAGTTGAACAAGGCCACATCTCCTTATGACATATCCTCAGTGCCTTCTGCCCCATCCTTATCATTGTTTTCCCAGTAAGTATGCGTCTTGCATCCAGCTCCACCCTCCACCCAGACAGCTCCCTTAGTCATCTCTGTGACTGACTCTGTGACATTCTCTGTGCCCCCACTGTGGCTGTGCCTCCCATCCAGCTCCAGAACTCATCAGCTTTCCAAACACTGGCTGTTTCCGATGATAACTCCTCCACCCCTCTCCACAGCAGCTGCCAATCAGAGCCTCACTTTCCGTCTGCTCGGACTTGACAGCTGGTACTTCATGGGAAGGGAATCATGCAACATGTGTCCTGTGACCAGCTCATGTCTCTTCATATAATATCGTCCATTTCTTATCACGTGTTAGAAGTTCCTTTCCTTTAAGGCCGAAGAATGGTTCACAGTGTAGAGGCACACTTCCCATATTCTTTGAACTGCCCTGGGACACATGGGTTGGACCCACTGCCTAGCTCTTGTGCATCAAGGGCAGGAGAATACTGTGCCATAGATTTGAAGAAGGGAACTTCTGAGGTGAAAAAAAGACACATCTGTCACGGGCCTCAAGGGACTAAGGGGCCAGGGGTCCTCATAGGAATATTCCTTCAATATGCTGGATTTGGAATCTTCTGTTTATTGGAGCAGGTGATCCAGAGATGAACAAAGCCCTAGCTATTTTCTTTGAGTATAATACTTAGATACGTGGGCTGATTTAAGGATACCACAAGAGAGGAGAGGCACAGGTGATTCCTTGCAAGGTGGGTGAGGAGACTGGCCACACCCACCAGTGTGGACTGAGGAGCAGTCCCACGCTCAGTGGGGCATGGAGAAGGGCAGGGTCAAGTGTGGGGAGGGAACGCGGTACCCAGTCTTTGCTGCTTCGGGGCTAGTTGAATTTTATTAACTATCGATCAAAAGAATAAAATACATTATTGCGTGGTAGAGTTTAATTCTTTCAAACACAAGACAGGAAGAGGGACTATTAAATTACATCTTTACTTCTGATTATTTTCCCGTGTTCTGTGACACTCAGGGCAGAGATGAGGGACTGAGCAGGGAGGAGGCTGGGGGTTGCCAACCACCAGGAGAAATTAGGCAAGGCAGAGACAGGCTCTCCTGGGAGTGTGAATGGGAGGGGGCTGGCCGACACATGGGGTTTGTCCCCCTAACTGTGAGACGATGCATTTCCCTTGTTTGAAGTCACTGGGTTTCTTCCAGCAGGCTGCCTTAGACACCTAAAACAACAAGCGAGCAGAGACGGTGGGAAAGGACCTACAAAGGAAACAGAAAACTGAAAGGTGCAGAGCCGAGTCCTTCAACGGGATCATCCTGGTGCTGGACACAACATTGGCAGATACTGCGCCACCCAGATTCAGAGAGTAGGAGGATCTAGGCTTATCTGAAGCAAGGGGCAGTGCTGGTTGGGGTGGAGAGTGTTATTGTGGAGATGGCATAAACATAAGGGCGTAAGGGAAGAAGCCAGAGTGTATGGTAGTGAATGGCACACGATAGCGCTTAGAGGCCCGCAGAAGAGTGCACCGGCAAGTCAAAGTGGGGGAAAAATGAAGAAGGCTGAACGCAGGAGTGGTGGGGTGACCAGGAGCAGTGGGGTGACACAGGAGTGATGTGATGACCAGGAGTGGCAGGAAGACACAGGAGTGGCCAGGTGACACAGGAGCGGCGGGGTGACACAGGAGCAGTGGGGTGACACAGGAGTACTGGAGTGACACAGGAGCGGCAGGCAGGGTGACACAGGAGCAGTGGGGTGACACAGGAGCAGTGGGGTGACACAGGAATGGCGGGGTGACCCAGGAGTGGTGGGGTGACACAGGAGCGGTGGGGTGACACAGGAGCAGCGGGGTGACACAGGAGCAGTGGGGTGACACAGGAATGGCGGGGTGACACAGGAGCGGTGGGGTGACACAGGAGCAGCAGGGTGACACAGGAGCGGTGGGGTGACACAGGAATGGTGGGGTGACACAGGAGTGGTGGGGTGACACAGGAGTGGTGGGGTGACACAGGAGTGGTCACAGGAATGGTGGGGTGACACAGGAGTGGTGGGGTGACACAGGAATGGCGGGGTGACACAGGAGCAGCGGGGTGACACAGGAATGGTGGGGTGACACAGGAATGGTGGGGTGACACAGGAGTGGTGGGGTGACACAGGAATGGTGGGGTGACACAGGAGTGGCCGGGTGACACAGGAGTGGTGGGGTGACACATAGCAGTGGGGTGACACAGGAGTGGCGGGAAACTTCCACCTCAGAACTGAACATTGCAAAGGCAACTCATTTCGATGTGGGGTGCTTATTGTTAAAAAACAAGGCCGATAGGGAAGGCCAGTTGGGAGATGATCATAAAAACCCATGGGAGACACAGAGGAGGCCTGGGAGAAAGGTCTTGTCTGCCAGAGTGAAGGCTCGTTGCACAAGCGGTCATGGGATGTGCTGCTGACCACTGTGGAGAAGAGAGAGAGATGATAGAGAGATAGAGATAGAGAGGGGGGGATCTATGTAGATCCCACTGGGAGAGATGGGGAACTGCAGGAGTGGGAGCTGAGCCAGGCAGATTAACTATCCCTGACGTGTTGCATGGGAGTGATGAGGGAGAACTTGCCGGCCAGCACTCACAGACGATGTGAAGTACAGAACACAGAAAGCAATGACATGGGCAGAGTTCTACCTACCCAGGTGTGGCAAATGGAAAGCGGGAGAAACGAGGGTCACTGGAGAGAGGCCTGGAAGGAAAGATCACATCAGAAAAGGAGATCAGGGAGCTTTGCCATCATGTACCTTTCCAAGGGGCAGCAGGGGCCCCGCCTCCGCGTGAGTGAACAGCGTTTGCTGACTTTATGAAGGACTGAGCTGTGGATTATTTTCGGTCTTAGGTTTTCACTGTTGTTCCTTGTAGCCTTGTGTGTGTTACACAATGAGAAAGAAGAATGGAGTCTGAGCATCCCTTGACAACAGGTGTTGGGCATTCAAAACCACTCTACTGGTTCACAACCAGGCAGCAGCTGAGAGTTCACTGCCCTGACCCCTGGGCCTTCCGGACCTGCTGAAACCAAAAGCACCACAAATTGCTTGCCTGTGCCTGAGGCCAATCTTCCCCAGGCTGTTTTTCCTATGAAGGGAAACTCATCCCAAGTGGAGAGAGGACATTGACAGTGACAGGGGAGCTGGATTTGATTTCCACAAACGGAACTACTTGCCAGCGGTTGCTGTTTCCCCACCTGACCCCATCTGGAGCCGGTTTCAACCTCCAAGCTGTGGGCTGACCCCATGGAGGCTTGCTCAGTTCCCAGTGTTTACTTCTGTCCATTTCAGGATGCTGCAGGAACCCATAAAAGCAAGCTGCTTTCTGGGATAGGTGACCTGCTCAGATGGGAAGAGATTAGCCGCAGACTTCCCTAAGGTGGAAAAGCAGGGCAGAAGTGTTCATGTTGCTCCTGATGCACCTTTTCCCCCAAGCTGAGAGCTCACGCCAGCCAGGGCGAGTGGAGGTTAACTGCTCATCCTTTCCAGCCTAAGCAGAGTGGCCATAAATCTCAGAAGGACAGCAGGGCGAGCATGGCCAGCTCTGCTCTTACTGGCCACGGGGTTTCCAGTAGTTCATATAAGGCTAAAGTTGCTAACGCAGAGGCCTCATCTGACCTGATTTCCATGTCCAGTTTCTGCAGGGGAGAAACACCTATTACCAGGAAGCAATTGCCAGTAGGGTTAGTACTGGGTTTACCTCTAAGGAAATGCAAGCTCTCCCTTTTGCCTGCAGAGGACACATTCTGGGACTTCAGTGGACTCAGAATGACACAGCAGGTGGTACCAAACTCTATAGAGTATGTACTGTCTTTTCTACCGAGCTGTAACTATGATAATTTAATTTAAAAATTAGTCACATAGCAGTAACTGATGATAAAAGAGACCAGTTTGAAGATACACTGTAAGAGATTTTCCACCACGACTCATGTTTTCCAGGGGAACCTTCCTTTCACCCTTCCTTCTCAACTTTCTACCTCAGATACTGGTTGTCTACAAAAAAATAGCCAGAGTCAATGATGTTTACTTCTTGCAGCTCAGAATCCTGCCCTTTTAATGGGCCTGCTGTTTCTGGGGACGGAGGGGATGCCAGGAGCGTTTGATATGGGTGCCCGACAGCAGCAGATGGCTCGGTGGGGTCGTTACTAGGTAAAACAAGGGCTCGCTGGACTTGAGCACCACGACTCCGAGAGAGAAGATATGATAGTCCCGGTGGCTGCAAGAGCCTGATGCGCGTCTGGGAAATGAACCCGGGTCCTCTGCCAGAGCAACATGTGCTCTTAATGGCAGCGACAGCTCTCCAGCCCCTAAGCAAAAGTTTAAAATTAAGGAATTTAATTTTAAAACAATTCACAATGGGCCCTTGAAATGCTAGGCATGCAATTCCCAAGACAATATCTGTTAATTTATGCAATTATTTGAAAGGACCAAAACTATTTCCAATTTATTAACTTAGAACTATTGGAAATTAGGATAGATTTTTATATTGTTTTCACATACAAACATATGTGTGTGTATACATTATATGTGTATATGTATATATATAAACATTATATGTCCATATATATGTATACGCACATACACTCTCTGGCAACACACATATTTGTGTGTGAACAGGAAGGTTAAGAAGCCTGCCGCACATACATGAAGGTCACAGGACAACTTGTGGCAGTCAGTTCTCCCTTTCAGCAAAGTTGATCCTTGAGATGAATTCATGTAGTTCAGGTTGAAATCAGACTTATGACAGAGGTGCCAAAGAGTCTCTCTGTCCCAGATGGACAACGAGAAAAAAGGGTGCCTTGTCCTCTCTCAAGATTGGAGGGGAGTGGGGGGGGGTGTGGAGGGAGTGGGAGGGAAGTGGGAGAAGGGGAGGAAGTGGGAATTTTGATTGGTATTTTTTCAAGTAATAAAATAAAATAATAGTAAAGAAACTGCATTTGGTTAATGATATTGAATCAGCATTAATGCCTCAATTCTGAATCGTGCTAAGGTCGTATGCATTATTAGCAGCTGGGTGTCATGTGCACTGCACAGCTTGTGACCAACTTTTAGGTTACGTCAACTTTGGCCAAAATAACTATAATAAGGTATTTCCTTTTTAAATAATAAAACAACATGATAGAACAAAGAAATAAAGGAAAGGAGGGAGGGAAAAGGGAGAAAGTGAGGGAGGAAAGGAGGAACGGAGGGAGGGAGGGAGGGAGGGACATAGGGAAAGTGAGAGAGTAAAAGAAAGGAGAGAGAGGGGAGGAGAAGGAAGAAAAGGAGGGTTGGAGGAGAGAAGGAAAGAAATCAAACAGTTCTTATGTATTTCACAGAAACTAGCTCAGAAAGAACGGCCCTAATGAACACAAAACACTGCACTGTGACTTCCAGAAGCGGATGGAAGCAAGCCTAAATGAACTTGGCAACGATTTTTTTTAGACACAAAACTAAAAGAACATTCCCTGAAATAAAATCTGATTAGTTCATCTTCATTGAGTTTTAAAAGAGCAAAAGACACTATTATGAGGCTAAAAAGATGAACCACCAAAATTACATAATATTTGCAAAACACATGCTGAATAAAGGACTTGAATCCAAACTGTGAAAATAATTCTTAAAGCATAGCATTGAGGGAACATCTCAATTAGAGAGAGTATGAACAAGAGGCTTGAACGGACATCGCAGCAAAGACAATCCATAGGTAGTGAACGAAAATGCATTTAACATCACACAGCACGAGGACGTTTCAGATGAACACAGAAGCTGCCTCTGTTCATCTGCTAGAAGCCCTGCCTTAGGCTTCCATTGCCACAGAAAAACACCATGACCAAAGGCAACTTGGAGAGGAAATGGCTTATTTCATCTTACAGCATGGAGTCAATCTTTCTAACTTCCAAAGTTCGAGTGGAGACTCAAGGCAGGAGCTGATGCAGAGATGGTGGTGGAGCGCTGCTTACCAGCTGCTTCCCCGCAACTTGCTCAGCACGTTTCCCTATAGTGCCCTGGACCGAAAGCCTGGGGGTGGCGACATCCTTAGTGAGGGGCCCCTACCACATTAATCTTCAATTGAGAAAAATAAACCACAGGTCAATCTGATGGGGCCAGTTTTTCAGTCAAGGTTCCCTCTTCCAAGTGACTTTAGCTCATGTCAAGTTTACATAAAACTAGCCAGCACAATTACTAAAACCCAAGCCATCCGAGCTAACCGGTGATGGCCAGGATGTAGCAATGAGGACTCTGATTCCCTGGGCATAGAAAATGCTGCAGCTACTTAGGCAGACATCCAGACAGTTCTTCACAAGCTAAGCATGCTACATCACAAAATGTAACAGCTACACTCTTGTATTTGTACAGATGAATTCAAAACGTACGTACACACAAAAGCGTGTGCATAAATCTGTATTACAGCTTCATGCAGAAACTCCAAGTTAAAATCAACCAAGATATCTTTCAGCCAATGAAGAAATAGACAGTGGCGTGTGACAGTTATATGACAGTGGGCGATGAAGGAAAGAAGTCCCAAACCGAGGTATGAAAAGAGATGACGGTATCTGAGTGCAAGCACTAATTGAAATAAGCCACTCTGAAAAATGCTATTGACTGTACATAATGTTCTGGACCGGGTGCAGAAACATGGGTGGCTTACAAGAGTTTGGGAACATGAAGTCTAAGATGCATGTTCTTGTCAGCGTGACTTCTTGAGAGTGTCTCCTTGATTTGTACATAGCTTCTCAACACGGATTGAGAGGCCGAGCTTGCTGATGTCTCTTATTGGAAAGACACCAATCCTATCGGATCCAGATCCCACCCTTAAGACTTCATCTTTCTTGAAACATCCCCTTCCTCCAATTTCAGTCTCACTAGGGGTTAGGGCTTCAGTGTAAGAATATTGGGGAAAGGGCAATATTCAGCCTATTACACTTGAATTCCTACCCTCTCATTTTATCAAAAGTAAATTATGCAAAGATAAGGTCTGGAAAGAGAAGAGAAGGGAAGCACGGAGTAATTGACCCTGGCAGTGCCTGAATAAACGGCGCATAGGACCATCACAGAGCATGAAGTAGTACTAAGCGCATCTGTAACTAGCGAAGGAAAAATACAGTAGAGCCTGAGAATTCTCAGAATAAGAACTTTGCGCAACAAACGTGTAGGCCAAAACTCTACTGTTAGATTGCTGCATGGTGCTGAAAGGAAGGAAACTCAACACAAAGAGGCACCACGGAAAATAAAGGGAGACCAGGAGTTGGTGCCGCAGAGCCACGGTCACTCTGAAGTGTCGGCGTGGGACAAGTGTGACACAGAGAAAATCTGCAAAGAGAAATCAGAAGACCAGACCTCCCATGAAGATCAGCCTAGCACCCCACCATGGGTGCTTAAACAGTGTCCTCGAAACCCCAGGCATGCTCAGCTACATGAACCTGGACAGCAGGCCCTAGGCTTGATGAGTCATAAGCTCTAGACGTGGAGGCCAAAACTCAAGGGGTAAAAGGCTTCAGTGAGCCTGTTCCCAAGGGCACCCATCCAAGGCTCCGCTCTACTTTCCTTAGAAAAGAAAAAAATAGCCACTGGACCTGCCCCAAATTCAGAACACTTTATCATTTTATTTTGTAAATAAACCCATAATTGTATCTGAATTAGAGAGGATAAACATTACGAATTCTTTCTCTTCCTGACTTTTTGTTGTTGTTGTTGTTATCTTTGGCTGCTGGGCTGTAAGTCAGCACAGATGACTATCACACTTGTGAGCTGGGGCTTCCTCCTCAGTGTAAGCCAGACAGCTTTAGAGTAAACACCAAGCAAGAAAAAAATAAGAAACTGACTTTTTTCCCCCTCTACATGGTTCCTCGGGGGTCCATTTCCCATTTCCACTCATCTAATGACTACAGTGTAGTCATTGATTTTTCAAGCTGAAAATGCACAGCCTGGGACATAGACAGAAACACATATATGGTTTGAGGAAAGCCGAATGTAATAGAAAATAATAATAAAGCACATTTAACAAGAGCCTAGGAAAGAAACTAAGCAAACTGCTGCAGTAAGTTTGGGTTTCTAGAGCCAGTTGTCCCAGACCAGGTGATTTGTCATTCCGGGAAACCCACTCTAACTCTCCTGGAGGCTTTCAGACCAAGGTCAGGGTGCTGGTGCAACCAAGCTGAAGATGAGCTCTTCCTAGTTTATAGACATCCCTACTTTCTCGTTGTCCGTATGTGACAGAGAGACCCTCTGGAGACTCTCTCATAAGTCTACTTCCACACTGTACTCACGAGTGCTCCACCTTCACAATCTATTCAACTCCCAAAGGCCTCTATATTCCCATGCCACATGGAGAGCTAGAGTGTCAACATACAGGTTTGTAGAGACACAACTACCCAATCCATAAACACCACCCAAAAGAGTAGATAGAGGCAGAATCAATGAAAGGGGTGCTCTAGCCTTTCTAAAAGGTAACAGCGCTGAAATTTGGGGTAAGTCAGTTGACTGCATACATCCTTAGTATGCCTTGTACAGTTATGGCACTAGGGAATTAAAAATCATGTCACTAATTATTAAGCAAAAATTCAATAAAAATCAGAAGATAATAATAATAGAAAGATGGAGATAGATAGATAGATAGGTAGGTAGATAGATAGATAGATAGATAGATAGATAGATAGATAGATAGAATTATCCATTTGTCTAGTTGTTTCAGAGGAATGAATGTGAAGGGACACAAAAGGGCCGCTGTTTAGAATAGCTGAATAAGGTGAGGTACAAATGAATATCAATCGAATCCATCAGAGCTGCTAACAATACAGATGGAAAGAGTCACAAGGAATTAGCTCATTTGGAGCTAGAAACCTCATACTCCTCTCATGGTGTATTAGAGTTCTCTAGAGGAACAGGATGGATAGCCTGGATATATGTGTAAAGAATTCCTTAAGTCAGCTTTTGTTAAAGTAAGAAGAGTAATTTTCTCGTGCTAAAAAGGTCAGCAGCCTGGAAACTGTGCAGTCGATGAGGCTGGGTGCCTCTGCAGCCCCATCTGATCTGGAAAAGCTGGAAGGTCCCTGGAAAGCCCTAATTTTGTATTTAGTTAACAATGGAAGCCTGGAAACTCTGGTTTTGATATCAGTGAAGGCACGAGCAGCAGCAGCAATGGGAAAAGTCAACTGGATGATGAGAGGGAAGTCCAAGCAAGGAAATAGGAAAGTATTTTCCTTCCACCAGGTCTACTTTTATCTGGGCTGCTCCCAGAAGGTGCCACCCACACCTGTGGGTCTTTCCACATCAGTGAAAGTAGCTGGGACAGTTCTTCAACAGAAGCTTCCTATTTATGTGCTTCTAATTTGTGTCATTAACATTAAAACCAACCATCATAATCCACCCTCTGTCAACTAACTTACACAGAAGCGCATCACTTTAAAAACCATTATCTTGTGCAAGTACATGTACTCATACCACACAAAGCTATACATACATATATACACAAACAAAAAAATCAATAAATCTTAAAAATAATGATTGAAGTAAATATTAAAAACCATAATGGTGTCCCCTTTCCCCAAGTCTCAGGTTTATTTCATAATAATAAATACAGTCCACTTTGGAGCAAGGGGACCACTCCTCCATGGCTAGTGGGAGAGCACAGTTGTACAACTACATTGGAAATCAGCATGGCAGTTTCTCAGAGAACTGGAAATCAACCTCCCATAACAAGACCTAGCTCTACCGATCTTAGGCATATACCGGAAAGACGCTCAACCATACCATAAAGACACCTGCTCAACTATGTTCACAGCAGCTTTATTTATGATAGCCAGAACCTGGAAACAGCCCAGATGGCCCTCTACCGAGGACTGGATAAAGAAAATGTGATGCATTTACACAATGGAGTATGACTTAGCTGTTGAATACAAGGAGACCAGGAAATTTGCAGGCAAATGGATAGAACTAGGAAAAAAATCCTGAGGGAGGTAACCCAAATCAATAAAGACAAACATGGTATATACTCTCTCATAACTGAATATTAGCTGTGAAGCAAAGGCTAACCATGCTACAATTCACAGACCCAGAGAGACTAGGTAAGAAGGAGGGTTCATGGGGTACACCTGGATCTCTCTGGGAAGGGGAAATAGAGATTTTATGAGTGGACTAAGGGCAGGTGGGGATGGGAGCATGAGCTATCAGATTTGGGGGCCTGGGGCATGAGAGTACTGAAGGGGACAGCTGGGGGAGGTGTTTCAGGGTCAGGAGAAAACCTGGTGCAAGGGAATCTCCCAGGAGTCTATGAAGAGGATCCCAACTTAGATTGCTAGCAGTAGTGGGTGAGTAGCCTGATCTTGTCATCTCCGATGACCAGATTGGTGTCTGGCCCAGTTGTCATCAGAGAGGCTTCATCCAGCAACTGATGGAGGCAGATGCAGAGACCCATGGCCAAACATTAGGCAGAGTTCTGGAATACTGCTGAGGAGAAGGAGGGGAAAGGAGTGGAGGAGCCAGAAGGGCCAAGGTCACCACTGAAAGGCTCATAAAATCAACTAACCTGTACTCACAGGGTCTCACAGAGAATGAACCAATAACCAGGGAACCTGCATAATACTGACCTAGGCTCTCTGCGTGTATGTTACAGTTGTGTCGTTTAGTCCTCTTGTGGGACTCCTAACAGCAGGAATGGAAGCTGTCTCTTTTACTGGCTTTTGGAACCCTACTGCTCATATTGGGTTGTCTTTCCCAATCTTAATACATGGGGAGGAACTTAGTTGTTCTGCAACTTGCTATGCCATGTTTTGCTGATACTCATAGAAGACTTGCCATTCCTGAATGGAGACGAAGAGAAGAGGCTTGGGGTTGGGAAGGGGAATGGGGGAGAGGGTCTGGAAGAGGAGGGTGGGGGAGGCTTTAGCCAGGATGTAAAATAAATAGATGAATAAAAAATATAGTCCACCTTAAGAGGTCCATCTAATTCCTACAAATCTCAACACTTAAGAAAAACTCCAAGCTCCTTACATGCAAGGCTCTATAAAGATCAAAAACAAATTTTATATTATGGTATCAAGTATACATTCTTATTCCCAAAGATAAAAAACAAGGCTACAGGAAATGAGCAATTGTACCAAAGCAAAAGGAAAGCCAACAGAGAAAGCAGTCATCTTGGAACGACAATGACTGACATGTGGAATCTGGAATGTGGTCTGGACTCCTAAGACCTTGAGCACCAAAACCTTTTGAGGACTGTTTTACCTTTTCATCTCCTATAGCTTAAATGTGACAATATAGGCCTATAGCACTTAATCTCTAATATCTCACTTGATGCTATACTGTATGATAAAGAACTAGAAGAACGTCACAGATATTGACTTTACGTATGTACAAGGATATTCTTAACAAATCGAAAACACTCCTGTTAGTTATGGTCCTCCTTCTTGTAATGGTCACGTGACCTTAGCTGTCATTTATAACTTCCTCCACCCACAGCGAGCACTTCAGCAGCTTGCTCTGTTAACTTGAGGGGTGGATCGTACCTTCATTCCTGAGGGGTCTGGGTCGTTTATCATCCTGACTGGTTTGGATGATTGTAGTTTCCAATCGACCTTAATTATAGAAAATGGCAACACCCAGAGACACTCCAGGAAAAAGTCTTCCTTTCCTCCATTCTGGAGAAGCAATCAGATTTTCCCTGGTCATCTGGATCAGTCACTCCTCTTAACACTATTAATCCTTCCTTAGCTAGTTGTCTTGGGCATCGGCTGCCTAAATTGGCCAGGAGGAAGTCTTAACTTTCAGTTTAATATTCAGTCTTAAATATTCAGTGCAGAATATTTGTTGTGTTTCCTGAAAGAAGCATTTCTCCCCCTGGGACAAAAACTCATAGCTCCAAGGGACCTAAGTTTGTGGGAACAGAAAGTAAAATTTCCCTTCTAGTGAAGGAGACTTAGAGGTTGTAGAAGACGAGGAAAGGGAAAGAAGGCTTCTGGGGTGGTGGCTTTTTGTTCCTGGAGGTTCCGGGAGAAATAGAGGTAAGGCACAGGGTGAGAGAGCAAGGGGAGGATCCATGTGACCCAGAAAACCTTGAGTCTATTTGCTGGCCTCTCAGCCTTTGGGAGCTGTAGTGAGGAGCTGCGGGCAGGCCTGCTTTTCATCCTGCCCAGCTCCCGCACAGCTAGCTTAGCCCCAGAAATAACAACACACAAATTGTATTCATTTAAGCACTGCCTGGCCCATTATCTCTAGAGAGTTAGTTACTGACTAACTCTCATATCTTGATATTAACCCATTTCTAATAATCTGTAGCACCACGAGGTGGTGGCTTACCGGAAAAGATTCAGCATGTCTGACCTGGTGGCTGGCTCCATGGCATCTGCCTCACTGCCCTCTTCCCAGCATTCTATTCTGTTTACTCCGCCTACCTAATTTTCTGTCCTATCAAAGGGCCAAGGCAGTCTCTTTATTGACCAATGAAAATAACACAATAGACAGATAACCCTCCTCCATCAGGGAGCTCACAACCCTCAGGGACAAAGCCATGGCTTACTCTTTCTCCATCAGTCTGGGTTCTCTGCCTTTCCCTCATATTCAATTCTCTGTCCCTCTCAGAAAACGGGTTTGGTGGCATTCTAGATGAACTCCAGCATGCCTGTTACATGAGATGGGACCTCTCATCTGGGATTGAGAAGCCCTCTGTCTAATGTTAAGTAGCTGACTGGAAATCATAAAGAAAGACTTATAAGTGGCCATGGTTTTCTGACATTCAGAGTGTCCCTTCTGAGGAAGGTAACCCCTCCATCATGAATGACTAACAGTGTTGGAACCCCAATCAGCCCCCACTTCAACTGTCACTAAGGACAGTAGGGACACAGACACCGACAAGGAGGTACACTTTCATCTCTCATGGTGGGATGGAGATTTCTTAGGAGGACCAGGGGAGAGGCTATCCCGCCACACCTAGGCCAAGAGATGGGGCAAACAGGATCCCAGAGAACTGATCATCTTACTGCAGAGGAAGGGTGGAAGAGGGCAGATTTCACACTCAAATGCCTTGGGAAGGTCACACCTCTGCTAGCTTCCTCGTCCATTTGGCTCTTCTGCCCTTGAGTGTGAATAGCTAACCGGGGGCACCTGGGGTGGTCTGTCTAGGGGAAGGGAAGACGTGCTCAACTTTCTGTATCTTGAGTTGTTCTAGCATGTAATCATGAAGTTTTCAGAAGTAGAGAAGATAAAACGACCAGAAGAAATGCGTGTGCATTATCGTGACAGAGAATAAGGAATTCTGTATGTCCTTGGATGATAATTTTTGTTGTTTTAACTTTGTCAGAGTGGCTGTACCCTAATCTGCTGGTATTTCAGCTGGAAATTGCAACTCCACAGTTACTGGTTTCCTTCTATAGCAGCCTGGGGCTGGGGACTGTATTACTGTGGGTGCGGGCTCTGTCACTGCTGTCAGAGGGAGCTTTAATTATAAAGGCAGCTTTAACTAAAGCGCTATTGGTCTCTTGTTCTATTTATAAATAAGACTTGAGATTCAAAGGCTGGGATGAAATCCTGCTAGCTCGGAGAGGCTGAGAAGCAAAAAACTAGCCTATCCTCCTTGATGGCGTCTCAAAAAGAATCTTCTGCTCTGCCAGACCAGGAAAACCCATGCCACTCCAAATCTTGTGCCTATCTCTGCAGGATACTACCCTTTGACATTCTAATTGCTTTCGGTCAGTCACTCTATGATTACTAATTGCTAACTCAGCCTCCTGACCCTGACCCAAGGAACAGAATTGATAGAGTGTGTGTGTGTGTGTGTGTGTGTGTGTGTGTGTGTGTGTGTGTGTGTGTTCTGCCACCAGAAGGTGTGGCCCACTTTAAAGGTGGATCTTCTCACCTCAAAAGATCTGGATTAAAGGCAGATCTTCCAACTTCAAATGATTTAATTAAGAAGAATCTCTCACAGGTGTACCCAGACATTTGGCTTTAGTTAATTCCAAATTGACAACCAAGAATAGCCATCATAGTGATCCACATACTCCTCCTCCAAATTTTCCAATCATGCTCTTTCCAAGTCCCTAACCATCCAGCCAAGCAATTGGCTGTAGCCCGAAAAATCAGTATGTAGTCACATACCTGGCCATCGCTTCTGAGTAAAATGCACAACCATGTGCACTGCCTGGAGTTCTTCCCACTGTTCAGGTTTTCCTTCACTGGTGTCCTTCATGATGGCCCCAGAAAAGAGCTACACTGCTGCAGCTCCCCATTTCTGGGCGGTGCCTGCACAGCACGAGGAACCATCTGTAAGCCAGGAACTAGTTTTTGCTTCCTCAGTCAAAAAAAAAAAATCATAGGACAGATTCCCCGTGGCGATTTGAAGGAGAATGTCCCCCCATCAGGCTCACAATTTGAATACCTGATTCCCAGCTGGTGACTTAGTTTGTTTTGGAGGAGAAGCCTTTGTGGAGAAAGTATGTCACTGTGTAACAGGACCCCAGACCGTAGCACAACCGATTCCATGATGGAATTACCATTCAGATCATACAACTCAACACAGAGGCAACACCACCTGCCAAAATAAAAAGCAAATTTAATCCATCAAAGTCCATTGTTCTGGAAAAGTCTCTAAATGTGCCAACCTTGGTTTTTAGCTTCTGGCTAACTGTTCCTATTAACTGAAATATGTCAGCCCATAGTATAGTTCTGTGCTTAAAGTCTCACCCTAGAAAAGCTCGGTGCTACGCTGGGATCCCAAACATCCAGTGTAGCCAACAGATAGCTAATAAAGGGCCCTATTGACTTAAACCCACGTCCAAGCAGTCCAAGTGGAGATGGGTTTTAAGATTTCAAAATCGTGCCCTAGTCCCAGTTTGCCGTTTCCTGCTTGCAGTGTGACAAGTGAGAGCACAGCTGTCCCAGCTGCCATGTTGTCCTGCGATCATGCTTCCTCGCCGTGCTGACTGTGAACTCTTACCCCTCTGGAGCCATTGTTGTGAGGCATCCACAAGAGAAGGCTACTCAGACACAAGTTCTCAAGTTCAACCCAATAGAACGTCTTTATTAGCCAGTGACTACACTGGGGGTTCAGGACCCAAATGCAGTCCTTATATAGAAACAGAAAAAAGAAAAAGGTATTTAGGAATTAAACTATGGAATTGATGTATTAGGTCTTTGTTCTTGTTTTAGCAATTGTCACTGCCAGCGTGCTGGTTTTCAAGGCCTGAATGGTACTTCCATAATGGAGTCAGTTGTACTAAAGTCTTGCAGTCTACTAAGGTTTGGGGCTTGTTCAACCATAAACCCAAATAAGCCCTTCCTTCTATATTGTCTTGGTCATGGAGTTGTATCACAGCAATAGAAGAGTAACTCACACAGTCCATGTTACCATATGCGGATATCTGGGAACAGAAGGTATTGCAACAAGACTAGGAAACATTAGCATTTTGGCAAAATTACTTGGACCTTCCAAGTACTCCAGAACCTACTTGGACCCAATCAGTACTTGCATTTGATGATGAATTGCTGTTGTGTACGTCCAGCTTTGTGACTTGGTGGGTCATACAATACCTAGTTCAGGATGGGAAGCTCAGGTCACATGGTAACCTGGTGGCCCATTGCCAAGTGTTTAGTTTATATGCAAGAGATGCCTCTCAGAAGGAGACTAGTTTTCTGCAGATAACTTTGCTCCAAAATACCAAGGACCTCCACCATGGTTCACCTGCAGAAGCCTTCATAAGTCTCCGTAAAGTATCCCTATCTGTTATTGATACTTCAAGGAACATCCTGTCCTCTAGATTGCATGCTAAGTGGCAGAGCACCCTACGTAGCAGTCTGGACCTGTTGAAGAGCCTTTTCCTGCTTCAGGCCTGATTCAAAGCTGCCAACTTTCATAGTCACTTAGCAAATGGGCAGAAGCTAACACACACCAGCGAGGAATGTGCTGCATCCCAAATCCAAGTAGGCCCACTAAGTTTTGTGCTTCTTTCTTGGTGGTGAGAGGGGCCAGGTTAAACAGTTTATTCTTCACCTTAGAAGAGATATCTCTATGTGCCTTATACCACTCTAATCCTAAAATTTTCAACAAGGTAGAAGCCCCTTGAGCTTTAGTTAAATTCTACATCTTCTAATGTATATATGTTTTATCAGCAAATCCAAAGGAGTTGCTAGAGCTAGTCCATTTCATTCATGTAGCATAATACTATCAAGATAGTGGGGCAATATACTACCTTATGGAAGAGGCAAGGAAGTAGTTCTCAACCTGTGTGTATGTGGGGGAGGTCACATATCAGATATTTACACTAAGATTCATAACACTATCAAAATAACAGTTATGAAGTAACAGCAAAGTAGTTTTATGGTTGTGGGTCACCACAACATGAGGAACTGTTTTGAAGGGTCTCAGCAATAGATAGAATGGTTGAGAAGCACTGAGATAAGGGATCAATATCCTTCTAGTTGTGGCACAAGGCTGGAAAGTTAATATACCCTTGAAGTAGAACTGTGAAGGTACACTGCTGGCCTTGATAGTTGAAAGCAAGTAGTGACCAGGGGTCCTTTTGAACACACAGAAAGAAAAGAACCAAGTATTCCCTAGCTGCATACCACGTGCCCGAAGACATGCTAATCTGCTTGAGTACGGACACCACATCTGGCACAACAGCTGCAATCGGACTGCCCTGCTTGACTGCACTCGTGAGTCAGCTGTCATTCTCCATAACTCACAGGCTCAATAGAAGAGCAGAAGGGAGATGTGGTAGGAGCGATCGCCTCCGCAGCTTTCACATCCTTGATGGTGGCTCTGATGTCTTTAATGCCCCCCCCTCAGGAATGTCATACTATTTCAGGTTTGCTATTTTCTCTGGTAGAGGCAACTTCAGTGATGTCCATTTTGCCTTTTCAACTCTGTAAGTGTTGCATGGTTTTCAGTTTCTGGCCCTAAACCAGGGTCTCTCAGCCTAAGCGTTATCATCATACAGAACCGAATAATTCTGTTTTCACAGTAGCGATTGATATCTTTCAAGCAACATCAAATCCCACTTCATTTTGAACAATGTCAATTTTCTTTCTCAGAATGGAGATTGATATAACAGCCTACCCCGAGAATTTGCCACATATTCACCCGACACTGACACATTCTCCATGACCACCGTGGCTGAGGCTACACAGCCATGCTGCCTTTGCTTCTTGCACTCCACTCCACTCATGCGATTCCCATTCTCCGAATCAGAGATGGGAAACATGTCAGGCATGAAGTTTTGGGACAGTTCTTTACCAGTTTGCTATGCTGATGTCACTTAGGTAGAGCGACAATTGTGTGACGAAATGCAACAGAACATAGTTTCACCATTCTGAGTGCTGAACACAAGACAAATGTTTCAGTGGGATTGTTTCCTCCTGAAGGCTGTATGTGAGAATTGTCGGTGGTGTCTCCTTCGCTTCAGGTGCTTAGCAACCTTCTTTCTGCCTCCTTGGCCTCTAGATGCATCCTCTCCATCTGTGCTTCCGTCTTCGCCTGGTGTTCTAGTTCTCCGTCTCTCTTGTCCTGTAGCAGGCATGCCGAATTCAGCTTACTCATGTACATCATTTACTCGTCCCAATTTCATTCCAACAAGAAAGTCCATGGTTCCAAATAAAGCCATATTCACAGGTCATACTGTCATGAGGACGTTTCCCACATGGCAATTTCATATAAAGCCTATTCATGTAAAGCTTATTGCAGATGCAAGCAGATTTGCACAGCTACCCTGGTATCTCCAAATTGGCAAAGCTAATACAATGTGGTTAGAATTTGGGCAGGGGCCAGGCCCCACTAGCCAAAAGAGTTCTGAAGACCTAATTGTCAGCAGGGTTTTGGCACAACGTCAGGTGATCCAGAACACACCATTTATTTACAGCATTTTGCATGATGATGCTTGTGAAATGTTGGCAGCCCTTCAGCATCTGCCTGTCACAACTCTAGCAATAGTCAAGCTTTTATCCAGTCCCTGCTCTCCTTCTCAAAGGAAAACCCATGCTCTTTGCAGACAAGATGCACCAGTATTACCACAGCACAGCACCCCTCGGAGTGACTCTGGAGCTGATTTAGAACTAAGCACGGATTGTAGTGAAGTCAGAATGGAACCTCCCCTTCGGACAAGAGTCTGGGAATGTTGCAGGTTCAACAAAAGACACAGGATTTTTGTACTCTAAGGTTCCAGTGGGGGAGGAGGGGATCTCAAAACATTTGCAGAATCTAACTTGTCCCAAAACTTCTGGGATCTGCTTGGGGCCCCTTCCCATAAAGATCACTAACGTCACCCAGGTCAACTTGCTGATTTGATAATTAAATTTAAATGATTACTAAGTAAATTGCAAATTAGGAAGTATTTAAAAGAGACTAGCAAGCCTCTCCATATTGCAGGGTGACATAAGAGACCTTTTGGAATTTTTATAAAAATTCTAGACATTTCTGCTTACTTTCTCTGTGATTTTATTGTTTTAATTTTGCTCACTGACTTCTTAAGTGGAAGAATATCTTTCTTTCACTTTAAATTGTTATTATTTCAATTTTCAATATGAAAGAATCATTATTGTAAGTTTTGAACATTTTAATTTCTCCCTTTACAAATCTATTTTGCTCATTTTTCTAGTGATGGATGGAAACTTTTTAATTCCATTAGTAATGCATTTGAACTTACTAATAAGATTGTTGAAGCTGAGAGATGCCTCAGCAAAGAAGATTGGCTGCTCTTCCAGAGGAGGCGAGTTTATTTCCTAGCACGCAAATGCTGGGACTTGCAACCATCTGTAACTCCATTTCTGAAAGACGGGTGACCCTCTTTGGCTTCTGAGGGCACCAGACATGCATGCAATGAACAAACATACATGCAAGCAGACACCCATACACAAAATATTTTTTTTTTTGGAAAACAAAATAAAAGATCTTCTAAGCCATGGGCTGATTTTGCATCCCACAGATGAAGGCTTTGTTTGTGTGCTTTGTTTTGTGGTTTTCTTTGTTTGTAACTAGATAGATGCAAGTCCAGTGGTTCTCTCTCGGGGCTTCTTGGGCACATCATAGGCGTCTTCTTTTTGCATCCTCACGTTCTAGTGTCCCCAGAGGGAGCAGCAGATATCAAATGGTGATGCCAGAGTTAGAAGAGCAATACATGCTAACTGGTTCATGAGCCAAACTCCAACCGCTTCACCCCAGAGAGGCACATCCAGACCTGCAGACAGGAGTCTGCCTTCCAGTGAACTGTTTGTGCTCATGACCTCAGTCTGCTTTGTCATGGCTTGCACACTGAAAAGTCCCTAGTCACTGAATCTCAACATTGGGCCTGAAAATAACCCTTACGCAAATGAAAATGCCCTGCACGACACGACAAAAATTAAGACCTTGTACTGTTAGCAAGGAACACTTACTCTTGTTCCTCTGAACTTGTCTGAAAAATATCAAAATACGTTCCAAAGTGATTGTGCTTATTTAAACTTACAACAGCAACACATGGGGCTGAGGGTTGTACTCTAACTTCTTTTGTCTTTTCTCTTTCTTCATTTATCTATTCCTTGTAGTGTGTTCTCGAATCATAATAAAATAAAATAAAACGCTTCCATAGCTCTGCAGTTAAAGAACTTTCACTCATAGCTCCCATCTTAGGAAGTGTGGAAACCACTTACTTCCTGGTGGTATATGACCACTGCCTCTCTTCAATGGAAAACAAACCTTCAGCTGCGTAGGAGCTCCATTCTGAGCCTTCCTTGCAGACAAATGGGGAATCTGACCGGTCGGGGAAGACTGTAGGTAGTGGAGATGCTGCCTAGTCTGCGCCCAAGTAAAGGGAATGAAGGACTTCCATCTTGCTGTCAAGAGATGAAGGACAGTAGCTGAAACAGCATCAGAGATCACAGCAGATGTCTGCAGAAAGAACAGAAGCCAGATACAATGCACATCTCCTGTACGGGCTCAAACCCCACTCCCAATACCGATTTTTCTCTTAGTTAGGATTTCTATTGACATGATAAAGCACTATGATCAAAAATAACTTGTGAAGGAAAAGGTTTATTTTATTTATACTTCCAGGAAACAGCCCATCACTGAAGAAAATGAGGCAGGAACTGAAGCAGACATCAAGGAGGAATGCTGCTTACTGGTTTTCTCTTCATAACTTGCTCAGCCTGCTTTCCTAGCGCAGTCAGGACCACCAGCTCGGTGACATCTGGGTCTTCCCTCATCAATCACCAAGAAAATGTACTACATGCTTGCTCACAGACCAGTCTGCTAGAGGCATGTTCTCAATTCATACTCCTTCTTCCCACATGACTCTAGTTGTGTCTAGTTGACGTAAAACTAGACAACAACTGACTATAGCTTATGGGAGACAAATGACTTCATGTCAGTTTTGGTAATATCTGAAACAACTTTATTAAACCCTGTTTCTATCACCTGCCTACTACGTGGTCAAAACTACCATGCAATTGTGTGTGGGTCTCAAATGCTTCACGATTTGGGACATTCATATCTATTTCATGCTCATGTGACATGGGTTGTGTCCCTAGAGAGTGAACCCTAAAATTTTGTTTTCTCATCCTTAAAATGTACTCCTAAACATTTGTCTAGGTACATAGTATGAATAACACGCTGGGGTTTTTTCATGCGATTGGAAATTCAAAGAGAAACAGGAAGAGTCCGCTATAATACTGAAGTTTATCATCCTCTTAATTATATGAAATTCAAAAGCTCTGCATCAATTTCTACAAGTGTGTATGAGTTTAAAAATGAAGTATGTTGGGAGAGGGGAGGAACTTGAACTTCCCACAGGGCAGGAAACCCTGACTGCTCTTAGGACTGGAGAGGGAGGAGGAGAGGGAGTGAGGGGGAGGAGGAGAGGGAGTGGGGGGGAATGGGAGGGTATGGGGAGGAGGGGAGGACGTAAAAATTTTTATAAACAAATAAATTAATTAAAAAAAATTTAAAAAAATGAAGTATGTTATCTTGTGACAGCTGATGTTTCTCTAAAGGATCTGAAGTGATCTCTTTTTGGCCTGGCTTCTCCAGGGCAAATGGTGGAAGCTCTCTGAAGTCAGCAGGAAAGATTTGCATGCTATGCACTTTCTCTTCTGAGAATACCCATCCCTGCCCTCCTTCTGATTGGTCCTCAGCATGGAGGAGCCAGGATGTGGACTGACAGTCAGTTTCTGCTCTCAGACAAGTTATTTCAGTTCTGAAACTGAGACTTAACTTGTTCAAAGAAAAGCTATGAAGTCAAATGACTGTCACTTTGCAGGTGATGATGAAACCCAAGCCTATCCAATACATTTTAGACAAGTATGGGCATTTACTTTGTCTCCCTCATGATTCTGCTAGGGGCATTTTGCTTTGTTCTAGCCTCTTTTCCCACCCATTCAGTGACTAGGGAGGATCAGTTTCCCTCTGTAAGCTATAGCTTTGTCAAGTTCAAACCCACTCTAAAGTCTTCCTTCATGCTCAAGTGGCTACCAAATTGTTCCAGTACTGCAGACACAGCATGATCTAGCTCACCTCAAGAGCTCCCCCAATTCTTTGCCATCACTTTTGTGAATCAAGCTCCACCTTCTTCCAATCATACCAATCAATTGGATGAATGCAAGTTTGATCATGACCTCATTCTACAGCAATCTGGAATCCAGAGTCAGCCATATTCTCTTACTCCCCTTTCTGCTTTCTCTCCTCAACTTTTATGCCACCTTTGGTTCACAATGCTTTTATTTCTGCTTTATTGTCCTCATCCTAAGATTGTACCTGCCACTTCCATCCTAAAGACCACCCAACCAAAAATGTACATCTTTGCACCCTAAGTCCTATTCTGAAGGCTATGGGTCCCTCCAATGAATCCAGAATCATCTGGCCCCAGTCTTCTTGTTGGTAGTCTTCTTGTCTATAACACTGAGGTTCTTATAGAATGCATCCATTTTCTCTGAACCCAGAACCCATGACCACGGACATTCTATCAAGTTTGGGACTTGTCTTCCTGACATGGAGCTTGTGTCTGTCAAACTGTGCCTTACCTGCCCTGATCTGTGTTCCTGAAGACACAGCATGGTGGGTAATTCCCAAAGCTTAGAGATGCTTCTTGGATGGATGCATCTATTAGAATGAAAGGCACTTTATTTATATGTTTCTATATATTGCTAAAGGGCATAGCAAATCTGAGTGCATGGAAACCCCTCATGAGGATGAAAGAAGATCTCATAAATTGGTAATTTTCCTGTGCTGTGACTAGTAGATGTAGCTCATTCAAGATGCCATGGCATTAGTTTTAAAATTAAAGGTCTTAATTCTAAAGATCAAATGAAAAATTCAACATGAGAAATAATTGTTTTTTTAAAAATAAACAATAATAGGAAAAAGAAAGAAAGAGAAAGTGGGGGAAGGGAGGAAGAAAGGACAGAAGGAAAGAAGCAAAGAAGAAAGGAAGGAAGGAAAGAAGGGGAAAGAAAAGAAACCTTAGTAAACAGAACAGAAGAAGGAATCCACAGTCCATTCTGGAGGACTCAGAGCCCCAATTAGGGAGTACTCTGTTCTCAGCGTAGAGTGCAGCTGAAGCACAGCAAATATCAGGAAAAAAGCCTAAGAAAATTCATACCCAGTTATTCAGGATATCAGATAAATTACAGAGGTTGGGGTAGAGGTTTGGAGTCAGGAGAGAAATGAAAGTGTGAAAAATAAGGGGAAAAAAAGCAAGACTAAAATCTTAAGGGACACTAGACACATCACTTACAGTGTAAGCAAACAGAAATCCTGGCATGAATATGCCACCCAATCCTCTTCCTTTGGATTGGACTAGAACAATAGCAAGGGGTTATTCTAGGAAGAACCCTGCTGGGTGGGTGGCCAGGTAGCTCTATAAACAAATTACATTTCAGTGTGGCCCATCTTACAAACCAAAGGCAAGCATCATAGGACTACTCTCCGAGTCCTGGCATGAAGAAAACCTCTAGCTAAAAAGCCAAAACTGAGTCAGAACTGTGAGTCAGTATTAAACCCAGTGGGAATGTGGTCTGAGCCACAGACATCAGTGAAACTGGCCCTTCCATTGAGGGATAAGCAGTGGCAAGAAGTTCAAGGTGCCTAGCACTAAGACATGTTGGGTAGAGGACATGCCCACAGACCTCTCCAGTATCTGAAAGATGAGTTATTGTGCCCACTGCCGGGCCCACAAACACACCCACTGTTCTAAGTTTAAAAAAAATGTCATACCAAACAAGTTCATGCTTCATCCTCATTGGAAGACACCAACTCAAATAACCAAAGAAGCAAAACCAAGATGTTTTAGAGACAGGATATGATTGCTTCAAAAATTAGTAATTTCACAATAATGGATTCCAATGAGCATGAATTAGGCTAAATCCTAGACAAAGAAGTCGAAAGAATGACTACAAAAATATTCAGTATGATCAAAAGGAGACAAAAAGAAACTCCTAAATGAATTCAAAGAGAATAAAAATTCAAAGCTAGATGAAATAATGAAGTCAATACCGGATATAAAAGAGAAATTCACTGAAGAGCAATTTTTAAAAATCAGATTTAAAATTTGGAAATGTAAAACTCAAGAAATGAAATCATAAGCTCAATTCAAAGCCTTCCTAATAGAATAGATCAAGTAAAGATGGAAGATGAGAGCTGGAAGACAAGGTAGAAGAACTGCAGCATTCGGACACTAACATAAACTATTAAATATGGACAGAATGTGGAATGTGCTTGGCCTCCATGGAAAGAACAGATTTACAAACCATAGGCATAGAAGAAGGGAAAGAAGAACAAGACACAGTTATAAAAATGTATTTAACAAAATAATGTCAGAAATTTATCAAATATAGAATGAGAGATGATAAGAGACATTTAGAAAGCCCCCCCAAACCAGAGAAGACACTTCCACATGAGTCCACAATCAAAACATTGAGCAGACATAAAGTCACACTGAAAACTGCAAGATGGAAGTCGCATACAAAGACAAACCTACCAGAACAAGCCCATAGCAGATTCCTAAACAGAAACTAGAATTTAGGAGAGCATAGAAAAAAATGTATTTAGAATTCTGAGAAGTAACAACTGTCAGAAAATGTTATGATATTCAGCAAAGCTAACCTTTGTAATTGAGGAAAAAGAAAATATATTTCCATGACACATAAACCAAAGAAGGCATGATTGGAAACCCACAACATATATGAAGGCGTTTTGTACATCAAAGAGAAGAAACGCAACATGAAGCCACAGGAAAGGCTGACCCGCACCTGAGAGTGGGTCATCAGCTGTATTTTATCTCACCATTCATAGCCTTTAAGGTCAGCAGTGGAATACAAAAGCATAACAAAACCAAAACTTGGCAGGAATGAGTGTATGCCTTACACTAACTTTTAATGGTAAGAGACACAATTCTTCAATCAAATGGCATAGATGAACATGTTGGAAACACAAGAGCCACCTATTTGTTGCCTACAAGCAACATTGCTTGCTGAAGAAAAACACAATTCTGGTATAAATGTATAAAGAAAGATTTCCCAAACAAATAGAACGAGAAAACTAGGAAATGTAGCAATCCTGATATCTAAAAATAATACATTTCAAACACAAATTAATTAGAAAATATAGAAGAGTTCACTTCATATTAATTAATAGAATCATCTAACATACACACACACACACCCCAAATATCAATACACAGAACTTCATAAAACAGCATTAATGGAGGCAAAGAAATATATTGACCCCAAGACAGTAATGATGGTAACTTCAATAATCCATCTTCAACAATATACATGTCACCCATATTAAGAAAAAACACAAAGAAATATCAGAATTAATGACATTGCAGATAATGGATTTAACAGGCATCTACAGAATATTGCACACAAACACTTGGGCATATACATTCTCCTCAACAGTCCACAGAACTTTCTCTAAACTAAGGTTCAATTTAGGACATAAAGTAAGTTTTAGCAAGTATGAAAACACTGAAATAATTTCTTTTCTGCCTCATTAACATGGAATAGAAGTAAAAATCAAGAGATGGAGAAATTTCAAAATATTTATGAACTCCTGGATATGATTAGCACTACTGAATAATGGTTGTAGGAGAAATCAGGAAGGAAATGGAAAAACTTCCTGAACTTTAATATAAAGGAAAACATTTATGTTGTGGGATATAGTGAAAGAAATTATAAATATGGAAATTTATAGCTATAAAAAAGAAATTTAAAAATCGAAGAGATCTTCAATAACTTAACGATACCTTCAGGTCTTTGAAAATCAGCAGAAACAGGAAATAGAAATGACTGGGGCACAAATATAAGAGAACAGTACAAAGAGTGAGGGAAGCAAAGACTTGGCTCTTTGGAAAGTTGAGAATGACAGCTAACCAAGAGAAAGAATTAACACCTCAGTTTAAAAACTAGAGAGAAGGAAAACTACAGAAAGCAGTGAAACTCAGAGGATAAGTAGGCCGTATTTTGAAAAAACCTATATCAAATAATTATTTGTTTAGGACTGAGATTCCACCAGCTTTCCCCACCCCCCTTTATATTAACGTATGTATTGGTATTGTCCTCATTCAGGTCTTATTTAGGCAGCTATATTGATGAGGCAGTTTCTTGGAAACTAAACCACACAGCAAACTTCTGCTCTTCCAGCTCTTCTGCCTTCCCTACCCCTCTTCTGCTATGATCCTTGAGCTTTAGGCGTAGGAACTGGGTTGAAGGTAAATTAGTTGGAGCTTCCGACCACATAGTTTCTAGTTTTCTGCATTTTGATTAGTTTTGCTTTTCTATAATAGTTTTATTCAGTTGCAAAGGAACATGTTTACTTGATAAAGGGTGAGACCTATACTTATCTGTAGGTATCAGGAAAATATTGAGAATATAGTAATTATACTGGTTAAGTAAAGAGTCAATTAAAAGTTCTCCTCCAAATCCCATGATTTCACTAGTCCTGGGTAGTTGTTTGAGTTTCCAATACCAGGCATGATTTCCCTCTTGTTGAATGGGCCTTGTGTCCAATTAGAGAGCTATTGGTTACCACTAGGCTATCACGCAATAAAGTAATACTGGTAGTGCAGGAAACCGTCTTCCTTAGTGAAGAGTTCTCAGATTGGTTATCCAGTACCAAATAGTCAGCCCTGAAATTATATACGTACAAGTAACATAATACAGACTGAACAGGTTGAATTTCTGTGTTTAGGTGTACTCATGCATGCACACATGCACATACACCAAAACCAATTCAAGAGGACATAAACAACTTACTTCTAAAAGCAACATACTGCGGAGGCAACAACATCTCCTAAGTGGGAAGATGCGAGTCCCAATTAGACAGACTATGAAACTCTACCAGACTATTAAAGAGAATTACTATCAGTGCTCCTCAAACCATTCCATAAAACAGAAAGAGGAGGAACTCTTCCATTCTAAGTCTGCAAAGTCAGATAAAGAAACTTGGTAGGGACAAAGCCACAGAGAACATTGTAGGCTCATCTCTTTGACAAGCATAGACATAAAAACACTCAGTAAAATTCTTACAAGCAAAATTCCACTACACGTTAAAATTATAATTCATCATAATCAAGTTAGTTTCTTTGTAGGAATTGAGAATGATACAAAATCTGTAAATTAATGTGATACAGCATATAAAGCATTTTGAAGTCACATGGTTATCTCAATAGATGCAAGAAAGTCCTCTAACGAGACCCAACATGTCTTCATGATGGGAACTCTAAAGAAAATGGGTACATCTGGAAGAAACATCAGCATAATGAAGCCTACCTGTGACAAACCTATGCCCAACAGTGTCCTGAAGTGTTCTCACTGTAATCGGGGATAAGGCAAAGGTATCCACTTTCTCAGCTCATGTTCCACACAGTGCTTGAAGCCTTAACTTGGGCAACAAGGTGGTACAGAAAGAAATACAATGAACACAAGTTGGAAATAGAAACTAAGCTATCTTTATTGCAGACAACATGCTCTTATATATAAGATCCTGAAGACTACACCGAAAAACTCATGGAATTGATAAATATTTTCACGTTCAGCCAAGTAGAAGAATAAAATAATCAACAAAAAACTGCAATCAAACAAACAAAATTCTACTTCATTCAGAGTCCATTTCATGCCACTCGAAATGACTGGCAGCAAGAAAACAAGAAATGCTAATCAGAGTGCACGGTGAAGGGAGGGTGGATGAATCCTTATACACTGAGGGTGGGAATGTAAATTTGTTCAGCCAAAGTATCAAGGTTTCTAGAAAATACTAAGGTAGAACTACCATATGTCATTCCAGAGTATAAACCAAAGAACTGTAAGTCAATATGCTACAGTCATGCATATATAGTCACACCTACTGAAACATTATTCCCTGGTGTAGTCATTAAGGTTGTACTATATCATACCGTGTATGCTTTAGAACATGGGGAAAGCAAATGGAACAGAGTAAAGTCCCATCAAATCCTACTTGTCTGGAAAATTATTCACAGAAGTTCTTTGAAGCTTTTACTCCATACTTCCATCCCATGGTCTACTTTCCAGAAAGATCTTTTCATGGTTTGAACCATGCAGTTCTAGCTTCTTTCTCTCTCTTGCTCTGGCTCTCCTTCTCCCTCTTCCCCTCCTGTTTTTCTTTTGGGGTGGAAGCAGCAGTAATTTTTGTTATCGATATTATATTTTAGAGTTAGTGACAGGCCTTGTACAATTTCCCAAAGTGTCCATAGTTCTTAGTAGCTTTTCATCTAATGGTTGCCTATTAATCTGTTTAAGTTCCCTTTTCACAACGCTGTTGACAATTGTGGGATCTATTGTAATAGTGTAAATAGAAGTGTTACATTTCTGCCATTATTCAATCTGATAATTATTTTTAAAATTTTTCAATACATGAATATAGAAAATTTTGCATGGAGGTTGAAATGTCCCACACTTAAATGGAAACAGCCAGTAGACCATGATATTCACAGGTGGAAGGTAAGCACTTAGATGCTAGATTTCCTTTTGGAAATGGTCCTGAAGATAGCTGTGCCCTATAATGCTGAATTGGATGTCTGCCATCACCTGAAATTTCTTTTAAACCTGATCCACTGTCTGCAGTCACTATCCCTTGTCTTCCAATGAGTTATCTCTCTTTCATCATCTTCTTACTGTCATTGCCAAAGTTGTTGGCTTTTTTCTCCTCCTAAGGAGTGTGATATGGAGGATGAAGGAATTGAGGGGCAAGACTTTCCCTAGGGTAACTCTACATAACTCATAAGTTTGACCACCAGAGTCCTTCAGATAGACAAAAGTGAGTCTCTTCTCGGTCAGACCATGGGGCTTGTTACCCAGAGCAGGGCAGAGAGTGTGGGAATCACTGTGCTTGCACTGGCTTCCAGGCACTGCACCCTAGGGCAAGATGTGGCCTCTCTTTATTAGGTCTCTTGATGCACCACTGAAAGACCCTAATTTCTAGGGTTCAGGAAGAATCCCTCAGACTCAATAAGCCACGCCAATGGATGCAAACAACAAGAGGATTCTTTATTGTTGAAAGTGCCAACAGATGACTCAGTACTCCTGGTTCTCCCATGAGACTGAGCCCCCCTGAGTATTTTTCCAGCAAGCATTTATAGGGTCTCAGCGTTACATAATGGGGAAGTATAGCAACAGCAACACCATTGGTCAGCTCAAATTAACATATGGGGTGGGTCAATATCAGGACAAAAACAAGTCTAGATTATGCCAGTTTCAACCAGTTTCTGTCCCCTCAGGTTTCAATACACAAAGGACTAGGTGTTTTTCTCAAGACTGCTTCTGCTGCCCACAGATACCCTGTTTTTACCCCCTTGGCAGGTGCAACCGGTCTCAAGGTTGCTTCTGCTGCCCACAGATATCCTGCTTTGCCCTGGCCTTGTTGATCATAAAAACATCTTAAGTTGGAGACTAGGGTTGGGCTCTTTTATCACCTCTCTCCATCATTACCCATGATGCACTGCCTCTCTCCATCATTACCCCGATGCACTATCTCCCCATTATTACCCCCATGCACCATCTCTCTGGAAACCACTACTCTGAAAGAGAGAGTGTGCATTGGGTGAGGCATCAGGCTATGGGATTGTCTTATGTGGCCAGCTTCAGAAACAAGCCTGTGTTTAGGGCAAAAAAACACATAAGCCAGGGGAATTCTGGCTCACTTGGCAAGACATACAGATGTACAAGGACTCTCTGGCATGTTGTCTTTGGACCTGGCTTGGAAAACTTTTCAGATAATTTGTTGTCAGATACCATGACTGTTTTCACTTTGTGGGATATTTCTTGTAATTGTTATGAATGGACCACAGTTGTCTGACTTCTCTGACTGCAGGCCTCCATTCCTTTGAAAAGCACGCATCAATCCTTCCAGATGAGGTAGAGTTGAGTAGTGTCTTATCTGTCTCTCCCTGGACCCCACTCACAGACATGCAGGAGCTAGGAGAGCACCACTGAGGAGCTCAAGCTAGAGAGGAAGAAAGGGAGACCAGGAGACACATCACTGAGCTGAACATGCAAACCCAATTCAGATGGTTTCAGAAGAGGGCAGGGCATCATAAACTTTTTTATTTTCTTTTGTTATTGTTTTGTTTTGTTTTTTGAAACAGAGTTTCATTGTGTAGCCCTTGCTAACTTGAAACTCACTCTATAGACCAACCTGGCCTTGAACTCATAGAGATTCACCTGCCTCTGCTGAGTGCTGTAATTAAAGGTGTTCACCACTACTGTCCACCTTATTTTCTTGTTCTTTTCGTTGTTGTTTTGTTTTGTTTTAGTTTTACTTATTTATTTTTATTTTGTGTTCATTGATTAGTGTTTTGTTGGCATGAATGTCTGTGAGGATGTCAGATCCTCTGGAGCTGGAGTTACAGGCAGTTGTGAGCTACCATGTGAGTGCTGGGAATTGAACCTGGGTCCTCTGGAAGAACAATCAATGCTCTTTACTGTTGAGCCATCTCTCTAACTCCTATTTTCTTGTTTTTAATCATTAAGAACATTTTAGATGAGGAAGTTGAGGATCAGAACATAGCTTCACTTGGGATTACATTCTGCAAACTAAGCACAGAACCCTTCTAGAAAGTCCAGGAAGGACACCTTCATGTTCTATCCAACTTTGGGATCACTGGGAAAGTTTACCAGTGAAAGACATGGCTTCTGAAGGCCTGTGACCGTGTGACAGACAGCCATTGGAGGAAATAAGTGTGGGCCCAATGGGCCCAAGGAAGTGCTTGGGCAGGACACTAGACAGACTTGCTCCTCTCTAGTTTACCATTAGCTTCTTTACAATTGATGTAAGTATCCACTCTTCCTCCAGACAGGTTATTAACAAATTGTCATAGGGAAGTGGGGAACAGGTAACTGGCCTTCTTGCAGTGTATTTCTCCGGCAATCTCACCCCTTCCCTCAGCTCTCTCTCTCCCACATCCATGCCCTGCCTGACACCTGACTTCTGATTGTGACCATTTAAGATTGTAGTCTTTGCCATCAACAACTCTGCTCCTTGGAAATCTTTTAAGACAAATGACAAATACTTTCACTCTGAAGAAGAAAGCCTGGACTCATATTCACAAAGGATCCGGTTTTAATACTTTCGTTTGGTGCAACTGACTTTCTTTCCTGTTTGAGAGACTGTCTTACAAAACAGGCTACTCAGTGGCATTCAAGAGGTTCGGTCAGCATAAAAGGGTGGTGATACAACACTGAGCCACATCGGGTGTCTTGCTAAAGGACATCAGCTCCTTAGAATGTCATGGACTATGCTAAGGTAGTAAATGCATTTGAAAAGGCAATGTTTAACTGAAGACTCACAGATGCTGATGCAAGCCTGGGTGAGCTATAGGTACACACCATGTATTTTACTCTCTATTAAACTAGATATTTATATATTAGCAAATTTTGCAGGTGTGTAAAGCCACTCACTAGCCCATAAACTAGGAGCAGAATGCAGGACTCATCTAAATTTGATTTTGGGATTTCGACAAAGGATCCTTGTGGTTAGCTAGGCAGGCCATGAATTCTCAGGATTCTCCAGAGTTCCCAGTGGACAGATGTCTCTCTACCCCCTAAAAAGGTCTGTGTATTAATCACATGATTACCCATAGTTTTAATCCCATTATGAACATCTGTGGCAGGCAGAGGGAGCAAGGAATTGAAACCCCATGTCTTGCGAATGTCCTGTTAAGCTCAGGATAATTTCACAGGACACAGACAGGGGATAAGTACCTTATGCTGACTCTGTCAGTACAAACTTCTCAATGGAAGCAAAATAATGCTTGTTCAGCCATGAGAGACACTGGAAATAAATTAGTTATGTTATGCCATGAAGAACAAACCAAATAATGAACGGACACTTGAAAGAAATCCCACACTAGCTCAGAAATGAGGAATAGATAGTTATTTATTTAGGGGTAAACTCACAAATCAGAATCTTCTGCTTGAACAGTCGAATCCCACAGTCTAACAGTCTGAATGAGCAGTCAGCGGAAAGGAGGAAAAAAAAGGGGCAGACGCGTATATAGTATAAGAGGTCATGCCCCAGTTGGCGGATAATCACAAGCTGCAAGTCTTCCTATAGCACCTCCCCCTTTTGTTTAAATAAGAGTGTTTGAAGCCTAATACAAAATTGTATACAATAAGAACAATTATCCTATCCTAACTAGTCTTGTATAACAAATAACTTGGCTAAGTCATGAGAGGAAAGTAACTACAATTAGTCTTCAACCCCATCGAAGATCCGAGAAGGGAAATAATATTACTTGAGTAAGTAGGAAGTGCAATCAAACAACTTCCAAAATGTGCAACAAATGACAGAGACAACTGGCTATCACTCAAAGTCTCATTTGCAACGTTGAAGCAACCAACTTTGGCTAAGACCTAGAATAACTGACAGACTATTTTCAAAGGCAAGAAATTTTTCAAAACTGTCTTACCCTGGCTTGGCAAAGTTGACAGTCCTGCTTATCCATTTCTGGATACCATGTATTTTGTCAGTGGTTGAGGCATGGGCATTTCTTTGCCCACAGACCAGTTTTTGCCAAGAAGAAAACAAGCTCCAAGTGGAGAGTCTTTGGTGCTCAACATTTTCTTGGAATAGATCGGTGTTGTCAGGAGCAATTGTGTCTAACTTCAACAGAACTCTAAGTTATTTTAATGCCACTTTTTACAGCTCCTTGAAGTGGTTGAAGATTATCTATCTATGCGGAATATAATCTCTACGTATCTAAAGAATTTGATTAGTCTAACTATAAGTATGACAAAAATAGATGACTATTGATCTATAATTCTTAGTAGCTATATAACTTAAATACTAAGACAATAAACAATTGTGGGCAAAGACCTCCAACTGTAAACAATATATAAGTATCTTGATCAGAGGTAGAAATGTACACTACAATACAATAAATTGATATCAATATATAAAAAATGTTTTAAGCAGAGATAGAAACATGTATGCATACAAGATTCAGTATAATTTAACTTTGTATCTATATGCAAAAATCTATACCAATATAATTGCTCACAAGTATAATATAAATAACTCACAAGTATTCACTCTATTACTCACTATTATTATTAGTGTTAGTAAGCTCATACCAATCTATTATCCCATCCAATTTTTTTTCTTTTTTAAAAAAAGATCTCTGAGCTTATAAAATTCCCCCAACCCCCAACTGTATACCAATTATAATCACCCCTAAATGATGTCCCTAATCCTGAGGACAAACTTTGTTTGGAGAGGGGACGTCATCTTCTAGAATTACTTCTAGCTGTCGTGGGGACGTCATTCTTTCTATGGAATCTTGTGAAAGCAAAATGATGATGAAGTTCCAAGATTAATGCCTGATATGATTGCAACAGTCTCTGAGTATTTGGTGGAGGTCTGGCCATAACATTGTTAAAAAATAATGTACCATTTTACCTAATCAAGATGGAATCATCTTAAGCTGCTGGTATCCAAAACAGGCCTTGGAGTAGTGCTATCAGTATCATGATGTCATTATCAACCAGGCGGAGTTGTTGTTGTGGGGCCCCATCTTCTTCCTGGAAACTTCAAAGATTACTGCAGGAAAATAGATTGTTCATTGTGGAAAACTTAAGCACTATTTATATAGACATATACAGACATATATATTCAATAAAAGATACAATAAAGACAAAAATAGGTATGAAGAAAAGTAAAAATTTTTTTCTAAATAGTTTTTTCTTACTGTCCCATGTCATGACTCCTAACATAAGACAGAAATGCTGGGTTTTTCTTATAACAACATGATTGGATTTAAGGAAGGACAGAGCCATTGTCTGACTCCAAAACCAGCTCTACATATTCATATATGTGTGTGTGTATGTATTAATAATTTGTGCTTATGGATTATATTCGATTTTTTGATGATTGTTATTGGATAGTTATTTTTCTATCTGTCAGTATTTAAACATCCATGGTCTGTTGAATTTTTAAAGATGGGTTGTAACATGTGGGGCCGGCTTGTTGGGCTTGTTCTGTCCCTCCCAGTACTCCACAGCTGGCAAACCCCAAACAAAATCACACACAGGACTCCATAAGATTATAAACTGATTGGCCCATTAGCTCAAGCTTCTTGTTAACTAATTCTTACATCTTACAGTAACCCATAATTCTTGTCTGTGTTAGCCATGTGGCTCAATACCTTTTTCAGCTGTCAGTTCACATGTTGCTTCTTCGGTGATCTGGGCAGGAATGACAGACGAAGCTTCCTGCTTCCTAGAATTCTCTTGTTCTCATCGCATCACCTCTACTTCCTGTCTGGTATTCCTGCCTATACTTCCTGCCTGGCCAATCAGCATTTTATTAAAATATATGATTGACAGAATACAGATAATTCTCATGCACCAATGGGTGTTTTCCTGCAAAGGCAAGAACAAAACCCTGCCCCTATCCTATATGCTTTCCTTACCACCTGTATGGCTATCATTATTGTGGATGAGCTGTCATTTATCCTTTCAAGAGGTTTCTTCTCTTCAAACCAAATCTTTATTAATTTTGATGGTATCCATAATTTTTTCTCCTGTGGAAACAAGACTAAAACCTCTTCCCCAACATAGCACATCTCCTGGCTTCCATTGTGAGGTCAGCACATCCTTGAAATAAACCCGTTGATTTAATTTAGAAGACTTTTTATTATCCAGTATCTTTCTGCTGCTGTTGTCCCTTTTTCATTAGCGTTAAGAAAATTTAAGGTTAATAAAGCATTATGTAATCTATTTCTGGGGGGCATTTTCCACCCCTTTTTGTTTATTTAACATATCCTTTATAGTTCGATTTGATCTTTCTATAACAGCTTGACCTGTAAGATTGTGTGGTATACCTGTAACATGCTTAATATTATAATAAGCAAAAAAAAAATGTTTCATTTTTTTAGAGACATATGCTGGACCATTACCTGCCTTTATTCGTGCAGGCATACTCATGATGGCCATAACTTTTAATAGATGTGTGATTACTGAATCAGCCTTTCCTGAGCTTAAAGCAGTTGTCAACTGAAAGCCTGAATAAGTGTCAATGGTGTGGTGTATGCATTTTAATTTTCTAAATTCTGCAAAGTGGAACACATCCATCTGCCAGATTTCACTCCTTTAAGTACCCTTTGGGTTAGGCCCTGCAGGTAGCAGTGTTTGGTTATAGAAAGAGCAAGTAGGGCATCTCTTTATAATTTTCTTAGCTTGTTGTCATGTAATAGAAAACTCTTTCTTTAAACCTTGGCTATTGAAGTGATGTTTTCTATGAAATGCTGAGACCTGCAATACACTTCCAATCAATAATTGATCAATTTCTGTATTACCTTGTGCTAGAGAACCTGGTACACCGTATGGGATCGGATGTGTGCTATGTATATAGGAAAAAGCCTATTTCTGATTATGTCTTGCACCTGGATAAATAATGAAGTCAATTTTGTATCATCTGGTATAAATTCAGTGGTTTCAATATGCAAGATAACTCTTTTTGCATATTGTGAATCAGTAACTATATTAAGGTTCTTTAAAATCTCTTAGCACCATGAGATTAGCTATAATTTTGCCTTCTGCACAGAATTATAAGGGATTTGTTCCACCTTACTTATTCCTTCTGATTTGTAACCTGCCTTCCCTGATTTATTTGTATCAGTATAAAATGTACAGGCTCCAGTTATTGAAACATCATGTACAATTTGAGGAAGAATCCAAGAAGTTCTCTTTATAAGGTTAAGTCTACTGCTTTTGGAATAGTTGCTATTAATTTCTCCAAAAAAAAATTAGCACAAGCTTTTTGTCATTGTTCATTGTCTTTCCATAACTTTTTTATTTCATCAGTAGTGAAAGGCACTATGATTTCTGCTGGGTCTATACCTGCTAATTGACGAAATCTCAATTTACCTTTTATAATTAATTTAGAGACTTTTTCCATATAAGTTTTTAATTTTTTACTTGGTTTATGTGGTTAAAAAAGATCTATTCTAAAATAATATCATCTGTTTGAATTAAAATTCCTGTAGGAGAAATTCTGGAAGGCAATATGACTAGAATACAACTAAGATTTGGATTCACCCTATGCACATGTGCCTCTTGTAAGTTTTCCTCAACAATTGTCAATTTCTTTCTGCTTCAGCTGTTAATTCTCTGGGATTATTTAAATATTTATCACCATCTAAAGTTTTGTTTAAATGAATTATTAGACCAGGTGTAATCCCAACAGCTGGTTGTAGACTGGAAATGTCTCCTAACAATCTTTGAAAGTCATTATCTTTTTCCATAAGATTAAATTCAAGTACGATTCTTTAGGGAAGCAATTTGTGATTTTGAATTTCACTAACTCCTAACTGGTGTGAAGAAAGATGGTACTCGTTGATTCTTTACCAATATTTTCATCGTGCGTTCACTCGTGCCCTCACCAATCCTTCACCGAGTAGATGGAAGCAGCACTCTAGATCCTTCATTCATTTCCGTTTCTTATCCAGCACTGGAGTGGAAAATGGCAGCCCACCATGCGCTTTCCATATGGCAGTACTCCATCGGTTCAGTTCTGCTGGAGAAAGGCGTGCAAAGGTTCTTTGTTAGAAAAATATATGCAAATGGCCTTTGTTCCAGCAAATTACAAACCTTAACAATAGACATGCAGATGTTGTCCAACTATAATGCTTTCCACAGTCCACTAAACCCTGGCCCCTACAAACCTTATTACACTTCATTTCGCTCTAAGCATTTCCATATGTCAGTGACAGCCCATCCAAACTCTGCTGTCACTCGGGTGAGAGACCTGGAATCCTACTGCAAAATGAAGATGGAAGTTACAGAAATAAATTCAATAAGCTAATGGATGTACACGTAGGGAAATATTGTTTCCCTCGAGAATTACGTCACTGAGGACAATGCTAATGGAGTAAGAGAAAAGGAAGAAGATTCAAGATGCTTACTTACGTGAGTGGTAACAATTTAAGAATGTGATTTACTTCATGTATGCATACAGTTTCCCTATCATCTTCTGAAACATACCTACCACCAACAGAAGCCTGGAGTAAGTGAGCACACCCAGTGTTTAGATTGAAGAAAAATGGCTGATCCTGAGTCTGGGGGAGAGTCACAGGCAAAAACATTTTATATACAAAGGGCAGAAAATGCCCAGAGAAGCAGAGGCCCTTGAACTGGGCTTCTCTACAGGGCATAAGAAAATTATAAGAGAAATAATGACAGTAACAAAACTCTGAGTTTTAAAAAAGTTCAATCCACAGTGAAAATTACAGAGGAGGAGAAAATCCTCCCTACTATATGCATGTCAGATGATAAACATAACAGAAAGGTGCATCTTAAAAATTGGAACTGTGGACCATGAGTGGAATGACTGGTTGAAGAAAGGGTCTTCAACTTATGTTGAAAATCGTTGTAGGGGATTTGGAGAAAGGCAGTCTGCATTCTCTCAAAGTGTTGCTTCTAGACTGTAATCAAGCATCAGACTAAGTATCAGTAACCATCAGCAAAGAATAGAACTGTATCTCATGATATGAGACAAAGAGGGGCAGAGCTAGGTAGTATTTATGTAAGAAATGTAACTGTGATTCAATATTAACTGTGCTTGTGGAGAATGGACACATCCCAATGACAAGACGTTTGCAGACTACCTGACCTAAACGAAAGACGGTGTATCATTCTTGATACAATTCTGGTGAAATAATTGGCAAAAATTAATTACTGGTTTCCTTTTCATTCTTCTTTTCCTTCTCACTCTTCCCTTTCTTGGGGCAGCCCAGGCTAGCCTTGAAGTCATAGAGAGCTCTTCTTGTACCAGCCATTTAAGTGCTGAGATTACAGGTTTAGTTAATTACTGGTTCAGGACTGATACATACAAACAGATATTCTATCAGTGTTTATAATTTTCTGAAAAATATGTTTCTTAAATAAAACATAGATAAATGGGAGGGTGAAATCAATTTTCATAATATTCAGTTGAGTGTCTACTTTTGAGAGATTGAAGTAGGAGTCAAACATAGGCATAATGTCAGTGAAGGCAACAAAAATCGAATGCTTGACCAGTTACTTAATTGGGGGTAGTGTAGTGTACCAACGAAGTATAAAAGAGCACCTTGCTCTTCTTTTGAATTCTGCCTTTGCTTTTTCATGGCTAGATGATCCTGTGAGAACTGCTCTGTTTACTTTTAGCCTTGCCTAGTCCCTGTTTATATAAAACTGCATTTGAAGTTAAGAGACTACCATGATTAAAGCACAGGCATGTGAACAATAATTGAGATATTTCAGTGTGTCAAGTTAAAATTTAGTGGACCAGTGCTGTAGGGACAAAGTGCTGAGATAAAATGGCAACACAAACTCAGCCTAATAGCTAGGGTCAAAGTAGAGAAGAATGAAGTCCATTTAGAACTGTAGAATTATCTTGTTTGTGCCATGTTCCTGGCTGTTCATCTTTACTCCTCTTCAGTTGATACATAATTGGATAAATTTATTGTGGATAAATTGTTGGATGAATACTGAGAAGAAGTGCAGAGACAGTTTGGTGGGAGCTCTGTAAGTGAGCAATCTGCTTTGGTACTCCATATGTTCATGGGAAGGCTTCCTATTTTGTTCTTTTGAAAATACCAAATTTGGTTTGGTTTTATTTATCTTACAGGAAGATGTATAAAGCTATTAATTAAGGGAGATGAGTGGATGTTTGCACGTTTGCACAAGAAATATAAAATGTTATCGTCTTCCTAGCTGTACAACAGCTGTCTTGATCACTTTGTTGTGTCTTCAGCAAGTTCAGGCCCATGCTACTCAAATCAGTTCCCAAAGAAGGATTTGAAAGTGTCTTAAAAGTTGTCGTGTTGGAAATCAGTGTGACAGTTTCTCAGAAAATTTGGAATCAACCTATCACAAGGCCCAGCAATATCACTCTTGGGCATATACCCAAAGGATGCTCAACCATACTACAAGGACATTTGCTCAACTATGTACATAGCAGCATTATTCATAATAACCAGAACTTGTAAACAACCAAGATGACCCTCAACTAAAGAATGGAAAGAAAATGTGGTACATTTACACATTAGAGTACTACTCAGCAGAAAAAAAAATGACATCTTGAAATCTGCATGAAAATAGATGGCACTAGAAAAAACATCCTTGAGTGAGGTAACCAAGACCCAGAAAGATGAACATGGCCTGTACCCACTCATAGGTAAATACTAACTGTAGAACAAAGGATAAGGGGCCTATAGTCCATGACCCTAGAGAAGCTAAGTAACAAGGAGAACCCTTAAGAGAAGCATATATAGATCCTCTGGGGAAGAGGAAATAAACAAGATCTCCTAAGAAAATTTGGAATAGCTGGAGAAGGGAAGGCATAAGGGGAAAAGAAGGGGAAAAAGGAAGGAAGGAGGAAAACTAGAGGGAATGGGATGGTCGAGATGGGGGAAGGCCAGAGACAGAGAAAAAGACTTATCTTGATTGAGGGAAACATTATGGGACTAGCAAGAAACCTAGTAATAGAGAAATTCTGAGGAATTCACAAGGATGACCCTAGCTAAGGCCTTAAGTAATTGTGGAGAGGGCCATGTCCTGTAGTCGACTACTTCAAATGGCATCACAGGATCTTAATTCAGCAACTGATGGAAGAAGATGCAGAGAACCACAGCAGAGCATTGGGCTGAGCTTCCAAAGTCCAGTTGAAGAGAGGGAGGAGTGAGACTATGAGAAAAGAGGTCAAGACCGTGACAGAGATACCCTCTGAAACAGCTTACCTGAGCTAATGGAAGCCTTCCAATTAGTGAGGGAACTAGCATAGGACCAAAATAGGTCCTTTTAATGTGGGTGACAGTTGTATGGCTTGGGCAGACCATGGGGCCACTGGCAGTGAGATCAGGTTTTATTCCTGTGGCTTGTTCTGGCTTTTTAAAATCCATTCTTTCTGGAGGGATACCTTGCTCATCCTAAATATAGAGGGGAGGACTTTAGTCTTGCCTCAAAGCAATGTGCTAGACTTTGTTAACTCCCCTTGGAAAACCTTACCTTCTCTGAGGAGTGGGTCAGGGTAAAATGGGAGTGGGAGGATGGGAGGGAGTAGAAAATGGATTTGGCATGAAAATGAGAAAAGATAGTTTAAAAAGAAAGATTGTCCTGAAGACTCGTGATACCCGACTAGTTTGAGGGTCAGGTGTACAATTGAGCCTTGGCCCTTCAAAGGAGTCCAGTAGACTCATAAATGTATTAAATAGGTATATCTTCTTCACCAACCCAGTAAAGCAAGACAGAACATCACATACCTAAAGATCCAGCATGTAAAAGACAGGCAACACAAAAATTGAAGACATGGATTAAGAAGGACTCTAAACCCCAAAGGTGGGCCATGTGTAGCATGATTAATTTTACTTTTCTGATCCTTAGGCAAGCTTTATTCAAATACAAATGAAATACCACTTCATTTCTCCTTTTTGTCTAAAATTAAAAAAGAAGGCTACAACTAATATAAGAAAAACTATATACAATAAGTACAATAACTATATACAATATATACAGGCAATAAATACATCAACAATAGCTAGTCCATTTTCATTTGACAAATTAAAAAAAATACTCCATATCTATCCTATCTTGGTGAGCTCAAAGTCTTATATCTAATTTACTTTCTACCATAACTTGATTTCTGTGTCAGGTAAGCTAAGAAAGCTATAACTACCTAGTCTTCAACTTCCTCAGAGACCCAAAAAGGAAAGACCCAATATTAATTGAGTAAGTAGGAATTGTAGCCAAGCACTTCCAAAAAAGTGAGTAATGATGGAAAGAGTTGGCTGCCTGTACATTCACCCAAAGTTCCTCTGTAACACTGGGGCATCAATTTTCAGCCTACAGGCCTAGCATATCCAACAGATTTTTCTGTGAAGCAGAATATTCTGAAGGGCTATCTGTCCTTGTCTTGACAATGTTTGGCAGTCACTTTTTGTGTGTACTGCTTATCTAATTAGGACAGCATTCTGTCAACAGTCAAGGTAGGCATATTTTCTCACCCAGTGGCTTACTTTTGCCACAAAGAAAATAAACTCCATGCAGTTTTTTTTGATGCCCATTATCTTCTCTGAAATAGATTGGTGTTACCTGGAGCAGATATGTCTCATTGTCATAGAAAAGAGCCTAAGTTATTAAAACATCTCAAATGCCATATTCTGTAGATCTCTGAAGAGTTTGAAGATGGCATGTCTACCTAAAATATATATTTGTTTGATGTTGAAAACATATCTAATATGAGTATAAGTTCAATTATAATAGGTGACTAATTACTAACCCTGTACTCCCTTATTATCCTAAACAATTGGTAATAATAGCTTTCAAGGACTAGAAATTTGCATTAGATTGTTAAATGAGTTATATAGTTATAATACCTTGAACAAGAGTAGAAATATGATGTAGGAGAGTCATCTGTCTATTTGTTACTTTCATTGGTTAATAAAGAAACTGCCTTGGCTTTTGATAGGATGGCAGCTTAGATAGGTGGAGTAGACAGAACAAAATTGTGGGAGAAAGAAAGCAGAGGCAGTGAGCCGCCGCCATGAAGCTGCCAGGTCAGACATGCTGAATCTTTCCTGGTAAGCCATGACCTCGTGGTGACATACCGATTATTAGAAATGGGTTGAGTCAAGATGTGAGAGTTAGCCAATAAGAGGCTCAAATAATGGGCCAGGCAGTATTTAAAAGAATACAGTTTCCATGTAATTATTTCAGTGGTAATCTAGCTGGGATCCAGGCGGGAATGCAGCCCACAGCTCCTTTTTGCAAGAGAAATATATGCATGGTATGATTTAACAAAATTAATCTTAATATACAAAATTTGTATATGATATAAAAAGTCCAATCCAATGTAAAACATTTAAAGCTAGTAGTTGCTTTTAAAAAATAAATTCAGTAATCTACCCTTTTATCCTATCATAGCTATCCATTGTTTTTCAAAGCAAGAACCTTGAATCTAATTTCCTTTGTTTAGCTTTTTTCCTGACCATAATCCATAACAACTTGTAACCAACACACTAAGCAAAGAAAAACATCCATAGTCCAGCTTTTTGGGAATGTGGGTATAGTTTTCTAGGCTACTTCCTGCTGACTGGGGGCACTGATAATCTTATGAGGACCCAAAGAAAATTTAGACTTATAATTAAGTCCTGACTGGAGTATTTGGTGAGGCTGGATCATCTCAGCCAGCAGTCTTGAGGCTGCTCTGGATGTAGAGCTCACAGGAAACTGCAACAGAAACTACAATGCTTCAGATTCAACTCTAAAACATTGGATCATCTGGACCATCCACTTCTATTGGAGATTTTTCAGGGGTTCTCCCTTGATCAAATCTGATTTTTCTTAAACCAGAATGAATCCACAGCCTCTCACTTCCCGAGGAAACAAATGCAAAACCTCTCCTCCAAAGTAACATTTTTTTTAACTTAATGACCTTGTGACCCTTCTGCTATTAGTGAAGGCAGACCTCACCTATCCTTTTGTTATAGAGGCAGACCTTACCCAAACTTCCCAGAATGTTTATCCTGGACTCTCCCTCCCTAGACAGTTGTCTTTAGCTCCCAGTTAAACCCATTCTTAGGGAAGATTCAACATATATTTTATAGTCTAGTGACCTCTATGCTAATAGTCAGAGACTACATGAAATTTCAGACCTTTAGCTATATAGAACCCACCCTTGGGGCCATATGTATTTTGTAAAGGAGTACACAGTACTCCTTTCTAAGTAGTCATACATTAAGCTGCATTGTGCACCTGGATTGGAATGATTGCCACCTGGAAACCTTTCTCCAGATTGTACTGCGTTACATATGCTGACAATGACCTGCTTAGACTCCCTAAAGTCTGATCCAGGATGACAAAGTCAATTGGAACCAGTTTTTAACTCTCACCTCTTCAGGGATCACTGCCTGCATGGACACCTGCAGGGTTCCCCTCACTTTGAGGAGGATGGGAGAGAAGGTGGGAGCATTCTGGATTATTCCGGGTCCATTCTCATGACGACAACACAGCAAGCTGCCTCTCTGCTTTGTGTGCAGACACTCTGGACACCCCGAGGAGTTTGTCACAGAAGACCAAACCTTGCCTTGAAATCTCAATACAGCCATGGAAGATGAATACCTCTTTTAGTTCCTCACATCGTCTTGGTCTGGAGAATAAAACAAAATTTCATTCCTGCTTTGGGAGATCTCCAAGTGCCAGTAAGTAGACTCTCATGAGGGATAGGACCTGGGCAGGCTGTGATGGAAGTCTCCTCTTCAAGGCTGGGGAGGCTTCATGCTGATTGGCATCATCTGTCAATGCTTCCTTTCACAGGTCACCTTCTGGTTCCGTCTCCTGTGCTACCTGCATGGTCTTCTACACCCCCTCTCAGCAGCTGCGAGCTCCTTCACACATGCCTTGTGCCCTCTGTGGTGCATGCTCCACTCAGCTCTTCTAAGATGCCCCCGTTAACTAAGTCTGTGCTGCTTATGTGAATCCTTCATCTGCCCCATACTCATCCCTGGTGGAATGCAGTTGTCATTCCTCAAGCAAGATGGCCGGATCCTCCAGTGTAGAGCCCAACTGGGTACACGCAATCTGGAGGACTCAGCATAAAAAATACTAGTACAATTTTCACATATTCCTTCAGTCTGATGAAATCTCCAATGGCCTATGTGCCTTTAATGCCCAGGTACTGAGGTCTGATCATCTGGAGTCATCTGCAAAGTATAAAGTACATTAAACTGTGGTGGAGGCATAAGCTGCAAAATATGAAGCCAAGGGCATGGGGTGTGGCAGAGCTTTGTGAACAGATCCTCAGGACATACTTCAGAGAGGCTATCTTAAGAGTTGGACAAAAAGAAGAGAGCCAATGATGTCAAGGATTTATTCCTTTAAAAATGGGGGTTCATCTATGAATAAGGAACAATAAGGAGATGTGGAGTAGGAGAGAAGAGAGTATCACGTAAACTAAGTTCAGAGGCACATGAGCAAGCAACAGTGCCAGAGTGCCATGGATGAAGCTGCTGGAAGGGAGTGTAACAGCTAGTCACGGAGCAGGCGCCTCAGGGAAGGGGACTGTCACGGGAGCTGTGTGCCGTGGAGACATGGAGCAGCATTCCAGAGGCAGGATGAATGAAGACGTCTACCATGGAATGGAAGGTAGTGCCAGATACCCACCTCCTGCTTACCTGGGTGCTCACACAAGCCACTTGGAGCACCTGCCAGGTGCACCCTCATAGGTGTGTAGAGCCACTCCTGAAAACGGCAAAGCACAGTCAGTCCAGATCCCACCCAGACCCCACCCAACTCGCCCCTCCCTTGAGCTGACTGGAATCACCTTCTCAGCAGCATCCACTGTGTGGCACTGGGCTGGAGAGAAAAGCAGGAAGGACACATGGCCCTTAGGTTCCTACGTAAGAGGGCACTAGCTAAGGCCACCTGTAACTGTACACTCACGATGAGAAACCACCACACTGCTTTCCATTGATCTCCTCTCCCTGGCCACCCACCCACATCTCCAGGAATCTGCTCCCCACATGTATTACCAGACGAGATCAAGGACCTGATTTTTTCTTAAGGACACCATCATTGCTGTAGAAGGAGGCTAGCCAGGCCTTTCCCAGTCCTCGAACTCTCTTCCATGTAGACAGGGGAGCCCTAGTCTCACAACCAGTAGACGTAGACGTGGCTTCTCCCTCTCTCCTCAGGACAGCTTTGCCTCACTAACTCAATGCCATCGTGGCCATCCAGTGGATCACATGACTAACATGGCTGTCCTCTATCAAGGTTTAACTACCTTCTGCATCTCTGCGGCTTTAGAAGAGGCCATCCCTCTGCGTACAGTGTACCCCCAGCTAGAAGAGGCCATCCCTCTGTGCACACTGCACCCCCAGCTCCACATCCGCTAACCCACAACACTCAGGACAGTCTTACACAGCTTCCATGGCACCCTCTCTGCCGGTTCTTCACAGCTCAGGGTGTTCACTGCCTTCCATTCACATCATCAAAGCTGGCTTGGGTGACCCCTTTTGCACACAGTTCATTGCTGTTCCCAGAACTAGATTGATCTTTCTGGGAAACACTTACCATAGCACACGGCCTCTCACAAACAGACAACAGTCTCTCTGGTTAGGAGCAGTTTTTCATGTCATTAGACTCTGGTTCACAAGATCTGATAACAAGACAGATGTTGGATGCTGTTGTTCCGAGAATTGGAAGTGCCCAATGAGTTACCCTTCACTCACAGAAGTCATCATGAAAGCAGAGGTCCTGGAAAACTGTAGCAGGTCATAGAGAGGTCAAACGACTTACAAGTGCCCTGGTAGCCATATTCAAGGTGACTGCCACACCACCTAAGCGAACCCTGGGGCCCTTCCCAGTTCTCCCACCCCCACCTACTGAGGCCTTTCTGTGCATTTCCTGAATCATAGTTGGTAAAAGTGATCTTAGACGCCTTCCATGTGTATCTAATAGTCTTTGATTGGAAGCTGTGGTCCTGTAACAGCCTTCATTCTCGCTCCTCTTTCCCCTGCCCATCCACACTGGTCAAGTTTTGTTTGAATTTTGAAATGTTTGGGTTTTGTTGTTGTTGTTGTTTGTTTGTTTATAAGGGAGATTAATTGAAAATCTCCATTTATCCTAGGCTGGTCTGGAATTCATAATCCCCCTGCTTCAACTTCCCTATTGCTGGGATTGCAGGAGTGTAAAAATTTGTGTAAATCAGTTCGATTAACCATTTACAGTCCAACAAGGGCTTCTCTCTGCTGTGCAGGGTGTGTTTCTACAGTTCTTCCCCACAGCTACCTGCTTGCCTCTTAAGGATAGAAAGCTGCTGTTCAACTCTCTTCTGCTAGGGAACTGCATACTGCCAGCCTGTCTGCTTCTTTTCTGCCCAGGTGTGTGTGTGTGTGTGTGTGTGTGTGTGTATGCATGTGCCCACATGATGTGTGTGGGGGTGGGGTGAGCAGGCAAACATGCCACCAAATGTGTGGAGGTCAGAAAACAACTTTGTGGAGTTTAATCTTTCTAGTAACCTTTATGTGGGCTCTGAGGATCAAACTCAGGTCACCAGGCTTGTGTAACAAGTGTCTTGACCTCCTGAGTCATCTTGCCAGCTATGGTTTGCAATTCTAAATATATGAACGAGGAAATCCCCTCCACTCAGCTAGGTCATACATTTCTCTAAGACAGTGAATAAATGCTGCCTATTTGTTTTGATTTTGATTTTTTTGTTTTCCTTCTCCTTTTTGTTTATTTTGGGTGTTGTTTTGTTTTATTTTTGAGTATATTAGATAGGATGACTTTGGCCATTGATGGAGTCATTGGACTTCTTTCTATGATCCACCGCTCTGCGAAAGTGAACATTTATAAACTGGTGCTTGTGTTCCCAAGAGGCAGTGCAGCGTATGTGCGCTCTCCTATCATGTTGAGAACATGTGCAATTGAAGTGCATCCTATCAAGACACTCCGCCAAGGCCTGAAGTATGGACGACGCACCTATTCGGCTTTGCACTCTTGCACGAGACTGCCTTCAGAGGCATTTCCTTTGGTGACACGTGCCACTAGGTGCCAGTGTTGTTCTACCAAAATGACCCTCCAAAGCTACAGGTGGTCCTCACTTTTGGATGCCGGGTATCCTTCAAAAAGCTGACTTTAGAGAAACATTACAGGATCAGGTCCTATGGGGAAATAGACCATTGTAAACTCCCTATGCATAGGTGTGTGCAAAAGTTGAGGAAGGGAGGTACAGTGTTTATCAGCCTGGGTTAAAGCAATTCAGAGGTAAGAAGGAAGGAGATGCTCTTGTCACTGCAGACTAGGTACTACTGTTGTTCACTGAGCAAATGCCAAATGAACTCAAAGTTAACATCCAGTAACCTTACTGTAAAGCAACAGGTTCTCCCCAACTCTCTTCTTCCCTTCTTCCCTCTGTGCCTCCCACATTTCTCCCTCTTTCCTCTTCTTTTTTTCCCCTCTCTCCCTTCCTCATTCTCTCTCTCTTTTATTATGTTCCACTTTGAAGCTTTCCAGTAAAAATTTCCACGTACAGCAACTTATAGCGCAGGTGTGCTTGTTTCAACCTATCTTGCACCTGAATAAGTACATTAAAATGCATGGTCCAATTATAATCAATTAAAGGCAAGTTGATACCAAACTCAGCTTACTTGTGTTTCTAATAAATTCTTTGGCTGTGTGTTGAGCTTGTGTTGTGGTATGTATGGAACAGCCAGTGACCATGGCCTCTGAAAAATCAGTAACAGTATTGGTCACGCGAGATTAATAGCTCATGATCAATGCAATGTTGCCTTCCAGAATAGGTGAATGAAGGAGATTTGACACACACACACACGCACACGCACACACACACACACACACACACACAGAGAGAGAGAGAGAGAGAGAGAGAGAGAGAGAGAGAGAGAGAGACAGCAGACAACAATACCAAAATGATTTCTTGCATGTGTGTGAGCATATATATGAGAAATCACATGTCCTGAGTATTTTCTCCCTGGTTGGGAGATGAGACAGCTTAACATGCGTGAGATCCTTGTTTTGAGTGTTAGGAATATGAGAAGGGGGAGGAGAAGCAGAAGAGGAGAAGGAAGAGGAGGAAGCTGGAAGGGAAGGAGAAACAGAGAAAGGGAAGAAAAATGTTGAACCAAGAGGGCATGTGAGCTGTGAGAAGTGCTGAGAAGAACTGCACCCCACACCCTCCCTGGTCCCCACTGTGATGGACACCTGCAATGAAATTTACCTGGAACTGTGTCGTCTCTGAATGCACCAACTTGCTTAGGTATTTACTAGGTGTTGAAGGTCCTATCAGCATTTTCCAGCTTGAGATGGGGTTGTTTCGGGTATGTTCCCTATACTCCCAGATCTCTGTATTTAGAAAGACTCTCGGTGGCTGTCCCCTCCTCTATACTGCTGTTTCCCACAGTCCCCTCATCTCTGGACCTAAGAGGTAATAAACTTTGAAGGCTATGTCCTCCTGTTGGGGTCCTTCTCTGATCTTCCCTGGTCACCTTGGCGTTCCTTGATGACAATTGGAAGTGACAGAGTGCAAGGTCCCTGGCTGCTGCTGTGAGTGGGGCCTTTTCAGATCCTCTTAGCAGAAGTTTCAACAACCTCAGTTTATTAGAAGGGGAAGGGAGAGACCTGAGAACTGGGGTCAGAAAACACAGGCTGTGAGGGTTTGCTGGCACCAGGTGCAAAGAAATGATTGACTTCTGGTGGTTGGCCCTTTATTCTTGGGCCCAGAGAATGGAAAGCTTTCGGGCTAGGGTTTGCAATTGCATGAATGAATAGACTTAGCTTTATTCTGCTCTTCGTTGACAGAATAGGTGGGCAAGTTTGCGGGTCTAGTGCGATGTTTTGATGTGTGCATGATTTGTGTGATGACACCACTGCATTTGACAGGGAGTCGCACGGAGGAAAATGTCTCCTCTTTCTTCTTTAAGCTAATGGCAGCCACTAATGCATTTTAAATAAATTAGACAATTTCCCTTTCCAAAACTCATTAGAAAATGCATTAAAACCTCCATGGGCCCTTGGCCATTAGGATGTTAACTGAAATAACACTTGAGATATCTGTGCAAAACAATGAAGCTTGCATTCATTAAGTGATTTGTGAGTAGCCGGGGGTCATAGACATGTCCTCTTTAAGCCTTCCCGAGAAGATGAAAAACAAAGAATTTGAGCAGTTCTAAAAGTGAAGCCATCCTAACACAAACTCCAAGTTTAATCTGTGAAAAGACAAACTACAGATGAAAATTCCTTACGGGAATGAGGATAGAAGATCCTAATAGCTTTGTAGAAATCCCAGCCATGAATACATTGACAAGATAAGACACAAGTTGAATGTAAGGCCAATTTCAGAGCAGACAGCCTCTTCCTGGGATTCAGGTGGAAAGACACTTGACTTTTACACTTTATGTCAAAAAGGTGCTTTCTCTAAGAACTACAGAAAGCAGGGTAAGATGTCATCCTGGGTCATAAGATACCATCACCTGGATCTTCTTAATTCCAAAGGAGAAAGGAAGCCACAGGTCAATGGTTCAAGGGGAACTCATGATGGCCACCGCAGTCCATGAGGTCTCCGTCCACAAAGAATGAAAGTGGAATTCTAGAGTGCAGGCGTCCATGTGTTCAGAACAGAAGAAAGCAATCTCTTCTCCTCATATGACAAAGCTTAGTAATAATTCAGAGACAGGAATTCTGGCCTCATATGACACTACTTCATAACACATAAGCCAAAGGAAGAAATGCTACTAAAGAGAGAGGCTCCCATCTGAATCAGGGGAATATGAACACTGTGCAGACAGTTCTGGAAGCTGAAGAGGAATTTAGCAGAACTCATTAAATAAGAAAATATACCTTTGCTACAACCCAGCAATTTCACTCACCACACTATCCCAGTGCAGTATCTGAAGAAAACTTAAGCAAATGGACATGCCTTCTTTCTGGGAACACGGTAAGCAGGAAAACTTAGTGTTCTCAAAATTCATATATTCATATGAAAAGAGATTAAAAGCATGAGAAAAATATGAAGAGGTTAGAAAATGATTCACATAATAAGCTGAAAGAATATGTTGACCTCAGGAAGGAGATAATAATGACAGAAACAAAACTTACAAAAGTACATGTGCATCACATTTATTGGACAAGTATAAAAGCATACAGAATTATTGCTTGTGTTTACAGATTCATGCATATTGCGTGACTGCATTGACTCTGGACTTTGCTGCTGACCAGGCCTATAAGGCACGCTGGAGGCTTCCTGTACCACAGATGGACTCCCTCCACTGAAGAGCACCACCTTCTGGCCCTGTATGAGGTCTTACATAGACTGCACACACATCAGTTCCTACATCAGGTCACAGCTATGGCTTCCTCGAAAGCGAAAGGATGCAGCAGGTCTTAGCCACACGGTGCAAAATATCTGCAATGTTTTAAATTGTGAGTGGTTACAGGGAAGGATATGTTTATTATAGTATGCTTTTTAACAGGATGTCTTTATTTGAAATAGAATTCTTTCTCTCAGCAGTCACTAGTCCCCTATAGCTGTCTAGGGGCTGGACCCCTTACTACTTTTCTCCCTTCTGCATTAGCAAGTCTTTTGATGTTCTTATTGTTCTGGTCTTGTTTGTGCAGCCTTTTCTAGGTGAGACTATTTCACAGCCGACTTACTAGTGTCCTGCTTCTTAAGCTCTTTCTGATTCTTCTTTCCTGACCCATAAATGCAAGACCTATTACAATGCAGATGCATCCACTGAGTTTGGGCTCACTGTGATATCTGAAGTATTTCATAATGTAGATATCATAATTGTCGGTCTTCAGCTGACATCAAGTTCACAGTCCTCCCTGGAGAATTACCAAAGTTCTAGGTGCAGTTCTCGAGGGGCTATCTCCACACTACATGCTCAGACAGCTCCATTCATTTAACGGTTTTTCTCTACCTTCACCATGACTTATCCCCATTCTTGCCTGCCACTGGCTCTTTTTCATCTTACATGCTTAAAAATATTGTAGAGAGAGGACTGGAAAGTCCTTTCTTCTCTTCGAAAAGAACCAGAGTTAGGTTCTCAACACCTGTTATCCACTGGCCCACAATGCCTGTACCTCCAACGTCAGGTGGCCCAATGCTCTTTTCTGGTTTTTGAGGGCTCTCACACATATTTATTTCATACACACGCACACACACACAGAGAGAGAGAGAGAGAGAGAGAGAGAGAGAGAGAGAGAGAGAGAGAACAAGCAAATCTAAATATGTACATGTGAGTTATGTGTGTGTGATCCATTCTAGTTGATGGTTTAGCCAACATTTAAATTCCTCAGCCTTACTCCTCTGCCAGCTTATGCCCGCATGTTTCAGTCTCTCTGTATTTCCATGGATTGTCATAGATGTTATAGACATGCCCCCTCCCACTGCTTCCCAAACATGTGACCATTATTCTGAACATGTGACCATAAAAGTGTTTCACCTGAAAGAAGGTAATGGACATCAGATACAAAAGAGGATGAAAGACTAGTGAGTTTTCTAGCACTAAATCTGCCAGAGGTTGAACATGAAGGTATAAAATCCAATGTAAACTATCCAGTTTCAGTTCCAAATGACTCTTGGAACTGGCTAGAAGATTGCTGAGGTGGATGGTCTTCAGGAAAAATAATTTGGACATGGAATTTCAGTGTGGGTCTATTTTCTTTAAGTTTATTCTAACACTCATCCTGAAACTGGGTTTCATTCTTATTGAGGAGAAAGTATGAGGGCTGCCAGCGTGGTGTTGAGAACATGGTTCCTGTCATTACAGACGGGGCATCTCATGACTTGTGCACGGCCAAGCAGGTCATGGCTTCTCTTTTCCACAGCCATTTGTGCTTTCCTCACACTCAGAAGATTAAGGTGTTTCTAGAATAAACTATAGCTTAACTTTTAGGGCCAGTGTTGGCTCTCTCCTCTGCCTTTGGTTTTCTTCGCATTTATTAGTGCATTTCTGAAGGAAAGGCTCATGGTCTGTTCATCTCTGAAAGGCACTCACAGTGACTACCCGAGATAGCCAGTGAAGGACAGCCCAGGATTCTGTTACACAAAGGAAGGCTGGCAGTTGATCTCCACCTTACTGTTCCTCAGAAAAAGATGAAGACTTACAAGGTTCACCTAGTAATAGAGACAAGGTAAGGGGATCAGTATCATCAGTATTTACCATCTCTGCCATCAGAGAATCTAATCAGACAAGGTGGAAATTCTCTCTTGACCTGACAGAGCAGCCCTGCATCAATCCTAATGGGTCATTTCCATCTCTCTTGCAGGGTGTAGACCACTGTGCACCTCCTGCCTCCTGTCTCCTTCCTGGATGGCCTTGGACATGACTCAATGCTTCTTGAATCTGTAATCCTCTGGAGAAGATCTAGATATTCTTATAAAGTTGCAGTGTTGATTTAGGGGGCACACCTTAGTACTTAGAGCATGTTTGCTAACTAATATTTTAAATTAGTATTGAATTAAAGACAATGATGATGAAGCATTATTCTCTCCTGCTCAGAACGCCATACCAAAACAATGTGATTGACATTTTAGTCATCTTGACTCAGTAATCCTACACTATACTCATAAATCACAGTATTATATTATAAATGATGGAGTTATGCAAATATGCTTACCCAATTAAAAAACAACAGTACAAAACAGCTCATATTTTTACTTCCCTGCCGATAAATAATCTAAGCTCCTGAATCTAACATTCACACACATACATACAATCTCATTATATGTTAATCTGTTGAATGAATTCAATCCCATCACTTCTTCCTATCTGCTATGTTGCTAATAGCAAATCCATTCAAAATTCAACAGTCTAGAACAGCGTAGTTGTATTAAGACTGTGGAGCATCAGGAATCCAGATACAGTTTAAGCAAGTCCTCTGTATGTGAACAATTCATCTCAATCTACAACTTTTCCTTTCTTTAACACAGGAAATTCTTCCTTCTGGGAATTTCCTCAAGTCCTAGCATAGCTGTGGTCCAGAGCCCACACGAATATGGAGATACCCACTCAACCCCACCGGCAGAGCTGACGTTGTGAAAGGGCCACACAGAGGAGGGTCTCCACCCTAGGCAGCACCCCCGGTCTACGACTCATTTCTGATGGCCCCTGACTACGCTGTAGGCTCTTGTATCACAGCTGCTTCACCAAGTCACCAACTGAGAAGACCACAGAGAGACCGGAGCAAGACCGAGCCATCGTGTACACGCTATGACTTTGCCAATGCAATGTTGGTTGGGTATGTAAGTCATTAGGGAGTAAGCCCCAGAGGATGAATAAGAATCAAGAGGCAGGGATCTTTGGGGGAAATTTTTTAAAGATTACCTAAGACAACCCTCCACTAAGACCCCTATTCCAAATCTTCGCTGTGACTGGAATCTTCCCAGAAGCCACTCAGATTTTTAGTATGTTTATTCTCTACTGATTCCAGTAACCGCCTTAATTCCCCATATCTACTTAAAATATAACTTTTCTAAGTAATCAAATCCAGTTTTAACTCCACTTGTAAACATCATGATGTATTAGTCACTTTTTTTAGGCTTTACTAGAACTCCGTGATCAAAGGCAACTCGAGGAAGAGAGAGTTTACAGTTCTAGAGGAATAAGAGCCCACGATGGTGGAGCTCAGGCAAGGTAACCAGAAACAGCCTTGACAGCTGGAGCAGGAGCTGAGCACTCACATCTAAGTCACAGGCACAAAGCAAAGGGAAACGAAGTGGGGAAGGGGAGAACAGGAGATGGAGAGGGAAACCGGAAGTGGAGCAGTCATTGAACTCTCCAAGCCTACTCTGAGTTCCATCCTCTCTCCAACAAGGCTGTGGGCATCTCCTAAACCTCCCGAACAACACCACCCAGTGTTCCAACAGCTGGGCCTATGGTGAATGGTGAACCTTCTCATTCAACACCACCCAGTGGTCCGTAGCTGAGCCTTTGGTGAATGGTGAACTTTCTCATTCAACCCACTGTGCCTGATCGTGCTTTCTTTCCATTGGTTCTCTGTGCATCCTGCGTCATCTGATCCTTTCGTGTCCATCCCATCAGAGGCAGCAATTTAGTGCTCGTTGTGCTTGATAATTGTGTAGAGATTTGTGTTCTCTAGATGATCATGTCTCCAAGAAAGTCTTTAAAAATAAAATAAAATAAATCTGTGTCCAGAACACTCTTTTTCACATCTTTCCTAGTCTATAAGCACTCCCCACACACCCACAAAGAGAACACAGAGCCTTGATTGCCATGGATCCTGCTGACATGTTAGGTCAGGAGTATCTTCTGGGATTGCTACCTTAGAGGCATGAATAATTCAGAAGACCTCTCAGAAGTCAAAGGATGACATCAGGCCAGGTGATTTAACGCTGAGTCACCTGTGCTAACAGCACTGTCACACCCTCCTAGTTCACCTGCTCTCAAAGTTCCTGCGGGGAAATCCTGAGGACTGCTAAAGCCCACAGTGTGCTTCTGAGTAACTCATCACCACAGCTAGACTCATGGCTGCCGGGGTGGGGAGCTTGGCTGGTCCTGATGGGATATTTGTCAATCAACACCACCATTACTTGTGGCTTTGTTGAAACCTGCAGGGGACTCATAGAAACACAGAGAGAATTGAAAGTAAAGACGCTGAGGGGGAGGTTGTTTGTTTTGTTTTTCTTAGGGAAGATAAGGCTTTGCAATGCCTAATAAAAGAAATATATTGTCCATACATAAGAATTTCATAGACAAAGATTCATAGAGAGACCTAGAGTCTCACCACAAACTCCCATTGAGAGGGTTTCTATCTTAACAGCTAATCCTAATCAGAGTATAAAGAGAGTGATTGTGCTGTCTCTGGGTACACGAAAGAAGATGCCCTCTTTTGTGAATTGGTAATTATTATTACACAGGTGTATATAGTTATTACATCTATATCTAAAAGCTGTATTTGAGAAGAAATGTATTAGCAACTAAGCACTAAAAATAAGAATCTCTAATTATAACTTAAAAATCACAGTTTCTGTCTCATCAGTAGACTATGATCTACTAAGAGATGTCAAAGCAAGTAGGTACACCATCTGGGGACTCACCAGAATTGTGAAGACACAACACTGATCTGTTGTGCGTCTTCTAAAAGCCTCTCTGAGGGAGGTTTATAGGCTGCCTCTCTGCACAGGGAATACTAGCTCCACTTTCGAAAAGCAGCATAGGGTGACTGACTTTGAGATCTTATGTGGTTTCATGAGAGGGAATGGAGGGATTTGCCAAAAGCACAGTCTTTTCTTGCAATGTACCATCAGGCTGGATGAAGTCACCTAACTAAGACTAATTCTTCCTCTGTGGGAGAGGTGGTACAGACTCGAGCCATTTAGGAGCATCCAAAATAGTAGGAAATTTCTCCTGACATTTCTCATACCTGCCATTCACAGAAACTTTAATGTTTAATTTTAACTTCTTTCCTTGCTAAGAGAAATCAGAATCTTATACTCTACCACGTAGTTATTACTTAAATACTCAACTCTAGGGTACATGTTTAGCTGCCTCCAAACTCCTAGACCATATTCTTATAAGGAACAAATGGGCAAAGCCAAATGAATGTACGTAGCTCCTTTATTCTTTTGTCCCCAGCACCCCATCAACACACTGTTTTGTAGAGTCACAGTGGCCTCAGCTTATCAGCCAAGGGAAGAACCCCAAGATCTGCATCTCTGGATGCTACTGAACCCTACATATTGTTTCTCTGCAAATAATGCTAAAGTTGAGCTAAGCTCAGTCAAAGACAAACAGCAGCATAAATAAAGTAGAGAGACTTTTTACCAGCATTTGATAATCAGTGTTTGTCTGTGAGGGCGATCTGTAAGGAGAATGGGGGCCAGTTGAACATAGCCAGGGAGCTGCCCCCATAGTCTATTTGAAAACACAGTAGCTAACTGGCTAATGGACCAGCACCACAAACACTACAAATATATTGAACAGATGTCCAGTTTCCTTCCAGCTGAAGTGGAGAACAGCAGTGAGAGCTTTTAATCACACTTCTTACAATAGTGCATGACTTAAAATATGTAAAGTGGCTTTTAGGTTGGATTTATTAATATTTTGGAGACAGTTCAAACTTATTATGTAGCCCAGGCTGGCTTCCAGTTCACCATCCTGCTGCTTTAGCCTCCTGGGCACTGGGATTACAGGTAAGTACCATCATTTCTTTTTTTTTTCATTTTCTTTCTTTCGTTCATTTTTTTTTGAATATCCATTTACTAATTTGGGACTGGAGCTCATAGTGAGTGGACTGGTTAGGTTTTTGTCAACTTGGTATAAGCTCGGGTCGTCAGTTGAGAAAGTCCCTCCATCTGACAGGCCTACAGGCAAGTGTGTGGAGCCTTTTATTGACTAAGGTTTAATAGAGAAGGACTGAGAGAGACTGTGGAAGTTGCTATCCCTGGGCAAGTGGTCCTGGAAGCTAAATGTGAGCCTGAGGAACAAGCCGGCATGCAGTGTTCTAACATGGTCTTTACTTCCCTTCCTACCTTGCTTGAGTTCCTGTGTCCAATTCTATCCGTGATGGAGTGTAATTAGGACGTACAAGCCTTTCCCCAACAGGCTTCTTTCAGTCATGGCCTTTCTCACAATAGGAAGCAAAGTCAAGACAGTAATTGATTTACACAGACAAGGACAGGGGAGGCCCAAGACTTATGTGGTCCTTTATTTTCTACCCCATCCATTTTGGGTTCATTTTGAACAATAAAGTTCAAAATGTACTTTGCTATCCATTCTGGGGCCCTTAGCAAATGTTTACAGTTTGTAAATACCTCATCAAAGTCCCATGTGGAGCACATCCATCATCTCAGGACTTGCCACGGCAGCTTGCTTTCATGACCCTGCCTCTCTCCCCCAAATCCGGACGACTGCTCATGGTTTTTGTCTCTTTATCGTTTCTCAGGGAGTCATGCGTATAGACTCACACAATGCACCCTGGTCTGGATTCTTGAACTTCACACCCAAAATTCATTATTCATGTTCCTGTGCGAATGAAGCCTGACTTCTTTTCTTTGCCGAGCACCACTGTGTTGTCTGAATGCACCGCGACTGGTTAATCCTGTAGGTTACCGGAGGGCAACTGGGCTCCTGGGCTGTCCTGAACAGAGTCCCTAAGTGCTTGTGTGTAGGACGCTGTGTGAAGAGTTTTGCTGTCGGCAGACCCGAGCATGTTAGGTCACGTAGGGACTGTGTGTACTTGATGCCAGGAGACTGCCAGGCGACTGTGCTGAGTAGTCCACACTGAGTTCCACGTGTGAAATAAGTCAGATGTCACCAGTTCTCACACACAGACACACACACACACACACACACACACACACACACACACACACGGACGGACGGTCAACTCTCAAGATTGGTTGGAGATGATCTCTCTCCTTCATTGATCTTTACAACTTTGAAAAGAGCAGACGATTGTTCTGCCGTTCACTTCTGAGCACACTGCTCTCTTCTGTCTATCTCTGTTTGCAGCCTTTAGGCTACGAGGAAATCAGATAATCCTCCTCTCCTTCCTACCCGCCTCACCCCACACTGAATTTAGTAAAAAAGGTTTCAAGTTTACTTCATCCATTTTCTTGATTTGTGCCACCGGACGGATAGCTATAATTCTGAAAAATTTGATTCCTTCTTCAAAAAAATTGATTACGACCTTTCCGTTGCAAGGCAGAGAACAAGCAGAAGCTTTTTCCACACTCTCCCTCTCATTCAGTTCCCTACACTCCTCTAGGATAGGGAGACCATCTAATCCTACCAGTCCCAGTCCGTCAGTCAAAGGGGTCAAATCAGGACTCATTCTGGAAGATGAGGTTTCGGACGGAGCAACGGTTTCCAGCATCCGCATTCAGACTTCCTGACTATAACTCAACAGCAGGCTTTTCTATTGAATTTATAACAAGGAACAAATTAGTTTCTAACTTAATTTGGACCTCACCGAGGAAAATAGCCTAAGAATGGCTCCCAGACATAAACACAGGAAGCAGCACATCCATAGTGTTCTGGTGCCGTGATAAACACCGTGACCAAAGGCAACTTGGGGGAAGTAAGGGTTTCTCTCGCTTACACATTACGTAGTCCACCCCAAAGGGCAGGCAAGGCAGGAAACCAGGGCAGGAACTGAAGCAGACACACAAAGCAAAGCTGCCTGCGGTCTGGCTCGGCTAGGTTTCTTATACAGCCCCGGATCACCTGGCCAAAGGTGGCACTGCCCACACTCAGTGGGCTGAGCCCTCCAACATCAGTCAACACAACCTCTTCCAGACGTGCCTACAGGCCAGTCTAAAGAAGGCAGTCCTGCAATGGAGGCTCGTTGCCCAGGTATGTCAGGTTGACAACCAAGCTGAGTCATCACAACACAGACACTGAATCAAACTGAGGTAACTGGCCGAGACGGTGAGCTTGCAAAACAGTCCCCATTCTGGGAGAGAAAAGGCGAACATTGGTTTTCGCTACCCTGCGTATTCCAGTGGTTTGAGAAAGATGCAGCAGCAGGAAGCCAGGGGTACATTTGGAGGTCCTTTCCGCCTGTGTTCCTTTTTCCCTCTCCTCCACAGTGGTGCCCTGGAGGAAGTGTGCATTCTTTTGTGTTAATTCCTACTAACTCCATTATGAGCAATTTTTGCATTTTATTTCTGAGAATTTCATGCATGAGCATCATATCTATGTCACTCCTTACCTCCTTCTCCAACCTCCAATTCCTCCCTTGTCCCTCCTACCTCTCAAATTTGTGGTATCTTCTTTAATTATTATTGTAACATGTATTACATAGGTGCATAGACCCAACCCTGGCTTCTCGGCAGTCTCGTGATCACCCAGAACCTTGTATACCCATCCCCCCGTGTATAGATAAGCAAGTGAAATTCAGTGAGGAAAACGAGAATGCACTGGGCTCCTCAAACTTCTAGAAACATTTTCTTTCCGATAATCAAATTGTGGTTACCCTGTGTCCTGACATTCCTAGAACACAGGACTTTCTGGAAGCACACTTCCAGATGGCCATGCTGTCTTGAGATCATCAGCTCATGTTACTGCAACCAAAACACATTCAACTTGGCAAGAAAACCTGCGCTGTCCCCATTGTACAGGCACTAAAACTGATTCTCAAAATAGCAGGCTCGGGTTTTCAGACCAGACCCTTGATTGTCCCCTGCACTGGCTTCTGGAATTCCTCACAATAGCCCCCTGCAGCTGAGCCATTCCTCACAGCCTTGCCCACAGATTCTCCTCCTCCTCCTTCTCTCCCTACTCCTTCTCCTCCTCCTCCTCTCTCTCTCTCTTTCTCTCTCTTTCTCTCTCTCTCTCTCTCTCTCTCAATGTCTGCCTGCTTTCCCTCACTGTTATGCCCTGCTCCAAGCACTCTTGGCTCTCTGCCTCTCTGTGACTCTGGATTCCCTTATTTTCACACCCTCTCTCTCTTTTGTTCGTGTCTCCCCCAGGGAGGGCATCCTGTATCTTTGCTTGTATTATGAACCTTGTGTCTAACTTTAGCATAATCGTGACCAGCGAGGCACTCGCTGTCTGAGTTTTATCTGGTCCTTATCTTTCCCATCACTCAGGAACCATAACTACCTCCCATTGCCCACGGGCATTTCTACACGGACCTCCACCCACAACTGGGCTCAGCATGCTCGCTAACATCCTTACTTCCCACTGAGGACTTCTTTGTCATTTGCCTGAGAGCTGACCTCCTTCTACCACCTCCAAGAAGGATCCAGATCTGTTTCCACACATGGAAAACCTCATCGATACAATGTCAGTGTTGAGCTAGATAGAGGACAGCATCCCAGGAAAGAACTGGAAAGGCCCAAAGCTGGGCTTCTCTGCACACAGCTGTCAGGCTCCCTTGCAGCTCAAGTATGAGTGATGGTTTCAGAAGACAGTTGGGCAAGAAGCAGAAGTGAAAACATTGAGAGCAGGGAATTTTCAGCAGAAGGAAGATTAAGAACAAATATCAAGTTTTATTAGGTAAGTCATCAAGGAAATAGGAGACAGAAATGAAATAACTAAAAAAAAAAACGTAATGGGAAACCTGCTTTGCAGCTGCTCATGATTTTCCGTAACAGAGCCCTAGGAAATGGGCTCGGTGCCGTTCTCTCTCTAACCTGACTTAGGGGGAAGTCGCTGGAACACCAATTTATAAAAATAAAAAGCCTGCTTCAAATTTGGCTCAAAAAAAAAAAAAGCAGAAGAAAAGAAAAGAAAATGCAATCCATTAGTAGTAGTTTTGGCTATGGATAAGTAAGAGATGAGAGTGAATGAGCAAGTAGGGGGAGGGGAGGGGAAACAAAGAGAGAGAATTGATCCGGAGTACAACCATTCAGCCATACTGAAATGTTTTTGTCCCATTTTCACAGAAATTGCAAAACTGGCAGCTGTAGGCCATCCCCTGCTGGCATAGTTGCTGGTTTCCAGAGTGTGACTGAAGTGACACCACTTGTGATTGAACGGAGCCGGAAAACAAATGGCCAATCAGCCAATGGCTGGTGTCCCGCTAACCGCTCTGGTTCTTCTCATTCCCTGCGGAATTCCGGTGGGCTCGGGGCTCCAGCCCATCTCTAGGGTTTGCAGCAAAAGCAAAATGGCCAAGAAAGAGGAAAGAATTGACAGGAAAGCTTACTGCTCAAAGTTGCCCTCTCTCTGCTGGGCCGCGGTAGCACTCGCCTTTAATCCCAGCACTCAGGAGGCAGAGGCAGGCAGATCTCTGTGAGTTCGAGGCCAGCCTGGTCTACGGAGTGAGTTCCAGGACAGGCTCCAAAGCTACGACCTTTCTAGTCCTGAATTCGTCAGGTGAGCATGCATTTTCACACTTTATCAAGACATGGAGCTGTTTTCAATGAAAGTAAAGCACTGTCTGTGGGGTTTTGCCACTCATAGACCACTTTTGGAAAGCCCTTATCTTACCTAACACATTTATTTATCTCTTTCCTTTTCTTTGCTTGCTAATGAAAATTACTTAAGGAGACTACCCCACTCTATTAGTAATCTTTTCCGTGAATATCAGAAATAAGTCAGGAGTTGCTGGGGACTGCGGACCACCAGACCCTGAATTTCTTGTAAACAACTTGTTTTCCTCTGCTCTGAGCACGAGGCCCTGATGGCAGGCTGGTGGGTCTGCAGCTGAAAACTCCGGAGAGCTGGGGAGTGGCCAGAGCCATATATAAGCTGCCCCTGGGCACAATAAGGTGAGCATTCTTGGCATTCTTGTCTCAAGGATGTTACCACGGCCCCGTCTGTCTGTCTGTCTCTGTCTCTGTGCGTATGTTTTTAAATCTTCAGCCTAGTTCCCATAGTGCATAGCGCGTAGAGCGGGGAATGGAACCAGTGTGGTTTCACAATGCGTGGACTGACACAAAATAGAATTTCTCCATCAAGTGAAAGAGTTTTGAGAGAAGGAAGCTGAGTCTCCCGGAGCCCCAGCATCTTCCTTTCTGTACCGCTCTCCATAGCTCTTGACTTCTACACTGAAAAGTTCCTCGTGGAATCCCGTGGCCGCCAGGGTCTAGTCAGGACATCTACTGAGAAGTGGACTGAGGAGACAGAAAAGCCTTCCTTCCTTTAAGGAAGAATGTTTGGGTTGGTTTGGTTTGGTTTGGTTTTTCCTGGAATTCCTTCCAGCTGCTCTTGACAGACAGCAAAGTCCCACGACTTATCCCTACCCAAACAGCAATAGCTGAGGCTCCCAGGAGTTCCCAGATTCATCACCACCCAGACACCAGGAATGGTGGTCCCAGGTGGCTGTATTTACCAGAACCTGGAATTCTGCCACCGAAGAGAGGAGAGCGGATGATGGGAAGTCATGAGGTCTCTGTCACTTTTCACACATGTGCAGATTTATCCTTGAAATGTACCCTTTCTTGGCTTACATTTACTTAGGTAACAATATCACTTTAAGACATGGAATCCTGGCGTTCAATTTATAGTCTCTGATAGAGAGCGACACTTAGCTCTTCTCTGTGTGAAGAATTTGTTCATACACATTTTCTCTTGCAGTCATATAATCAGTTCTTCAAATTGCGGTTTCCCCATCCACTGAGAGTTTTGTATGATGTTTAGTATATGGTAGACCGTTGAAATAAATAGGTAAATGTGCAGAGGCTAGCCTGCCTTCCCAGCATGTTGGTGCTGCGCCCTATTTTTGAGTGTTCACCCTTCCGGAATGCTAGCACCCTGCTCCCCCCAACACCTCCTGCATTAGCCTCCCAAATGTCCTTCCTGCTCCATTCTTGTTCCCCCAGCAAATCCCACACCCAAACCACAGACACACTCTAAACAGAACTCAGACATGATGGCTCCGTGAGAGCCACACTGTTTTCTTTCTTCTAGTGAAAGGAACGATCACTCCAACACTACTCACAAGACCCTCTGAGATGAGGGCACCTACTGGGATTCCTTCCCAAGGCCACCCTGGCTCCCTGTACTGCAGTGGTGCCAACCTCAGGCCCTGGCAAAGGGCCAGCATCCTGTAATGCTCTCACCTGGAAGGCTGGATGTTTCACAGGTCTTCCAAATATTTTAGATTTTTCCTGTTACACACACACACACATACACACACACACACACACACACACACACACACACGCACAAAATGCTTAGTTGTTTTATAGGTTTCTGCTACCGCGGAAAGAGTCTTTCCTTTGCCCTGTTTAGCACTAATAATGCCTTCTACATAGGAAACGTATGTGTCTATGCATTTATTCTTAACTAGCCACACTTTTCCATACTCAGGGATTAACCACAGTGGCTTCTGGATTCCCCCTCCCCCAGTCTTCCAATGGGACTACGCTATTACCTGCAGATGATGATGGCATTATTTCCTTTCTTTTTCATAATTCAATGTATTTGATTATTATGTCTGGCATTGATTTCATTCCCTAGACTTTTCAGAGTGATGTTGAAAATGTCACTGACAGAAGGCTGGAACAAGTCTACAGTGACGCAGCTGCTTTAGGGAGCGAAGCATTGTGCTGCTCTAGTCTAATGTAGAGGGGAGCGTGCCTTGAGTCCCATACAGTACACATGTGCCAGCCTCAGGTGGAAGCATCGGTTTCCAATGTGATGTTCCTTCCTTTGCTATTCCGGGAAGCTTCTCCTCCAACCTCTGGGCAGTGTTCAACATTGTCCACCTCCGCCAGTGCGCAGGGCATTCCCTGGCTGTCCAGTCCAGCAACTGCTTGCCCATTGAGAAGAATGGTTTTCTTCATTCATAAAGGCTGCCAGGGGCAGTAGCTCTTTACACAATGTAGCACGTCATGGGAAGTCCAAAGGTGCTTCCTGAAAATCTAATGCAGTTGTAAAATAAATTCTACAAGTGCTAGGAGACACAGCACCTAATTGTTCTTTTGTAAGTTGGGGATATCCTTAGGGGCTGTCATTGTAGACACTCAGGGTGAGTCAGTCATTCAGGAGGAAGCGGTGTACACGAACCTTCCCACACTCTATGAGAGGGTGAGGCGCATCCCACACCCACCGCCAGTCTCTGTTGCTGAACAATGTGCTGGGAGACTTTAGTAAAAGGTGGGAAGAGGGCAACTGATGGGCATTTATGAGCCTCCAGGTTCCAAAGCGCAGCTGGGAATGGCTTCCTCTACCTTCTCCTTCCAGTGCCTCTGCAGCAGGACATGATGGGTCCACCTGGCGGCGAGCCATCGAGAAGACACAGAGTTATAATGGAGTGCATTGAGGGTTGCAGGGCAGCCCAGCCCAGTCCAACCTAGCTTCTGCCCACAGTTCCCACACACCCTGTCTGGTGAACTCAGGGTGATACCTGCTTATGTATCTGTCTCTGTGGCTATGCTAATTGCGAGATATCCCAAGGGAATGGAACTCAAGAGTCCTCTCCTCTCCATCAGGCTAATGAACAAGTGCAGGACGTCTATGCTACCTAACTTGGAGCTCTGCAGGGACCTGCTATGTCTTCAGCGTTACCCTTAAGACAGAGACACATTTTCCACCCACTGCCCACTCTTTGAATTTTCCTGTTTCCTTGTTTCTTTTTAGAAAACTGAGAACAGAGACCTGGCGCCAGCGAGTCCCTGGGCACTCCATATCATGCAAGAGATGAGCCTGGAATGAAGGGGATTCTCTTACAAATTCAAAAAAATCTGCCAGATTGACCGCACGGGCTCGGCATGCTCCTGGGGTGTTTGATCTCTACCAGACAGGTGGTTCTCTTCTATGAGGCTGGTCCTCACAGAAGTGTACACTCTGCAGAATCCACTGCATGTTCTCAAGCTCACCTGCTGTTTTTTAATGAATCACTGGGAAACTCAATACAGAAAGCAATACTCGATTAACATACCTCATAGTCATCTTCTAAGTTATTTATGTCTTCTACGTTGTCAAGTAATGAAAATTAAAACAATTGCAGGGCTGGGGTGATGGCTCAGGAGTTAAGACCTCTTGCTGCTATCACAGTCTTAACTCCTGAGACATCACCGAGGATCCAGGTTCCATTTCCATCACTCACACGGCAGCTATAACCCTTTGCTACCAGTTCTAAAGGACCTAGCACGTTTTCCTGGCTTCTGCAAGTCCCAGGGACTCACATGGTGCACTTACATTCAAAGAAGAAGAAGGAGGAGGAGGAGGAAGAGGAGGAGGAAGAGGAAGAAGAAGAAGAAGACAAAAAAGAAGAAGAAGAGAAAATAAAACAAAAATCATAACACATAAAACAAAAACAAATTGATCTAAAAGAATTGAAACAGACTGCAACACCAGAGCACTAAGGGTCCACTCAGTATCCAGACAGAGGCTAAGGCATGAGTGGATTTAGGCACAGGAGCAGCAAGATGGGTAACGGGTGAACAAGGAAGATGGTCATGGCAGAGGCCCCTGTAGGATGGGTGGCAAAGTTTTAGGGTTGGGTGTTGTGGGGAATGAAAGGTTAACCTCACAAGTCAGGGTGACAGTAGTCCTGCCATGTCAATCAAATTTGTTCTCTTTTCTTTGCTTATCTTCCTTCTTTCACCCTTCCCTTCACCTGATCTGTCTACAAAGTCACAGTGCTTCATCATGAGCAGTGACGTGGACCGTTCCCTGCCCTCTCACCTCCTTGTCTATGTGGAAACCAAGCCCTGCGTTACTGCTTCATGGCGATATTGCTACCAGAATGTGCTGTGGCACCGAAGGGGCAGACTCTGGTGTTTCTTCGCAAGTAGATCTGAAGCTGCCAGATCCTACCAGCAAGCATGCTTTGTGCACGCTTCAGGAGATGCCTCGGTCGCAGTAACAAAACTGTTGCCTCAGAATCCTGGGCAATTTGATGTGGAAAATAAAGTTTTGAGCCATCGTCATTTCTATAAACATGTTAAGAAAATGCCAGATAAACATAAAGGAACAGAATGTTTGTCTCTTGTCCAAATACAAAGTTGACTTTTCTCGTGGGTGTAAGAGTTTGGCAGGAAGCACAATGCAGACTTGGGCAAACTCAGCCCACTATGCCATCTTCCTCCCCAGTAAAAGGAAAATCTCTGACTGCCTTATGTGCAACCCATGGCTAAATGGCACGTGGTTTGCCATCTTCTGTCCCTTCTGGAAAGAGTGAGATGACCAGAAGGTTATGATGGGGCACATTCCACAGAGGGGCGGAACGGAGTGGTGGCGTTGCTCAGCTGTGCCAGCACAGGGTACAGAGAAGTTTACATTTCATCTCACCAAATTCTAGCAGTGCCTGAAAGAGGGGTCCTGACATCCAGGGACCCCGGTGGACAAACAAGCTGTCAGCTCCTGGAAACACCTGCTCCCACAGCTCAGTGGGCCTGCGGGAGTGGAAGAGTCTAAAATTCACTTCCCCTTTCTTCCCAAGGAAATCAATTGCTCTCATTAAAGGAAGGTGAGCAAAAGCTTAGAGCTACCAAAATCTGACAGCACTCTGAAGACTTAACTTCACCGAGGCTTGGGTCTTATGAAACATTTATGTAAATGTATAATCATTTCTCCATTAAATTGTTAATTGTCAATTATAATAAAATAAAATGCATTAAAATAATACAACATAAATAATAAAAGAAAAGAAAAGGCAAATCCTTAGGAGGAAATGACATTTTCTCTCTGTCTGAGTCAGGGTTTCTACTGTTGAGAAAAGACACCATGACCACAGCAACTCTTATGAAAGAAAACATTTAATTGGAGAGGCTTGCTTACAATTTCAGAGGTTCAGTCCACTACTATCATGGTTGGACATGGCAGTGTGCAGGCAGGCATGGTGCTGAAGAAGTAGCTGGGAGTCTTACACCTTGTAGGCAACAGGAAGTTGACTGAGATACTGGGCACTATCATGAGCATAGGAAACCTCAAAGTCCACACCCATGGTGACACACTTCTTTTAACAAAGCCATACCCTCTCCAACAAAGCCACATCTCCGAATAGTGCCACTCCCTATGAGATTGTGGAGGCCAGCTACATTCAAGTCACCACACTCACCTAATAACAAAGGCAGAACCACTTACAAAGTAGATGTACTGGATTGGCTTATAACTCAGGGTCAGAGTACTTGCCCCATAGACATGCAGCACTGGGCTCTGTTTTCAGACTTGGAGTGGATGGGTGAATGAATGAAACTAAGCTTGTGTGCCCCAAATTCACCACAAACAAAGATAAAAATTAAGGGTCAAACAGGGTGAAGCCTGAACAGCACACCGAGAGAAAAGTGATCGTCTCTGGTCCATTCGAGACTCTTGTGGAGCCTGTGGTATGGATCATCACATAAAGGCTCCTCCTCTAAGCTTTATGGCCCACATTTGATTTCTGGCACTCAACACGGAAGGAGAGAACCAACTCTTACAAGTTGTCCTCTGCCTTCTGCAAGCATCCTCCTGACACAGGGGCTATGACATCCACACTAGGTGAGGATGTGCACATGCAAAGGGAAAATAAATAAGTGAATGCACAGAGAAGAAAACTGTTTATAAAACCAACTGAGAAAGAGCAGCAATGGAAATAAAGCCAGAGAAGTACGCAATACCGCCCCTGGAAAACAATGACATTTAACTAAAAAAAACAAGGATCCATGTCATCTGCATGAGCTCACAGCCTGGGCGCCACTTCTCTTCTGAGATCCAGTTTTCTCACCTAAAATACGGCACTGCCTGTGAAATTGGCTGCTTGATGCTCTTACCATAGTACGACCCACGTGAGGAGAGTTTGCATCCTCTGGGAACAAAAATCAATCAAAAGAGAGAATTTAAATAAAATTCTAGAAAGCTGCCAAGCGCAAAGTTTGAATTTCCTCTATATCGAGTGCTTCACTGGATCTGTGTGAAGTGATGCACAGGCATTACGTCCGTGTTATAACTAAGATAGCAATGAAATAAAGAATATCAGAGCATTATGTACAAAGACAGTGCCATTTTATGCAAAATACTCAAACACCTCAGATTCGGGGACTCATGAGGCCCTAGAACATATTCTCCGTGATACTGAGGGCTGTCTCCATTAGCTGACTATGTTCTCCCATCATTCAGGTCCCTGGTATTATTTCTAGGCTATTCCTACACTTCCCAACTACTGATGCATCTCTTGTTTGATGGCCTCCATGTTGCACATGGAATGGGTGTGTCTCTGCTTCAACGGTTTTCTCTAGGAAGACATCAGAGAAGCCCAGACCTTCTGACAGTAACAGCCAGGCCGGCCTGTCATCAAGACCCATGGCTGTGTAGTGGAGCGTGATGGTTTTGACAGCGTGGATCACCCCTGTGACATGACAGCTCTGCAGATGAACAGAGGACGGCCGTGGAAATTATGAGCAGAGCGTTAAGGTGCCAAGAGAAATTAGCAGAAACATATGAGCCAGATGTGTGTCTAGACGCTCAAAGAACAAGACCAGAATCCAGGCCCATGCCTTCAATTGTCTTCAACCCTCCATCCCACTTCTGTAGCCACGGAGAGGATGGCTGGGAGGCAGACGTGACCAGCATTCATGAACTCACATGCCATTCCGTTTGGTGCCTTGGAAAGTCCAGCTGTGCTCCAAGCACGCCTGTTAAAAGGAAGACTGAGACTCATTCTTGAATGCCATCCTAGAAGGAATGACTGGCATCCCTAAAATGGGGGAAAGAGGAAAGACTGCCCATTCTCAAGTTCCTCAGAGGCTGCAGGAACCGGGAATGCTGCAAAGGAACTCCTGAATCACATGGTAATGAGATAGCTCTGAGCTCTTTGTGACATTGCTGTTGCAAGCAGGCGGGGCTCTGCCTCCTCTGTGTCTGTTGAATAGCCGTACATTGCACAGTTCGCGTGATGGGAGGGTCCCGGTCTGCTGGGAAAGCTGGAGGCCACTACACTACCCTGCTACTGTACAGAGATTGCTGTACAGGTTCTCTCTGCCGTGGGAACTTCAGTAACCATTTCCTGCCTGGAGGCGTTTTCTCAGTGGGCACATGGGAAAGGATGCTTCTCACACAGCTGAAAAGTCACAGATTTTTTTTTTGGTCCTTTCTTCCATTACCATGCCAACTTCCCACCTTTCCTGTTGTGACTAACTGTCCAGAGAGCCTACTGGGAAAGGCTTGAGTTCAAAGATAAGAAAGGGACTTGCTGAAATGAACTATAAAAAAAAATACATACTCGTCAACCCTGTGGACCTTCTTGAGTTATGGAACACATCAAGAGATTTTTCCTGTGCCTCACAAAGGATCCAGAGAGGAAGGTGACAGATGGAGGACCTTACCTGACTTGTCCCATTAGCATTTCCCTGAAGTGTTTGGCACAGATGATATTTTTGTCCACAGAAATAGAAAAATCCTAGTTTGGAAAACATGAAGGTTAATTTCTCTTCCAAATAAAAGGCACTTGGGATACAATATCTAATGATCAGGGACAGTTCCACAATTTCATCCGAAAACGTAGGTCTGCTTGTCTTCAGGATATGGCCCCTGTCTTCTAATGTGCCTTACAACCCCAGGTGGCTGCTGAACTTACACACCATGCCCTCTGAGAAAAGGCCCTCCAGTGTCTCCCACCCTACCCTTAGATGGATGGAGGCATGGAAAATCATCTTATAATTGGGATACTGTGGCTCCAAATAAAGTGTTCATTAAGAAGAGGACAACTTGAAATCCAGCAGGTATAAGCCATCACCACAGATTACAAGCTGGGATCCATAGCTCTCTTCATCAGAGATGTTCTGCCTATGCAACAGAAGGGGCCTTCCCACATCTGCCTGAAGATGGCGATGCAGAGTGCTGTCTCACACTGTGGTAAGCACACTAACCATCTACCAGATAGCGAGGTGCAGGTGATGCCTAGGCCCTGAAAGGGCTGCCTCTGCCCTGCTGCTGAGTGGCCCTGTCATCCCGTAGCCCCCTGTGGTGTTTTGAATGAGAATGTCCCCCACAGGCTCATAGATTCTTGGTTACCAGGGAGTGGCACTAATTGAAAGGATTTGGAGGTGTGGCCCTGTTGGAAGTGTCACTAGATTTGGGGCTTTCGGGTTTCAAAAGTGCAAACCAGGCCCAGTGGCACACTCTCTTCCTGCTTCTTATGGATCCAGATGTAGACCTCTCAGCTACCTCTCCAGCACCCCGTCTGCCTGCATGCTGCCATGCTCCTCTCCATGAGGATAATGGACTAATCCTCTGCAATTGTAAGAAAGCCCCAATTAAATGCTTTCTTTTCTAAGAGTTGGTGTGATCATGGTGTCTCTTCACAGCAATAGGGCACTGACTAAAACACCCTCATACCCCTGATTGGGCCACAGTCCCCCTGTTCCAAGAGAAAAGATCCACCTAGCTTGGGACGACCATCAGCGGTCCCAGGCTCTGCAGTCATACCATGGCCCTGAATCCGTGGCTGCTCAGTCCATGCCCAGTGCCATTCCCCACAGAGGATTCCATCTGTGGCCACTGGCTGCATGCCAGGCAGTGTTCTCAGAATTCCATACCGACTTGGTTGATTTTTTTTTTCACAGAAACTTTATGGCTAGGTAAGTATTGCCCCGATTGAAATGAAGGGATTGAGCAGAAAAGCCTCAGATCTCACACAGGGACAGCCACAAAGCTGAGTTCCACCCAGGAATGCTGGTACACTCTGCCTGCATCTGGGAAACCCTCCAACACCCCCTGGACGGTTCCTGGAGTACACGGTCATGCCAAATGCTATACCCTGGGATTCAGTAGCTGAGTGGGCTTTGTAGCGATGGGGGAGGGGGAGTTTTCATGAGTCATTGTGATTCAGATATTTCTCTTCACGTCCACTGATTTCTGCCAGTACCCTCACGGCCCATGGGCAGCACATCACACTTTCTGTGAGAGATTTTCTAACTCATACAGTGTGTAACTTGAATGCCCCCCTCTTTAGAAGATTGCCATCCTGAGCAATACACTTCCTCAGGAATTGTACCAAGTCTTGGGGGCTGTCAGAACCCCACATTCATTGCTCAGGAACTGTGGACAGTGTCTCATGGGCAGCCTCCTGGATCACTGGACCTGACCTGAGCACATTTGCATGAGGGGGAGATGGAAGTTGGATCCACCCATGATCTGTCTCCTCAGCCTTGTGACCTCCCCACAGTTAACCCCACTGTGTGCCACATTCAGAGGCATATCCTGTCTCTCGGTCCCCTTGTTTCTTCCTGTGTGGAATTTTGTTTCTCTTAGTACACTTATTTCTTTACACAATTACATTATCATCTTCCAAGGATTCCCCCGGAACTAGAAGGATTTTGGCCTCCACTCTAATTCTTCCTACCCACTCCTTCTAAGGCTGGCAGAGGCTGAGGAATCATCCCTGCTCCCCAGGTACCCTCTGCCCTGTCAGCCTTGCCTTGCTTTGCCTTGGCACCCCACCCCCCACGAGCACTGTTAGATTTTTGTTTTGTTTTTTGTTTTTTGTTTTCTTTGAGAACGCCACCAAAACATGTGACCTCATCTAAGGGGACTGCAGTGGTCAACCAGCTCTGTGTTAGTCAGCGTTTCCTAGAAGCAAAGAACCAATGGGACAAGTTTATATTTGTGTGTATGAATATATGTATAGAGTTATGAAATATCAACAACAGCCATCTGTATCCTGAGGGGATGAGAACCTTGAAGTTGTTCGGCCCTTGGGACTTGGTGCTTGGTGGTGGGGACAATCCCACACTGGTTGTCTCTCACTGGAGAGGTCGACAACCTGACTTTTGCTCAGTCTAAGAGGCTGGCACCTCAGCAATCCCAATTTGGCACTGACAGCTGGTAGAGTTGCCAGAGCTTCACTAGTCCGAAGTCCACAAGGAAAGCCTGAAAACGCTCCTTCTGCTATCAGCAAAGGAAGCAGTGAGGGGATCAGTTAACACAGTGGCAAGCAGAATGACCAAAGGAGCAAAAGATGAATAATCAGTCTTTTTTATGCCATCTTCTTATTTTTTGAGTTTGGACAGCTGCTAGAAGGTTCAACCCACATTTGGGGTGTGTCCTCCAATATCCATTAAGGCAACCAGGCCAGTTCTCCAGGAGCACCGCTCTACTCATGGGATTCTCATTGGCGGCCAGCTGACTCTAAAGCCGAGCATCACAGCACCTGCTATGATCTTGGAGGGTGACTCTGGCTAAGGCACCCAAGATGTTTGCTCCTGAGAGTACAGCCAGAAGCCGGCTGCAGCCTCTGTAATGAGCCCATCAAAAACTTGGGCTCTATAGCCCCAGTCCAGACAGTTTTCTAAAAGAAGACCCTAAGAGTCACATGGTCCAGGCTAACACTAATATTGAAAGAGTGTTAGTCACAGAATGACTGGGTCGACGAAGGCAAGAAGTCCAAGAGAACTGGAGCCAAGCGGCCTCTGCTGCAGGATTTGCATGCCAAACCTGCAGGCAAGAAATGAGAGGCTTTAGAGATGGCTCAGCAGTTGAGACTCCTCTTCCAGAAATGAAACCTGCTTTCATTTCCAGCATCCACATGGTTGGTAGCCCACAACTGTCTTTGCTTCCAGTCCAAGAAGATAAGGCCTCTTCTGGCCTCAGTGGGCTTCAGATAATCAAGTGGTACACAAACAGATATGTAGGCCAAACATGTAAGAGAAAATAACAGATAAGGAAATGGGACCTCCCTAACCCACCCAGACAGGCTCACACACTTAGAAATATACTCCTGGTAAAACCAGAGATTTGTAGAATGACTTGTACATGCCTGTGCAGTGTGCCACTTACAGCAAGATACTGATTTTTCTCTAATATATGTATATATATATATATATATATATATGTGTGTGTATATATATATATTCTCTATATACAACAGTTATTCCAAAACATAGAGAAGGCAGTAGTCAATCAAAGCTTTAGGATGAACATGTTTTCAATAATATTTATGAGAGAAATTTTAGATAGAAATAGAGAATAATTTTAGATAGAAATAGAAAACAAGTTAGCAGATTCCAAATGAGGGTTACAAAAGAGTGCAGAATCTTGGATGACTTACTTTAAGGTGACTTACCACTAATTATGACCACCACTTCAGCCAAATGGAAATAGCTTCCCATCACACAGGAGTCGGTGACAGGATGATTTGGGCTGGATACTTCTGTGGGGTTCTGATTTCTGAAAAGGTAGAAAGAAAAGGAAGACATTTACCAGAGTGTTAAGTCTATTCCTTTTAATCAGCTTCTTCCTTTGAGATTTCTGTGCTTTCATTCCACTGTCTGGTGAAATTTTAAAAGAACCAGAGGTTCTAAAACAGCTGTCAGGGAGAGTGGGGACAGTATAGTTCAACATTTTGCAAAGAGGTGTTGCATAATTATGACCCAACATCACACCCGAACAATGGCATCAGTGCGAGTCACCAGCCATCTTGAAACGCTGCGGGTTCTGTTGCTTTCCTGGAGATGTGTGTGTTCATACAGTTTCAGCACCAGGGCGATGCTGTGGCTCCACAGGCCCAGTCAAGGTACCGAACAGTTCTTAGACTATAAAGATGACCCGGGTTGGACCCCATGCTTAATCCCACGGCTCTGTCTTCTGACCAGAAAATTAATCAATCGCCAGTTTTTCATTTTGGCATTTCAAAAGTACTATGAAAATATGAAGGCGGGTTATGCAATCATTTTCAATTTTGTAAACTCACCATGATTCTTTGGAAATTCATCTCCGAAGCCGATGACGTGTCTTTATCTGTTCCTTTGTGCTGTAATATTGTTATTAGTAAGATGCTAACTGCTTGCCTGCTCCTGAACATCTGGACGACTTTCTTAGCCACAGGCTGTAAAGACGCTGTGAATGTTCCTTTTTCAACCTTCTGTATTAGCATAGGTTCTCAGTCACCAACTGAGGATAGCCACTGACATCTTTAGCATTTGGATAGGTATGTAGCTGACCCTTACTGTGTGGTTTTGCTTGTTTATTTGTTTTTGCTTTGATCTGAGAACAATGCTATAAATCTCTCCAGGTGGAGACTGACCATCAGGTGCACACACTTCATGCAGCATCTGTTATGTCCTTTGCCCATTTTCTAACTAATTTGTTTCTGTAACAGCTGTTTATGTGTTGATTGGTTGGGTGAAGTTTTCTGTATATCTTCCAGATCAAGGCTTTGTGGGTTTGCAAACACGGTTTGCACATACGCTCTCCTGGTCTATGGGTTGACTTTAAATTCTCTCCATGGACTTTCCTAGAGAGGAGCCTTTGATGGGGTCTGATTTACCTCTCTTACATATTTTTTTCTATTTTAATTTATTTTTTTAATTTTATTTTACATTTCACCCACAATTCTTCCACCACCACTCCTCCTACACTCTCAGCCCACCACCCATTATCTCCTCCCAATGGGTAAAGGTTCCCATGGGGAGTCAACAAAGTCTGGCACATTAAATTGAGGCAGGACCAAGCCCCTGCCCCCTGGCATGGCATGGCATCCCATCGTAGGGACGGACTCCGGCAAGCTAGCTCATGCACCAGGTATAGATCCTGGTCCTACTGCCAGGGGCCTCTCAGATAGTCCAAGCTTCACCAGTCTCCCACATACGGAGGACACAGTTTGGTCCTGTGGAGGCTCTACAGCGGTCGATCTAGAGGTTCTGTGTTTCCATGAGCTTGGTTCAGCTGTCTCTATAGATTTCTCCCTCATGATCTTTACCTCCCTTGTTCATACATTCATTGCTCACTCTCTTCAGTTGAATTCCTGGATCATGGCTGTGGATCTCTGCACCTGGTTCTGTCAGTTGCTGGATGAAGGCTCCATCATGATAGTTGGGCTATTCACCAATCTGATTACAGGGGAAGGCCAGTCTGGGCTCCGTCTCCACTATTGTTAGGGGTCTTAACTGGGGTCATTTTTTTGAGGATTCTTGGAAATTTCCCCAGCACCAGGTTTCTCCCTAACCCATAGTGGCTCTCTTTATCAAAATCTCTCTTTCATTGCTCTCCCATTCCATCCCTCTTTCTCCTTGACCATCTTGTCTCCTTGTGTTTTATCTCCTATCCCCTCCACTTTACCTCCTCCTCACCCCTAGTTTACCCAGGAGATCTCATCTAACTCCCATTCCCTAAGCAATCTTAGGGTCTTCCTTGTTACCTAGTTTCTCTGGAACTGTGGTTTGTAGTGTGGTTATTCTTCGCTTTATGACTAATATTCACTTATGAGTGAATACATACTATGTTCGTCTTTCTGATTCTGGGTTACCTCACTCAGGATGGTTTTCTTCAAGTTCCATCCATTTGTCTGCAAATTTCATGTCATTGCTTTTTACAACTGAGTAGTACTCCAGTACCACATTTTTTTTTATCCATTCTTCAGTTGAGTGGCATCTAGGTGTTTTGAGGATCTGGTTATTATGAATAATACTGCTATGAACATTGTTAAGCAAGTGTCCTTGTGGTATTATTGAATATCCTTTGGGTATATACCCAGGAGTTGTATTGCTGGTTCCTGAGGTAGATTGATTTCCAATTTTTCTGAGAAACTGCCATACTGATTTCTCAAGTGGCTGTACAAGTTTGTACCCCCATTAGCAGTGGAGTGCTCCCCCAACTCCACATCCTCTCCAACACAAGTTGTCCTCAGTACTTTTGATCTTAGCCATTCTGACATTACCTGTCTTACTTCTATCATCTTTTATACCTCATGATTATCCATCTTATTTTTATTACCTTTTATGTGTCATGCCTTTGGTATCCAGGCTGAAAATTCTTTCCTGGCCTTAAACTTCAAATATTTCCTCATATCGACCTACTAAAGGTTTTATAGTTTTACATTATAGTTCATAACTCATTTTTAAAGTTGTTTTTTTGATAAAGCCTATCAGGGGTGTGTTGTTGATGATATCATGCATATGGATGCTCTTAAGCATCCCTGGGGAATCTGTGTTAGTCCTAGGTGGTGTTTTGGTGTGGGAGAATTGTCTGTATCCTGTCAATCATGTTTTAAGTAAACACTGATTGGTCAGGCAGGAAGTATAGGTGGGAAAACCAGACAGGAAGTAGAAATGATGCAATGAGAACAAGAGAATTCTGGGAAGGAGGACATTGATTCCTCCCAGCCCTACGCAGATCACTGAGGAAGCAGGATGTGACCTGCCAGCTGAATAAGGTACCAAGCCATATGGCTAAAATAGACTAGAATAATGGGTTAATATGAGTCATACGAGCTAATAAGAAGCCTGAGCTAATGGGCCAATCAGCTTATAACATATGGAGACCTCTGTGTGATTTTCTTTGGGGCTAAACAGCTGTGGGAACAGGGCAGGACAGAAACCCCTAACTAGCAGGACCTCATGTTACAGTGTTTTTCATCTTGGCCAGGAATCAGTTGTTCTGAGGCTGCCACAAAAGGTCAGCAGGTAAAGCCTTCTGCCATCAAGTCTGGCAACCATATTTTAGCCCCAGATTGACCTAGTAGATGGTGATAACTAACACCTCCAAGTCGTCCTCTGACTGTCACTTACACTCTGTGACACACACCCCATGGTCCAAATAAATAGATGTAATTAATTTGTTTATACCCGCATGACTTCCTACCGTATCTACTGAAGCAGCTAATCTCATCTATTACCCAGACAGGCCTGGTGCTCTGATGTGCTGCCTTTTATTTCATGGTACACATTTTTATTACTTTTGAGACCTTTCCCTATCTCATGAATTATTTAGAAATATATTGTTTGATTTCACACTATTTTCGATAGTCTTTTCTTACTAGTTTCTAATTTGATTTCATTATGCTCAGAGGATGTTCTGTGTATCATTCTGGCTCTTAAGTGTAGTGACTTTTAACAACTCAAATTGCCATCCATGAGTATCCCAGGACTACTTGCAAAAGACTGTTCTTCAGGTATCAATTACACCTGGTGATTGGCAATGTTGTGGTCTTGCCCATCGTCTTTCTTGAAGTTCTACTGGTTTTTGAGATAGTGACTTGAAGTTGCCAACCATGATTGTTGACTCATTGGCTCCTCTGTTCATTTCTCTTGGGTTCTGATCAGTATATTTTGAGGCTCTGCCCTCTAAAGTGCAATATTGAGGTCTGATATGTTTCCCCAATGACTGATCCCCTCATTCTTCTTGACTACCAAAATGTCACACTTGGCCTCATGTGATTTTCTTTGCTTTAAAATCTGATTTACCAGATATAGATATAGCTATTTATGCTTATTAAAAACTGACATTTGTGTGCTGGAAGAAAGTTTCATACAAACATGCAGAAGTTGATGGATCATAGATGGATGTGTTCTCATCATTCTTAGTTAGGATAGTAATTCCTGTGATAATGTTCATCTAGCATTTTATTACTGACTTTCTAACTTTTTACAATGATTCTTTTTCCTGTATCTGGATTTAGACTTGGACAGTCAGCTGCCATGGCTCTGCAACATTTTAAATGAAATACTGAAACTCTATCTTGAGGTCCTTTCATCCTTCCTACTTTTAGTAACATTGTCTCTGAGCAACAGGTAATGCTATAATTATTATTTAAATACCAAAATACCATTACAAAACCAGTGAAGAAAATGATAGTTTATGTGCCAATATTTCTTTTCATTTTATGCATTCCACAAACCAATTTGGCTCTCAGCATATAGAAATAATTCAAAATATCAGACTGCAGAATAGACTAATATATATAGGATGTTCCTACATTTTTAAATCATTTAGTTATTGATGAAAATGACTATATTGGTTATATGAAAGTAACTTTTATAGTCTTCCATAAGCCAAGAATTCATGAGAAGCACAAAACCAGAAATAGTTTGAAACTTTTTGATCTGACTCTGAGCACTCTATGTAATTCCTCAATAAACTGTAGATTCTGTATCTTCTTCTAGATAAGAAAGAAAAGGAGGTGTGGAGAGGGTGCCTTTGGTCATGTGTGCTGGTGGCAAATCAGCAAAAGGTGGGGAAAGATGGATACATAAGAATAAGCAAAGTACATCAAACAGGCAAGATATAAAGGAAGAAATCCAAATGCCACTTAAAACTGAGATAAATGGCCTTCCCTTGCCATTAGTGCACTGCAGAGGATAAGACAAAACTGATGTGGGATTCCCCTCTATATACTGTGAACGTGTTTTATTACCATTGATTAATAAAGAAGTTACTTTGGCATATGGCAGGGCAGAATAAAGTCCGGAGGGAAATCTGAAAAGAGATGTGGAGAGAGAGAGAGAGTAGGTGAAGTCAAAAAGGTGCCATATAATCTGCAGAAGGAGATAGATACCGGAAACTTACCAGTAGGCCATGACCTCATGGTGATACATAGGTTAATACAAATGGGTTAATTTAGCGTATAAGAGTTAGTTAATAAGAAGCTTGAACTATTTGTCATTAAAATTGTTTCTGTGTAATTTTTCAGGTCTGGGTGGCTGGGAACAAAATGCAGTCTCTGTCTAGATGATGGAGCCAATGTGAGCCAACTACATCCACATAAAACCTGAGAGAGCTTGGGAAGAAATTCTAGAAACAAAACAACAGAGTTAAGCTCAGTTTCTTGGTAGCAGCAATTTCTCAGGTGAGCTCTGTTTGCTAGAGGCAAGCAGGGGCATGATTTCTTTAAGAAAAGGCTTCCTGACTCACTGTCAGCAGCAAAAACTGTATGGCTCTTTTAAGAAATAACTTCCTGGTTCATGCTGGTGGACAACCCTGAAGTTGGGGAGGTGTGCATGGCTTGCATAGCTGGTGACAAATGTACCTCCACCATACTGAGAGGCAAAGCCTACATCCGGGGCCACTGCAACCAAGCTGCTTACCACTTTAAAAATGTTCCTGTTCAGAAAATGATTACAGATGTGCAATAAAGACAGATTCAGACAGAAATAAACCTCTAAATGGATCTTAGTGTGTTTAAAAAATGTACATAGGCTTGGGAGAGAGAAGAAGAAAAGTAAAGGCAGCCATAAAAAGAAATAAATAGTTTTAAAAAATAAAACAAAGTTCTTAAAGAAACAGTAAAAGTAATATAAAAAAGTGCAGACAGTCATAGATTAAAGGAGTAAAGAAAAATAAGCCACATAAAGATGGAATATACACAAAGAGTCTGGATTATGTATATCACTGTGTTTTCTTTGAAGTTTTTGACTGCAGAGAGACACTTGATTCTGGGGGCTGCTAAGTTAAACCAACATAGAGGTATCTTGACTTCAAAATTTGGGTCTAAGAATATGTTGCTTTGGAAAAGAGGTTCTGCTTTTGTTTGCACAGAAGATGAAATCTTGTGAATCCCTCCCAGGCTAAGGAGATTTGATGGAACAAGACCCCCTGAAAGGTCTCCATGAACCCTAAAACACTTTGTTCAACAAATAGCAGAAATCTTGGAGAAAACTATTCCTAAATTCCCAAAAGTTATTGTTTATAGATGTTTATTTTCATTTTAAAAGTGGGTTGATTATAAATGGTAAAATGGTTACAGTTAATCTCTTTCTAAAAACGGGGAGGAGATATGATACAGAGGTAAATATTTTGCATTGGTATGGATCTTGGTCTATTGATACAAATTTAAGGTTGATTTTGTTACATCGTGTATATGTATTTCTGCTCTTGTTTAAGGTACTATGTTTATATAACTCATATAAAAATCTAATGTATAAATAAAAATTATGGATTAATAGATAGGCATTTATAAAAGTCAAATTTGTAGTCATATTAGTTATGTTTTCTAGCTAGAGATATAGTTCAGTTATATTGATAATTTCCAACACTTCAAAGACCTACATAATATGCCGTTTAAAAGGTTTTAATAACTTAGACTTTTTTGACAGTGAGACATATCTGCTTCTGGCAGCACCAGTTGCTTCAAGAGGATGGTGGGCATCGAAGGGGCTTCTTATGGAGTTTGCTAGCCATTTGGTGAGAAAATGCACTTACCTGAACTGCTTAATAATGTGTTGTATGAATTGGACATGCAGGACCCCAGAAAAATGACTTCTGAACTCGCCAAAAGGAGAGACAGTCTGTCAGTGTTCCTCCTTCACAGAAGAAACTGCCAAACATTCTGTAGGACACAGAAGAAAGCAACTGATGAACTTTGCCATTACAAGGCAGAGCAGATCTTCAAACTTTCTGCTTCACTGAAAAATCTGCCAGATATTATGGGCCTTTAGGGTGAAGATGAATGCCACAATGTTACAAAAGTACTTTGTGTCCTTTGTGTGACTGTCCAGGCAGAGACATGTCTCTGTCATTTCTAAAACTTTGGAAGTTGCTTACAGTGTACTTCCTGTTTATTTAGGTAATATTATATCCTCCTAGGGATTTTGATGGAACTCTTTCAGGTTGAGGCCACTACCTCTTCCTCGCCATGATGGATTGTATCCTTTGTGACAATAAATCAAAATAAGCCCTTTTCCTTCCCCCTTAAGGTTTTTTTTTTTTTTTTTTTTTGTCAGATACATAGTCCCAGCAATGAGAAAAGTGGGTAATGCAAAAAGCTGGTCCGGAAAGCAGAGCTGTGCCACAATCTGCCGTTCCTGTGGTTCTTAGGCCTTTGGGACTGGGTTGTGGGAAGAACGTAGAAGAGATTGGAAATTTAGGTTACAGAAATTCTAGAGTACTCTATGAAGAGTTTACTGGATCTTGCTGGTGGTGATTTGGAAGCCAAGAGCATCAACAGAAATGCAGACAGTGAAGGCCACCGGGCTGTGACTATTCATAGGGAAACAAGAAATCTACCAGAAGCTAGCGATCTTTGGGCAATATTTTGGCAAATAACCTGGCTGTTGTCTAATAACTCGGGTGAGGCTAAATTAAGAAAGAATGTATTAATCCCCACCCTTAACTAAGAAGGTGAAGGTGTCTCCAATTGATATCCACTTACAAAGGAAAGAATTAGTTTTTTCCAATGGAGTCTCCTTGGGTATAGTAACTACACTTAAGTACAAGCCCCATGCCCAGCAGTAGACAGATAGCATAAAATGAATTCCATGGTATTTTGGAATCTCTTTTGTCTCATACTGCTTTATTTAAATATTTTTACCTTCTAAGTCTTTTACTTGTATATTATGGTTTATTTTGTAATTTTATATGTTTTCTATGCACACACACATCTGTGTGTTTCTTGTGCTTTCTCTGTTTTTTTTTAAGTTCTGGTTTATGTTCTTTTTGTTTGTTTGTTAGTTTGTTTTTCAGAGAGAGAAAGATAATTCATGGAGGTAGGCGGGTGGGGAGGGGTAAGATATGAACAAGTTAGGGGGGAGGAAACCATGATCGGAATATATTAGATAAACATTTATTTTCAAATAAATAAATAAATAAAATTATTTTAAAAATAAATAATGGACTAATGATCTGGCAAGGAAACTATCAAGACAGATAGCACTCCCATGGTCATGGTTGTTACTCACTGCTCTTATCCATAGCTAGAACAACAGAGCACCAAACATAGCAGAGAGATGACCATGTACCCTTGACAAGGAAAGGAATGAGTTAAAGTTATAGGAGAGATGGCCGAGGAAACCTCTGTAATTGTTAAAGATACTTACAGCATTAGAGAGAAGATTGCTGCTGTGTAAGTGGGTCGACAGGAAAGTGTAACACCTGATTCTGTGTTACCCTCTCAATACAGTTCACGCAACTGTACCTTACACGAGTTTGGGCAAAGGCCTGGAGATTGAAAGAAACATATAAGAGACCATGGTCATTAGAAAGGAGATCAGCTGAATGCCACTTTATTCAGCTTTCTGCAAAACTAATATACTTTGGCTGCTGCAAAGGGATTACCTCCCAGGCAGGGGGGAATCTGGCTGCTACAAGGATTTCCTCCCAGGCAGGTGGGAAATCACCATACCAAAGATGAAACAATGCCCTACAGCTAATCACCAGGCTATGGCAGAGGGAGCACAGGAGCAAGAAGGATGTGAGCTAGTTGACCAGAAACTGTCCTCAATATGTACTCCAAGGAGCAAGGGTGGACCGGGCCCTACAAGAAAGGTACTTGAAGGTAAGACCCATCCTTTGAAAGCTCATCTGATGAAAGTAAAAATTTGTTCAAGAAGAAAGAAAAATTGAAGATGCTGTTGAAGGGACTCTCTGCTCAAAACAACCACCTACGAACGTGTTTCTCCTGAGTGGCACCAAGTGACCACTGCAAATGTGATCTAAAGAACCAAGAAGACATGCGTAGCTGGCGATGGAACTTATGAGTGTTGTCTGTGTGCTATGTAGACTTCTTGCTTTGGAGATATGAAAAAAATGTAAGATTGAGAAGATCACCAAGTCTTACAAGCCAGGTAGAACGTGGCAGATAACAAACCCCTGGAAAGGAATCTAATCTAGGGGGACCATTGCATGACGGTGTGACAGCAAAGCCTAAGCTGCAATTTAGATCCCGGGGTATTGGACAAAGCAAACCCACAGGACATTTTCTGAAGAAGACTCTAGACAAGAGTGGACCCTGCCGAAGGGAGTGTCTACTTCCGTTGCAGTTAGCCAAGCTGGGTGACACAAGCCCCTTAGAACTAAGGTGACGAGGAGACAATCAAGAATCGCTGGACACAGCACTTCAGGGACTGATGCTAGCTCTGCTGGGTTGGGGTCTTGATTAGGTTCAGTCTTTTGTCTCTTTGTACTGTTCCTCTTGTCCTTTGATTTTTTTATTGTGACTTATAGTGAAGAGATTGCCTTGAGTTTCAGGACGCCCTGGATTCTGGACTTTTAAATGGTGGCGCAACAGTTAATAAAAACAGGAATCTCAGAGATGGGATGATTGCACTTTATGTTATGAGAGTGAAACTGAGACGTTGGGACCAAAGACTAAGTAGAATGTCGTAATTTAACATTGGGTTGTCAGGCTGACAAGGGGTGGAAATCCAGTAATCTAGGTTGTCAATGTGATGAGATTCAGGATCCTCATGAAAGCACACATGTGGACATGTGTAAGGGGTAGTTCCCAGAGAGTTTAACCCACTAAGAGGGAAGACCACGGCTGCAGGTGGAGAGCGCCACCAACAGGGTGTAGTCCCAGGCTGAATTCAAAGTCAAAAGTGATCTAAGCATACACATTTGTCCTTCTGTATTTCCTCACTGTGGATATAATCTAAGCTGCTGCTTCATGCCCCTGAGGCCCTAACTTACCAACTGGGGTGGATTATCTCTACTTGTTGATGGTCTGAAATAGACTAATAATGGAGCCCCTGCAGGGAGGTGGACAAGTCCTTCTCCCATCTCTTGTCTCATGGCATCTGTGTTTTCTACCTGAAACATTATACTTAGAAAAGTTATATGCTTTTGGTGTGTGCTCATGTATGTATGTGATTATGCGTGCATGTTTATGCGGGTTCATATGTGCATGCAGGTTCACAGGCACACACGCACATGTATGTCTCAAGGCCAAAGGTCAACCTTAGGTGTTCTTCCTCAGAAGTCATCCGTTTTATTTCCCAAAGCAGAGTTCCCCATCAGCTTGTCGCCTGCCAAGCTGACTGGATTGGCTGCTCAGTCACTACAAGTGGGATCTCCCTTTATCTGCCCCTCTGGTCTGCCTTTTTTAAACAAGGGTTCTGGGGACTGAACCTAAGAAGTTCAGGTAGCAAGTTCTTTACCAACTGAGTCTATTATCTAGTTTCATAAGCAATGTATTTTTAAAATTAACTTTCAAAGACAGACTATGAATCCTCCTGGGAGGAAATGATAGCATGCATTTGTTCCTTTCCTTGTTGTGATGGATATCTGAGGGTAGCAACTTAGGGTGCATCTTGTTTTGAAGATGAAATGTCCCCCCACAGACTCACATATTTGAACACTTGGTCCCCAGCTGGTGGCACTCAGAGATTATGAAACTTCTATGAAGTAGAGCCTCACTGGAGAACATGAGGTATGAGGGTAGGCTTTACACCCGTGTTCCTCTTCCTGATTGACCGCTGCCTCCTGTTCCGCCCATATGTGAGGGAAACATGCCAGCTGCAAACCCCTGTTGCCACAGTTGTGAGCCATTCCAGCCACAGGCACCCGGAGCCAGGGCGGACTGCACCCTCTTTAGCCACAAGTCAAAATTAATCCTTTCCCTCATAAGTTGCTTCTTGCCAGGTAACTGGTAACCACTCTGATAAAAACAGCACAGAGAAGTAGGACTCATTCTTGCTCGTGGTTTGAAAGGATGGCGTCCATGGAAACAGAGAAAGCCTGGTGGTAAGAGCAGCTCACAGTTGGGTGCTCAGAGGAGGAAAGGGGGCAGCTGGTCACGTCAAGTCAGCATTTGGAACCAGAGAGAAATGCTTTCTTTTGTGATTAAATTTAGAGTTATTCACGTATTATGGACATGAAACTCTGTTACATGAAGAGTTGTAAATATTTTTCTCGCAGTCTTTCAGCGGTCTTGTCGTTCTGTCGATTTTATCTTGCTAAGCAGAGTGTTTGAATTTCATGCAGTATCATTTAAAAATCTGGCTATTCCTTTCTGAGTTATGTAATTCTTTTCCAGGAAGTCCCTGTTATGGTCAGTGTTTCCTCTGAGTTCTCTAATATTTCAAAGTCTCAGATTTTATATTAAAACTCTCAGTCTATCTCAAATTGGTTTTTGGTACAATGTGAGAGATAAGATCAGCTGCTGTCTTCCACATGGGGATAGCCAGTATCACTTGTACCAGCCATGAAAACATCTGCCCTGTCAGCCAGTGGAAGCTTACTTGTGGCACTTGTATTAAAAATAAGATCAGACAGCATGGGTTTACTAATGGCGAATCAATCCCACACCAATTATGTTTTAAGGGGGGTATCTATTTTGGGGGGTAAAACTTACATGCACCATAAACCATCAGGAAGGGAGCCTAGTCGCTGGAGCAGGAGCCAGGAGCAGGAGCCGGAACCAAACGCCGGAACCAAGAGGCCTGAGCCGAGATTTGCGGCTCTTTTTAAAAGAGAAATATACCACACCCCAGTGGGCTGGTATTTCAGCGGCTATTGGCTGACGGAGCGGAAGGCGCTCCCGCAGCACCATGGACTCGTGCTTCAGCGATTTGGCTGAAGCAATGGAAGATACTCCCGCAGTACCTTCCCCTTTTGTTTAAGTAAGAGAGTTCTAAGCCTACTACGAAATTATATACAGTAAGTACAAACCTACACAATTATATACAATAAGTACAAATATCCTATTCTAACTAGCTAAAGTCTTGTATAATAAATAGCTTGTCCAAGTCATGAGAGGAAAGTAGCTACATTTATCTAGTCTTCAACCCCATAGAAGATCCGAGAAGGGAAATAATGTTACCTGAGTAATTAGGAAGTGTAATCAAAGAACTTCCAAAACATGCAACAAATCACAGAGACAACTGGCTACCTGGGCAATCACCAAAGACCTGTTTGCAGCGTTGACGCAACCAACTTTGACTAAGGCCTAGAATAACTGACAGATTATTTTTAACAGGCAAAAGATTTTTCAATACCATCTTACCCTGTCTTGACAAGATTTAACAGTTCTGTTTATCCATTTCCGGATTTTATCCATTTCCGGATTTTAACAGGCAAGAGATTTTTCAAAACCGTCTTACCCTGTCTTCGCAAGATTTGACAGTTCTGTTTATCCATTTCCGGATACCGTGTATTTGTCAGTAGTTGAGGTATGAGAAGTTCCTTACCCAGAGGCCAGTTTTGTCAAGAAGACAAGCTCCAAGTGGAGTGTCTTTGGTGCTCAACAATCTCTCGGAAATAGGTCGGTGTTGCCAGGAATGATTGTGTCTCACTACACAGAACTCTAAGATTAAATTAAATGCCATTTTCTACAGCTCTTCGAAGAGGTTGAAGACTATTTATATATAATCTTTATGTATCTAAAGAACCTGATTAGTCTAACCATAAATATGATAGACATATATGACTATTGATCTACAATTCTAACTTAAAGACTAAGAGAATAAACAATTGTGCAATAAATGAGGATAATGACCTCCAAATGCAAACAATAAATATCAATACAGAAACAATATATGAGTATCTTAATCAGAGGTAGAAATGTACACTGCAATATGGTATACATATATCAATACATAAAAATGTTTTAAACAGGTAGAAGCATGCATACATACAGTATTCAATATATGCCAATGTAATTATCTATAAACAATAACTCACAAATACAATTATTATCTATCCAATTATCCCCCTTTTTTTTCAAAAGGTCCCTGAGCTTATAAAATTCCTTTCCCAACTCTCAACCGTATACTAATTATAATAAATCCCTAAATATTGTTCCTAAAACTGAGGACAAACTTTGCTGAGAGAGGGGGCATCGTCCTCTAGAATTACTTCCAGCTGTCATGGGGGTGAGGTTCTTTATGGAGGATCCTGTGAAAGTAAAATGATGGTTAAATTTCAAGATCAATGTCTTTTAAAATTGCAAACAGTCTCTGAGTATTTGGTGGAGGTCTGGCCAGAATGTTGTTCAAGATGTGCACCATTTCAGCTAACCAAGTTGGAATCATCTGTGCAGCTGATACCCGAAACAGGACTTGTAGTAGCACTATCAGTATCATGACGTCATATCAACTGAGTGAAGTTGTTGTTATGGGGGTCCCATCTTCTTCCTGGAAACTTCAAAAGTCAGTGCATGAAAAACTCATTGTTCATTGTGGAAAACTTAAACATTAATTATATAGACATATACAAACATATATTCAATGAAAGGTATCATAGACATATTCAATGAAAAGTATGATAGATATGAAGAAAAGCAAAGATGTTTTCTAAACTCATATTTCTTTCTGTCTCATATCATGGCTCTTGACATAAGACAGAAACTCCAGAAACTCTGGGTTTTCTCTCTTAACAACAGGCTTGGAATTAGAGAGGGACCAAGTCAAGAGTCCAACTCCAAAACCAGCTCTATAAATTCAGAAATATGATTTAGTATATTCCAGGGCTTCATACTCAAAGAACCTATTCAGTTTTCTTGATAATCCATATTGGGTAGTTATTTTTCCATCTGTCAGTATTCAAACATCCAGGGTCCTTTGAATTTTTCAAAGACGAGTGTTTTCCTGTGGAGACAAGAACAGAACCCTGCCCCCATTTTATGTTTTTCTTACCACCTGTATGGTCATCATCATTGTAGATGCTGTCATTTCTCCTTTCCAAGAGGTTTCTTCTCTTCAGATATAACCTTTATTAATTTTGATGGTATCCACAACTTTTCTTCTCCTGTGGAAACAAGAGCAAAACTCCTTCCCCAACGCAGCACATCTCCTGGCTTCCACTGTGAGGTCAGCACATCCTTGAAATATATTGGTTGTTTTAATTCAGCAGACTTTTTCAATATCCAATATCTTTCTGCAGCCATTGTCCCCTTCTCATTAGCGTTGAGAAAATTCAAGGTTAATAAAGCATTATGTAACCTATTCCTGGGGGTATTTTCCACCCCTTTCTGTTTGTTCAACATATCTTTTATAGTTCGATTTGATCTTTCTATAACTGCTTGACCTGTAGGATTGTATGGTATACCTGTAACGTGCTTAATATTATAATAAGCATTTTCCTAGAAACATAAGCTGGACCATTATCTGTCTTTATCTGTGTAGGTATACCCATGATGGCCATAACTTCTAATAAATGAGTGATTACTGAATCAGCTTTTTCTGAGCTTAAAGCAGTTGCCCATTGGAAACCTGAGTACGTGTCAATGGTGTGATGTACATATTTTAATTTACCAAATTATGGAAAGTGAAACATATCCACCTGCCAAATTTCATTCCTTTTAATATCCTTTGGATTAGTCCCTGCAGGCAATGGTGTTTTGTTATAAAAAGAGCAAGTAGGGCATTTCTTTATAATCTCCTTAGCTTGTTGCCATGTAATAGAAAACTCTTTTTTCAAGCCTTTGTTATTGACATGATTTTTTTATGAAATTCAGATGCCTGCAGCACACTACCAATCAATAATTGATCAATATCTGCATTATCTTGTGCTAGAGGACCTGGCAGACCCGTATGGGATCCGATATGCGTTATATACATAGGGCAGAGCCTGTTCCTGATCATGTCTTGTACCTGGATAAACAATGAGGTCAGTTCTGTATCATCAGGTATAAATTCAACAGTTTCAATATGCAAAATAACTCTTTCTGCATATTGTGAGTCAGTAATTATATTAAGAGGTTCTTTAAAATCCCTAAGCACCATAAAAATGGCATATAATTCTGCCTTCTGGACAGAATCATAAGGACTTTGTTCTACTTTACTCAATTCTTCTGATTTGTGACCTGCTTTTGCTGATTTATTAGCATCGGTATAAAATGTACGGGCTCCGGTTATTGGAGCATCATGGATAATTAGAGGGAGGATCCAAGAAGTTCTCTTTATAAAGTTAAGTCTCTTGCTTTTTGCGTACTTGTTATTGATTTCTCCCAAAAAATTAGCACAAGCTCTTTGCCATGGTTCATTGTCTTCCCACAACTTTTTTATCTCATCAGTAGTGAAAGGGACTATAATTTCTGCTGGGTCTATACCTGCTAATTGACGAAGTCTCAATTTTCCTTTTATAATCAATTCAGAGACTTTTTCCACATAAGTTTTTAATTTTTTACTTGGTTTGTGTGGTAAAAAGATCCATTCTAAAATAGTATCTTCCCTCTGCATTAAAATTCCCATAGGAGAAATTCTGGAAGGCAATATGACTAGAATGTAACTAAGATTTGGATCCACCCTATCTACATGTGCCTCCTGTAATTTTTCCTCAGTCATCGTCAGTTCCTTGCTGCTTCAGCTGTTAACTCTCTGGGACTATTCAAATCCTTGTCACCATCTAAGGTTTTGTTTAAATGAATTATTAGATCAGGTGTTATCCCAACAGCTGGTCGTAGACTGGAAATGTTTCCTAATAATCTTTGAAATCTTTGAAAATCATTAAGAGTTCGTAACTGGTCTCTCCTGATTTGTGCCTTTTGAGTATTAATTCTTTGTAAACCTATTTTATCACCTAAATAATTAACAGAATCTCCTCTCTGAATTTTTTCAGGAGCAATTTGCAATCCCCATTTAGGTAATACTATTTTTACTTCTTCAAACAGCCTTTCTAAGGTGTCTTTGTTTTGATCAGATATCAGGATATCATCCATATAGTGGTATAGATACCACTATATGGTATTCATATAGTGGTATAGTCCATATATTATGGACTTAGGAAATTGTTTGCATATAATTTTCAATCGTTGGCTTACAAAATATTTGCACAGGGTGGGAGAGTTTAACATTCCCTGTGGGAGGACGGTCCATTGGTACCTCCTTGCAGGCTGAGAATTATTATAGGTAGGCACTGTGAAGGCAAACTTTTCTCTATCTTTTTCTTGTAATGGTATAGTGAAGAAACAATCTTTCAGATCAATAACTATAAGAGGCCATCCCTTTGGTAACAGGGAGGGCAGAGGAATTACAGATTGCAGAGGGCCCATAGGTTGAATAACCTTGTTGATAGCTCTAAGATCTGTCACCATTCTCCATTTACCAGTTTTTTTCTTAACAACAAATATAGGAGAGTTCCAAGGGCTGGTAGATTCTTCTATATGTCCAGCATCTAATTGCTCTTGTACCAGCTGTTCTAAAGCCTGTAACTTTTCCTCAGCTAAAGGCCACTGTTTAGTCCATATTGGCTTCTAAGTCAACCATTGTAGAGGCATGGCTGTTGGTACTTCTGAAGGGCCATCAATTGTGTTGTGTTCTTGTATAGCTCTAATGGCTGGTTTCCGCCATCTGTAATATCTTGTAATATTGTCCTCAGAAATATAGGCTCTGGAAGCAGCAGGAATGCTAATTTGAGTATTCCATTGCTGCAATAGGTCATGGCCCCATAAATTCACTGCACTATTGACTACATATGGCCTTAGTTTTCCTATTTGTCCGTCTGGACCTATACAATTGACCCATCTCATGCTTTGTCTTACTCGAGATAGGGTTCCAATTCCTAAGAACTGAATATCTACCTCCTGAAGAGGCAAATGCGGATGCCAAGATTCTGGAGTAATGGTACTTACATCCGCACCTGTGTCCAGTAAGCCAGTAATAAATTTGCCATTTACACACACTCTTAGCTGTGGTCTTTGTTCATTTATAGAAGTCTGCCAGAATATTCGTTTACTTTGTCCTCTTAGATTTCTTGATTCATTCACCACATTTAACTCATCCTTCAGGCCGTTATTGCTTTTAACAGCAGGCATGGGACATTCTAATTTCCCTGAAGAGGCATGTTCTCTGCAGTGATTGGAAATGACTGGACCACATTTGCCATGGGGGCCTTCGAGAGGCCCCCTATTGAGTTTCCCGATGGCAACGGGTTGCCCTATTTATCTCTTGTTGACCTACACTCATTCATCCAATGCCTGCCCTTTCCACATCTCCTACATAAACCTGAAGGCTGAGTCCTCCTATTCCTGTTATTCCTAGAAGAGGCATTATTCCTGGAATTCCATTGTCTGCAGTCCCTTTTCATGTGTTCCATTTTGCCACAATGAAAGCATTTTGTAATCTGATGTCTCCTTTTACCTTTGGAAATTGCTCCTTGCACCCATGTTTCATTGCCATAATCAAATGTATCAACATTCATTGTATGTAAAACCCATTCATCCAAAGGCGCTGATCTGAGCTTTAAAGGCCCCAGGATCCTTTTGCATTCTACATTGGCATTCTCATAAGCCAAAGACTCAATTACTATATTTCTTGCTTCTGGATAAGCTATCCCTATTTGTACAGCCTTAGTTAGTCTTTGTAAAAAGTCACTAAAGGGTTCTCTCTGACCCTGTTTGACCCTGATGTACGATTCTACTCTCTGACCTGAGTTTTGAACCCTGTCCCAGGCCCTTAGAGCTGCTGTAGCACATATGGATAAAATGTTTTCATCATAAAGAGCTTGTTCTTGAGGATCAGAGTAAAGTCCTTCCCCTAGAATTTGATCTAGAAAACCTCAATTCCTTTCGCTGATTCTTGTTGTTGTAAAAGTCTGGCCTCTTGTTTGAATAGGCATTTGAAATGCCATAAAGGTCTGTTCTCAAGGACAGTTGACGTGAGCTGGTTCCAATCTTGAGGGGTGGCCCTGTTGCTCAGAGCCCAAGATTTTAACATCTCCCTAACAAAGGATGAATGTAGTCCATAATTCACAATTGCTTGTTTAAATTCTTTCAGATCATTCATACGTATAGGCTCCCATGTATGTTCTTTAATGACCTTAGGGTTTTGGGAGCCAGTTATCTTTTCTGATGTTATTACTGGAAAGGCAGGTATAACTCTATGTAGACTGAGAGTTTTTTGAAGTGAATGTTGCCTTTCCACCTTTTGCTCCTGTTCATCAGAGTCTATGATTTCCTCAATCTTATTAAATCTGCTCACCATTGCCTTCTGTAAGTCCTGAATCTCCTGTCCAGTATTATGCTCCAAAGCCTTCATTAACGATTCTAAGGCATGGAGCTTGTCCGTCAGAGACACCATTTCCTTCTTGGACACAATTGCCTTCATTAATAATTCTAAGGCATGGAGCTTGTCCGTTAGAGATGCCATATCCTCCTTGGACATAATCCTCATGGCATGTACTGTGCCTTCTTGTATGGAAATCCTGTCAATTAATCTATCATACCCTTTTGATAAAGTCCGATTTTCACATTCAATGGTTATAATCCTCTCAGCTAATGTTTCAGCACTTACAGTCATGGACTGGAGGTTACTAGTCATTTTGGTTGTCCCCTCCTCCAGAGCAGTGAAGCTCCCTTCTAAAGAAGCAATATCAGACTGTACCTTCTTGATATTTTGTTCAGTCGACGGAGTCATATCAGACAAAGATCTAGTCTCCTCCTTGAGAACTCCAAACTCTGATCTAGTATCCTGCTTGAAAATTCCAAACTCTGATCTAGTCTCCTTGAAATCTCCAAACTCTTTTTTGAGGAGGTTGGTGTCAGTCTGAATTGTCCTTAAGGTTTTAATCTCTGCCCTCAGCATTGCTGATTCAATCTTGAGGGACTGCATCATCTTTATAAAATATCCAAACACCAGAAAAGCGACAAGTCCCAGAAATAACCAAGTAAGAGGAATATCAGAAACCTCATGGAGGATATCCTCCATGGCGCAATTAAAAATGCCATTGAATTTTTGGATAGTAATATTTTCTGACATGTTCAATCAGAAGAAATTGTATTTATTTATTTGTTTTCAACGGAAAAGAAAAATCTTACCTGTAATGACCCTTGCCTGCCAGTAAGTGGTGGGGGCGCACCTGAATCCACGTGGCAATGACGCCAACCCAGAAAGATTCTGAAATATATATACACTCAAATCCAGAGGTTACTTTCAGGCTAGCAGCGCAAGTCAAACTCAGCCGGGGCTGCAGGGAATACACTGCCTGAGTGGGGGTAGAGTTGCCACTTGCCCGAGTTCTGCGGTGTTTGCAGAAGCCAGAAAGTCCCCAGCCCAATTCTATTGAACGGAGTTGGGATCCAGTGCAGGCTTTACTGTAAAGGCCGCGGGGCCGCCAAGGTGTTGTATGCACTCAGGCTGCTAGGCCCGCGCCACGAGGTGGGAAAAAGGGTCCACGTCCGGGTGCCAAATAATGGCGCTCAATCCCACACCAATTATGTTTTAAGGGGGGTATCTATTTTGGGGGGTAAAACTTACATGCACCATAAACTGTCAGGAAGGGAGCCTAGTCGCTGGAGCAGGAGCCGGGAGCAGGAGCCGGAACCAAGCGCCGGAACCAAGAGGCCCGAGCCAAGATCTGCGGCTCTTTTTAAAAGAGAAATATACCATGCCCTAGTGGGCTGGTATTTCAGCGGCTATTGGCTGACGGAGCGGAAGGCGCTCCCGCAGCACCGTGGGCTCGTGCTTCAGTGACTATTGGCTGAAGCAGCGGAAGATACTCCTGCAACAGTTTACTTCCGGATCTTCTCTTCCATTGGTCTATATGGCAGTGACACTTTTTTTTATGGTGTTGACAGAGGTTTCTGTCCCACCCAGTCCTGCAGCCATTCAGTCCCAAAGAAACACACAGAGGCCTACGTTAGTTATAAACTGGTTGGCCTATTAGCTCAGGCTTCTTATTAACTAACTCTTACATCTTACATTAACCCATAATTCTTGTCTGTGTTAGCCATGTGGCTTGGTACCTTTTATCAGTGAGGCATTCTCATCTTGCATCCTCTGCATCAGGGAGATAACTGCAAATGGAACCTTTCCTCTTGCCAGAATTCTATTCTGGTCACCTCGCCTATACTTCCTGCCTGACTACTGGCCAATCAGCATTTTGTTAAGCCAATACAAGTGACAGATCTTTACAGGGTACAAGACCATTTTCCCACAGCATTATGGAGCTGCACTGAAATCTCTCAAAACAGCTTTTCATCCAGTATTTGTTATAGTTCCATATAAACTTTAGGATTAGTTTTCAATTTTTGAATATTATTATTTAAATTTCAATGGGGGATTGCATTTGTTATAATCTGGAAGGGGAATGAAGCACATATACATTACTCAAGGACAAATATCACATGATGATTTCAATAGATTCAGAAAAAGTATGACTGAGCTTAAACTCCCTTCTGTGTCAGCTTCACCATGACTGTCACCAAAAAACTTGACACAAAGTGTAGAACAGTTCATTTTGGATAATGGTTTCTGATGCGTAAACTCATGGTCCCTGGATTCACTGACTGCATTTGTGTGATGAGCAGAACAACAGTTTGGAACATGTGGAAGTGGCTACTCACCCATGACAGGCAGGAAGCAGAGTGGAGTAACAGGAAGTAGAGAAGAATACAACCATGGAACTTACATAACCTGCAAAGTCCTGTATCCACCCATAAGCCACTTGCTACAACTAGGCCCAGCCTCAAGTTTTCAGACCCTCCCACTTGTGATATTAACTGATCATCACATGGAACTTGCATGGAGACATGTTATATTGAAACCGTAACACTTACATGACAAAAACCCTAATGAAACTATGAATATAAGTGTCTGGTCCCATATAAACCCAGGAAAAATGGCTAACTGAGGCTGAGGTGCCTCATACCAAGCACACAGTGGCAGCCAGGTTCACCAGCACCTGTAGCCCCTCTCTGCTCCATGCCTCTTACCCTAAACCTCTCCAGTCCAGATCCTTCACTTCCCTTCCTCCCCTTCCCCCAGCTTCTAATTCCTATAAAAGTCTGCCATTTTGGCCAATCTTGGCTCCTCTCTTGTCTCGCCCCTTCCCCTCTTGGCTCTCTTCCCTTCCTCTCTCACTTTCCTCTCATCTCTCTCTCTCTTCTCATGGCTCGACTCAGTCTGGACTCCTCTAGATGTCCCCTGACTGTGCTCTCCCTCATGTCTCCAATAAAATCCTTCCCCTCAGCCACATCTGGGAGTGACCATGTCCTCATTTTCCTTCAATAAGGATTGCACCTGAACATAGAACAGTAAAGATTATCTATGATAAATCTAAGAGTCCACATTCATAATGGGGGAAAAATGGAAATCATTTGCTTTAAAACCAGGAACAAGACAAGAGCGTATAGTCTCATTAGTCTTATTCATATGGTTCTTGAGATCTTAGTCAGGGCAGTAAGAAGGGAAGGGTGCCTGGGAAACCCTCTGCCCCTGGGAACTGAAAGAGCTGTGACTCTCCAGGAGCTGCAGCACGCCAACTGTCTACTGGGAGCTCAAATCCATCACAATCGACTCGTCAGACCCACAGGGAAGTGTCTTTAAAGTTGGTTCATCCTGTTGAAGGTTGTTTAGCCTGAGTTGATGATAAAATATCTCCTGTTTGTCTCTGCTCTTCTGTTCTTGGAGAGTGTCAGACAAGGACCCTATCAGAAACTAGAGACAGCATCACTTGTTGCCTCAACATCATGACTGTGGGAGTATGTGTGTGTGTGTGTGCGTGCATGTGTGTGTGCGTGTGCGCATGTATGTGTGTGTGTGTCTGAGAGCATCTGTGTGTGCATGTGCATCTGTGTGTGTATGCAGGCATGTGTGTGCGTGTGTGCATGTGTGTGTGTGTGTGTGCATGTGTACGTCTGTGTGTGTATGCAGGCATGTGTGTGCATTGCGTGCATGTGTGCATGTGTGTGTATGTGTGTGTGTGTGCAGGCATGTGCGTGCATGTGCATGCATGCGTGCATGTGTGTCTGTCTGTGTGTTTGTGTCTCTGTGTGTTTGTATCTCTGTGTGTGTCTTGTTTATAGAAATCATGTTTCCAGAACGGATATAGGGGGCATCTTTGACCTAGTCACCATGGAATACACCCAATGTTCAGATTCCATCCCCAGTGTTAACATGTTAACTCAAAAGTCTCAGGATTCAAACAGCAACCAAGTGGTGGTGGCGCACACCTTTAATCCCAGTGCTCAAGAGGCAGAGGCAGGTAGATCTCTGTGAGTTCGATGCCAGTCTGCACTACTAGAGAGAGTTCCAGGACAGGCTCCAAAGCTACAGAGAAACCCTGTCTCGAAAAACAACAACAACAACAACAACAAATCAAACAGTAACATCTGTAATAAGCACTGTAACAGAGACAAATAATAAGACTGAAAATAAGGTGACACAGAAAATACCACTCGTAAGCCTGTTTTTGAAATGATATTTTATTTATTTGAAAAGTTTATAATATTTACAGTGTATCCTGATCATACTAATCCTCATCTTTCCCTAGATACAGAAATACACATTCAGTAACACAGACTGCAAAATATACATCCCTAACGAGAGATGGAAACATCTCTTCATAGCAAATGTGAGCAAGCCTAGAAGCAGAGAGCATAGCTTCCCCCTGTGCTGAGGAATTCACTGTAAATCATGTTTGCTGGTTTTTGAGTCTGAACCCTGGGAGCACTGACCTGCTAAGTCAGTATTTCTCCAAACAGCTAGCATGTACGACCACATAGCAATTGTTCATATGTGTAGATGACAGTATCACTAAAATCCCCTCCACATTGGTAATGCAGGATGGACAGAGATGTTCAGTTGCGTTTCCCCCATCCAGGTCCCAGGGCTGGGGATCTTCTAATGATACATTTCAAAGGTAACCAATGAGTTATTCCAAACTGACAGCATTTTGTTTTCATTTTGAGAAAATTATTTGACGGAACATCCTGATGCATTTGTCAGCTGAGGAAGAAGTTGCCAGAAGATCAAGTGGACAATGAAAGGGACCCGTTTCATCAGCCACCCACATGTCCACAAGAATTTCTACCATGGCCTCCTTGAGACGCCCGGCTGTAGCGAGACATTACCTGCACCTGGGTGAGTCAACTGTAACCAGGCAGGGTCTGTACCTACGGCAGCGCAAAGGACAAAACTCTGTTATTCTTGGGTGCAAGAGAATTAGTTGTGGGCTCTGTGTGCTGGGAGAAAAAGTCTGAGACATGGTGACCTGGAGCCTCTCCCAAGGGTGGGTCCCTGCTCTGTCCCGAAGCAGTAAAGCAGCTTTGTAGATTAAATCATCATTGTACCACACCCTGATGCGAGCAAGCCAGAGTCAGTTCAGGCACTGCTGCAGACTGATGTTCTGATGGCCCACAGACACATCCACGTGCCACCAGTGGCTTCCACTTGACACCAAAGCTGGGGGTCCACATTTGAAAGACAGCTTTCTTAAGCAAGGGTTATTGAAAGCCAATGCTTCTCTTTAATGCCTCGTGAAAGAAGGGATGTTGTATCCCAAGCCGGTCATCGGGGTGCGAGTGTTAGGACCCACCTCATTTGGTGGCTATGAAGCCATGATTCCCAGAAGTTAAATGCACAGCCAATAGTCACTCCATGATTGCTAAATCAGAGCCACTTTGCAAGAGGGCAGAGATGGGCATATTTCCCAAGCCATCAGAAATTCAGATTCTCTAGATAGTGACCACTGACTTCTTCTTGGTTACGAGTGGAAGGCTGGCTCTTCTCACCTTGGTGTGTGTACTTCAGGGAGAGTCCTAATTACCCCGTGTGAGAAGAACAGGAGGGCACAACACTTATGGGGCAAGTGTGCCCTCAAGTCAAGGTTTCTCTCGCCCACCCTCATCTCGTATGTTACTTAGGCTATGACTTTTGGGAAAATAAACAAAGATGGCGTGTAAGAATAAAGATGAACTTTAAGGCTTACAACAACATGGGTGTTTTAGCAAAATGTAACCACAAAACATGTGGAATCCCAAAAATGAGATCATGTGTCATGTTTTCGCAAGGCTTAGAATAGAGTGGCGCTAGCCCTCACGTAGGCAATAAGGGATATGCAGTTCATAGAAAACCTAAGAAAAATCACACAACTCAATGTCAGTCTGGATTTTATTATCTGCCTGCCTAAAGCTCCAAACTACACTGATGACAAATGCTTCTTCTCCCCCCCCCAAACAAACAATATTGTTTGTCCGTGACCAAAATAACCTCTCTAGCTACACACCTGCATGATCCTATCACTCAACTCAGACCTACAGTGAAACTGTCAGGGCTGGAAGGAAGTCAGTGCATTTGGGTTTGTGTGTGGTTGATGGAGTACAGCATCTGAGTTTTAAGCCACAAGTTCTAAATCAGTAGGGTCTTTAACTCCCCCATTCCTTGAGGCTACTTAGCAGCCTTTTGGGGTTTGAAACTTGAAAGACTGATGAGCAAAGGATCTGAGGGATGACCCCCTACTTAAGAGGCAAGCTGGATGGATCCATGTCAAAAAGAAAAAGAAAGAAAGAAAAAAGAAGCTGGGCATGGCAGCGAATGCCTGCTGATGTTGAGGATAGTGTAAGAAGTGGTCCTCAACAGCATGCTAGCTAGCCAGTCTAAACAAAATGATGAGCGTCCAGTTCAGCATGAGACCTTATCTCATGGCATAGTGAAATAAAAGAAATGGCTGGATATTGATATTCTGCTCTTGGCTCCACATGCACACACACACACACAAGCACTCAAGTGCATCACACACACACACACACACACACACACACACACACACACACACACTAAAGCAGCAGCTATGGCTTCATGCATTTGACCATTTCACTCTTTAAGAGCCTTTGGCAGACACCCCACTCCACTCCTGCGAAGTGCTTTGTATGCAACTAGAAAAGAAAACCAGGAAAAACCAGGAAAAAAAGGAAAACAGGAAACCCAGTGCATTTCTGTGCTTCACGTGTTGATTCTTTCTTCTATATCCTGGTTTTCTAATAAAGGTGAACCAATACATGGACAGAAGATGGAAGACTGCAACCTCTTTGTGATGTAAACCTACATGTCAGTTCTAATGGTAAATAATTCAAAGAGTAGTTTTTATTTGTTTGTTAATTTTCCATTGGGGTGTTGTGTGTGTGGTGTGTGTGTGTGTGTGTGTGTGTGTGTGTGTGTGTGTGTGTACAAGTGTTATGACATTCATGTGGAGGGCAGAGAACAACTTATGGGAACACTGTGTGGGCTCTGGAGAGAGATCGCAGGCTGTCAGGCTGGGAGACACACGCCTTTACCCCCTGAGTCACCTTGCCAGGCCTTGCTTTTTGAGACCCGCTTTCATAATGTAGCCTGGCTGACTTGAAACTTGAGATGCTCCTGATTCCGCCGCCTCGGTGTTAGGAGAGGTAGGCTCCAAGGTAGCCAGCTTACAGAGTTTATTAGGAAATACTACCTTGTCTACTTTAAATGTACTTTTTCACTAAACAGCAAAGCTAGAAAACAGTCATTGTTATTGATTACCCTGTGACTATTACTAAAAGAAAAAACAATATTAGTCTTGTACCATATGCAACCTGATTGAAAACCTAACATGTAAGGTGTTCAGCCGGCTCCATGGCTGGAGCTACAGCGATTATTTCTATCATTAATCCAAGGCACAGAGCAAGAGAATAGAGTCACTGATTCATCAAAATTGTATATTTTTTTCCCCACAAAATTTTCCTTCTGCCTTCCCAGATCTAAAGCCTACAAGAGCAGAGAGGGGCAGAGACAGTGATTCGGATGTACTCTGTTTTCTAGTTCCTGACTGAGTCCCTGTCACCTGATCCCACCCCATCCCTGCCACACGGGCCGCAAAACCCAGAGCCAGTTTATCGAACTTTCAGAACTTCAGCTTTCTGAGTTCTGAAATAGGCATTGTTTACAGTGGTTTCCCATGGCCCCTGGGTCATTTCCATGACTTAGAAGAATGGGCCACAGTGATCCTATCTTGCCGTATGGGCAAAGGGAAGGTGAAGCAAGTTCTGATAGAGAAGAGGGTGGGTAACAACCACAGGAAAGCCAAGCAAGGGACAGAGCCGCTTCCTGCACGTTTCGTGTCACAGTTTCAGGCATTCGCATTTGTTTTTGTTAATTTGGCAAACAGAAATAGTAGGGTGTAAATGACTCTAGCGCGCCAGTTGAGAAACATGCGAGTGGCGCCCCGGGCCGTCGTGTTCCTACAAGTCAAATGTCACTAGAGACATAATTGGAGTTTCACCTGCTGCTCTGACAGCACTCGAATGTTTAATCCTGCAGCGTCTTGCACGCACATGGAAAAGAGGTTCCTGAAAGCGTGGACGTTGCAGTGCTCCATGGTGGCATTTTATTATACTGGCTTCCCTCCCTTGAGAAAGGCTAACACGTGATCCCCAAATCAGACCCAATTTGAGATTGTGTGGAGATCGCCCCGCTACAATATTCAGGCAAGCACACTCAAATTGGCTCCTACAGTCATCACACATATAGTAGATAAAGAGGAAGTTGTCCTTTTTCCTGAAGCAAAAACGGTTCTGAGAGCTACATGGGTCAGTACCAATTTTTCTCCACTGAAATCGTCCTGCCTCACATACAGAAAGTACAGTTCAGTACAGAGAATTGGTCACAATGGCCCCGGCAAAAAATAAAGCCCAGAATCTCCGATCTGAAGACTAGCTGTAAAATCTAAGACATAAAACTCTTAGAACAAGAAGAGGATTAACTATTTCTGACCTGGGGTTGCACAACTGTTTCTTAGATACAATTCAAAGACTTAATTCACTTAATGAATGAGAAGAATGTGGAAATACAATCTGATTGCTGGTCTGTAGTGTAAGGTATACTGCTGACTCCATACTTGGGGATAAACTGAAGATTATTTCTGTAGTTAAAACCAAGGCACAGGGCCAGACAGAACAAATGATATATTAGACTCATCAACATTAAAAAAAAACAACAACAACAAACTTTAGTACCCTCCACTCTTTCTTTCTGAATATACCAAAAGAAAGGGAATAAAATATAAAGCCTGAGATTAAAGATTGAAAACAAAAGCCACAGATGAGAATATATTTATAAACAATCCCCCGATAAAACCCTTGAATCCAGTCATGCGTCAAGCAGGCACACATGGAAAAGTTTCAGATGTCATTATTCCCTGGGGACGTGCAGATCAAAGCCACTGAGAACTCCATTCCACACCTGTTAGAGTGGCTGAAACCAAGAACAGCTCATCACATACCATGTGGGCAAGAGCTTGGAGGATCTGAACCCACACTCGACTGCAAAAATAACAAAAGGTTCACCGGCTTTGTAAGTTGGGGCTTTTTATCTCAAAAAGCTATAAACACAATCAATGTGTGACACAGTCATCAGACCCCTAGATCACTCCTTAGGACAAATTGAATCATATACCTATGTATAGATATTTTGTATTTTATTTTTTTATTATTTAACAGAAATTAAATTTAAATATATTTTGATCATACTCTTCCCTCCCTACCTGTAACAGGAGGAGCGGGCTGCTTGTTGTCCTGACCGCCCGGCTATCTTATACCCAAAATAATCACACAGAAACTGTATTCATTTAAACATTACTTGGCCCATTAGCTATAACTTCTTATTGGCTAATTCTTACACCTTAATTTAACCCATTTCTATTAATCTGTGCATTGCCATGTGACTGTGATTTACTGACAAGATTCTAACCAGCGTCCGTCTCAGGCAGGAGATCCGTGGCATCTGCCACTCTGCCCTTCTTCCAAGCATTCAGTTCTGTCTACTCTGTCTACCTAAGTTCTGTCCCATCAACTAGGCCAAGACAATTTCTTTATTCATTATCCAATGAAAACAACACACAAACAGAAGAAACTCCTACACCACCTACCCACCCTAATTTACGTTCTTTTTCAAAAAACAAATAAAAACCCAATATCACAACAAATCCCCCAAAACCAAAAAAAGCTACAAAATATAACCATGGCCCCCTAATAAATCACCAAATCATAGTCAAATAAAAGCACACACACACACGTACACAAATATGGAGTCCATTATATGTTAATCAACTACTCCTGATCATAGACCTGTCCTGGAATGGCAGATCAAGTGTTATAGAGTTTAGTGTTTTTATGGGAATCTTCAAGGAGCAAATAGGTGGATCTCTGATTCTTGTGATTCACTTGGGCTGTTTTCTTTCTGTTAATTTGTCTTCTCCAACACTGAAGTGATAGTTTTTATTTTATTTTACTCTGTTATTTTTTAAGGTAATGAATTAATAAATGAATGAATGAATGAATGAGAACCTAACCACTACAGCAAAGGCTAACAACTGAACTGTCTCTTATACCTTCTAAATTAGGGAAAGTCAATTTTCTCCATGTATAGATTTTTAATGAATATTTATAGCAACTTCGTTTCTAATTTCCAGATTAAACAAACAAAAATGTTCATCCACAAGTGAATATACTATGGCATGTCTGCATAATGTAACAGAACTCAGCAAAAATCTCAAAATGAGTTTATCAGTTATAAAAAAGACATACAAAAGTACAAAAATGTATGTTCCCAGTAATATAAATTCTAGAAAAATTTAATTGTTCCATTATTACCATTATTATTAATCATTGCTTAAATAAATGAGCACTAGAAGGATAGAGCCCGCTTCAACAAGGAGCAAAGGCACATTTAAAAGAAGCAATGTATTTGTGATCTTGATAACTGTTTTAGTTTATGTTACTATTGCTGTGATAAAACACCATGACCTAAAGCAACTTGGGGAAGAAAGGGTTTTATTTCTCTTATGCTTCCTCATTCATAGTCTGTAATCAGAAGAAGACAGGGCAGGTACTCAAAGCAGGAGCCTGAACACAGGTTCTGAAGCAGAGACCATGGGGGAGTACTACTTGCTGGCTTACCCCTCATAGCTTTTGCAGTTTGCTTTCTTATATGACTTCATGGTCTGCCCAAGGGAATTACCACTTACAATGGGAATGACTCTCGCATATCAATCATTAATCAAGAAAATCTCCTATAGGCAATCTAGATGGAGGTATCTTTTCAGTTATGATTCTCTCTTTCTAGATATGTTTAGGTGTTGTGCAAAAGAAATAACAACCAAACAAAAAACCTAAAAGGACAATAGTGACATTTATTCTATAGATTTCAACATGCAATGAAGCATCAGGTTGGCGCATACATATTATCTTCTACTAATGATGGGGTTAAGCCCTGCCCATTGGAAACTGAAAGTATTCTAAATAAAAATGTAATAGTATTGGGATAAGAGGATAGGAGAGGGTTTGCCTGCTATGTGTGGGACATTAGGATCAGTCATCAGACCACAGACAAATGCAGCTACTGCTCCTGATTGACTAGTCATCACTTCTTAGAAACAACATACTGTATAGAGTCTCTGTCATTTCTTCCCGTGATCTCATGGCTAGCTGAAGTTGCTGACCCATGTCAGAAGACGAGAGAGGACAGTATCTCATTATTCAAATAAAAGATTCAAATTTAAAATTGTACTTATGGGTGTTACTGAAGGCATAATGTTTTCACACCACCACAAAGTAAAATACTGTAAGTTGAAGCATTGGCAAGCTGTAGCCCATCATCAGTCAATTTTGCCTCTGAGGAAGAATCTTGATTCTCTTAAGAAGCAGCACAATGAAGATAAACATAATATCTGAAACATTGCTGGTTGGTGTCTTTTCATTCTACTTCTTATAGTAAAGCAAACAACAGTGACAACATGCATCCGTGCACAGACATGCACACGCGTACACACACCCATACATACATACAATGAGCTGATACTGTGGCACCACAGAAGCAGCATTGACTGGAGCCAAAAGCTGAGCCTAGCAAGAAGCTACTTAACTAAGTGTTGGCAGCTTATTGACACATTTCCATTTGGAAGGAATACCCAGAAAGCTAAGGAAACCTGTAAGGTTCTGGAAGTTCTGGAAACTTAGCAGGATCAGGAGGCTCAGAAAGTTACTGGAGTCACAAATCCCCTTCCCTAGATGTTCTGGTTAGCTTTGATTGCCGCATTCATACAGCCTAGAGTTATCTGAGGCATTTCAGCTGAGGAATTGACTACATTGGGTTGGTCTGTAGGCATGTGTGGGAGAGACTATCTTGATTGATAATTGATATAGGATGGATTGATAGTTGGTATAGGATGAGTGCAGCCTACAGATGGTAAAACCATTTCCTGAGCTATATAAAAAAAAGCTGGTCATGAGGCAAAGTAAGCAAGTAAATAAGGCAGCAAACAGCATCCTTTATGGTCATGCTGTAGCTCCCTCACCTATGAATGAGCTCCCTGGTGAGAGGTAAAACAGCATGGGCTAGACAACCAGGAAAAGAATACTAACCTTCAGGTCCCTGCCTTGAGTTCTTGCCCTGACTTCCTCAATGACCAACTGTGACCTGGAATTACAATAAAATGGCATACGCCCTTTCCTCTTCTAAGTTTCTTTTTATCATGATGTTTTTTTTTCTTTTTCTTTTATCACAGCAACAAAATGAAGCTGAACCACTAAGTTACAAGCAAACAGTTGCCTGGGAAAGGAGACTGTCTTATGAAGCTTCCTGCTAGTTGATCAGGGAGACCAGACATGCCATTCCCACGACATCAGCCATACTGAGGTGGGTTTGGGGTAATGCGGCTGTCTTTGAGTCTCTCTAGCATCTGTGAGTGAAAACAATAAACACATTGGTCAGCCAAAGTATTCTGGGGCAGAATAGCTTCTTTGCTCCGTCACTGGTACTGGGATTAATAGAAAAACATGACTCTCCCCATGAGAAACCACACACAGTTGATGAGAAAGTTCTGCATGGACTGTGAGCCTACAGTGAAGTATTCTTAGCTTCCAGGGAAAACAGGAGGCGATTTTTCTGACCTGCAATTTAGATTCCATAGATTCTACTTCCAATTGGGGTTTACTGAGCAATAGGCCCAAAACCCATTTCAAAAAAATCTAAGAGAAAACAAGTCATCAGGATTGAATGGCCACAGAAACAACAAGTAACAGATTAGATCTTTGAAGGCTGTAGAGCTGATGGCAGAGGGGAGGTCCAGTAAAGAACAGAGAAGCAGCATGCATATATTTGAAGACAAATAGTATGACTAAAAATGGTCAATTAACATGAGAGGATTTAAAGGAACACTTGTAAAGCTGGGTGGCAGTGGTGCACACCTTTAATCCCAGCACTTGGGAGACAGAGGCAGGCAGATCTCTGTGAGTCTGAGGCCAGGCTGGTCTACAAGAGTGAGTTCCAGGACAGGCTCCAAAGCTACAGAGAAACCCTGTCTCAAAAAAAAGGACACATGTAAATAAAATATAATTGATACATCAATTTACATGTCAGTCAATTCAATTAAAAATTAGTGAAATGGAAGGATTTTGAAAATAAAATGAAATGGATGTTATGGCCATGGACAATAGAATGAAAGCTTCTCAGTTTCACTACATCAGAAAAAAAAGTGACAAAATTCCCAATGCTCCAAGGCATTGAACAACTGAATGTAATAAATCTGTGTCATCTCTTCTGAGCTCTCTGAAGCCAGCACCATGTCTTCCCGAGGACCAACTGTGAGAGTGGGCACATCTACAATGTCGTTCTTCATCTCAACTGAGGATAGGCTTCAGGAAGGTGTACCCTGCCATCCAGGGTTCCATGCTGGAAAGTGGCCCATCATGACTGCTTACAGGTCACTGAATAGAAGCAGGCACATGTTAAACGACTGAGAAAACTACAAACTATCACTTAGGCTTCGTGGGCTGTGCAAATGACTAGTCACACTTTAACGCAAATCTGATAGGGCCCAACGAGAGAGAGAGAGAAGAGGAAATGGAATGGGAAAAACATCAGTGTTCTAGTCTGGAAATTTCCTGGAACATATTCTTCGAATGAATAGAATCAAACTTGTGAGTGCATACCATGCAAATTGAAAACTAAGAAATCTGCTTTTAAAGACTGCTTTGAGACTCGAAGAAAAAAAAAAAAAGGCCATGAGGACATCTCAAAAACTGAGAGGAGGCGAGCAAGGTGGCTTAGCAGGTAAAGGCACTGCCAAGTCTGATGACCTGAGTTCAATTCCCACATAGTGAAAGGAGAGAAGCAACTCATTCTAGCCGTCTCCTGACCTTCCCATATGGGAGCGCGCGCGCGCACACACACACACACACACACACACACACACACACACACACACACACCAGTAAATGGAATAAAAAGAAGACTTTCTAAGATGTGAAAGCTGAGATAGAAATTTTTTGAAGTACCAACTGAATTAATTGATTGATTATTAAAATAATCAAATCACCAATAACTATGTCATCAAACATGGAGAAGTATGGTGTTGGTCCTAACTAGAAGCATCACCCATACTGAATACTATGCATAGTTCTTAAGGTTCTTTGAATGCTACCAGAGAAAAAATGAAATCATCCACAGCATCCAACTGTCAACACTGTAACCTGCTGAAAGCACGAAGATCCTTGTACCCACAGGCCACCAGCAAAACCAGGAAAGTTAAGCAGGATTAACTTCTCAATGAAACTATCTGTCACCTGATTTTCCACCCAGAAGGCTGAGAATCAGAAATGATTAAGAGCTTGTGATCTGTGTTGTCTGTAGAGCTAGGCCATATCAAGCTCCTGAAACCAGGTTGTTCTCACTGTGACAAGAACACTGGGGGAGGAAGGGTTTATTCTGCTTATGTTTCCAGGGAACACCAAGGAGAGTGAGGGCAGAAACTGAAATAGAGGCCATGGAGGGGTGCTGCTTACTGGCTTGCTCAACACGGCTTGCTCAGCCTGCCCGCATATTGTACCCATTACCATCAGGACAAAAGTGGCAGTGCCCACCAAGAACTCAGCTCTCCCATACCAATCATTAATCAAGAAAATGCCCCACAGGCTTGCTTCCAGGCCAGCCTGGTGGGGGTATTTTATCAAATGAACTTTCTTCTTTTTAAGTGTCTCCAATTAGTATCAAGTTGACATAAAAACTGTCTAGGACCAAAGTTAATCAAACCTAGAGAACATAAACAGCAAAAGACAAGAAAAACCAACAATAAGTATAAAATACCAAGTCAATATTAATTAATTCCAAAAATATCAACACATATCCTTAATATGATGAGGCATAAAAAGTACATAAAGAGATGGATTATCAGGTTAGATCACAAAAATGAATTCTGATTTTATATCCTATAAAAATTGCACCTCAAGGCTTCTGCTTTGCTAAAGGACAGGCTGGATCTAGGGACCCTGGGTAAGACACCAGCCAATACCAGCTAGCACTTCTTAAAACCTGCCCGATAACCCCAGACTGCATTCCCCACACAGGGCTCTATACCAGGGCCCACACCCCTAGCATCCCTATGAGAGGCCAGAGCGATTCTAGGAATCCCAGGTAAGACACTGCCCACCAACCACAAAATCTCTTTAAAGCTTATCCAACAACCCAGGCTGCATAGTCATCCCCCACCCCGATCCATGGCTCCATATCCTGGCCTACAACCTCTAACCCCAAAAGGGACACCCTACTGGACCTGAAGACATTCTAGTCACTAGAACCCTTGGTCATTTAGGCCAGAAGACCAGAAAGGAAAGAGAAACCAAGGAAAAACCCCATCTAACAAAGACAAGTGCAGAAATCAACACCTAGACCTATATTCATTCCAAACCAGATGACTAAATACCACTGTAAGAACACAGTAGCAAAAAGGCAATATGGCACCATCAGAACACAGCTATACTACAACAACAATACCTGAACAATTCAACACAACTGAAACACAAGAAAACAACCTTAAAAAACACTTTATAAAGATGATAGACATCTTTAAAAAGGCCATGAACAAAACCCTTAAAGAAATTGAGGAAAAGATAAACAAAAAGTGAAAGAAATCAATAAATCCATAAAAGAAAGCCAAGGAAAAACAAACAAACAGATGAAAGAAACCGTTCAAGGTCTGAAGATGGGAAGAGAAGCAATAAAGAAGAACACAAGTAGAAGGAATCCTGGAAATAGAAAATCTGGTTTCCTAAACAGAAACTACAGGTGCAAACATCACCAACAGACTACAAGAAATGGAAGAGAGAATCTCAAGCAAGATGGAAGGAAGACTCTCAGATGTTGAAGACACAATAGAGAAAATAGATTCATCAGTCAAAGAAAATGTTAAATGTAAGAATTTTCCAACACAAAAATCCCAGGAAATCTGGAACAATATGAAAATATCAGACATAAGAATAATAAGAATAGAAGGAGAAAAAACCCAGCTCAAAAACCCAGAGAATATATTTAGGAAAATCATAGATGAAAATTTTCTAGGTTAAATAAGGACATGTCTCTACAGGTATAAGAAACTTACAGAACACCAATTAGATTTGATCAGAAAAGAAAATACCCTCACTACATAATAATCAAAACACAAAACAATGGGAACAAAGAAATAATTTTAAAAGTGGAAGGGAAAAAGGTCAGCCAACATAAAAAGGCAAAGCTATTGGAAGGGCACCTTACTTCTCAATGAGGACCCTAAATTCCAGAAGGGTCTGGAATGATGTATTGCAGACTCTAAGAAACCACAGATGCCAACCCAGACTGCTATACCCAGCAAAACTGTCACTCACTCTAGATGGAGAAAACAAAATGTTTCATGACAAAGTCAAATATAAAAGATATTTACCCATAAACCTGACCCTACAGAAGGCACTAAAAGGAAAACTCCATAGAAGTTAACTACATCCACAAAACAGGCAATAGATAATCTCGAACCAGCAAGACCCAAAGAAGGAAAACACACACACACACACACACACACACACACACACACACACAAAACAACTGCTACTACCAACAACAACAAAATGACAAGAATTCACAATAATTTGAATATTATTGTGATATTCAAATAATATCAAATGATATCAAAGGATATTCATTAATATCCTTCAATATTAATGGAATCAATATGCCAATAAAAAAATACAGGCTAATAGAATGGTAATAAGAACAGGATCCATTATTCTGCTGTATATAAGAAACACACCTCAATGTCAAAGATAGGCATTATCTCAGAGTAAAGAGAGGGAAAAGATTTTCTTATCAAACAGACCTAAGAAGCAAGCTGGTATAGCTATCCTAATATCTAATAAAATAGACTTCCAACCAAAATTAATCAAAAGAGAAGGGCATTTCATATTCATCAAAGGAAAAATCCACCAAGATGATGTCTCAATTCTGAAGATCTATATCATAAATTCAAGGGCACCCACATTTGTAGTAGAAACATTACTGAAGATTAAATCACACACAGGAACCCACACGATAACTGTGGGAGACTTTGATACCCCACTCTCACCAGTGGACAGGACATTTAGACAGAAACTAAAAAGATAAATAAGGGAACTAACAGATGTTGACTCAAATGGGCCTAACAGATAATACAGAACATTTCACACAAACAAAAGAATATGCCTTCTTCTCAGAACCGCACAGAACCTTCTTCTAAATTGACCATATACTTGACCACAAAGCAAGTCTCAGCAGATACATAAAAATTGAAATAATCTGCTATATCTTATCAGACCACCACAGATTAAAGCTGAATTTCAACAAGAAAAACAACAGAAAGCCTACAAACTCATGGAAACAGAACAACTCTTAGCTGAGTTGTTCATAACTGAACTGAGTTGTTCAGTTCAGTTAAGAACTTCCTATGAATTCAATAAAAATTAATGTACAACATACCCAAACTTATGGGGCACTATGAAAGCAGTGATAAAAGGAAAGTTCATAGTACAAAATGTCTGCATAAAGAAATTATAGAAATCTCATACTAGTAACCTAACAGCATACCTGAATGTTTATACAAAAAGAACAGACATACCCAAGGGGAGTAGACAGCAGGAAACAATCAAACTGTGGGCTAAAATCAATAAAATAGAAACAAAGAGAACAATACAAAGAATCAATGAAACAGAGAGTTGGTTCCTCAAGAAAATCATCAAAATAGATAAACCCTTATCTAAACTAACCAACAGGCAGAGACAGAATATCCAAATTAACAAAATCAGAAATGGAAAAATGGATATAACTACAGATACCGAAGAAATCCAGAGAATCATTATTAGGTCATACTTCAAAAACTTATACTCCAACGATTGGAAAACCCAAAAGAAATGGACAAATTTCTCAATAGATACCACCTACAAAGTTAAATCAAGATCAGCTAAACAATTTAAATAAACCTATAACTTATAAGGAAATAGAAGCAATCATTAAAAATTCCCCAACCAAAGAAAGCCTAGGACCAGACTGTTTTAATGAAGAATTCCATCAGATTTTCAAAGAAGAGTTAAACTAATATTCTTCAAATTATTCCACAAAATAGAAATAGAAGGAACATTGCCAAATTCTTTCTATGAGACCACAGTCATCCTGAAAGCCAAACCACACAAAGACTCAACAACAAAAGAAAATTAAAGAGCAATTTTACTCAGGAATATGATACAAAAATGCTCAATAAAGTACTAGCAAATTGAATACAAGAACACATCAAAAATATCATCCACCATGAGCAAGTAGGCCTCATCCCAGAAATGTAGGTATGGTTCAACATACAAAAGTCTGTCAATACATTCCACATATAAACAAGATGAAAGATAAAAAGCCTACATTATCATTTTATTAGACACTGAAAAGGCCTTTGACAAAATTCAGCACACTTCATGATAAAAGTCTTGGAGTGATCAGAGATGCAAGTACATACCTAAACATAATAAAGCAATATTACAGCAAGCCAGTTGCCAACCTCAAATTCCATGGAGAGAAATCCAAAGCAATTCCACCAAAGCCAGGAATAAGACAACATTCTCCATTCTCTCCATGCCTATTCAATAAAGTTCTTGAAGTTCTAAGTAGAGCAATAAGACAACTAAAGGAAATCAAGGGGATGCAAACTGGATAGGAAGAAGTCAAAGTATCATTATTCACAGATGATATGATATTATGCATAAGCAAACCCCAAAACTATACCAAGGAACACCTATAGTTGATAACCATCTTGAGTTAAGAGGCTGGATACAAGATTAACTCAAAAAAATACCAGTGGCCCACCTGTATACAAAAGATAGCTGGTTGAGAAAGAAATCAGAAAATCAACACCCTTTACAATATCCTCAAATAATGTAAAATATCTTGGGGCAATTCTAACAAAGCAAGTGAAGACCTGTATGACAAGAGCTTCAAGTCTTTGAAGAAAGAAACTGAAGAAGGTATCAGAAGATGGAAAGATCACCCATGCTTATAGACATGTGAATTAACAGTAAAAATGACCATCTTAACAAAAGCAATATTACTAAATTCAATGAAATCCCAATTAAAATTCTAACATAATTCTTTACAAAACTTGAAAGAGAAAGTGGCAATTAGCCTTGAATGCACTGGCACAGGAGACAACTTTTTGAACAGAATGCCTATAGCACAGGCACTAAGATCAACAATTAATAAATGAGACCTAAGGAAACTGAAGTTTCTTTAAGGCAAAGGACACAATCAATAGGACAAAACCACAGCCTAAAGAATGGGAAAAGATCTTTACCAACTTCACATCTGACAAAGAGCTTATTTCCAATATATATATATTTTTAAAAACCCCAAGAAACTGAACATTAACAGACCAAATAATCCAATTAAAAACTGGGTACTGATCTAAACAGAGAATTCTCAACATAGGAATCTCAAATGGCCAAGAAACACTTAAGATGTTCAACGTCCTTAAGTCATCAGAGAAACGTAGATCCAAAGCACTCGGAGATTTCATCTACACCTGTCAGAATGGCTAAGATCAAAACCACAAGTGACAATTCATGTTGGGGAGAATGTAGAGCAAGGGAAACGCTCCCCCACTGCTGGTGGGAGTGCAAACTTGTACAGCCACTTTGGAAATCAGTATGACAGCTTCTCAGAAAACTGGGAATTGACCTACCTCAAGAGTCAGATACACTATTCCTGGGCATATACCCAAAGGACACTCTACCATACCATGAGGACACCTGCTCAACTACATTCATACAAGACTTATCCATAATAGTCAGAAACTAGAAACAACCTAGATGTCCATCAACCAAAGAATTGATAAAGGAAATGGGGCACATTTGCACAATGGAGAATTACTCAATTGTTAAAAACAATGACATCATGAAATTTGCTCCAAGAATGGATAGAACTTGAAAAGATCCTGAGTGTGGTAGCTCAGATGCAGAAAGACAAACATGGCATGTACTTACCTATAGGTGGATATTAGCTGCAAATAAAAGGATAACCATGGTATAATTCACAGACTCAAAGATGTTAAATATCCAGGAGGGCTCATGGAGGGGGTACATGAATCTCACTGTGATAGGGAAATAGAATAGGCATCACAGGTGGATGGGAAGAGGGTCTGGATCAGGCAGACCAGGCCCGAGAACGGGTGGGATTGGGTTGCGGGAGGATGGAGGGAGAGAGTGCTGGGAAATACAACTGGAATCAGAGGCATCCCTGGGATAATCTAGAAATCTAGAGCAGTAGAAATTCCCAGTAATCTTATGAGGATGACCCTAGCCACTACTCTAAGCAATGGGGAATACGGAACTTTAACTGGCCATCTCCTGTAATCAGGCAATACTTATAGTGGAGAAATTGGGACCAGCCACATAATCTTTGACCCATAATTTGCCATGCCTAGAAAATATACTGGGATAAATGTGGCGCAGAAATAGTGGGAATGGCCAACCAATAACTGGTCCAGCTTTAGACTCATACCATGAGAGAGAATCCACCCCCGACACTGCCTGGAGGGCCAAGACCCAGATGCTGGACAGCCCAGAGCCCTGGGATAGAATCAAACGTGATTGACAAAAAAAAGGTCAATGAAATGATTTTTAATGATACTCTGTTATGCCAATAGATTATCATCTAGCCCAATTTGCCATCAGAGAGGCTTCATCCAGCCACAGATGGGAACAGATGCAAAGACCCACAGCCAAGTCTTAAGCAATACTCAGGGAGTCCTGCAGAAGAGGAAAGAAGGATTGTGAGAGCTAGAGAAGCCCAGGACAGGAAAACCACAGAATCAGCTAATCTGTACTCATAGGGGCTCACAGAGACTAAACTGTAAACCAGAGAGCCTGTGTGGGACTGAGCCAGGGCCTCTGCATATATGTTACAGTGGTTCTGCTTGGTCTTCTTGTGGAACTCTGGACCGTGGGAGCAGGGGCTGTCTCTGAATCTTTTACCTGCTTTAAAAGGGAACCCTTTCCTCCTACTGGGTTGCCTTGTCCAGCCTCAATGGGAGAGGAGGTACCTACTCTTACTGCAACTTTACGTACAATGGCTGGTTGATATACATGGGAGATTTGCCATTTTCTGAAAAGAAATGCAGAGGAGTGGATGCAGTAGAGAGATAGGAGGTTGGAGTGGGGGCTGGGAGAAGAGAAGGGAGAGGAAACTGTGATCAGGCTGGGAAAAATTAATTAATTTAAATTAATAAAATTAAATTAAAAAAATTAAAAAGCACTCTTTAAATTATGGAAGTGATACAAAGAGGGTGAGAAAAAGAAAATTTAGAATATAATAATACACATATGAAATTGTCAAAAATAAATTTAATAAAAATATATATAAGTGACATAATTCTATCTTACCCTCAAGTCTTCCAAAGATTTGGGATGAAAATATTCTAATCCCACAAGACATGTGGTTTTCAGTTTTAATTATTTTAAATATGATTTCAATTGTGAGGTCTAGGGTAACAATCTAATAAATAAGGGCAATATGTGAAGATAAAAAGATAAAAATAAACTTTGGAAAATGATCAGAACATCAGGTGAAGCAACATCCTGTGCACGAGCCACACTGAATGAATGGGCGACAGAATGAACGTGAATTGCTTTCAGCTAGAAAATCTAGCAGCATTGGTGGACTGAAGGCAACAAGAGATGCATTCAGGCACTCTGCTCGAGGTAGTGGCTATCATCTCCCGTGTGGTACTTATTAGCAGTTCTCAAAGGACGTCATGCGTCATTAGTGTTGTACACATTAGTAAGCTCGCTGTGAAGGGTGAGGGCTGTGATCTTCACTGGCAGGCAAACCACAAACAAGCAGAATGGAAGACAGAGCAAAGCTAGTGCCATTCTAGGGTCAACTCACACACACACACGCACACGTGCGTGCACACTCATACACAGGAGTACACATAAGCACACATGAGCACACACTGATGCTCACACGTATACACATACACACTCACAGTCATGCGTCTCATGAGGCTGTTTCAGCAGCGGCCTGTGTGTGATGGCAGCTGTCAGTGCTGTGGTGATGCTGGGTCAGCAAGCCTGCTACACTGCCAGTCATGAAGAAATTCATAGGACGGCATACCCATGTTTATAATGAGCTTGTAATAAGGTTTCACATTTATTTTCTAATTATTTGTGCATATATGTGCCTGTGTGTGAGACTGTGCTCGTGAATGCTGATGGCTGAGGAGCTAGAAGAGTACATCAGAGCCCCTGGGGCTGAAGTTAAAGCAGCTGGGAGATGCCCAATTGAGTACCGGGACCTAAATCTGGTCCTCTGCAAGAGCAGCGAGTGCTTTTAACCATTGAGCCATCTCGCCAGCCCCTGAAACTTCTTATATATTTGAACCTTCTAATATGTTTCTATCATACTCTACATTGAAGTATTTTACCCTACCAACTTTGCCTTGTCTGTTCAGACACTGATGATTGAGATGAGGCTGTGTTAAGGATGAATAACAGGCCTGTAATGAGAAGATCCAAGTTCAAGCTTGATCACTGAAAACACCTCATGCTTTTGGGTGGAGCACTTGGCTAGTCAGGTTGTCTCTCAGTCTGTTAATCAGGAAAAGCCACTTTTACCTCAGGCTGCCATAGAAACAACACTAAAATATGTCTATTTTATTTAATGCATTAGGAAAATTGAATTGATAACAAATATGTCAATTACAATTTTTAATGCATATACAACACATGCTTTATATATTAAATTAATATTAAAACATGAATGCTGCAGCATTATTTGTAATAGCCAGAACCTGGAAACAACCTAGATGTCCCTCAACTGAAGAATGGATAAAGAAAATGTGGTACATTTACACAATGGAGTATTACTCAGAGGGGAAAACAAAAAGCAATGACATCTGGAAATTTGCGTGTAAATGGATGAAACTAGAAAAAAACCATCCTGAATGAGGTAATCAGACCTCGAAAGATAAGCAGGAACCTTTATCCAGCTACTGATGGAAGCAGAGGCAGAGATCAACACTGGAGAACTGGGCTGAGCTCCCAAAGTCCAGTTGAAGAGTGGGAGGAATGAGAATACGACCAAGAAGGATAAAACCATGATGGGGACACCCACTGAAACAGCTTACCTGAGTGAATGGGATCCCATCAACTCCAGCCTGACAGTGAGGGAACCAGCATAGGACCCAACTAGTCCCTCTGAATGTGGGTGACAGTTCTATGGCTGGGGCAGACTGTGGGGCCACTGACAATGAGACCAGAATTTATCCCTACATTTGGACTGACCTTTTGGAACCCATTCTCTTTGGAGGGATACCTTGCTCAGCCGAGATATAGTGGGGTGGATCTTGGTCCTGCCTAAAAGCAATGTGCTAGACAGTTGACTCCGCGTGGGAAGCCTTGCCCTCTCTGAGGAGTGGATGGGGAGTGGGGTGGCGGATAAGGTGGAGGAAATAGGAGGAGAGGAGGGAGTAGGAACTGGGATTGATATGTAAGATGAGAAAAGATAGCTTTTTTAAAATAAAAACAATTACATAATAACGTATGTTATCTACAAATAAATCAAATGATGACTAGCTATATCAAAGTTTGGAGCTGCATGCTATGTGATGTATGTTCAGCTTACAGAAAAAGAGTCATTGTGATTGTTCACTTTGCTGTTGAGGCTGGATTTCCCAGTGTATCTCAGGATGATCTTGAACACACTATGTTTTCTAAGTCTACCTTGAATTCACAATCTTCTAAACAGAGTCTCCTAGGCTCAAGGATCACAGAAGTGCATCACCATGTCCAGCTCAAAGGAAGATTTTCTAACCACAGGTCTTGGAGACTCAGTGAGCAATGGGGAGTTTCCTGGCTAGGAGCCTCTGTACATGGGAACACTCTAAGAGCTCTGGGAATTCCCTGAGATGATAGTGTGTCCACCATACTTAACCCACCATTATATGAATGTCTCTAATTCAAATACTTCTTAATTAGTTACATTCCGATGAGACAGGGCAGAGACTAAGAAAGGTCACCTCCACACATGTGCCCGAAGACCGGAAAGGCGATTCTCAGAAGTCTGAAGTACTTGCTTATTAGGCAGACATGAAGCTTGGTAAAAACCAAAGTGAGGTAGTCAGTCACGTCTTGACTGGCTTGACAGGTAAGAACTTCAGGCATCAGTTTATGACCTTCTTGGTGTTCCCTTAAGAATATACAGTGGCAAAACCACAACAACTCAGCTTAATCCCTCAATAAAGGCAGTCTCTGCACATAGTCTAGACCACAGTACTGCTCAGTGCCTCTTTATTGAAGATCTCTTTGGGGCATATGATGTCCATGCACTGAGTCCTGAAGATTTCTGCTTTCCCCCAAATTTAAGTCACATCTCCCTTGTCATCCTTCCCTCTGGAGTCAAGAGTACAGTCCATTCCTATTTTATAGGGGCTGAGGTATTGGGTAGTTCCGGAAAAAGAAACAATTTCTTTTGCCTTCAAACTTCTACACAAATGTTCCTCTGATCACCAGAGCCCCATTTATGTTCTTTTGGGGGCAAATATTCAGTTGTTTTTTTTATAAGTGTGGAGATATGTCATTTAAAAATATATGTGGTTGTTAGGAAAGTGTAGACTGGATAACACAGAATGTAAGCATACTGGCCAAGCAAAGTATATTCTAAAAAAAAGAGAGAGAGACCTCAAAAATCATCTCTGAAGCTTTCAAATAGATCCAATATTGATTTTATCAGGAAAAATGTCTTAGAAGAAAGTCAAAGTTTATGTTTGATTCACGGAGCTGAAACAGTGAGCCAAGGAGAGCACCTTGTTGGGACACTGTCTACTTCCCAGTCTTCGCTGGAACACATATGCAAATGCTTCGCTAATAAACTTAAGTGTGAACCATGGAGCGAGAATGATAAATCACACACCAAGTATACCAACATGTGTCTCAAGGTGGGAGTGGGAGTCTCCTGAACAGAGCAAAAGCCTTGCCCTGGGGAATAGAGGGCTGAGGGGACACACTGGATATTTGATGGGAATATGTGTTGAGATCAAACATCTGGATTTAAATCAAAGCTCTCTCACCACAGGGTGAGACAAGGGGGTGTGTGTCAACCTCTGTGAGCTTCAGGATCCAGATCTGTAAAAAAGCATCCGTCTTCTCTTCCCAGCCGGAGTGTTGTGAGGGCTGGGAAGGAAATGAAGAATCTGGTAAAACTACAGTACTCTGACTCACACTGAAGATTCTAGAATCATACCCACTGCTCCAAATGACTGTTTTCTATAAGAAGCTCTATGTCAAACATTTGACACCAAAGGGTGACTCCCAGCAAGGTGGAACAGGAGAACTGGGCCAGCCTCCCCAACTGAGGAGGGAGAGGTAATTCAGAGGAAAGCTCATACCTTACAAACTGATCAAGGATGAGTATCCTGAGGCCATCAAAGGGCCCATGGTCACTAAACACCACCCTGGTAATCTCTCTACCCATGGCAAGGTGCGAGGAATGGCATCTGTCTTGGGAATGGCAGGCCAAGGACAGCTCCAGAGACTGCCTTATATAGGCTTCCAGGCTCAGTCATTTAAATGTTGATTTTGTCAAAATTTCAAAGCAGTCTACTCTAGAAATATTTGCAGAAGGACACTAGCTCTATTAGCCATTCATCCCCTTCCACACATTTCCAGAAGGGCCATAGCATGAGTGGGACTGCAGGGTCATGAGACACATGCTAGTTGGGCCCAACAGACATATTTGTGTGATTCCTAATTTTTCCTAACAGAGCCAGGTTACTATTTTCCATCTCAAAGAAGGCCACCTTTTGGAACCAGTTTGGAGCACAGCAAGCCTCCCAGGAGGTATCTGTGTTTGCAATAGCAAAGGAAAGTCACACAGTTCCAGAAGTTTCCTCACACAGAACATAGCTACCAAGCGGAGGGCAATGGAGGTTGGGAATGTCCCGGGAGGAAATAGCAGGTAGACATTAGGAGAAGTTCTGGTTTCTGGTTACTAGAGATGAGGGGTTCATGTCTTCACACCTTGACTGAAGTCAAGTCCTCAGGCTGGGACCACCAGCAAAGCTGCCCAATATGTGTGTAAACACAGACACAGACACACACACACACACACACACACACACACACACACACACACAGAGAGAGAGAGAGAGAGAGAGAGAGAGAGAGAGAGAGAATAAAAATGTTTGATATCCAGAGTTTCAGTAATGCACTAACTACAAAATTAGGACATGTAGAAAAAGTGAAATTTGATAACCCAGTTTAGAGCTTCAGGCAACACAACAGATTAAAGTAAGGCTTAATCTTAGTTGGATAATCTGAGGTTAACTTTTAAATTAATGATTGTGCAAAAATACAAATATGATTAAAATAGTCACACACACACACACACACACACACATACACACACACACACACACACCCCTCTCCAGGAAAAAAAAAACTAAGCTAATTGCAAATGACGTTTTTCAGAGTATTAGTCTTGGTTGTGACTTCTTTCCTCCTTTGGAGTAAATGTCCTCATTTGCAACTGATTCCGAATGTGCCAGTTGGCATTCACGGCCATGAGCTCATCTTCTTTTTCAAAAGGATTCCCCTGAACTGCATAAGCTCCAGGTCCCACAAAACCAGATCAGCACATGGGCAGAAGCATGTCCAAGCAAGAATGGATTGAGTTGGGCAGAATCAAATGGTTCTTATAATGATGCAGCCAAGTAAAGGCTTAGGGAGGAAAGAGCCACACAGAGTGCACTTGGGGCATGCAGAGGGCTCTTGTGCATAGGAACACAGATCCACACATGTAACCGGGAAAGTACACAGCGTGTCAGAATCCATCCTAATGCGCACGTGAGAAGGTGATTTCCCTACATAACGTAGTGAAATGTTCTCGACATATTAGCTACAGAAGAGTGAAGCAAGCCATCACAGAAACACAATTTCTGGATCCAGGTCACCTCACTCAGGATGGCTGCTATGACATCTGTCCACCTGCCTGTGAACTCCATAATTTCATTTCTTTAGCAGTCGAGTAATATTCCATTTTGTAAATGCAGCACGGTTTCACCATGCATTCATCAGTTGATGGGCATTTTCTGTTTCCTGGCTATTGTAGTAAGAAAACAATGAACATGGAGAACCAAGTGACTCTGTAGAAGGCTAGACCAAATCCTCTGAGCACATGCCCAGGCTCACCCCCAGCAGAGAAGCTGTTTATTATTGATGACTACCGAAAGAAAGGGTGACAGATTTTTAAAAGATGTGATTCTAACAGAAGTCCATACTCTAGGGGCTGACACCACTCTCTGTAATATTTCAGCAATGCAAATTGGACTCTGTGTATTAAAAAGATTAGAAGAAGATACAAAGTTAGGTGGGGAGGAGGATGATAGTGGATCTGGGAGGAGTAGAGAGAGAGAGAGGCGAATATTATCAAAATACATTGTATGAAATTATTCTGCACTTTGAGTGATCTTACTTCAAAGTCAGAGAGAGACTGAGGAAGATATCTAGTGTCGACTTCTGGACTCCTTGCACATAAACACACACACACACACACACACACAGAGAGAGAGAGAGAGAGAGAGAGAGAGAGAGCGAGAGAGAGAGAGAGAGAGAGAGAGAGAGAGAGAACAATAATGAAATTCATCTTGTATATCTTGTATGCTAACTAGAAAAATTTATAAAATCAACGAATAGAAATAACATACCCCTTCAAAAATCTAGTGATTTTTTTCTATATTAATATAAAAGCATCATTAATCATTAGTATTTCAAAACTAGTATTTCTAGCCATCGATCTCATCCTGAATAACATGGATATTTACCTAAAATCATAAAATTGATCCTAGCAATTTCTTACCTCCCAGGACAACTCTCAGGAATCATTCCAGTAGCAAACCACAGCCACCATCCTGCACTTTACAATGTCAACTCACTCTTTTGTGTCTACTGGAAGTGCTCAGGCACGTGAGGAAGCACTATGCTCGTTTGCGGATGATGGACAGGTGATTCAACAAAGACAATAGTATGGTTATTGCAGCCAGAGTCCATAGATTGCAAAAGTTGGAGACAAGATGAACTTCAAGGGCAGAGACATGGATGACATAAGAAAGATAAAAATGAGACTTCTATCCAGGTTTGATGGCAGAAGGTCTACAATCCCAGCAGCTCAGGGGTCTAACATAGTAAGAGCAGGGCTTCAAGGTCAGTTTGTCTATAGAATGGATTCAAAGCTGGTCTGTTTCAAGATAAAACGTACAGGGACAGTGGAGCTATAAGTCAATGTTGGAGTGTCTGCCCAGCATGTGCGAGCCCCTAAGTACAGCCTCTAGTACTGAAGAAAGGAAAGTAAGAAAAAAAGGAAGGATGGGAAGGAAGAATAGATGGGGGAGGGGCAGGAAGGGAGGGAGACAGAGAGCAGGAGAAGGGAGGGAAGTCAAGAGATGAACACTGTACCGTTGGGAGAGGAGTGTGGAATGGATGATGTCCCCTGGAGGTTAGACACTGTAAAGGAAAGTCACACGGCAGGTAACAAGCCTTTATAAACTGCACAATGGCACCATGAGTCTTCAGCCAAGCTTTGGATGACAGACACATGGGCACCCGGGTACTAAGAAGAATATACAATGGGCAAAGACACCTGTGGTCTCAAATGGTGCTTGCTGCCTGTGGCTAGGACCTCACTCCTCCACTCACTCAGTCCACCCCTACTCCCCTACTCCCCATGTCTTTTGGGATGAAGTTGGTCATGTCTCTATCTTGGGTTTCTTGAGAAGATTAGGACTGTGAATGAATGTTCACTGCAAACTTAAAATCCATGAAATGTGAATCCTTCCGTGTTGCTATCACTTCAGAAAGCTGAATTTGTCAAGACACATGGTACAGTGCTTATGGCTCTGGTCAGCTGTCCATGGCCAGTGTGGTGAATGCCAGTCATCGAGCTTTTGTGAGACCCAGGTCTCTGACCTGTGCCCTTCATCAGACGTGGTTATTTTAGAGATCATTCTAACCAAAGAAATATTCTCTCTGCTCAGTCTCCTAAGTGGACAGAGCTATAGGCCTGTGCCACCAGGCCTGCCTAGAAGTCCTATGCTTTTTGAAAAAAAAAAACCATTTTCAGATCTATACTTGACATAATCAATCTTTAGCCTGTAAAATGTGTGGAGTACAGTTAGAACACAGAAGCCCTGGCACAAGTAACCATTGTAGATGTACTGCACTCCTAAATGAGGGATGAAAGGACGGGAGGGAAAGCAAGTGATTCTAGCACCAGAACTAAACCAGACTGAATGAATACAGGCTCGCCTCCCGTCTATCCCCGTCCTTGCCCCATGACCCATAAACAGGCCCGGTGAATGAACCAAAGGAAGGCATCAGAATGCAATCAAGGCAGTACCATTCCGGCCGTCAGATGTTAATGAGGTCAGTTGCCCTGGGACCCAAAACAAAGCATATTTAGAAAAGTGTTGAGAAACTGCAAGACATTTTGATTGTAGATTTTTAACAACAAGATTAACTAAATGAGGTCAGTTTCTTGACATGCATTACAGATTGTTGGCTTTAGCATCCTCAATGAGAAGATCTGTGACAGCTCCGCCTCCACTCACTGCCCTGTGACTCACGGAATCTAACCTGGCACACTGGGGCCTGGGAGCCTGCTGGACCTCTGGTATTTGAGTTCAAAGTTCGAAACTTTCCACAGTTGATAAACACTTAATTTTGCTTTGAAAATTTTCATAGTGATTCTTTTGGACAACGGAAAAGAAATATTTGGGACTTAAGTTTCCTTGGAAATAAGTGGTTCAGTTGGTCTGATTGAAAACTCAAACTCTCAGCCACAGAACCTGTACACTGGTCTCCATTCAAAGCTCCCCATCATATGGCCACGGCCAAGATGCTGCAGTTCCTGGTGTTACCTAGGCATACAGAAGCGCAAGTGTCTGTCTCCTAAGCTGCCGTGAGACATGAGGATTAGAAGTAGACTTCTGCATAATGTTCCTCACAAAGATACTGGGCTGGAATACCTTCCAGGTCCTGCAGGAATCCACAGGGGACTAGAAGAATAGTCTCCTCTGCTACCCATGCAGGAAACCGCGGTCCTCATTTAAACAGTGCACCTGAGTATACTCAGAATACATGAAAGAAAGTTCTATTAGACATCGTCATAAAAACACTCAAGAATGGAGTGGAAAAGAAAGGTGAAAATTCTGTTTACAGAAGGTGGTTTTTCAGGGGTAAAATGTATGACATTCTTAAAGCCCAGGGTCCAAAAAGATCAGCTGTTACATCTAGCACACTCCCAGTAACACAAGCAACAGCCTATTGAGAAACATATTTGTATTGGAGGTAGAAAAACATGTTCAAAAGAGGTAAAATTCTAATTAAGAATGAGCTACATAAAGAGGCACAGGATTTACCATACAGGAAAATTCATAGTAGGAATGATCACTTAAAGAGATTAACTGCCACACCATGCGTAGACCCATAAACTAATGAGAGAAAACTACATGCACTGAACAGGCTTCAGATGAAAAGTTTGTGTGGGATAAGTCAGCATGCCAGACATGAGGGGAGAAATATATCCTTCTTAGCTGTTCTACACCCAGAGGCAGCCAGACACTATGTGCCTGGACACTCCAGCAAAGGTGCCAAGGAAAGCGTCCCTCAGCTCCCACATCCAGCCTTGCTTCAAGGACTGCTGAACTTGCATACCTGGGAGAGGCTTCCCACACATCTTCCTGATGGCCATGTTTCTGGAGCCTTGGGCCCATGCTGGCAGCCGAGCACTCTGGCATGGTGACCAGACCTTGAAGAGATGACTCAGATCCCTACAAAAGCATAAACCAGGCTGGGAACCTTGGGGGGGTCCATGCTTAGGGAATAGAGCCATGCACGAGAGATATCTGATCCCCTGGACTCCCTAGAATTTTGGCTTGGAGCGCCATCTCATGCATTGGCCCCGTGAGTGGGCAACTTTTCCTCTGGACATCTGGATAGAGGAAATGTCTGGTTTATTTTCTGTCTATTTTCACTTGGTCTCTACCGAAGAAAACTCAGATTTAGAAACCTAGAAAAAAGCTGTTCCTCAAACCTCCAGATGCAGGGATGGAAACCTGTGCTTCTAAGACAGTGACTTTAATTCTACCTACAAAGTAGGCATGGGGGCTGGAGACAACAGGGCCCTGACCGCCGGTCAGCTGCTATTCTTCAAAAACAGAGTTATGGGTCTGAATTGTGTTTCCTTTAAGAAATTGTTGGTTTCTAAATCTTTTAACACTAGAAAGTCTCCATAGATCTTTCTGTAACACGCTAATACCACAGGCAGGGCAGCCTAGATAACAGATGTCTGTTTGTCACTGTTCTTAATGGCTACAAGTCTAAGATTAGGGGCAATGGTGTTCAGGCTGTTGGTGGTTTGAATAAGAACTGCCCCCCCCAGGCTCATACATTGAGTGCTTGGTCATCATCATCAGGGAGTGGCACTACTTGAGAGCGAATCCAAGGTGTGGACTTGTTGGAGGAAGTTTCCATTAGGGGTGAACTTTGGGATTTCAGAAGTCCAAGCGAGGCCCAGCGTTGCTCTCTCGGACGCCTGCTGAGCCAGATGTAGACCTCTCAGCTACTTCTCCAGCACCAGGTCTGCTTGCATAATGCCATGCTCCCCACCATGACGACAAGGGATTAAACCTCTGAAACTGTGAGCAAGACCTAACTAAATGCTGTTCTTTATCAGAGTTGCTGTGGTCATGGTGTCTCTTCACAGCAATGGAGCACTGACTGAGAAATGGCCTCTTCTCAAGCCATTTGTGCAAGCACCTCCTTGCCGAGTCTCACATAGCAGAGAAAGAGAGAGAGAGAGAGAGAGAGAGAGAGAGAGAGATTTTGATGCCTCTTCCTTTTCTACAGAAAGTCCTACCCAAATGGCATTTTACCAGAGTCAATGGCTCTGACATGAGCGGGAAGCACACACATAACAGGGGATGGATGTGAGCAGGTGTATACAGAGGCACTAGAAACAAGAACAGGATAATTTGAAGCTAACATTTCTATCAAGCTTCACTGAGATGTGCAAAGATCACCGTGAGTGTATTTATAGGGTTGCATTTGAATGCTTAAAGAATATATTCTGGGAGTGGGTGGAGACTTCTGAATTACAAGGCAGGACACTGAGCTGGAAATAGGTCAGAGTAGAAGCGGGAACTGGAAGGGGGTGAACTTTTCTCCCTCAAGACCCCATGTGTCCAAGGCCCTATATTTTGATATGGGTAGACAAAGCAGTCTATCAAAGGAAGAAACCGGTTTTGTGCTCCCCAGGACAAGATAGACCTGTCCTTGTCAATGGTCTCCAGGGAAGCTATAGGATTGCAGGATTTGACTGCTGATCTCAACTGCTCAGCCAGAACCTCCCTACCTGGTCTTCCTTGAGAGTGGCCCCTCATTGTCACCGACTGCCATCCCTAGTGTCAACCACATCCCTAGGGATGGCGGTGAAGTGGGCAACAGAGTCTTCATCAAGGAAGCAACTGTAGAGAGCATTACCCACAGTCCCTTTCATCCTCAACCCCAAAAACATCACAGGAAATGCCTAGATGCTCAGTGCAACATCCCCAATGCCAGGATTCCAAGTTCCATTAGATTAAATAAGGGTTCAGTCATGTTCCTTGTCTTTACTATGTTTTCAGGAAAACTTGTGCTCATAATGTTCACAATACAGACACATTGAATTAATAATGCAAATGTTCCCTCCATTCTGAGGATTACAAATGACACAAAGAAGCGCTGCCCTCGGGTTCTTGCTTTTCTAAGGTTTCCGACCTGAGGGACTTGCACAGGTACATGGAATGCAGACAGATTGAACTGTTCTGACTATGGGACTGCCTTAGCTTTCAGTCCTAAGACTGTACACAGTCTAATTTAATACCAGGCAGCCTAGAGATCTGAACATTGAAAGGTCTGAGTCTTGCAACTCACAAGATGTGAAGACTATTGTGCAGTGGACTGTGCAAAATCATAGTTCAGAAAAGTTCAAGTGCAAGAAATATTAAAGGTGGGGAGACCTAAGACATTTTAAGTACCCAGGTTGAGACTAAGATGTTCACAGAGAAAGAAAAGAAATACTGAGTTGGTAAAATGAGAATGAGTTTTCGAAAATAAGGAGGGACTGAGACTTATTATCAACTATGACCCTAGCTCTACACTATGTGTGCCACTAAGTGTGTATAAAACAAAGGATACTCTAAATGCAACCTCACTCCTGTAAGACATCCTGAATATTGGGGAGGGGATATCCAATTAGGGACAGAGTTTCTGTATTCTTTATACAGGCATGCTCACGAATCCAGAAAAATAATACTTAATAAGTTGACATGAATTTGAATTGTGATGACCTCTCATGAGTTTTGAATGACATGACATTTCATCTAATCTTTCTAATCTTGTCTATCTTCATAAGAAATTATCAATGGAACTGCTTCATTGGTTACCAGTTCTCTGTGACTGATAACCACAGAGCACTGGATGAGGCTCAAAATGTCCCCATCCTGCTCAGCATCCATTGTCAGGTCACTGATACCCCTAGATGGCTTAGATAAAATAGTACCAACAGCTACGAATGCTTAACGTGATTGGAGTTTGGTTGTTGCTTGTTGCAGACTCTAGAAATAGCAATTGAAAAAAAAAAGGCTTCAAGTATTTTCAGAAGAGGAAAGAATTTCGAAGTGGGAATTTCATTCATCTTAGAGCGAGCCAGGAGCAGATTCTTCCACTAGCTGTTGGCCTTACCATTTCCACATCTTTCTAGGGGAGTTCATCTGCCCAATCCCACATCAAAGCAGGCCGAGAGACACAGAGACTGATGGGAGACTGGCAGCTGGGGTCAGCTCTTTCCAGGGCTGTCAGTCTTTCTGGTTAGCATGCAGGCACATTTCTTGGTACAGACATTAACTTAGAATGAGGAGTACAGGCAACGGAAAATGTGGTAAGTTCGCATGCTTATCATTGCCCCTGGATTGTGATACTACTCCCAGGGCTAGGCTTTCTCAGATGTGACCTGTGAGCACACTCTAGAGGCTTTCTCCCTGGGGTCTTCTGGGAGAAAGGGTTCTCCATCACGAGGAACTTGGCACTTCTAGGCTGGAAGCAAGCCCATGTTTCCTTGTGGGAATCGTGTTCACTAGCAGCTGAACAGAATTCCCTTCATCTTCAATGACCTGAATAAATCTCCCTCAGTATCCAGAAGGGACCAGTTCTAGGAATTCTTCCTTTCATCACGCAACCCGAAGTCAGAGCACACTCTACCCTTTATATACAATTGTATCGTGTTTGTAAAGTGTGTATGTACTTTAGATCATCTCCTATATATTTATGATCATCCCCACAAATCCAGCCTGAATACACTAGCTCCCTTGTGTTTGAAGCTTTTCCACTGAGGTTTTAGTTATCTGGAGTCAGTGTAGTCTAGGAACACCAAACAGAACGTTCCAAAGGTAAACCTTTACACGTTCTAATAGTTAATACTATATAGTGACAAGTTTATTTTATTACTAGTTATTGTTAATCTTTTAGTGTGGCTAATTAATCAATTAAACTTCACCATCATAATGAAAATCTTGTTCCAGTTCCCAGAACTACCACTTGGCTGCTGCTTGGGTTCCAGTACCTTCCATATCTTGTGTTTGTTCATGGTGGATCTTGGCTCTGTGACCAAGCTGTTGAGAGTTCTAGCTTTAGCCCGAGAACTGACTTTCCTCATAATTCTCTTTCAGTTCACACCACAGACTTGACCCTCCTCACCTTCAGCACTCTACGGTCCATCAGCTCAGTGAAGCATAACGTTTCTCACCATGTGGATGGGGTGGGAACTGTGCGCTTCTCACAGGGAGTACCCCCAGTTATGCCTGACGATTTCATTCAGTTCCTGACTGAATGCAGTGGAAACTCCTCTTCGCAGCTTCCTGAGTTGCCATCTCCTCTTTTAAAACTACTGCAATCCAGTGTCTCTCTTCCTGCTGCCCAAGGTGTTCCTCACCACCTCAGGACACTTCCCAGCTGCCTCATGCTCTGCCTTCGCTAAATTCAAACCCAGCTGAAGGAGAACACCTTCACTTGCTCATTTTTGTGGTACCCTCAGTTCCTGGAAGATCATCTGGCATCTTCCAGGTTCTCAACAAACACTTCTGGGATTGCTAACAAGCACCACGAAAGGATAGCATTCCTGCCCTCTCGCAGCTTTTTGTGTGCACGCAGACGGGTACACATTGCCAGACTGATTATTGCAACAGAGTCCTGTAGCGGAGAGGTGTACACTACTCATAAGAGCATTTATTTTGACTCAGAGATTTTCTCTTAAAATCTAAATCCAAAGAAAAAAACTCATTAAGTAGGAGATACAACTGGAGAATAAGAAGCAAAGGCAATGTTGATATTATAAGAACAGATGTGAGAATTCTTTAATTTCTGGAATCTGAATCTTCAAAATAATGACCTTTCTTTCTTTATATTCTGCTTATTAAGACAATGTAGTCCACACCATACTCTGTGTATACTCGATGCCCTCACATGTACCATAATAGCTCCTTTATCTCCCCAAACACCATTCTCTACAGGTATGCATTCCAGGCAGCTGAAGGACATAGTTAATGTGCTTACATGCTTACAGCTGCCAGTGTCCAGTAGCAAAAGATTAACTCTGCTTTTAAATATTACCTGGCTAGATAGCCTAACTTGGATCCTCATTTTGTTACCTCCAAATCCCTTTGGGAAACAAATGTATTAGTGACTGTTCATTCAGTGAAGAAGATGTCCCATAAATATTTTGAGAGAAGATATATTTGACATAGACAAAGTCTGATAAAAATTTCAAAATCTTTTGAAGATAGGTTAAAAAAATTTCAAAACTGTAATATCCAAGAATTATATAGGGGAAAATACTGATGTCCCCCAGCTACTTGCGGTATCAAGGCAGAGAATGACCAGAGAGACACTGGAGTCATTGTCAGCCAAGCAAACAGTTCAGTTGCTGTTGCGGGCCAGTGTCGAGGAAAATGATCTCCCTTCTTGTTTTACTTACCAAATAGCGCAAGGCTGTCTGTCTGTCTTTGTGAAATCAACAAGGAATGTTGCAGAGATTTTGAAAAATGCTGATCCAGAATCTGCACCTGCTAAGTAGAAAGTAAGGACCGAAAGGGCTTAGTCCTGCCTTTATACCAGGTACCCAGCACAGGGACTCAGTGTTGGCCTTCAGACCAGAACCTAAACCCTGTCAGTACTCCTTTTTCTGGCTTGCTTCTCAAGTAGGAACCCCAGCTACACCTCAGTTTATAAAACAGAATTGCACACAAGCATTTGTCCTTGATCAACATGTGAAGACTCAATGTTTCTCTATGCTTTGTATTTTCTCTCTCTAGTTCTTTCTGTAACCCTAAAGTACATCTTTTTTATTTACATATGAAAACAATTAAGGAAAAATTCTCCTTCTCTTAGATGAATTCATCCTGTATTTATTGTCCATACATTTTTTAAAAAGAACTCAATTCTAATTATACTAATTGTAAAGTTCTCCTAATTCACCCTGACTCTGCCATTTCTTATCCTACATCAAAGGCTTCAATCTGACCACCATTTTTCCATGCAGATACATTTCACTTATCATTGTTCTATATCTCACATTCTAAATTAATAGCAAATGGACCCATTACTCAACAGTGTTTAAGATGTCAACCTTTGCCTGAGTGAGGCTTCGCTCATCCTTGACCCTCCAAGTGCATGTCACTTCCAACTTATTACTATTGACCTTGGCCTACATTGAAGAAACTCAGAGTCCAGTAGGAAATATAGGCAAATAGTGACTATTGAGTGCAGGAATGGTACAGTCAGAAGAATGGTCAGGCACAAGGAGAGTATAGGGTGCTTTCCTATTGGAGTAATAACATCAGAAGGATGTCTCATTGTCCCCTGATCAGTGTGTATAGAAAGAGAGAAGACGGGGCTCTCCTTAGAGAGGCAAAGCAAGAGGAAAAGCAAATTCCTTATTTCAGACGAGATCAGACGATGATGGAATGAAGAAGCCTCCGTGTGAGTACAGAAAGATGGGTGTGGAAGTACAAACAATCTTCATCTTGTTGAATACTGAGGCCATGCTTCCAAGCCAGGGCTGAGTCTCAAAGACAACAGATGGCTTTAGCAGAAAGTTAATTAGGAGAGCGACAGAAAAAAAAAATTCAAATTTCACAAAGTGACACAAACATTGGATCAAATAATTTGGAGATGCTAGGCTCAGAAGGTTGTTCTAACAACACATGAGAAATGATGAAGTCTAAATTACACAGTGGTGTGGCACAATTAATAAAAACCCAGAGAACGATGTTGGGGTTCAACCCGAAGGTCAGAAAAGTAAAACAACCAGTTCCTGGCTCTTGTCTCTACCTCAATCTGAAATGGTGATGCTGCCTCCAGGAATCCTCAGAATGAGACTGCTCCCGAGAATTGTCTCCTCTCATTTTATAATCCTCTCTAGGGTTGGGATCAAAGACGTGCACCACTGCCACCAGATATCTATGGCAAACTATTGTGGCTATTGGGTTAAAGGTGTGTGTCACCACTGCCTGGTGTGTAAGGCTGATCAGTGTGGCTGTTTTACTTTCTGATCTTCAGGCAAGCATTATTTATTAAAATACGAACGAAATACCACTGCACAGTGGCACTTGTTGAAACCCCATAAAAAATAGTAAGCATTTTGTGATAAGAATAGGAGCAGTGATGGAGAAGTTCTTCAGAGGGAAAGGAAGAGGGCTCAACACTCAACACAGCATAAGCAAATGTTAATCTGTAGTCAAAGATCGGGTAGGAAGCAGCAGAGGGCAGTTACTCAGAGAAAATTCGTATAAAAAAGACTTTGGCGAAAATTAAGAAATATCCTTGCTAAAAAGCTGGTCAGGGCCTCAAGAATCATCGGAATAAGAGTGAATGGGGGAATCTGATCTTACTGCAAAGTTGATCACTTTTGGAGGAAGTTCCTGATAAACTGGCTTTAGCAAGCAGTTTGCTAAAGCTGGATTTTATACAGCGGCACACAGTCAGTTCTAGGAAGATGCTCAAGAGTCCTACTAAGGTTTGGTCAAGAATTTGAGGGAAAATGAAGAGGAGGTTGGCTCATATCAAAATCTTGGGAAAGGAGAAAGATGAGACCCGTGGTAGAGATGGGGAGCCAAGACCATGCACCTGTGGAGACAGCAAATTCTGCAACGAAGTTTATGTAGAGGCTGAGTTCAGTTTGGGATTTAATGAGCCTGAAATATCAGTGAGGAATATCCGAGAGCCAGTTGAAAGTGCAGAGAGAGCCATAATGAAGTGAAGTATGGGTGCTTCTGTGTGACTTACTGAAGCACACATGTAGGCCTTGACGTGTCCCTGAGGGGGGGTTACACATACAATCAAGGACCAGAGAGGCATGATACACAGAAAGGTGTATGACGCAGAGAAGCAAGGAGCTAATCTTGCCAGGAACTGCTCAAGGCAGAGTGAGAGGCATATGTGCAAAGGTAGCAGAGAAACCTGAGGGAAGAAAAACAAAATTTCTCTTGAATTCCACAGCCAAGACTGTTCACAGCCTTAGTGGGAGGCATACCCACTAAATAACACAGACAAAATGCTCACTAACTTCTCTGCGGACACGCTTTTGCTAATTACCCACTCCAAGGTCAGGCATTTGTTGGAGATGCCAAAACAGCCCTGCATCACCATTAAGGCAGAAGGAGATACACTTCAAAAACGCTCCTATCATCCATAACTCAAAGCCTGTCAAAGAAAAATCCAACCACTTTAAAGAAAGCAAGCAAAATCCAGTCATTTGAGAAGGTAACGGGCATGATTTCCAGACTCCAATCAATTTTCCTGGATGCATGGTGAGGCGGGGGCCTAGGAACTGCAGCAGGAGACTGAGGGTGAGAGTGGAAATGGGAATGGCTAAATGGCATGATGAAGCCCGGAGTGGCAGAATGGAAGGGATTATGGGACAAAGATGTTTATTATAAGCCGTCTCAAGAAATTAGAATATGTGAGCTGAAGAAGAGAAATTGAAGGCATAAAAATTCATTGCAATTTCTAGAGATAAATACAGAATTTGGAATAAAAAAGCAATTGGCTAGGGTGAGCCGCAGATCAATAGCTGCGTGGAAACAGAGGGGAAAGACTAAGCTTTTAAGCACACACACACTCCTCCAGGAGGAGGCAATGCCAAGTGACTGCACAGACTTTTGTTTGGAGTCCCAGAAAGAGAGAGAAAAGGATTTGAAATGATGGCTTTTTTTTTTTTTGAGCTCAGTAGAACAGACATGGCCAAGTGTGCCATGACAAGACCACAGACTCCACATAAAGAAAAAAAATAAAAGCAACCAGAAGCAAAGAAGGTATACATATAGGTATCCAGGTTTAAAATTAGCACTTCCTTCCTGATGCAAATATTCCAGACCAGAAGGAAATGAAACAGTATCTTTAATGTGCTGAGATAAATGGCCAACCACAAACTCCGTTACCCACTGATTGCCCTTCACAAAGTTTGAATAATGACATTTCCAGATGAATGAAAGCCGAGAGAATATTTATGTTCAGCGTAACTCTTATTTCACAGTGTACTAAATATCTTAGGTTTTCTTAGATGAAAAACGCTTTTTTTAAAGGCATATAAAATGAGTAAAATTTTCCAGAGTCAATAATTACATACATAGAAATCACACAGAATCCAGTAAGAGCGACTAAAAATTGTGAGTGTATGTCTTACAATTACAGTAGTCTAAGATAAAATTGAAACTAGATCATATTTGCACAAAGTAGCATCAATTAAAAATAATTTCTGTAAAAATTATGCTTGATATCCTATAAATATAAGCCATGCAGGAATAAGGGGGAAAAAACGTGTTCAGACTTGCACCCTAAAATGATAAATGACACTAAGAAAAGCTATAAAGTATATTCAAAGTCTTATCAGTTGGAAGATTAGAATCTAAGTCATCCCGGCCCCTCAATAAATGTTTAATCGACATATTTCTGTTAGAAATCCCGCCAGAATTAATGGTAGGAGTTGATAAGGTGATTTCACACCTTTTAATGATGCGAGCTTCTAGAGCATCTCCTAAGGACCATAGTAAATTAGAACTATTGGAGGGGGCGGGGTCAGTTCATGGTCTGCCCTTGGTACTGAAGTGAAAGGAGCTGCTGGCAGACTGCCACGTGTGTAGCTGGAGGCAATCCCACAGAGCACGGAGAGATGGCCACTGCACATGTGGAACGGAGAGGCTGAGGATGCTAGCTGTGATGTGGGATTTCCTGCACTTCACACTCATTCCTAAAATCGAGCAGGATGCTCAACACCTCAGGGACCAGACGAGAAAATGAGTCATTCAATGAATGAAGTGTCTTCCTACGGGGGTGCGGGGAGTTCACACTGTGAGGCAGGCCAGCATGGACAGGAAATCCTGAGGTATGACCCCACGGGTCAAGGGGTGGGTGAGGTCACAGCGTACGCAGGTGTGGTCAGCCCCCCGGGAGACTGTCCAGGGCTTCACCGTGGACTCCTCTGTGCCTTCCTTTCCCACAACTGCTGGCCGTGACCCTAGGCCTGAGAAGCTGGGGGTTTCTTCAGAGAGGAAGTGGAGGCACAGCTGCTCCCAGGAGACAACGGGCATTTGGTTTCCAGTCACGTTTCTTTCCAGAGAGAATTTTCTCAGTAGAGGAGGGAAAAAATAATAATATTAAATCCTGTGTGGAGCATGTGGAGGGAACGGGAAGCCTGAGTTATGAATGGCTGGGCTTCCCTTTCATGTGCCTGTCTCAGATGGCTGCTCTGGCTGCTGGGAGCAAGAGGAATGTTGGTCATTTCCAATCCTTATTCTGAGCCCGTGATGTACTCCAGGTCTGTGCAGCGCAGTGCGGTGTGCCAAGAGCCTGAAGTCACCTGTGTCACTAGGAACTGGAGTCATAGGAGATGAAGTTCTGACTTTGGGGGCATCAATTTTACCCTCCCCAGACCCCCATCATAGAAAGTCCTGCTGTAATAGTTTACTCATACCCACCATCCGCCCTGGAAACCTGAACGCACAGCAGGAAGACCGTGGGAGCCTTGTGCCTGATGAGGTGGTCAGGACTACCATGGGTTAAGTACGTTAACTACCTAGAGATCCTGAGAGCCTGGCTTAGGCTACACTGCAATCAATTTTAATTTATTAAGACATTATATTTGCATCTTTATGAGGCACATTATGACATGAGATACATGCAAGGAACGTTTGATGTCAAACCATGGTAAGTACGCCCATCGTTTGAACATGAATCATTTTTATGAGCTGCAAACCTGCATATTCTTAGAGTCGTTCTGTATGGTATGGAGTGTTGCCTCATTCTTCCTGCATTTTCATGTGCTTTATCTAGTCTCCCCTTTCCCTTCTCTGATGACCACTGTTCAAGTGCATTCTATTAACTTTCTACTACATACAAATGAGTAAGAACATTCGGGATTTCCATCCCAGCACACTAGAAACCATTGCTCCATCTCATGGCCAACATCGATCCTGGAAGTCTTGTGGTGCCAGTTGCTCTGAAGCCTGTGCAGCCCTAGCTGGCTAGGTTGTGTGCTGCTTTGTCATACAGACCGATGACAGTCGGCAGATTTCCCCATGCTTGTGTCACCACTCGTGTTTGCTCCTAATTGAAGCTCACTTTTTGGTATATAGTTTTGCTTGTTTTTTCATGAGTCCCGCATCATCGTTGTGATGTAGGTACACTCCCTTCTAGCTTGCGATGTGGCTTTGATTCCTCAATAGCATCTTTCCAAAGCAGAGGTCCCTAGGCTGAAGGAGTTCTCCTCATTGTTTTCTTTTGCTTAGGTATTAGAGTTGTTTACTAGGAAGCAGTAGCCTGATGGAGAAGTTCAAACATTTTCTCTGTCTTTCCAGAGACATTTGTTTATTTACTCATTGATTTACTAAATTACATTGCATTGCCTAGGTTCATTTCAAACTCTTAGGCTCACTTCAAACAACCCTCCTGCCTCAGCCATAGAATAGCTAGAACTATAGTCACTGAAGACTTGACAGTTGCATGTTTTTTATAAAAGTCTATGATCATTTTGTATGTTTTTATTAAGTTTTTAAGAATTCAATAGAGAGTATTCTGATCATATTCTCCCTCCTTCTGCCCTTGGCTCCGCTGGGAAGTCCTCCCACCTTCCTACCGTCCTGTATTAGCTAGATTTCTACTGCTACAATAAAACACCATGACCGCAGCCTGAGGAGGAAAGTGCTCATTTGATTTACAGATCCCGAGTCACACTCCACCGCTGAGGGGAGCCAGGGAAGGAACTCAAAACAAGAATGGCGAGGCAGGAACTGAAGCAGAGGACACGGAGGAAGGCTGATTACAGGTGTGTTCGCCATGGCTTGCTCATGGGGGAGGTATTGTCCACAGGACACCGGGCCTTTCGGTATCAGTCATCAATCCAGAGAATGCCTACAGAGTTTGCCATTGGCAGTTAGATTGAACCATTTTCAAGCTTGTGCCGAATTAACGGAACCTAATCAGAACAGCCCACCCCCAACTTCGTGACCTCTTTATTAAGTTAAATGTTTTGATATTCATATATGCATATATGTGTTTGTATCCAGTTCATGCCCCCCATTACCTCTCCTCCACCTCTTTCCTTATTCCTCCCTCACTTTTCCTTCCTGCGTTCTCTCTGTTTTCAGAAGCAAGTACTCAGTGAGACACATCCTTGGATGTGTCTGTCCAAGGGTGTGGGTTCATCTACTTGAGCATGGCTAGGCTTCTAGAGTCTGCAGCCCTGAAGATAAGTGATTTATCAGCCTCTCATAGCAGCCATCCGCTGCCAATCATAGGAGTTCACGTGCCCCTCAGCCTTTCAAGCTAGATCTAGATTTGTTTGACCTTATGCAAGTCTTGCGCATGCAGTACCAGTCATGGATGTCTTTGATGAAACATGTGTTTGCTACACATGACAAAGCGGTTGTAAACATGTCTGTGGCTGGTCTTAGGTTTTATATGCTATATGAAAAGGAAATTTTTGTATACATGGATACTAACTTGTTCTTGCACACTTACTGCCAAGTTCATAGTAATGCAAGTACCACATCTGTCTGACTGTTGTACATTTAAAAAGGGGCTTGCAGCCGGTGAGTATAAATCTTCTAATGTTGTTTTGTTGTGGTTTTCTTTGGAGCTTGGCTTTGGGGAAGGAGACAAAGTTGTTTTACTGAGTCTTTTGAACTTTGGAACAAATGTAAGAATCTGCTGTTCAATTGGGATGATACTGAAGTTACAAATTGATCTGTGGAATTTCCGCTGTTTGTGGAAATCAGCAAACAGTGATTTTCAAAGTCAGTGAGCATGTTGTACACATCCATTTACTTTCCAAGTACTTACTTTTCTGGATCAAATTTTTACAATCTTCATCCCTATAGGCTGGCCATGTGGCATTCCTAAGTACAACTTCATTAGTTCTTAGAAGGACTTGCAGCCATTGTCAGGTAAACTGATCCATAAGTGTCAATTAGACCATAGATTCCAATTAGGTCCATAAGTGTCAATTAGTGGAGACTACTCTACAGTTCTTTTAAATCATTACTGATTTTTTCCCCACTTTAATTATTGAGCAAATGTTGTGAAATCACTCAGCGTAATCATGCCTATTTTCCATGCAGCTCTGGGATGTTTTTAGTAGGAACTGTGATGCTTTATGACTTACTGCCACAAAACAGCATTGCTGATTTCCTAACAAAATCACACCACTGTGGGTGTGAAGCGATTTGTTTATGACTGATAGTGTTCCCCACTGTGAAAGCTACTGATTTAATAGTTGTTACTTCTTTTTGGAAAAATTCATACATAAAGACTCCCTCTTAAATTCATGATGTCTTCATTAATCATTGTTACACACATGCTCACATGTACTCACCAACATGCACATACTCACCTATATACATTCATCTATACACACAAATACACACACACTATTCACCTATATACAAGCTCACCTAAACCCACACTCCCCTATATACACACCTATCTATATACACACTCATCCCTACACATACTCACCTACACACAGAGACACATATTCACCTACATACACTCACACATACTCACTTACACATACTCACCTACACACAAACACACTCACGGACACCCATACAAATCCTGCTGAGGTCATGTAATGTTGCTTGTGTATCTATTTGCTTAGGACTCCACTTGGGACTGGATAACCCATCGGGGTGTTTGTCCCTGGAGAAGTCCGATTCTCCCTGCTTCAGGAGCCATGCATTGCCTTTTGCTGCTGCTGCTGTGGCATGTGAACCGGTGTTATAATTGCTCAGGTCTTATTTAAATGACAGCGTTGCTGACATTTCATGGGTGCAGCTTTCCTCCCATATAGAGAAGACTTTCTTTTGCAGCAGACACTCGTGCCCTCTGGCTTTTAAGGTCTCCCAGTCTTCCTTTTGATGATGATGATCCCTGAATTATGTCGTAGATGTGTCACCTAGACCTGGTCCACCCAACACTCAGTTGTCTTCTTCATTTTGATCGATCATTGATTTCTGTAGGATTATCCATCTGCTGTAAAGACGCCTTTTTGATAAGTTGGGAGCCATACGTATCAGTAAATACATTGATAAGTATTTAGAATAAAGTTAGAAATTACACAGATCTAAGGAAGCCAGTAGCAGGTTCTCCCCGACTCCTGCCTCCAAGTCCTCACACACTTCCTGCATCCTGTCTCCCTCCCAACTCCATGTCTGCTTTCCCTTAAAGTAACACATTGAGTCCAATTAATACTGTCCATATGTGCATGGGTATAGGGACAACCATTCACGAGACCATGAATAACTCGTTAAGTAACATACCCCTAGAGAAAACTGATTCTCCATGCTCCACCAGCCATCAACTGCCAATAAATCCTCAGGTAGGGGTCAGGAGCTGTGAGCTTATCCCTAACCCCCGATGCTGGAATGCTGGCTGAATTGATATTGTACAGGTTTTGTATAGGTAACCAGAGTTGCTATGAGTTCATGAGTCGCACCCAGATGACATCATTTCACAGCCGCCTTCATCGGCCTCTGGTTCTTTTGCTCTTTCTGCATCCTCTTCCCTGAGGATTCCTGAGCCGTGGGGGTAGGGAATGTATTATATATATATATATATATATATATATATATATATATATATATATATGGACCACTTACGGCTGAACACTCCACAGCATCTTATTCTCAGTACATACATATTATTGTAATCTATAATATATACATACATACTACTGTGTATCGTATGTGTATATGTTATATGTATGTGTACATAATATATATACATATGTGTATGTAGTACACACATTCTATATTTTTGAGTTTACTCTATATGGATTGTGTCCTTGGTCAAAGTGAAGAGACCTTCTTTATCTCTTCTGATGAATTTGTTTTAAGTCTGTCCTGTCAGACATTAGAATAGTGGCCCCTATTGTTTCCTGGCCTCATTTGTTTGGAATAATTTATTTTATCCTCTCATTCTAAAGTAGAATCTGTCCTTAAAAGTGATGTGCATTGTTTTAGACAACAAAAGAATGGGTAATGTTTCGTAACCCAATCAGCCAGCTTACATATTTTATTTGGGAGTTTGAAATCATTAGTGCTCAATGTTATTTTTGAGAAATCTGTGCTGGTTGGTGTCATTCTGTTGTTTTCTGATGTTAGTTTTCTTGATGCACTAATCTACCTGCTAGTGTAGCATCGTCTTTTCTTCCTATAGCTTCTAGGCTGCACTTCTGTGTAGTCTGACCTGTTCTCTCCAGTATTCTATGTAAGGCTGCCATGGTAAAGATGAATTCCTTTACTTGATTTGTGACAGGGAAATTTCTTCTTTCTCCTTCAGCTATGACAGATTTTCTGGGTATAGTGGTCTGGGTGGGCATTTGTGGTCTCTAGGACTTGAGGTACATTGTTCAAAATCCTGAGTCTTAAAGTTAAAACTGGTAATCAGCCATCCTCCTCACGATGCATTTGTATATGACTCGCAGCAGCTCACATATCTTTCAACAGTCTTCCTTTGTTTGGAATATTAGTACTTTCACAATAATATGGCATGAAGAGTATCTGTTCTGGTCCTGTCGGTTTGATGTTCATGTCCCCATGCCTAAATAGGCTTATCTTTCCTTAATTTTAGAAATTTTCTTTGATAGTTCTATTGAAGATCTGATTCATGCCTTTGACCCAGAATTCTTCCCCCTCATCTTTATTCATGATCATAGATTTGGTCGTTTAACTGTGTTCCAAGTTTCTATAATTCTGATAATGAGGTTGTTGTAGTTGTTGTTGTTGTAGTTTTTCATAATTCGGCATATTTTTGGATTGATGATCCAGTTCCTTTACATTCTGTCTTCTATGTGATCCCGTGTCTGGGTAAACTGCTCGTTAAAATTTTTAATTGACTTAACTGAATTTTCATTTTCCACTTTATTTCAGCTGGGATTTTCTGAAGTACTTCTATTTTTTTTATCAAGTCCATTTTTCATATCTCGAAGAGGTTTTACTATTTCTTTTAACCATTTTGTCTGTAGTTCTTTTGAATGTCAGTCAGGACTTTATTTCTTTCCTCTTTAACTGCAGTTGGGTGTTTGTGTCCTCTTTGTACTACTTAAACTCTTGAAACAAATTTTAATTATTTTTTAAAGTCTGTCTTGGGCTTCATCTGGGTTGTTCTCATCATTACTATAGTATTGAGGACCTCAAGGGTGAAGTGGATATATTGTCTTAGTTTTTCATATCAAATATGGTATTGAGGTGGGACCTGGTCATCTGGAATTATGTTGTTATCTATACCTTTGACATGAATTTCTAGACCATCTATGTTGAGTTATTGCTCAGTTCCCTATTTACTTTTATCCTGACTTGGCCAGTTTTGGATTGGGTGGAAGGTACTGGAGGCTCAGTCTTTCTGAAGCTTAATGTTGATTCATGTAGGGGAGGGTTGAAGCGATTCCAGATAGTTTTACTTTATTGTGGCTACAGAATAGATTGCATGATTTCAATTTGGCTGGCATTGCTGAAGTATGTTTTGTGGTCCAGGATAGTGTCTATTGATCTTGATAACTTTTCCACAAGTGAAAGGAAACAATATGAACCTCCTATGAGGTGGATTAGATTGTGCATGCTGATTGAATCCTTTGATCTGGGAGTGTAATGACTTCTGTGATGTCACTAATGCTCTGATTTCTCCTGTGGGTGGCAGAGACATTTGCTGAGGTTCCCGGATATAACTGTGGCTGTGTGTCCTCATTTCATTTCTGTCAGCTATTCTTCGGTGAAAATTTTAGCTATTTTATTTAGTGATTACACTAAGACTGCTAAAGCTTTCTGGTGTGTGGGGCCTTCCATCATAATCATTTGGATTTCTTTATATATTGTGTAGAGTATTCTTCTTTCTCCCTGACAGTTTTATTTTGTGTCTGCTTTATTTTATATCCCATAATTACTCCTTTTTGATATTTATGTGCTATACCTTTGTGTGTGCTCTTCGTTCTAACTGCTTATATAATTATGTTCAACATGAGTATTTTTTCAAGGAGTTTTCTGTTGACTCATGTTTTTAATTATAATCTGAGAAATTTGTCCTCTTGTTGCTAGGTTGAAACATTTATCCACAATACAGTGGGTGAGTGAAGACTTGAATGCACAATTTCATGTGGGCAATCTCATCGCTCGCTGCTCACTGCTCAGCTTTCTTCCCCTGCATTTCTATGTATTATGGTGTTTTTTTCAGAATTGCAGTTCTAAGAACACATAGTCTCTGCTGTAGTTTTTCACAGTCTATCTGTGCCATCATATTTCTTGCTGATGTAGAGTCTAGAAACCTGATGCCTTTGGTCTTTTTCTGGCCTTCATCGTGTCTTTATAACAAGGGTGCAGTGCACACTCGTGTAAGGGGCACTGGGAACCACGTGTGACAATGTTGAACTCTGCTTCTCTTCCCACCATTGTTTAGAGCTCTCCATGGACAGCGACATTCAAGTCCGTGTTTGTGATTTCTTTTCTATTTTCAGAACTTCCTTCAGTCATTCTTACAAGGCATGTCACATGGTGACTGACATTTTTAGCTTCCTTCTGTGTGAGAATTTTTGCGTCTCTGGGAGCACATCTCTGATGAATGGGCTTCCGGCTCAGTAGTTCTTTTGTGCAGCACTTGAAAACTGCTGCCACTTCCTCTGGCTTCTGAGCCGCCAATGAGAAATCTCCTAAAACCCGAATTGGGTTTTCTAGTCTAGGCACCATTTTCTCGTCATTTTTAACGTTTTTTCCTTAGGAATTTATTTTTAGGAATTTGATTGTGATCGTCCCTGGTGTGGATTTCCTGGGGTGTGTCACCGTTGAGCTTCCTTTAGTGCCTTGAGCCTTTGGTTTATGTTTTTCTAAAACTGGGAAGTTGGCAGCCTTTATTTCCTTAGGCATTTTTAAACCTCCCCTTCCTCATCCATCATCATCTTTATTTATTAATAAAGATTAAATAATAATCTTTATTACCTTCATAATAAAGAATATGTGAAGTGTACAGCCAGCCCCTCCACTTACTCTTCTCTGTTGGTCTCCTGGGTTCCTCTTCCATTTCCTTCTGGTCCCCTCTTTCCTTTGAAACAGTCCTTTCTTCTGCTTTCATGTCACATACACTCCATGTCCTCGCCTTTCTCTCACTGTCTCTTCTCTTTAGATCTTCCGGATGTCTCTCATGGTCTTATTTCTGCACACACACACACACACACACACACACACACACACACACATACATACACACACACACATAGGAGAAATCCTGAAATATTTGTCCTTCTATGTCTGGCTTATTACATTTAACTTAATTATACCCAGTTCCACCCATCTTTCCACAAATGTAATTTCACTTTTCTTTGAAGCTGATTAAAATGTGAATATTATTTTGGTATGTTGACTTAGAAGCTTTTGGGTGTATATTTAGGAGTGTTTCTGTGTTCTTTTGTTTTTTTTTCTCTAATAATCACATTGATTTTCATAATGGCTGGTAATTTACATTCCTACTAGAGATAACTGTGCGTTCTTCGATCCTTGCATCCTCACCCACATCTGATCATCTATTTGCAGCGTTTTCCACGTCCTGCTTCTTTGTATTGCATGGAATTTCTGACACGGTGATAAGGAGTGGCCGGAAGAAGAAAGTGTTCTATAAACCTATAGCTAAGCATCTTAATGTTTTTGTGTTTTTCTTTAGGGAACAAGTGAATGTCTCTAGCAGAAAAAAGATAAGATATGTCACATAATATTCCAAACTAAATCGTCATTAAGTCATGTCTGTGTCCACAAACTAGGGTAATTCTTATAAGGTCGATATTTCAACTGGAGTGAGAAAAGTGGCCGTAATCCACATTGCCACAAAAAAATATGTTATCAGAGTTGTCGCGGTTTGCTCCTATGCTGCTGTTATAAAATGCAGAGCAAAAACAACTTGGGATGGAAAAGGTGAATTTGATTTGCAGGCTACAGTCTATCATCCAGGGAAGACAAAGCAGGAACCTGGAGGGATGCTGCAGTGGACTGGGCCCTCCTATATCAATTGGCAATCAAGAAAATGCCATACAAACATGTTCGAACTCCAATAGGATGGAGTCAATTCTTCAGTTAAGGTTTCCTTTTCCCAGGGATTTTGAATTGACAATCAAGAGTTACAGGGATGTATTCTTATTTTTAGAACATAAGCGAAAATAGAAGGGAATAAGTGAAAAGCTGTACTGGCAAGTTCTACCTCCATAAATACTGAAAATCACTATATTATTATTATTATTATTATTATTATTATTATTATTATTATTATTATCCCCTAGATACATGAAGATGAGGTTCCGACACTTGAATTAGAATGACACTCATACTTTCCCCAACCTTCATACCCCTCTTCATCCTCCTACTCCTCAGCCAGTTCACTCCCCTGAGGCAGACAACCACAACCTTACAATATGTAAGCAATTCGTAAACTGAATTCTCATTTTAGTGAGACCATGGTGTAGTTTAGATTGGGTGGTAGGCTCTTCCTGGGCTGTAGGTGCCTTCAAAGTTCCTGCTATAGATTATATAAATGATGTCAATAACAGGCAGACAGACAAACAGGCAGGCACAGTGCTTCCTTCTCTATTACATCCCTTGCCACCAGCACCTCTCCCCAAAAAATCAAACTAAAGCTTCAGTATTTATGATCTTAATTCCACAGAAAAGTAGAGTTAAGTTAGACAAATAAAGGTGTTTTCTTTTAGCAGCTACCTGGCACCAGTTTGGAAAAGCTCTTTCATAATGGTTTGAATAATTGAGTACACCCTTCACGATACAAGATCTTCAGGCTGATAAACAGAAATTGTGTAATACTAATTTGCTCAGTCCTGAGTCATGTTTCATGTTTTCTCCACCCTTCTTTTAAGAAAGAGGGCGAGAACCAAAATCTGAGGTTCTCAAAAGGCTCTAAGACATACTAATTGACTTACAAAATTGACCTGACGTTGATGGAAAGGACTTCAGTCTTAAACTGCAAAGATCCTCCGCATTGCACAAACAAGGATGACGGTCAGCCATTGGCTTTGAAATTCATCTGGTGGCACATTCTCTTATGGCTCAAGAGGAGTGCCAATGGCTGGCTTTCTCTTCAGTCTCTCATAAAATTTAAGGTAGAGACAAGGGTTTGGGGAAACCCTGGAAAAATCTGACTAAATCCTTCTAACCAAACAGTTGAACATAGTTATTAGAATAATACTTTATTCTTGAGCCATCTAAATGAGAATATAATTTATTTTTGAGGAATATATTAACTATCAGCAAAATTTCAAGACAAGAAATGAAGCAAGATGGTTCAAAGCTAAGAGTACAGCATACAATTAACAGATGAATCCATACAGTTAGTGACTTAAATAGATGCTCTGATTATCACCACTGTGGCAGAATTCTAAATGTGCAGTTCTGTGAATGATGTACCTTTCAATAGAAGTCAAAATTTTTTGGCATGATTTTCTTTTTTTCATTTTGACACATGCCAAGTTTTGGTAAAACTTTTAAAGCTTTCTATGTGTATGCATGTGTGTATGATGGGCAAAGCATGTATGTATGCATGCAGGCTCAGGAGTCCTGGAGTGTCTGGAGATCAGAAAACAGCCTCGGTTGTAAGTCCTTACATTCATTCAACCATTTTTGAGATGGGAGGGGTCTCTTTTTTGTTTGTCACCTTATGAACCAGGCTAGCAGGATATCAAGCTTCCTAGAAGCCTAGAATCTCACCGTGGGAGCCCTGGAATTACAGTTGTGCCATATGGCACCCTGGTTTTCTATGTGGATTCTGGGGATTCAGATCTCTTGCTTGTATACTTAGCTATCTCCGCAGCCTCAGGAGTAGCTTTTTCAAGGAATTCACATACCGATTCCGGGAGGGCTGTACTAATTAATATTCCCGCCAACCAAGGATGAAACTTCTCCTTCTTCTTTTATCTTCCTTTTATAAAACCCACCCTAATTTGAATAGGGATTATTGTGGTTTTAATCTCTATTTCGATGATGATCCATGATATAGGTACAAGACTCCTGTGTTCATTACAATGAACATAGAAAAGAAAGCGTATATTCATAACAGAATGCTGTCAGGTCATTAAAAAATAGAGAATCTCCTCATTTGTGGTAAGTGGAGGATCCTAAAGACATCTAGTAAAATAAGTGAAGCCTAATAAGATACATGAATGGGATCAGTCCATGTGGTAGAACTAATGTGTAGAGGTCAAAAGGTTAAACTTGTCGATGCAGGGTGTAGATGGTGGCTGCGAGGAGTTGGGAGAGCCGCTATAAGGGGCTGCTCAAAGTTGTGTTGAGGTGGCTGAGATGTTTTCTGTTCTTTCAGTATGAAATAGCTGTGGTAAACAATACTGTATTAAATATTTCAAAATGGCTAGGAAAGAGAACATTGACTCTTCTCAATCCAAAATTTCTTGGTGAATATAGGATGTGATGGACTTGCTAAGAACTTAGTCAGTGTGTCAAAACATCACACATTGCCCCATATATGCACAATGATGTGTTAATCGAAAAGTGAATAGATATCAGGTTCTAAAGATGATTTTAAGGTATAAGTACTTTTAAAATAATATATTTTGCAAAAAAAACTTTAAAATTTATGACTGAAGAAAAAAAAAAACAAAACACTTCCCAAGGACAGCTTACCGGATACTAACATTTCTACTAAGGATAGAAATGAAGATACACTGGAGAGAGTGCTGCTGACAACCTCCCTCCTGTTTCCCTCCCAGGCATAAATTGTGTGTCAGATCCTGTCAGGCTTCAAGGAAAGTCTCAAAGGCAATAAGAAGAAGAACTTTTAAATGGGAAGTAGCCACCACTTTCCCAAGACTGGAGGGCTTTGAGTTTCAAGTTAGGGATTGTTCCAGAAGCACAGAAAGGCTTTTTTCTTTTCTAGACCTGAGGGGTCCTCATCGTTTCGTGTCAGAGCGATGGCGATGCCAGCCAGTCAGCACAGACAGGGCCCCAGCTCCATTCACTGTCCAAGTCTCCCGAGTCACAACCTGAGCCATGCCTTTTCAATCTGCCTTGCCCACTGCAGATGGTCAACTTCAATATCAATGAGAACCATAGACAGCGAGATGAACACATCCAGGGAACCTTCACATCTGCAGCTGTTTGCCCTCCCTCCCACGCTCCCCAACCTAGCCACAATTCCCCATCTTCTGTCCCTTGCTAAGGACAGGTGCCTACAAGTTTCTCCTCTCTTCTCCGCAGTATTAGTACTCTCCGCTACAAGGTTCTCATCAGCATAAAAACATGTTATCGTGCCCATCTGAAAACACACACACGCACACACAGGGCTGCCTTTTCCATACCAACCATATCCCCCCCCCGTCTCTCTTTTCCTATGAAGGAACATCCGCCGCTTTCTGTCCTCACCATAGGAAAGGCTTTCCTTCTTATGTGCTAATATGAAAGTTAAGTGTTTGTGCTTAGCATGCCAGATTGACTCATTTGCAGGCTACTAGCAAGGTCATTTAGCTGAACACAATGGTCAAAGACCACTCTTGTTCGTCTGTGCCACAGTTGACACATTCTCTCTGAAAAATATCGAAATTGGCATCTAGAGAGCTCTGCTAATCTCACTAACTGATCTTCTGTGGATAAGCTTCAGTTCTGCATACAGGCTCATATTCGTTATCTCGAGTATCTTTAGAGCTGTGAAGCACACACTCACTGGAGACACCTCACTACATGGCTCATCCACTTTGATGCTCTCTGAAGATCAAAAGACTCATTAACATTCTGGACTGGACATACCACTATCTGGGTCAGTGAACTCTTTCACAAGCTGGAATTTCTATAACATCCCCAGCTGATCTTAAGGAACCAGAAAGTCTTAAAGCTTTTCAGAGTTTTTATCAGGTAACTCAGGAAAAGTTGATTTGCTAAAAGAATAGCATCAGATAGCAATAGGATGGACATTTGGCAGCAGTCTGTAAGTGACGCTGTCCAGCCATGCTCAGAATCTCACTGATATACTTCTATCAGTTCTTCCTTTGGTTTTCATGGTTTCAGTGTTTGAAGAGTAATGGTTGTGTATCCTGTAGAATGGTGAGAAATTCCGGTTTGGCTAGTATGTTTTCTCTTGATTTCCCTTTAATACATCCTTTCCAGTGATGTGTCTAGATTATTCTCAAACAGCTCTGGAACATTCAAAGAAATCAGCAAATATCTTTTGTGCATGTGTGTGTACACATATGTGCTGTGTATGTGTGGCACTGTGAATGAACATGCTTGTGGAAGACAGAGGTTGACTTCAGCTGTCATTCCTCAGAAGGTTTCTTCATTGCTCTTTTCTCTTGACTAGACAGGGTTATGGGTTTGAAAACTGCATTCACGACTTTTCTGTTTCTGTGTTAAAATATCACCATAAGCAACTGGGGAAGAAAGAATATTTATTTTGTCTTACAGCTTCAGAGGGATGGAGTTTGTTTCTGATGTCAACGAAGGAACAACAGTAGGAATAGGAAAAAGAGAGATCACATTTTATACCCACACAGGAAACAGAGAAAACAGGAAGCAGGTTGAGTATACCTCTCAAAGCCCACCCTCAGTGACACACTTTCTCCCACAAGGCTCCACCTCCTAAAAGTTCCATAACTGTCCCCAAAACATTGTCACCAATTGGTGACCAAGTGCCCAAATACATGAGCCTGCTAGGGTACATTTCTCACTCAAACTACAACAGAAAGGAAACATGGAGAAGGCTAGACCTTCTCATCCTGCCATAGAGGCATGCGGCACAACACACCACACAGCTGCTGATTAGGAAAATTGGTCATGCAGCATAGGTGGTGGCTTCCATTTTCTCCACTCTGACATGATTTCTATGCGCGCCCATTTTCTGAATGTCAGTCATACCTTGTGAACCGCCTAGGCTCCGAGGCTCACAATTAGAGAGAAACTTGCCCCACAAAGGTGATCTTCAACTGTCCACACAGGCCCACAGGCAGGCAGATGAGTGTGTAGTTGATGACCCAGTAGTTCAGACGAGGAATGCGATTCTCCCAGCCAGTAATTCCCAAAGGAATTCCAGGTATACCTGGACGGTGTGTCTGCAAAAGATCTTTCCCAACGTGATCACTATTGGACAACCAGGAGTCTTGTAACTGTTGACCTTTGGCACCAGTCAAAAGTAAGGCTGTGTCCTGTCCCTGTGCAGCTGGTATGTTCTTGCCACATTTCTAGCGTGAAAATCCACCTTTGAAAAAATAAGCAACAGAAAAGTGAACATCTGTGACTATCCAGCTGTGGTCATGAGGGTACGTGTGGAGTCTAGACTAAGAGATGGGAGAAATTAAACGACAAAGGTAAGAATGCACTCACTCGGATGGGGAGCAGTGTTTTCAAAAGCAAAACAATCTAATATCCAAGAGGACTGAGAGCCATACTGGAAGAGAAAGAAAAGAGAAAAGGCCACTGAAGGGTGGAAGGTTAGGTCACTCCCCTTCCACTTCACACTCCCTGGAGAGGTCAGGCTGTTCCCATGCCCATCCTCCCTCAAGCCCTTGTCCCTTCTCAGCTTGCCATCCTGCCCTCTGCCTTCTCTCCCAGCTGTCTCTCCAGATGGCCTCTGAGCCACACTGCCCTCCAGTCCTCATTCTCATGAATCTCACCACTGTGGCACAATCGAGAACGTTCTTTGAAGCAGGTGTCAACTGCTATGCCTTCTCTGATTCCTTGAAGTACCCCTAGCTTCCTAATAAAGATAAGTACCCCTGAGCCTGCCCTTCTCCTCCTCCCAGCTTTGTTACCCTGCACTCCACCCCCCCACCACCACCACATGCCACTTACGGTTTCCTCTCACGGCTATGCCTCTCCACTGCACTCCTGCCTCTAAGATGCCCCTGAAGCTGCGTTCTTCGTAGTTACTCCAGCCAGTCATCTAGGAATTCCTGAGTCCAACTCCCAGCCTAGGGTCCCTTAGAGTCTGCTCTCTGGGATGTAGCATTCTCATTCTTGGGGTATCTAGTAACCTGCTTCTAGGTCACTAATCAAATATGGAACAGAATGAACAAGTCGTTGTGTACTTCTAAGTCTTGGAATTATAATCTCAAGAAAACAACTTTAATATAAAAAATATAATCAGACATCCTTAGGATCTATATCCACAGATTAATCAAGTACAGGTTAGAAACGTGTAAGAAAGGCCAGCACAGGTCTGTACTATGGATCCATGCATTATTATTGCTGTCATTTGTGAACAAGAGAGCTTAACCATTGGCTCAGAGAGAAATTCACGTCGGGTGTTAGAAGTATTCTTTTAGAGATGATTTAATATGGGAAGATAAATGTGGGTTTTATGAAAATTCTACCCGTTTTCTAGGGACCTGGTTGCTCTTGAATTTGAGCGTATGTGGAGGGGGTCTGGAACCAATCCTGCATGATACAAGAGAGGGACAATATGGAAAGCAACAGCCAGAAGGTCCAGTTGGCAGACTCCACTAGCCTCACATTCCCTACAGTATTCTGACCCAGCACTGCTACTGTGATCCGTGTCGCTGTCAGTCTCCCCCAGGAGCTTACAGAGTCCTAAAGGGCAGTAAGATATCTCCATCATCTTTGAATCCACATCAAAGAGCCTGCTGCCTGTTCCATGGTTTCGGGAGAAACATGACAACAGAAGATGGAAGGAATGTAACGAGTCAATTAGATGCTTTTCAATCCTAACAAGCCAAAGCTCCTCCCGTGTCTGCCCCAGACCACTCGGAATCCAGTCCATATAGAACTATGAATCAGTGATAGTCACTGTTGATCAACAATGAAAATATTCCGAGAGGCCTACACTAGAACATTACAATAGTTGAGGAAATCAAAATAGAAATAATTGCTAAACTCTGTTTTCCGCTAACAATGTCTTTCCACAAACATTTATTTGAAAAAATAATGAGGCAGTGGAAGAACTTATGAATGGAAATATCTCTGGCAAGCCAGAAATGCCTGAAGATCTCTAATGCTAGACCACTTGAGAAGTGTCTTAATCGCTGTGAACAAGGCTCTCAGAAAATGTCTCCTGCTCATCCAGACACACTCCTTGATGCTCTAAGACTAGCTACCGCCTGACCTGCCTGCCATCTGGAGTTGTGAAAGAGAGACAGAGACAGAAAGAGAAGGGAAAAATTAGGGAGGGAGGGAGAGAAGAAGGGAGGGGGGAGGGAGAGAGAATGAATGCATGTGGTAGTGTCATACCAACCCAGAGATCCAGAGATGTCATTAAATTGGACAGAGAGCCAAGCTCGGTGCCACCATGACTGTGGTCAGTGAGCCAGTGTGAGAACTGACTCCAGAGACGAGCACCATAGGGCTTCTTTCCATGATTCATCGCTGCTTCCTGGAAGGATTAATTCATAACACAATTAAGTAGAATCTCAATAATATATCAGAGACAGAATGTAAATATTTATAATTTATGTGCAAGAAATTTTAGAATCAGCACATCCAATCATACCCTATCAATATCTAGGAGACAGGATCAAGCCCCCCCCCAACACATACACACAGTAAATTCAGAACCCATAATGTCACAGTATCCACAGTATCTTTAGGAGCCATGGGACTCTCAGTATCTTTAGTGTTCTCAGTACTCTCAGTACCACTAGTACCATACTAGGCACATTCTCCACCTCCCATTTCTTCTCCACACTGAAACTCCTTGAAACATTGGCTTCTCTTATTGCCTTCCAGGTGTGTCCTTCATTCTCCAATTCTGCCCCGTCAGGTTTCCTGTGTTCCGGTGAAAAATGCTCTCATCAGGGTGACTAATAATTTCTACCTTATCAGAAAAAATGAGAAAATTTCCCTCTTCACCATCTCAGGTCTTTCAACACCATTTGGCAGCTAATATGTCTGCCACCTCACAAATATTGTCTGCTCTGTTGGAGTAACATCCTCACCAGAACTTTCCAAGACTCTGCCTCCTCCCAGCCTATCCCAGTTCCTGGTTGCTCACACCTTCTGTTTCCTACCCCTCATTCTCCTTTGAAGAAGCACTGGTGGTGGCTTCCTAGACCTCACTTGTCTATCACAGGGTGAGCACACAAACCTGCCTGCTGACCTCTGTACAAATGCGCTAGCAAGTTGGTCTTCACATCTGCAAAACTAAATGCTTTCATTGATCCCTCTTTGTGAAATATTCCTTTATACTGTATAAATATACATCTCTGTGGTTGGTTTAATAAAGAAACTGACTGGCAAGTAGCTGGATAGGATAAGTTAAGGCAGGAGACTCAAACAAACTATGCTGGGAAGAAGAAGGGCGGAGTCTTGAGGAGATGCAACCAAAAGCAAGATAACCATGCCAAGCTGGAAAAAGGTACCATTGCATGTCAGAGGGTGATAGGAAATGTGTATTAATTTAAGTTGTAAGAGCTAGCTAGTAAAAAGCCTAAGCTATGACCAAGCATTTATAATTAATATTTAAGACTCTGTGTGGTTATTTGAGAGTGGTTGGTGGGATAGAACTTCTAATTACACCTCCTGTGGTCCTATACCTGAGGCCTACACCAGCTTTCCCAGGCCATGATACACACCCATTCAATCCTTAGAACCAACAAGTCCCCCTCAGCAGCTCCTCATTGACTATACCCCCCCAGCTCCAGCGCATGACATAAAATGGCAGCACTCGGTGGCTTTTCGTCCTTATTTAAGGCAACCTAAAAGAATCTCCTAGCCACATGTGACAAAATGATCTGAGGCAGGAGAATTACCATGAGTTCAAGGTCAACATAGGCTACAGAGAAAGACTATATCATCACCATCATCATCTGAAGGGAAAGAAAGGAGAAAGGAAGAACGGAAGGAGAGAGGGAAGGGGGGAGGAAAGAAAGGAAGGAAATGATTTCTCTATTTCAACACTTAAGATTTCCAATTTATTGGCATGAAGTTTTTCCTAATTATGGTCTCATTTTCTTTGTGAGATCTGTCTCACTCCCATGTATACACACATGCACACACATACAAGTATACACACAAACACACTCAGTGTTTATATATTTACAATTTGATTTTTTTCCACATGCCCCACTTTGGGTCTCTCTGGAATTTTCCAGCAGTTGCTGCTGAGTTGAGAAGTGTCTCATGGAGAAGGGAATGAAGTTTGCATTTCAGGATCCCCCATGCTCTGGTCCAGAGCAACACTCTATGCTTTACACTGTGTGTCATCCACTGCTGGCATTCTGTGCCCATGTCTTTGTCTCTGCATGCAAGTTTTACTGATGAGAATGGATGCATGAGGGGAAATCAGCAAGTGCTACTAAATACAAATTTTCCCCAACTTAAACAATTTGGACTTTTGTGAGTTTTTATTTGTTTGTTTTGTTGGTTGGTTGGTTGTTTTAATTTATGACAGTCCAGATATGACACTACTGTAGTGAAAGCCAGCCAAACTTCAAATTCTGACCCATGATCTTTTCCCAGGTTAGCTGAATATGATGCAGGATTGTCACAAATTCAAGCCATAGGCTACAGGTAGCCTCGGCACCCTGGGCATCCTGCAATAAGAAGGAAAAACTGCCAGTGCTCCATGGTGCATGTTGCTGCAATGCTGTGGTAGTTAGAAAGTTCAGAATATTAATATTTTGTCAAATTAGGATATATCTAACTTCTGATGAGTGTTTAGGGGTGTGGCTCTCTAGTAAGTCAGAAAGTATCTGTATCAAAAGTGAAGCCCTATCCTATCTAGAAACCTTTTGCTTTGCCTTCTGAGACACTCTTCATGATTGATCAGGGTCACTTTGTATGCATGGCTTCCTTAGATTCTCACAACCAGAAGTGATCATTTCCTCTTGGAAGCACCAGCAGCTCCCAATGAATGCTTTACGTATCTTATTTCATCCCAGACTGGTATTTCCCACCGCTCCTAAAGACAGCACATACTGAAGAAAGAACACCCCCTCAGCACAAAACTTGTCCTGCAAATTTGGAAAGATAAAAGAAAAGTAAGGAAAGGAACTGGAAGGGAGGTAAAAAGGAAGGAAGAAAGGAAAGAAGGAAGGAAAGGAGGGAGGGAGGGAAGGAGAGAGGGAGAGAGGGAGAGAGGGAGGGAGGGAGGGAGGGAGGGAGGGAGGGAGGGAGGGAGGGAGGGAGGGAAGGAGGGGACAAAAGGAAGGAGATTAGACATCCTCAATGCTGCTTTGTTTATTGGCTCCTCTGTGCTCCATCCATGAACAAGCTCAGCATTTCCTTTGACCTTGGTCTCCTTCACCCTCACCTCAGCTACATGTACACACTCTGTGAGTTCAGATTAGAAAACTTTGTTCCTGTGTCCATTGGGTCCTGGAGTCTACAACCAACATTGGAATTCTACTCTCAGCAAGAGACCCTGTGTGGTAGTTTGAATGTAGTTAACCCCATACTCTCATAGGGAATGGCACTATTAGGAGGTGTGGCTTCATTGTAGTGTGTATGGCCTTGCTGGAGAAAGTGAATTTCTGCAGGATGGACTTTGAGGTCTCCTAGGCTCAAGCTACATCCAGTGTCACAGATCACTTCCTGTTGCCTTACGGATCAAGATATAGGGCTCTCGGCTCCTTCTCCAGCACCTTGTTTGCCAGCATGCCACAATGTTGCACCATGCTGACAATGGACTAAACCTCTGAAAATGTAAGTTACCCCAATTAAATGGGTTTTTTTTTCCTTTATGAGAGTTGCCATGGTTATGAGGTCTCTTCAGAGCAATAGAATCCCTAACTAAGAAGTTGGTACAGGAATTAAGGAATTGTTGTGATAGGCCTAATCCTGACTGTCCTATGGGATAATGCTCCTGCATCCTGTAAAGATTTATCACTTGCTTTAGTTTAATAAAACTCTGATTGGCCAGTAACCAGGCAGGAAGTATAGGCAGGGTAACCAGACTAGGAGAATTCTGGGAAGAGGAAAGGCTCGGTTTGTAGTTGCCACCCAGATGCAGAGGAAACAAGATGAAAATGCTCCACCGAGGAAAGATACCAAGCCATATGGCTAAACACTTATAAGAATTATGGGTTAATTTAAGCTGTAAGAGCTAGTTAATAATAATCCTGAACTAATGGGTCAAACAGTTTATAATTAATATAAGCCTCTGTGTGTTTCTTGGGGACTGAACAGCTGCAGAACTAGGCAGGACAGAAATTCTCATGCATTTGTTTGTTTGATACTTTGGGTTCAGGACAGAAATTCTCATGCATTTGTTTGTTTGATACTTTGGGTTAGAAAAGAAGTGAAATGCTTTATGCACTGCTTAATGGGTTATACTAGTAGGAGTATGAAAGACAGAGGTGCTAACAGTTATGGGGGCTCACTCAAGAGGTTTCAGAAGAGAATAATTTTAATATGTTGCCTAGAGATCTTTCTTAGGATATTTTAGTGAAGAATGTGGCTGCATTTTGCCCTTATCTAAAGAGTTTGCCTGAGGCTAAAGTAAAGAGTTTTAGAGTAATTCCATTGGCAGAAAAAGTCTCAAAACAGCCTAGTATAGACTTTGCTACATGGTTACTAGTTTTATGCTTACGCTTATAAAGATTTATACTGAAAAGGAACAAGCTTAGAAGGGTAATTACAAAGTGTTAATTTTGAGGAGAAAAGGAGTACAGGAAGTAGACTAGAGCTAAACTCTAGTCCAAGGAGATAAATGGATTAAGAAATGGAATATAGGGAGTGGTGGCCTCAGGGCAAGATCCCACCTAGCTAAGTTTCCAACTTATAAAAAGGAACTAAAGAAAACCTTAGAGTTGAATGTGGTGGGGTACACCTTTAATCCAGCATCTCTGAGTTTAAGATCAGCCTGGTTTACAGAGCAAGTTTCAAGACAGTCAAACTTAGGTAGTAAAAGACAGAAAGCTGGTGAAGATGTAGCTGAATGATTTTCCAGTCCCAGCAAGCATCAGAACTTGACAGTTTGGGTCACATGTTCCTGGCTTCAGAGTTAAGGATAGAAGAGAAGAGTTATGGAATAAAGTCACTGAGGCCAGGCTTGTGTCATGGGTGTCTGAATGGGGGACTCATAAAGAGACTATTGTGTGGAGTTGAAGCCTGAATTGCTTTGCAGAACTCAAGATGGTAGAGATTCCAGAGTCATGTAATATTTGTCAGGGAGAGCTGTTAACAGGGAGCAGCACCAGCCCAAGAGAAAGAAGTGTGTTGCATTCAATAAAGTTGAATGGAGTTGAAATATGAAGAATGTTTTGACATCAGATGTAGAGTTTGGAGTTTGCCCATTGGTTTTCATTTTTGTTTTAGTCCAGTATTTCCTTGCTATGCTCCTTTCCCTATGTTTTGGAATAGTAATGTCCCATACCATTATATGTTGGAAATTTCTAATCTTTCTTATTTTGATTTTAAAAAAAAAGTTTTATAAGATTTTTACAGTAAAGAGATTGCATGAATCTCAGAAGAGACTTTGAACTTTGGACTTTAAGACACTGTTGAGACCATGATAGACGATGGGGACTTTTGAAGTTAGACTAAATGGATTTTCCATTGTAATATTGTTACAAACTTATGGTGGCCAGAGAGTGGAATGTGATAGTTTGAATGTGGTTAGGTCCTATAATCTCATATGAAGTGGCATTATTAGGAGATGTGACTTGTTGGAGTGGGTATGACATTGTTGGAGGAAGTGTGTCACAGTGGGAGTGGGCTTTGAGGTTTCCTATGCTCAGGATCCCATCCAGTGAGTTAGTTGACTTTCTATTGTCTGTAAGATATAGGACTTTTAGCTATATCTCCAGTACCATGTCTGCCTGCATGCCACCATGCTCCCCATCTTGATAATGGACTGAACCTCTGAAACTGTAAGCCAGTCACCCCAGATAGATGTTTTCTTTATAAGAGTTGCTATGGTCATGGTGTCTCTTCACAGTAATAAAATCCCTAATTAAGACACCAAATCTGCTGAGTTAAAAAGGTTTTCCCAGATTCTCATTTCCCATTTGTTCAACATATCCAGCGAGTTATGGGAAAGTTCTGTATTAGAACAGTGACACTCTCTTTGTCCATCTGTCCAGCATATCCACCCAGCTATAGGGTTCTGTGTTAGAAGGGTAGGGTTTTGTATTAGAACACAGCACTAATTCTGAATTCTAGAGTCAATGTCCTGAGTTTGTATCATAGTTTGAGGTCCCTGTTTCTCTTTTTAGGAAACTCAAGAAGAAAATGAAGACCTCTTTTCAGATTTAGTCATACCTTCCTTCCCTCCTCAGCTGAATTCTTTGATCCTGAGTATCTCCTCTCTTCTGTTGAACTCTTCAGTCTTGCAGGCTCACACCAGAGGTCCTACCCTTACCCTGCAGGCTCACACCAGAAGCCCCACCCTTATCCTGCAGGCTCACACCTGAAGTCCTACCCTTACCCTGCAGGCTCACACCAGAAGCCCCACCCTTATCCTGCAGGTTCACACCTGAAGTCCTACCCTTACCCTGCAGGCTCACACCAGAAGCCCCACCCTTATCCTGCAGGCTCACACCTGAGGTCCTACCCTTACCTTACAGGCTTCCTTCTGTCCATCTTTTGCCTCAGGAAGATTTGTTTGGCGTCTTTACATCCACTTGAAGTTCCTAGACAGGCTTCCTGTCGACCCAGAGGCTATGAATATGTCCAGGACCGAGAGGACCTCAAGAACATAGAGTTAGGAGCATTGCTGGGGCTCCTGGGCACTTGGTTGGGAAGAGAAGGTGTCCAAATTAATCCTGTGGAGAAAGGCCAGTGAGCATCATGCAGGGCCCTGAGGTTGATGTTTTCCTCTCAGCACAGGAGTCTGTAATGCATCAAACAAGCTACCCACTGCTCAAGATACTGAATTACTTCCTCAATTCTATTTCTATTTTTGATCCTAGGGAAACTTTACTAATTTTCCAGGGTAAATATGGAAAGAGAGAGAGAGAGAGAGAGAGAGAGAGAGAGAGAGAGAGAGAGAGAGAGAGAGAGAGATTCTAGCTAGCCTAGTTTCTCCTTCATCCACATGGAGGCAGATTCCCCTTAGAGGCCCTCGATGTCTCCTCACTACTCAGTTGGCCATCTCCCGTCCATGCATACCACCTCCTTCCACTCAGCCACTTACCTCTGCAATTACATGATGCTGGATTAAAGTGAAACCCAAGTAACTGCATCATGAGCCTGCCTAGACACCAGTCACCTTGTGCCCTCTTCTTGGAGTCAGCTGGCTGTGGGTGGGCAGCAATGCTACACAGTGACTCTGCCTTCCTCTGATGCCCTCAAGGGGAGACACTATACGGATTGAGTACTGAGTCCTGCACACCAGTGTTCTGAACACACCTGAAGGGTAGACACATCCTAGGCATGATGGAGGGCTCAAGGAAGCACATAGTTCCCACTTAGCTTAGTCTGCTATCATTTAATCAGTAAACGATCCGGCACAATTTTGTCATAGGAACATTTTGATTTTCATTAGTGGTTATTAATACTATTTTAAATTTTGTTATGAGAAAAACGTGCCACATAAGATCCATATTTTTAAATTGTCAATGTCATTTATTGACCGTGGAAGGTTTGGGGACCCACTCATCTCAATGCTAGTTAGTAACTTCCCATCTCCTCCCACTCAACCCCTGGCACTTTCAGAACCTCTGTCTTGACGCTGGTCACGTCATATGTGGAATGCTGCACTCTTTGTGCATTCTTGGCATCTGTCTCACATCATCCCTCTCTGTTCCTCCATGTTTTTCTTATGGTATCTGAGTTCCTTCTTCATTAATGTTGAGACACAAGTCTCACCTCTTCACCACCTGCAGCACTGTCCTCCATAAACACAGCATGCAAACACGCACATGTACATGTAGGATTGAACGATACTAAAGGGAGTTGTGTGTGTGTTTTAGTTAAGGTTTCTGTTGCTGTGAAGAGGCACCATGACCATGGCAACTCTCATAAAGAAAACATTTAATTGGGGTGACTTGTTTACCGTTTCAGAGGTTCCGTCCATTATCATCCTCAAGGGGAGCATGGCAGTGACGCTAGAGCTGGAAGTACTAGATCTTGCTGGCAACAAGAAGTCGACTGGCTGTCACACTGAGGGATGCTTGAACAAAAGAGACCTCAGAGCCTGCCCCCATAGTGACTACTTCCTTCAGCCTTCACACCTCCTAATAGTGCCACTTATGGGGGGGGAGCATTTTCGTTCAAACCAATTCTGCCAACTGTAAGTCTGCATAAAGACCTTGCACCAAAGGGGAGCATATCAGCTCAAGCAAGAGAGGGGAGCAAGTGGTGGCCAGTCACCAGCAGAAAGGAAGAGAGTCCTTGATCTTCTCACAGGGCTCTACTCCCACTCTGAGCAAGACTGTGAAATTCTAGACCTGGTGAGAGTCATTGTTCACAGGCCAGTGATGTCACAGATTGAAAGACAGAAGCATCTGCTTCATGGAGTAGAGCCAAAACAGTACTATAACTAGAAAATTACAGCACCATTTCTCAATCTGTAGTTTAAACCATATTCTTCAGGAGAAGTTACTGCCTGAGGCAGGCAACTTGGGGGAACAGGAGGTGAATCTGACACTGACCTCTGATGGTGAGCACTCCTCACTATGACAGAAGAGATGGGTATTTGACCCCCAGGAGACATTTGCTTGTTTTTTTTTTCTCTCATCAGGCCTTCCTCTTCTAGATGACTGAACCACCCCCAGAGCCCTCATCTGTCTGACTGGAGTTGAAACGTCATTACTTCTAGGACAAGCCTCATATAACCAGGCACAGTGAATCACTGTGAGCCGCACACCCCTTTCCCACTCCCACTACACATAATATTCCTAGTGTCAGGAAGCCCTGGGGAATAGGTGTCAATTCTAGAGAAAAGGACTTATCTTCTACCATGCTATGGAATCAACAGGCAATTTAAACAGCCCTTACTCATTCAGCTCTCAGGAGACAATACATTATTTAAGTCTGATGGGAAAATGGGGATGCTTCCCAGCTCACACAGAACAGGAGACGAGCAAAGAGCGCTTGGGAAGGAGACACTTCAGAAAGGTTGATACACTTAGATGCTCCATTTTCCATTCAGCCTTCATCCTGGGGGCTCATCTTGGCAAAAGAGTAGTTAATATTTCCACGGGACCAGCATTCAGAGTCAAAGCACAGAGCTTGATTTCTCAGAGTCCTCTCTCTGGCACAGTTTCCAAGTATTTCAGTAGTAACAAGAAAATTCACATTTGGAGCCTCAGATCATCGATACGGTGCTAAAATTCTGAAAACATATTCTAAGAATAGGGAGCTGGAAGGTTCTAATTAGTGGCAGGATAACTGTTCTCAATTAAAACCTGGCATTTTTTGAGGGGGAAAAATAACAATTGCAGCAGATGAATGAAGCATGTTCATTAAGTATGAGGCAATGGAAATGTTGATGAAGGAGTCAGAGAAAGATGACTTCCTCAGAGAGCAGCAAAAGGCTCAGATTCATAGACAAAAATCCCTTGTTTCCCACGCATGGAACTCTTGAGAAGTTAAAATCTGGGAAAATGATCAGGACGCCCTCCCCCAAAGGATGCAAACCTTAGCAGTGTACAGCAAATCCAGCCAACAGGATTCATTTCCCCATGAAGGATACAAGTAGTCACAGTGAGTGCCATGACAGAAGAAGAGGAAAAGGGTGCTCCCACAATACCAGTGGTGATGAGGTAAAGTCACCAGTGTAGAACATGTCATAGGACTCAAGAGGACAGTGATTGACAATGTGCACATGAATAGAGAAACCACGTTGCAGTTGGAGCCTGCCCCACCTGGACTATGACAGCTGTCAACCGTTTCAGCCAGGCACATGAGCTCAGCATTGCCTTTTGGAAGAGGCTGCATTGTTTCATCTGAAACGCATAACAGAAGTATTTCATTTATCTCAAGGGAAGTTTAGATTTCTCAAGCCTGAAGCTTCCTTATGAGCTAACTTTGCCTGCAGACCCAGCAAAGTTGAATCTTCCCTGAGCTTTAGAATTAATTTTCACTATCTACTATTTTCTCTCCAAATTTCCCCTTTTCAAGTTTTAGTTGAAGAACTATGTGTTGCTCCATTGTCGGTAAATGCATCCCAATGCTATAAAAGGGCATTTTGATGGAATGGTCAACATATTGACGCTAAGAGGACCTGTGGATCACAACCCTGGCTTCTTACTCAGGGTGTGACCTAGATGAGAAGTTATATAAACCCCTGGGCAGTTTAGTTCACAAGAAAATAATACATTGATAACAATGTGTTGATCATAATGATTAAAGCAATCTTAATTACTAAGGATATGTTTTAGATTGGAATAATGGGCATTATCATTATATTGCAAGCAGATGGCGAATTCTAGTTCTCTTCAGTGGATCAGAGCTTACATATAAAAGTCTGCATCCAGAAGAAGGAATTGGCCAGTTGAAAGCAGGACAGGTGTGGGGCTGGGAATCTCCAATGTAAACAAAAAAAATGAATTCAGTTTCCACTGTGTCAGAGATGGTTCCTATGCAGAAAAAAACCAATAAACTCAGATGAAATCCTGTGTCACTGGGTAGGACTATATAAATACAAAGTAAAACTGTACATTCATGTTGTTCCCTACATATGACAAGTGCCTATAGCTCACCCCAGTGCTATCAGAGGCTGACCTAATCACAGACATCAATAGCAGAGTTTAGGGTAGGAGAAAACAAGCCATGAGCATCCCTGTGGGCCCCACAAACTCACAGCAAGTCAGATGTCTCAGAATGGACCTAGTCAATCAACACTACATAGAGGATGGTCCAGAAAAGAGACACAGAGATGACTTAGCTCATTGGTGCCTGGCCTCACTGTTGTGTTCCCAAACACACATCACTACACAATTCTGCTGAGTCAGAGAGTAACTGGTCAAACAACCATTTGGTAGCTGTCTGTCAGATAGACTTATTTGGGATCAAAGGTTGTCCCAAGCTTCCCACATAGGTTGTCCCCATGCCTAGAAAGTCACTAGGGCTCCCACTGCAGCTAGGCACTGCAGATTCCCTGGGATGCCCAGGAGCAGAGGGGAAGTGTGTGTCGCCTCATGATCCTTGCAGACCAGCATCTTCTTTTGTGCAGTAGGGTGTCTGGAGTTGGCATCCATGAATGGGCCTTTATTTCTACAGAGGCCCTGCCTCTCACCACTTATCATTGACTCAGTAAGGTACAGAGATGGGAAAGGCCAAGACTGACAGTTTATAGATAAGCCCCTATTACCTGACAAAAGTTTCCTTTCTATAATCCTCTTGTGTAAGACTCCTAGCTAGCTCAGGACATTCACAGAGAGGTCCAATAAGAAGACCCACTCAATCAGGGCCCTCTGTCCGGGAACAATGCTGTGCTAGAATTGCATTGTAAGAGAAGATAAGATGCTGGGATCTAGTTTAGAGTCCCTTGTCCTGACCCTGACGTCATCCTTCTCCATGCAGGTGAGATAGGCAGCTTTGCTCTGATGGAGTCCCAGTGGGCTTTGTCTGGTTGTTGTGTCTGTAGATTCCCAGCTCTCCTTTTGTGGCTCTGAGGCCATTTTCCCCACACCTAAAATTAGTGGCCTATTCATGAAAGGAAACCATGAACCACACAGTGAGAATGCCCCATCTCCATGCTGACTCCAAATCAAGAGTTGATCCTGAGAGCTGTCTTCAGACCAGTGAGAATCATTTCTAAGCAAAGGCCAAGACTCCTAAACATACTTGTGAAAGTTCCAGGGCTGGGCCAGTTATAAACCGAGTCTACTGCTTGTTTGTTTTTCGGCTACCCATACCTAAATAATCACACAGAAACTATATTAATTACAACACTGCTTGGCCTATTAACTCAGGCTTCTTATTAACTAACTCTTACTTAAATCAACCCATTTCTGTTAATCTGTGTATCACCACAAGGCTGTGGCTTACTGGTAAGGATTCAGTGTCCTTCTTGTTTGGTAGCTACATGGAAGTCTACTTGACTCCACCTACTCTCCTCCTCTACCACTGCTTGGATCTCATGCCTTGCTATATTCTGTCTTTCTATAGGCCAAAGTAGTTTCTTTATTAGCCAATGGTAATAAAATATATTCACAGCATACAGAGGAGAATCCCACATCATCTCCCCTTTTCTGTCTAAATAAAAATGAAAGTTTTATTTTACCTTTAACATAGTAAAATTACATATAACAAAAGAGCTATCAAGCAAAATTGCAATTACAATATTGCTTTGTGACTTTAAAGTTTCATATCTAATCTATCTTTTATCAAAACTAAGTAAAACTATAACTATCTGTATTCAAGTCCATCAAAGACCCCAGAATGATATATTACTTAAGTAAATAGGGCATTGCATTATAAGTAATGTCCAAAGTTTCAGGAATGACAGAGACATCATGCTGTCTGGACAGTTACCCAAAGTTCTTTTGTAGCATTGGGGCATTCATCTTCAGGCTACAGGCCCATAGTATGTGGCAGACTTTTCCATGAAGCAGGAAATTTGAAAGACTGTTCTTTCTTTATTGGCAGTTTGTCAGTCACTTTTTTCTGTGTCCTGCAGAATATCTGGCATTTTCTTCTGTGAAACAGGAACTCTGAAGGACCATGATATCTTTTGGAAGTTCAGCAGTCACTTTTCTGTGAGTCCTGCATGTCCAGTTCATACAACATATCACCAAGCAGTACAGGCAAGAGCAATTCTTATGCAAATGGCTAGCCTTGTCCACACTGAAGGCAAATTCCTTAATGAGTTTCTTCAATGCCCATCAACCTCTCTGAAATAATTGGTGCTGCCAGAAGCAAATGTGTCTCATGGTCGAGAAAAGTTTAAGTTCTTAAAACCTTTTAAATGCCATATTCTATAGGCATTATGAAGTGTTGAAGATTATCTATCTAACTGAACTATATCTCTGTACAACTAGAACACCTGAACATGACTACAAGTTTGACAATTATAGATGACTACCTATTAATAAACACAATTCCTTAAACGAAAGTATAAATACACATACAACAAAATTGATCACAAATTTGTATAAATAGACCATACCAATACAAAGTATTCATCTCTATATCGTGTCCCCTTTATTTTTCTAAGAAATTGACTGTGACCTTTAACTATTTATAATCAACTCCCTTTAAATAAAAACAAACATAAATAATCATTTGGGGAATTTGGACATTGTTTTCTTCAAACTGCTTCCTGTTGTCTGTTGGGGGAAGTACTTTTAAGGTTCATGGAGACCTTTCAGGGGATCTTGTTCTATCAAGCCACATTAGCCTGGAAGAAATTCATAGGTTCTCATCTTCTGCAGAAACAAAAACAGAACCTCTTTTTTAAAGTAAGATACCCTTAGACTCAAATGTTGAAGTCAAGATGCCTTTATGTTGGTTTAACTTAGCAGCCCCCAGAATCAAATGTCTCTCTGCAGCCAAAAAATTCAAAGAAAACACAATAATACACATAATCCATATTCTCTTCCTATATTTCATCCCTATGTGACTTATTTTTTACTCCTTTAATCTATGATTGTATGTACTCTTTTATATTACTTTTACTGTCTTTTAAAGACTTTGTTTTCTTTTTAAAAATTTTTTATTTCTTTTTATAACTACCTATATTCTATTTTCTTCTCTCTCCCAAGTTTAAGTACATTGAATCCAACACTATGGCCCATTTTCATCTGAATCTGTCTTTATTGCATATCTGTAATCATTTTCTAACCAGGAGAACTTTACTTTTTTAAATGCTAAGCAGGTATGGCTAGGATCAACTCTGCCTGCAGCCCTGCCTGTTTGCTCCACCCAATTCAACTTGGTGGAGGCATGCTCACCAGCTCTGCAAGCCATGCTCACCATCCCAGCTCCCCCTGGAGCAGCAGGTCTATGTCGCCATTAAACAATTTGTAAATTCTGCTCACAGACCCCATTTAATTGCTCTGTAACTGCATCAACATGAACCAGGAAGCTGGCTCTTAAAGGAGCTACACAGTTATTGCTGCTAATGCTGAGTGGGGAAGCTTTCTCTTAATGGAATCACTCCTCTGCTTGCCTCTAGCAAACAGAGCCCACCTGAGAAAACTCTGGTACCCAGAAGCTGTGCTTAACTTTGTTCTTTAGTGTCTTGAAATCCTTCCCAAGTTCTCTCAGGTTTTATGTGGATAAAGTTGGCCCATTTTGGCACCATTTGTAAACAGAGTCTGCTTGTTTGTTTCCCAGTCACCCAGACCCAAATAATCACACAGAAGCTATATTAATTACAACACTGCTTGGCCTATTAGCTCAGGCTTCTTATCAACTAACTCTTACTTAAATCAACCCATTTCTATTAATCTACCTACCAGTAAGGGTTTGGGGTCCTCCTTCAGGAGTGGCATGGCATCTCCTTGACTCTACCTACTCTCCTCCTCTATCTCTGCTTGGATTTCCTACCTTACTATATTCTGTCCTGACCCAGGCCAAAGCAGTTTCTTTATTAACCAATGGTAATAAAACATATTCACAAAATACAGTGAAACCTCAAAGCATCCAGTGGTCCAAGTTCTGTTGAAGACAACTGTAGATGGTAAGGGTGAGCTGATAGAAGGTACAGAAGAAATTCCTCCTCTCACCACTCTGAGTCCACAAACTTGGGAGCAATCCTCTGACCTCAGTCCTGAACTTCAGTGCTTTTACTTTGAGGGAATGTGCATATGCCACCCAGTGCATATTGAGTATGCCCTTAGGTCTAAAGTACAAGTGAGAGGAGAACACCGCTATGTGTTTCTCTATGGGATACAGTATCAACATAAGCAATACAAGACAAACAAGACAAACATGTTTGGGCATTCGATGGGACTCACAGACTATAGGGAATAATGATTTCTTTTTCAATTTAGCCTTCCCCCAGAGAAAAAAATCTTCCCAAATCAGTCTATGAGCCAACAGGATGAGGAATGGGTCACATAGACACAGGGAGGGATCACTGTAGAAGTTTGAATGAGAAATGTCCCCCGTAGTCTGGAACATTTGAACTCTTGTCCCCCAATTGCTGGTCCTGTTTGAGAAGGTTCAGGTGGTGTAGACTTTAGGGAGGAAGGATGTAACAAGGTGGGGCTTTGAGTCTGGGTCACTTACAGTTTTCTCTCTATGCTTCCTAAATGTGGCTGAAGTAGGAACCCTTTGCTTTCTGCTCCAGATGCCATTCCTGCCACTTGATGCCACACTTTCCCACCACGATGTGGTCTCATTCCCTGGTAACCATAAGCCCAAAGCAACTCTTCTTTCTAGACGTTACCACGGTCATGGTAACTAACACAGGCACAGACCGTATCTGAAGCTTGATGCTAGGATCGGGACACGGGCTGGGATGAGATGATGACCACAGTGTTCTCTCGCAAAGAAAAGGGAGGAAGTAAAAGGTTCAGCTTTGTATCCAAGTGGAAATAACTTGTGTTCTGAAAGAAGTGGACAAGGATGTGACTTCAGACAGATGCTGGTAGGAGTCCGTGGGTCTCAGAAGATGCCTACTCAGTAACTGGAGCTGAGCATCATGGCCCTCTGGGCATATAGCACTTCACAGACTGGGTGGCCATAGTGTACCAGCCTAGGGCCCGCTCCTAGGCCTCCTTCCTGCACTTCCTGGCACATTTGGAGACAGACTTTCACTCACTGGTGTGTAAGCAGTTGCCCCAAGCCAGTGGCAGAGTGCAGCAGATATCCTTCTGATCCCATTTTGGCCTGTTGCTTTCTTTTGGCTCTGTGCATGGTGACAGAGAAACTGTGTAAGAAATAACCTGGATGCATCATTTAGAACGCCCTTGACTCTGAGAATCATAGAACCTATGATATCGGGGAACCCAAGCTCCCTCATATGCTCCAAAGAGGCTGGCAAAACAGGGGCCTGGATCTGAGGCATCCCTGAAAACACCCCTGTGTTTATAATGTGCCTCTAGCACTCCAAGGGCATAGGATGGGGATAAAAGGGGCTTTGGGGTGGCATCATTCTCTCCTTCTATCAGGAGAAAGGTTGAGGTAAGAAAGATGTGCTGAACTTGCATTCTGAACTATCATTTAATTTCCTACTGATGCAAATCGTGCCCTTGTGATGGATGATGAAGGAAACAGGGATGAAGAAAGGAGATGGCATGGCCAAGGCTATGTCCTTCTGCCCAGACCGGGGGCTGGTAGGGAGTGAAAGCAAGCGTTTGTAAGGAAAACCTCTGGTCACCGCCCTTTGCCCTTGGGGTCTTGAGCTACACTGTGAATGCGAGGATGTTTTTAGGGAGGGTCACTCTTTTGCCAGCCTCTTTGGAGTATGCAGGGGCTTGAGTTTCCTGGTCATCAGGTTCTATCATTCCCACAGCCAAGGGCATCCCAAACACACATGCAGGTAATTTCTGCCATGCCTTCTTCTTACAAAACAGACTCCAGCAGGCTAGTTCCTTCCCAGAACCCTCCAGTCTGGCTTTATAACCCCCAGTACCCCAGAGACTTACGCTAGATGCCTGGCAACACAGGTTATTGTTCCTTGCCCAACAACATGGGTTTATGGCCCCTTAGTGGGATTTTGTGAGTTTTGGGCGTCCACACATGTACCCCCAACAATAATGTCCCATCTGGATTAGGAAGAAGAACATGTATCCCAAGCCCAAATCCCCAAGCCTGAGGTCCTTCAGTGAAACCTGCTTGGTAAACGCTACTGGATTTGCGGTCCTGGAAATGGAGCTCTGTTCTCCAAACACTGTCGTGTGTCCCACAGTGCCATTGGCTCTGAGGAGAGGTCAGTAACAGACATCCCGCTGCACAACCTCTGCTGATTACAAGGATCTCAGTGTGAGGTCCTGGGATACTCATTTCCAGGGAGTCCCTGTCGCCAGCTCCCTGGGGCCCTGCTTCCCTGCTCCCCTTCCTAGTGATGCCTCTCTTTCGCCCCCAGAAGCCTGGCTTCTGGTGCCAGACACGGAGGAATTTCCTCTCTTCAGACCAGTGAGCTCAGGAGGGAACCAGGGATGTATACAGCCGGCGAAATAACCAAGTCCTCTCACCTCCGCCCAGCCCTCAGGACGAAACTGACACTGCCTTCTCCAATTCATTTGTTTTTATTTCCATAGCATTTCCTGGCAGTCATCAGGAATTTAAAGCAAAATTCTGGGAAATGAGAAGGGTGGATTCCATGGGATCTTGGTGTGTCTGAGGCGGAGAAACCTTAGGCAGCCACATCTGTGGGAGGCCCTGGCCCTCTTGTCAGCCACAGAGCAGGGGCATCACACAGAACACGCAAATGCCTTTGCTGGCGTTAGCATGCCTATCAAAGCAGCCTTCGAATAATGCTCCCAAAATAACAATGTGAACAGATAAAACTCTTCCGTGTTACATGAAACATTTGTATCAGGTGTGCAGATACTGGAACTGAAAAGAGGCACACACAGGCTCTGGAGGACAAAGAGGCTGGTGTAGCACTCGCTGGTCCCTGGGGTTGGAGTCCCCACTGGGTCAGATGTGGAGGAAGGGGCTCTCATTACTTGCTATAAGTCCTGGCAGACAGATAGCTCACTAAGCAGAAAAGGCCCAGGGCAGTGAGGGAGAGGGGAGCCTTGTACAGATTAAGGACAGTGACTTTAGGAAGCCATAAAACACCTGTCTCCTAGAAAGTGGGGCAGGAATGGGAGGACATGGTGGGTGCTGGGAGTCCCTTCATGTGAGCGACAGGAGGAGCCTCGTTGAGGATTAACATCTAGAGGTTTGGGGGCCTCACAGCCCCTCTCATAGGCTGAACTTTCTCCCTCTGTGTAACTTCCCACTGGGGTCAAGTTCCCTGACAGAGGAAACATGGTGGTGGGGAGAAGGGAGGGAGTGGGTTTATTTGGGTTTAAGGTTTCACAGGAAAGCAGAGAAAGCAATCCAGGAACCAGGGCTGACTTTGACCTTCAAAGACCTGGCCCAGTGGTTTAGTCAGCCAGCCAGGTCCACATCCCAAAGCCCCTGCAGCCTTCAGAACAGTGCCCCAAGCTTTCAACACATAAGCCAGTGTGGGATCTTCCAAATTCCAGTTCATGTGGAGTATCCCAGTCCCCGGAACCTCCTGGTGTGATTGTGTTAGATCAGATCTATCAAGATCTGATCACGACTGGGATGTTGCTCAGGGGGGAGCACAGGAGTGGCATGTGTGAGACCCCAGGGTTCCACATTCTGCATCCCCCAAAGGAACTATGATAATGTTGAAACATAAATTTTGAAGATCTCTGCAGAACAGGTCTTCATATGATCTTGTAACCTTATCAAATGAGATACACACACACACACACACACACACACACACACACACACACCACAGGACAGGGGAGGAGAGACAGACAGGTAGGTAAATAGAGACAGACAGACAGAAAAGGGCATCTGTGAGAAGGCACAATTAGAAGATATGATCAGATTAAGAAAAATAGCCTAGGGAGGAAGCAACTCTTCTGCCCAGTCCTTGTCACATACTTCTGGCCTCCAGGGACGTGAGAAAACCCGTTATCATTGAGTAAGACAGCCAGTGGACAGCACTTGGTTAAGGGAGCTGGAACCCAATACTCAAAGCCTTGCAGACATCCACTAAGAAAGTAGAGCTGGCACTTGCCTGTGTCTGTCCTGTGAGGAAGCTGCCCATTTGTCTAGTCATGATCTTCAAATAGAGCACCTATCAAGAAGGCCCTTTCCCCTGGAGTCAGTAGGTTTTAAGAAGCAGGTCACATGCTTATATTGAAGACTAAGGCGACCAGGTCCCCAGAGGAACTTTAAAGCTACAACCCTATATTGCTAAGAAATAAACCAAGAGGAAAACCAGTTATCACAGAATGTCACAGCTGGGCAGTGACAGGGACGGGGCAGAAGCATCTGCCTTTGTCATAATGCTACCCCTCCCAATGTCTCCCACATCCAGACTGGCCCCAGTGGATCCCCATTCTACCAGGCTAGTGTTGAGGCAGAGTGGAAGCCCCAGGCACAGGGACTAGGGTTGTCTGTCTTCTCACAGAGCAGAGAGGGTGGTGGAGCAATGTGAAAGAGGAGACTGTCCTGCATTCCTTCTGGTAAGGGTTAGACAAGCACCCTGAAGCAGACAGACTTCCATTTGAAAGTTGGGCAAGAATGAGGAGGGAGGAGCAAGAAGAGTAGTGAAGAGTAGTTTGAGGGACCAAGGATGCTCACAGCTGCTCAGTTAAGATGCAGAGGGCTTCCTTCCAGAATGCACGGAACATCAGCATCACCAACCCTTTCCCCACACAACCCGACCCACTCCTGCTGCAGGCCAGCTCAGTGTGGCCTTGAGCAGCTCACGGTCTCCCTAGCTAGAGGGATCACATGACTCCTGGAGGGTGCCTGCCCAGATTCCCCAAGCCAGTCATTGAGAAAAGACCCACGTGACCCATGAGCTGCCTTCTACATGTCTGACAGCTTGTCTTTCCTTGGTCTTTCCAATAAGATGACAGTGACAGGGCTGGGGGCCACTGCTGCTGTGTAGCAGCCAGGAACCGACCACTTCAAACTCCGCTTTTACTCATTTGAGCTTAACACGAATAACTGTGGCTCCGGAAACATGGGTTCAGGTTATCCCCAAGCGGCATGTTTCTCTGTAGAAGTTGTTACTTGAGCTTTTACAGTCGCCGAACAAAAGGAAGCCATTAATGACTGCATTTGCCAAATACAAAAGCAGGGCACCAAACTGGCAGGTTACTGCACAATCCCAGAGAACTTAGACAACAATGAGGACCCTAAGAGAGACATCCATGGATCTAATCTACATGGGAAGTATACAAAGACAAGATCTCCTCAGTAAATTGGGAGCATGGGGATCATGGGAGAGGGTAGAAGGGAGGGGAGTGAGGAAAAAAATATATAGCTCAATAAAAACCAAATTTTAAAAAAATAAAGTTTGGCCTAAATGCCAATCTGGGGCCATCCAAGAAGATGGAGTGAGAGAACTGTACTTGATTGAACAACATGGCTGCTGTCTTGTGGGATCCCAAGGGCATATTTTCCTGTAGCTTACCAAATTACCAACGCCTCTACTCATCTCTTTCATCTCTCCCAACAAGGGGGCATGTTCTGTGGTTGCCTTCACATTCCCAGTGAGACAGCCCAAGCTTGGTGACTTACAGGAGATTCCCAAGGGCTGTGTGGCCAATTAGGAATTAAATCCTGGCTCCATTTAACCCCAGCGTTACTCCCTGCACTCTGCCCAAAGCGAGGCACACCTTTCTTAAATAGCATAGCTTGATGCATTTCATGGTCTTGCAGGACTCCTCCTTAGGGCGCTAAGTTATGACAGGCCCGGTGCCTATTATAGCTGCGGTGAGGTGTGTGCTGGCGCTCACGCCTGGTTTCCAAGGGGGCAGGTGGAGGGACAAAGAATGCAGGAGGGTGGGGAGAGGCATTTAAGTTCAAGGAGAATTCCACAGCCTGAGGTGGCTGCTCAGCTGCACTGGTGACTTCCATCTCTAGGCAGAGACTCAGAAAGAGCCTGGGATTCAAAAGTTTGACTGAGATCAACTGCACTGAGTTCCTGGGAGCCCAGCTCTGTGTGAGCAAAAACCAAAGGCTGGAGTTTGATTATTGAATGTCTTCAAATAGGAAGTGAGGCCTGAAGGGAGTCTGCATACCTACATCCCTTAATGCCAAGGTATCAGGGGACCTGAATGAAGTCACTGCTCACCCACGGTGAGGATCCCACTGTGCCCAGAGCTTTTCCTATGGGTGTGTGTGTGTATGTGTGTGTGTGTGTGTGTGTGTGTGTGTGTGTGTGTGTTTGGCCTTTAGATAGCTGCTGCTTCCCCACTCTGACTCCATGTCTCAGCAGGAAGTCCTATTAGTAAGTGTCTCTGTACAGCGAGTATGGCCTTGGGTAAATTAGACAAAACTATGGAGCTAAGACTTCACTGGGGACTTCCGAGCAGTCTTTTGGAAACGGCCCAAAATTATAAACGCAAGCATGGGCTCAGTGTCTCTAAAAAGAGGGACCAACCGTGTTGAGCATCATTAACCTCCTGATAACCTGTATGAATAGGCAGAGAATATAGCCAAGCCCCACCCTGTCAGGCACCTGTACTTCAGAGAAAGGGTAGCAAGCACAGTCTTGGGAAGCAGGAGTGAGCCTGGGAGGCCTCAGCACAGTAGGTTAAAGGAGCCACGGGGAACAGAGACCTGGGGAAAGAGTCCAAAAGATCACACTAGCACGCAGGACATCCAAGAATCTGGGATGACCATGCATGCTGACCACTAAGAGGAGGCACAATAGGTGAGAATAGACAGGGGGAGCTAAAGTAGAGCAGGCCCCACACTGGGAAGTGGGAAAACGCATAGGTCTTGCAGATCATGGTAAGGCCCTCTTAGAGAGATGGGTTTTATCCTTCTGCAGGGTTAAAGGATAAACTTAGCCTCGTTAAACTTTTAATGAGTAGATTCGGCGTTCAGTGATTCACAGTCAGACAGTGCCAGACCACAAACTGCTTAGTGTTCCACTGAGGGGACACACGGGGAAACTTTTATAAGGCGTTCCAGGAAACCAGACGGAGAAAATATCTGATGAACTGAAGTGGAAAGTTCCTAAAGGTTTAGGGGCAGTTCCCGACAGGTTAAACTGATGTTTCTCTTTATCATTTACAGGGAAGCTGGTCTTTGGTTGGTTACAAAAAAAAAAAAAAAAAGAGTCCAAGGTTTTCTTCCACCTAACAGCCTCCCAGTCTGTTATCCACTATCCAGGCAACTGCATCCTGTATGTATGACCAGCGTGGAAAAGCCTCAAACCAAAGGCATGTCAACCCTTATCCTCTTGCTCTCCTTCCCTCCTTGGCAGGGATTCATGAAAGGTTTCTTTATGCAAAGCAGAAGAACATGAAAACGTGGTTCTAGATTCTCTTCCTTTGTTTCAACACAGAAATAGAAACCACTCAATTTAGAAATTGTCCCTGCAGGCAGTTTTCTGCCAGGCACATCACTAGGGACTTTTAAAGGCATTCTCTCAGGCTGCCAGAATTGTGCTTGCTCAGGTGTTTACCCAGAAACCAACCCTAAGTATTCTGCGGAACACACAGCAAACAGTGATTTCACCTGGTGACTCTCAGGATAAGCGGTCAATTCCAGAGACACAGCACGAGCTCACACAGGGTGGGATGGGGCATAATTCTAAGAGTCAGCCAGGCTGGACATGGAAGTATGGGCACAACAGGGGTCACTCAAGCCTGGGCCTTGGCCGGGGTAAGGAAGCAAGTGAGAATAAAATGTCTTAACGTGCTCGGTGGATGGAGTGTTCATATAAATGTCTCTAGTGTAGAAACTCAACGTGATTGCTCTAATTCCCACGTGTTTGTTTGTTTATTTGTTTGTTTTTCCTTTTTCACGCACATAAAAGGATGTTTCTGGAAATACAACGGACTTGCAGCACTAATGGCTATGACCATAATGTTAGCCCTGGCCCTGAAGAGCCCCACCCCCCACGCCCCCCCCCCCCCCCCCCCCGAGACCAAAGTCCTTCCTTAGCCAGCTGATGGAGAAGCTCATGTCCTGTGACATGAGTCACAGTCAGAGCGTAGAGAGAAGGCTTCAGTTCAGGGTGCTCCACTGTGAGGCAAAGAAGAGCTCGGTACACCGGGAGGAAAAGAATCTTGGGTCCATCCTAGCTTGTGGGTATGTGCATGTACATGTCGATTTTAGGAAAAGAAGCTGGTGCTGAAACAGGTCAGCAAAGACATTGGAAAGAATAGATTTATATCAGAACCAAGAAACAAGGACCAAAATCATCAAAGAGCAGACACAAAAGAGGACTGCTGAAGGATGGGAAACGGGGATCTAACTAACGGAGAAGCCTAGACGGAGGGATTTCAGCCATGGGCACACAGGAGAGGGCCTCAGCAGCAGTTAGCACTGTCCTCTGGAGAATACAGTTACACACACACACACACACACACACACACACACACACACACACACACACACACGGAAAATGACAAGGTTAGCAGGGCAGTGGTGGTGCACACCTTTAATCCCAGCACTTAGTGGGGCAGAGGCAGGTGGATCTCTGTGAGTTCAAGGCCAGTCTGGTCTACAGAGTGAGTTCCAGAACAGTCAGGGATATCACACAGAGAAACATTAACCTCCCCCTCCCCTTAAAAAAAAAAAGCCAAGGTTGCCAAGCTCACTGAGTGCCCCTCCCTAAGCAACAGAACAGTCACTATCGAGCCTCTAGACAGCAAGGAGCAGCTGAACATTCAGCTTCAGGGAGGAATGAGGCCAAATCAGCTGCCAGGTCCTCAGAGTGCATGGTCTCATGGTGCTAGAAGCTTCTATCCCAGAGCGCACCCTGAAGGTGCTCCACACAGACACATTTCAAGTCACCACACGTTTAGCAGAAACCAGTGTGTGCAATGCGCATCTCCACAGAAATAACTCATTTGAAATTTGAATTAAGATTAATATCTTCACAAGGCTTTAAGAGCACAGGCTGCTCTTTTGCTTTTTCTCTCTTTCTCTTTCATAGACACACACACACATACACACACACATGCACATATGTACACATATCAAGTAGTCCTATGAATTAAAGAAAAAGTTTTTTTTAAAAAAAAAATCAACAGATGGGCCCAAATTCAAATTGTTTTAAAAGACAAGAACAAAAGCAGAAAGTTCAAGGAAGAAATTTTCCTAAAATCAAAACAAAGCAAACTTTTTACAACAGCAAAAAGTTAAACAACAAAACACACACGGAAATTAGACGCAAACATTCAAGTAGAGAAAAATCAGAGATTCAGGGGCTTTGGTGTAAAAGAGCTGCCCACTACTGATAATTACTAACCCTGAGGACAGGAGCTTCAGGATCCACTGGGTTGTATCTCCCAGGTGTTTCCAAGGCGCCTAACCTACCCTCAGGGCTTCTGTGCCTGAGGTGCAGGAAACCCTTCCCTCACCTGGGGCTTGGCCTTCCTGAAGTGGCTTGCAGCTGCGAGCCAGCAATTGTGCAAAGGCTCCTACTTCACTTCTAAACTTACTGTCTATTGGAGGCCATGGTGTAGGGCATCTTAGCTCTTCCCACTGCCCAATGCTGCCCCCTTGCCCATCAAAGACAACTGGTTCAGCAGCACCCAATCAGGAATCATGTTCCATCCAACTTGCAACAGGCCCTTGGAAATAAAGAGACAGCCTGACATCAGAGACACAAATCAACTTCCAGAAGGGTCTGGGAGTACAGGAAGGCTGGTATATCTATACAAGAATGAAAATAAAACTAGTTCAAAGACTCATAGCACCATTAACTAAAAGTACAGTGGCATCTTAAAGGCAAATGGCTGTGAGTCTGCTATTGCTTTTGCAACCATTGGTCCTATGAAGAAGGGGGATGTGGGAGAGGAAGAGGGGGAAGTTCTGCACAGATGAGGACCAAGGAAACTTGCTATAACAGACCCTCAAAATTGGGAGATGGGAGTATAGTCCAGCTGATAAGAGTGCTTGCCTGGGGTACTTGAAGCATCCTATAGACTTGTTATGGTAGTACATTCCAGGAATACCAGCACTGAGAAAGTGGAGGCAAGAGAGTTCAAGGTCATCCTCAGGTATATAGGGCTTTCAAGGCTAGCCTGGAATTCATAGGCTGTCTCAAAAATTGTTGGAAATTATAATACAACAAAATAAAAATTTAAAACCTCCAAAGAGGATAGCAGGCCCAAAGCCATGATAACAGACAGATGGACAAACACAACTGTGCTTCTATACAATTTCTGTTGAACAATGGAAAAGAAGAATCTTAAAGGAGTTTCATAGACAATAAAATCTGAAGTTCCTAAAGCAAAATTTGGGGAGAAGATAAGAAAAGAAGAGGGAGGTGGGAGAAGCAGAGGTAGAGGGTATAGGGCTTGAGAGAAGAAAAGCAATAAGCAAGTTTCCACAGAAGGGAAGAGAGAGAGTTAAGGGAGAGAACTTTGCTTGTGGCCTTGGGGCATGGTCAAGGTTGTAGGGTATGGCTGGGGCTTGTAAGGGTATTATGCATCAGATAAGAAGTTGTATCACGGGCTATGAGGGAGTTTGAAAGAATCAGGCTAGGTGTGTTGTGTTCTACCACTGAAGACAGCCCAGAGCCATAGAGTAAAATAAAAGGACCTCGCCCAAAGGACCAGAAGGTGAGGTATGAGTGCTTGCTCAGCACAAGGCACACCTGGAACACTCCCTGTGTTCTGTGCCCCTTGGCCTCAGCTCTTCCAATAACTGACCCTGTTCACACCTCCTCTATCTCTGTGTTCTATGGGGCTCTTTGACCCTGACTCTCCCTGGGCAACTCTTCAATCCTGACATTAATGTCGAGGAATCAAAGTCTCTGGGATGGGATGGCTGGGCGTGTATCTCTAGTCCAGCTTCTCTGTTCCTATGGTTTCTCTCTCTGCACTACCCCAAAAGTCAGCAAAACAACTGACTCACATTGAGCAGAGAAACTTTATGGCAAGTCAGGAAATCCCAAATCTCTGAGAGACAGGCCACATGCAACCTCTCTACTTCTAATACAAAAATTACAGAGGCAGAATTCCAGAAGAATGTTGATCTCAGTCACTATGAAAGTGCTTTTAGACTCGCTGTGAAGTTTTCTTTCTTTTAACCAGACTTGTATTAGAAGAAATCCCAGTGCCCAGCAACAGTAGGTGGTATGCACTCAGTGTTCTTAACAGCTGCTATGATATTTTAAACTCCTACGAAGTCCCTAAAAAGGTCCCAGATGCTTAAGGAGAGCCGTGAGTGTTGTATCCCAGTGTTACCATATCACCAATATTCCGTATTTGCTGTGCCAGTTGGGATCCTGCAAGAAACAACCAAAACGAAGGGGTTCACATGACTGTAAGGCTGGCAAGCCCCAGTGTGTTCAGTAAGGAGGGAGGAGCTACAGGTCAAATCCAAAAACAGGCAAAGGATGCTGTTTCCATCCCGCTGTCACACAAAAGTTTTCTTACTCAATCTTTTCCATTCTGGCCTTCAGCAGGGTGGCCAAGACCTCCCCCTGGGGAGGACCACCTCACTCAGTCGCTTGCTTCTGCTCTGATCTCCGCAGAAACACCATCAGAGTCACACCCAGGATAACGCTTAACAGCCTGCAGTCCAGACAGTGGGCATATACGACTAACTTGCACAGCTACCAACTGGAATTACTCACTTTTTCAATGGGAAGAAACCAATTGTCCCCTAACAACATGGAACTGATTACTATAACAGAACATCTGTGCCTGCTTGCCACGTGACCCCACAGGCCAAGAGAAGCAGGTGCCTCGTAACACAGACAGAAACAAAGATGGCGGTGAGGCTTCCAATGCCCAGAATGACGCTGATTCATTGGGGGAGGAAACAGGTAGACAGAACTAACTCCACAGATGGTTAAAGTTAGCAGCCATCAACAGTGCATGGAGATAGGCGTCAGAGACTGGGAGGTCTTGTAAGAGCGGGCAGGAGCCGGCTGGCATAGATCACTGTGAAACAGAACATCTAGAAACTGTGGGTTACCCTTGAAAATGACATGGAAACCCTACTACATAGTACATGCAATAGCTCAGTGGAGAGGGAGGACACAGAAAGGAAGGAGTCCAGAAATACGATAACCTAAGTCTCAGGGAGCTGAGTGACATCTGGTAAATGGGGACAACAATTCCTACCTGGCAGGGGTTGAGGAGGACTCCGTGCCTGCGTGGTGGTTGTGATGTGCTGGGCACAGTGCCCACCTGGCACAAAGAGTAAGGAAAGCTGGCTTGCTGTACCCATTGCTTCACGCCCACAGATTCAGACTTTCCATCAAAGACACTAAAGAAGCAATGGTGCCCACTCTAGCCACAGTGGAGCCAGTTTTAGCCACTGTGAGTAACCAAGGAGTGGGAAGGTCTCAATGTTGTGAGTCAAGGGAGGGTTCAGAGCAGCCAAGAGGCTCACACAGGTTACACAAGTCATTGCTTCTTTAGATAAGGGACTGCAACCTTCAGATTCTGCTGCAAAATCAGTTCCCTCTGGCTACCGGGGGGGGGGGGGGGGGAACTAAGTTTGTCAAATAGCTCAAACTATAAATTGTGCATTCTATTTTATAAAAAGTAATTTCTGACTGAAGAGAACAACCCCCCTGCTTACTGTTGTCCCTATGCCCTCCCTGGGGAAGCAAAGGAACGGTATTCCCTGACTCCCCAGGGCTTCACCCAGTATCTAAGAGCTGGAATCAGCATCTCGTGGTCTCTCTCCATATTGGCTTCTTGTTCTAAGTGGATCTCATGGGCTCTGACACTCAGGGAACTGCTCGAGTCAGCTCCTCCCCCTCCCAGGTGTTAGAGTCTATCTCAAAGCTCCTGCTGGGAAGGCACTGTTGTGCGGCCTCTTTGGGGCCCTTCCCACTGGACTTCTTTACATGGCCCTCTGGATGATATCCTACACCTAACTTCCTCACCTGAAATCTTTGAGGAATGTCCTGGGACCCAACCCAGGCTCGCCTGAACATGCTCTCGGGCTTGAGTTGCCGAAGAAGAGATGTGAGCTCTGGTCACGTTTCCATGGTGAAATTCTGGACAAGTTTGTGTGGCCGTAAGTAGTCTTGAGTAATAACAGAATAGACCTGAATAGAGTGGGACTCTGGCGGACTTTTTAAAACGTAACCTTGTCCCTTGATAATCTCAGACATATATGTAATGCATTCTGATTTCTCTAACCCCCTGCTTCCTTTATCTCTCGCTCAGTCTGGCCAAGTCCTCCTCCCTACAAGTCCCTTTACCACATGCTGTCCTTTTGCTTTCTTTTGAGACCCACTTAGTTTAACGAGGGCCAGCCAAGCGACCATGGATTTCCCGTTGGCTCCCTATTGATGACAGTGACAGCCCCTCTTCCAGAGCTGTCACTGTGCTAAGATGAACTGCCAGTCCCCAAAGGTGATCCATTCTGTCATGTGGTCATCAAATAGCAACTTGATGACCTACAAAGCCTCATTCTCTCTCTCTCTCTCTCTCTCTCTCTCTCTCTCACACACACACACACACACACACACACACATACACGCACGCACACACATACACATATATTTAAAATCTACCTCTACGATATTGCTTTGTCTTCAAACCTAACCTGTTAAAGGTTGCTCTGTATGGTGGAGGACTGAGAGAGGTCAGGTACTTAATGCAGATTCAGTTGTCCTGGCACTTTTGGTACAAGTTAAGGATTTGCTAGAGATAGAGAGTGGGCCTTGGAAAAGATGTAGCCTACCAGCTACTTAGGACACACTAGCCACCAGCAGCCCTGCCAGGCAGAACTGGCTCTGCAGCACATGAGAAACCTGAACTTTCTCATGCCCATGGCAACTTCTCAACCTCACTCCAGTGTCTCCTGGACCATGTGCTTGTCCCCTTCCTGCCCTGCTGATGGGGTCCCTGACGAACCCAAAGGCTTCCCAGGCTATCCCAGGTACTGTTTCTTTCTTTGTATTAATTTCTTAATTTTCTTTCATTTGTTTTACATACCAAGCACAGTTTCCCCTCCCCTTTCTCTTCCCGCTCCCTTCCCCCACCTCCTCCTCTGCTCTGAAAGGGGCAGGTCTCCCATGGGAGATCAACAAAGCATGTCTTATCACATTGAGGCAGGACCAAGCTCCTCCCCCTGCATCAAAGCTGAGCAAGGTATCCCAGCCTGGGTAATCGATTCCAAAAAGCCAGCTCATGTGCCAGGGACAGGTCTTGATCCCACTGCTTGGGACCCCACAAATAGACCATGCTTCACAACTGTCATCTACATGCGGAGAGCCCAGATTGGTCCCATACAGGTTCCCTAGCTGTTGGTCCAGAGTCCATGAGCTCCCATTAGCTCAGGTCAGCTGTCTCTGTGGGTTTCTCCACCATGATCTTGATGCCCACTCCCCTCCCCCTCCTTTGTTCATATAATTTCTGCTTTCTTCTTGTCAACTGGACTCCAAGAGCTTGGTCCAGTGCTTGATTGTAGATCTCTGCATCTGCTTCCATCAGACACTGGATAAAGGCTCTCTGTTAAAAACTAGGGTACAAACCAATCTGATTATAGGAGGTCAGTTAGGCACCCTTTCCAGTATTGCTAGGTGTCTAAGCTAGGGTCAACATTGTGGATTTCTGGGACTTTCCCTGATACAAGATTTCTCCCTAACCCCAGAATGGCTCCCTCTATCAAGACACCTCTTTCATTGCTTTCCTGCTCCATCCAGCCTCCAAATCTACCAACCTGATCCCTCATGTTCCCATCTCTCAATCTCCTCTCCTTTATCTCCCCCCATCCCCAGTTTACCCAGAAGATCTCATCTATTTCCCTTTTTCAGGGAAATCCATGTGTCCCTCTTAGGGTCCTTTTTGAAAGAAAATATGGTACATTTACACAATGGAGTATTACTCAGCAGTAAAATACAATGGCAACATGAAATTTGCAGTCAAATGGATGAAACTAGAAAAAAAAATCCAAAGTGAGGTAACCCCGACCTAGAAAACAAACATAGAATATGCTCACTCAACATGTGGATATTGGATGCAAAGCAAAAGATAGTCAGGCTACAATCCAGGTACTGTCTCTACCAAAGTGGCCAGTGGCTACACTCACACTCATCAGAGAACATCAGAGCTTTCTGACAGTCTCTCCTTTGGAGGGGAAGCTCTTCCAAACACAGACCATTTGATGGTCCTCCAGAGAGGCCCAGCTCTTGACTGTAACAAGTAGAGGCCTGAAGTCAGCGGTGGGTGAACCGTGTCTACACAGAAAGGATCTGGGGAACTCACAGATGTTGATGTGTTTTTTCTCCTTGGGTAAGTCAGCACTGACATCTCTGTGTCAGTGTGTGGCAGACTGGAGGTCTGTTGGCTCTTCTGCAAGACAGATGCACTCTGGCTGAAATGTTTATGTCCCTGCACAATCCATGAAGTCTCTGTACTGAGGGTGATGCTCTTAGGAAACTAGGTTTAGACAGATGATGACCCCTGAGGGCTACGCTTCAATGTGGGATTAGTGCTTTCATAAAAGAGATCCCTTCCCCTCCTACACTGTCAGGTGACACTGTTTCCAGGGAGACATGAATAAACATCTACTGATCATCAGTGACAGACCCCAAATAAGAATACCATGGAACTCCAGTTTGTTGAACCAGGAAGTGCACTGGGCTACCTACATGAAGATGAATTTGGTTTTTATTTACAGGAGCAGAAATGGCACAGAGACAACTGCATCACCAAATATACCACAGCCAGGGTGAGAGCTCAGCAGAGTTGGGAAACTGAGGCACACTGCACAGCCTGCAGGCCACTCAATAGTTTGGAGAGCTTCTGTTTCAGACAGCTCAGCTGGTCTGAGACGCCTGTCTCTCCACAGTCTTCATTGCTTGTAGAAGCTTGTGGATGGAGACTTTCAGCACATCTGGTCATTTTCAGGGACTTCCTGTGGTTTTTGAGTCGTTAACATCCTAAATTTCAGGAGCTACCCTGCAGGTTGAATTTTCACTTCTCTTTAGAACATACTTGGTTTTATGAGCTTCCCTCCAAGAAAAGTGTCTCATTTAGGAGAAAATTGCTATACAGCACACATAGACTCACAGACACACAAACACACACACAGATACACACACACACACACACACACATACACACACACCCTATCTATGGACTAAAATGTGAGCTTTTACTGCATACAAAGTTAGCTCCATCCTTAACTGATCATGGACTTCGGATTCCCAAAACTGTGAGAAATTTATCCTCATGATTTAAGCCACCCAGTCTGTGCTATTCAGCTATGGAGTCTGAGTTGACTACACTGTATTCATCCCTTTAACTTCAAACCAAACTCCGGCACTTAATTGCAGAAGTTCCTGCTTGTTGTAAGGGGCTGTGGGCAGGCCTGCTTTTCATCCTGCCCAGCTCCCGCATGGCTAGCTTAGCCCCAGAAATAATAACACATAAGTTGTATTTATTTAAATACTGCCTGGCCCATTATCTCTAGAGAGTTAGTTACTGACTAACTCTCATATCTTGATATTAACCCATTTCTAATAATCTCGTGGTAGCACCACGAGGTAGTGGCTTACCGGAAAAGATTCAGCATGTCTGACCTGGTGGCTGGCTCTATGGCATCTGCCTCATTGCCCTCTTCCCAGCATTTTGTTTTGTTTACTCCGCCTACCTAATTTTCTGTCCTATCAAGGGGCCAAGGCAGTCTCTTTATTGACCAATGAAAATAACACAATAGACAGATAACCCTCCCCCATCACCTGCTGACACCAACCCATCCACTCTGTCTCACACAAACAAGCCCAAGCTCATGGAGAATGTCCACCAAAACCCTCAAATCAAAGTCCACATTTGGAAATGAAAGAAGAAGAGTGTTAGAACAATAGCCTGTGAATTGATCTCATCTAATGTCCAAGTCGGTTGTCATTGTCAACTCATCACAACCTAAAGTCACCAGGGACGAGGAAACCTCAACTGAAGAATTGTTGAGATTAGACTGGTCCATAGCCATGTCTATAAAACACTGACTTGGTTGATGAGTGATTGATGCATGAGGGTCCAGTCCACCACTGCGGGCATCGTCTCTCGATGGGGGGTTCTGGGCTATAGAAGAAAGCTAAGGATGAGCCCGTGGGCTACCAATAAGCAACATTCCTTCAGGGTTTATATTCCAATTTTTGCTTAACTTCTCTCAACAATGGGCTTTGTGGACCTGACAATATAAGCCAAATAAACCCGTTTCTTCAAAGGATGCTTTTGGTCATGGTACTTACTGCAGCAATAGAAAGCGTACTAGACTGTGTTGACGTTCATAGCTCCTGAGACAATCAAAGGCTGTGCCGGAGCCAGGGGTCTGAGCAACCAACCACCTGAAGCCATGCTGGTATCCAAGGGCCACACTGTCATGGGTTCCATGCCAATCCAAGCGGCCTGCACTGCCATCTGAGACTATGGTCACATCTGGGCCCAGGCTGGGTCTGGGTCTGTGATCTTATCAAAGCTGGGGTCTGTATTAATGTCCATGGGGGAATGTTGCCACCGAAGACCACACAGATGCCTGGGGTCTGGGATGCAAATCTTTAGTCATTAGGGTATCTGAGGGCCATGGTGTCGTCCAGGCTAGGACTCTTGCCAAGGGCCATGTCTGGGCCCATGGACTTACAGAAGCCAGGGTATGAATTGATGTCTGTGTTTCCTCTTACCACCAAGGGCCACATAGATGACTGGGGTCTGGTCAGTCACCTGAGACCATGTTGGTGTGCAAGGACCATGTCACTGCCGGGGCCATACCAATCTGGGTGGTCATTGCTGCCACTTGGGGCAACGGAGGCATCTGGGTCCAGGATGCTGCCTAGAGCCATGTCTGGGTCTTGCCCTGCAGTGACTGGGATCTGGGGTGATGTCCTTGGCTACTGCTACCACCAAGAGCTCTGCAATGCCCAGAGTCTGAGCAGCCATCTGAAACAAATTTTGATGCTCTGGGCCATACTGACCCAAGTGCCCTGTGCTGCCACTGGGGCCATGGTGACAATTTTGCCCAAGTTAACAGAGAGAGGGCTTTGGATTATAACTGAATATCCAGCATCATACACAGTACCCTCCACTTAACTTCAAAAATAAATGGCAATCACTTTTGAAATATATCAAGGCATCAGTAACTTTTTGTCTGAATAGGACGAATAAAGTTTTAACGTACTGCTGTGGCTATGGCCTACGGCTACAGACCCTCAGCCCACTCATGTCAGGTAGTAGCAAACCATTCCGTCCTTACTCCGAAAGGAGCGTTCAGAAAAGTGGCATCGATGACACTGGCTTTCTGATGTAACAATGCTCTGGCATGGTGTCCTCGTTAGTATCAGCTGTCAACTTGACACCGCCCACAGTTATCTAAAGAATCTTAGTTGGTCGATTGCCCAGGTCAGATTGGTTTGTGAGCGTGTCTGCAGGGCATTTTCTTTATTGTTCATTGATGTAAGTGGGCCCAACACACCATGGGTGGTGCTACGCCTGGGCAGGTGAGCCTGGGCTGGATAGAAGAGCTAAGTGAACGTGAGCCTGGAGCAAGCCAATAAGCAGCATCCCTCCATGGTTTGTGCTTTGGGTCTTGACTTGAGTTATTGCCCCAACTTCTCTTAGTAATGGTTTATGACCTGGGCGTTGTAAACTGAAACAAACCATCTCTTCCTCTACTGGTTGGCTTGTCAACTTGAGAGAAGCTGGAGTCATCAGAGAGGAGGGAGCCTCAACTGAGAAAATGCCTTCACAAGGGCAGGTTGTAGGCAAGCCTGTAGGGCATTTTCTTAATTAGTGATTCAGGGAGGGAACATAGCCAATTTATTCCTTTAAAATTTATGTGCATGGATGTTTTGTCTGCATGTATGTATCTGTACCATGTACATGCATGGCCCACAGATGCCAGAAGAGGGCACGAAGATCTCTGGAACCAGAGTGACAGCTGGTTGTGAACCACCATATAGACTCTGAGAATCACATCTGAGTCCTCTGCAAGAGCAGCAAGTGCTCTTAACCATTGAAGCAGCTCTCCAGCTCCTCAAAAACACTACTTTAAGCTTTGCATAGTTCTACAATTTATCTAGGTACCTTGAGGGTAAGTCATATCTGATTTTTTTAATGTTTACAGAAAATAGCTTATTGCCCAATGTGCACTATGTAAATTTTCAATCAGGTAATTACAAGTGGGAGAGAAAAAGAAAAAGGAAACAGAAGAGGACAGAAAAGGGGGAAGGGCAGGAAAGAGGGAGGGAGATTGCTTTGATCCCAGGACACTAATTCTGAGCTGCTTGGTGCTGTTTAAGGAACACTGAGGAAACACTTAAGGAACAAGATAAAACCGGGGAAGGTTCCCCACTGTCCTAGCTTTCTTTCATATTCACAGAACAAGAATTATAAAACAGAAGTGAAAAATTTTTGTATTCAGACATCACTATTTTTTAACAGACAAAAACTCAACTTTAGTTGCATTCAGGTCATTTCTAAATTAAGCTATGGTGGCTACTGGTTCAGAGTCCTCTCATGGTAAAGTGTGGTTACTGACCAACAAACCACTCTCTCCTGCTGGTGTGTGATTACTGATCCACAGTCCTCTTGCAGTGATGTGCAGCTCTGGTGTAGAGTGTGGGAGGTCCTTCTGTCTATGTGTTGCTTTCATTGGTTAATAAAGAAACTGCCTTGGCCTGTTGATAGGGCAGAACTTAGGTAGGCGGGGAAGATGGAACTGAATTCTGGGAGGAAGAAAGCAGAGTTAGAGAGACACCGTGGATCCACTGGAGACAGACGCTGGGAATTTTACCTAGTAAGCCACTGCCATGTGGCGATACACAGATGAATAGAAATGGGTTAAATTAAGATGTAAGAGTTAGCCACCAAGAAACTGGAGCTAATGGGCCAAACAGTGATTTAATTAATACAGTTTCTGTATGGTTATTTCAGGGCTAAGCTAGCCAGGCAGCCAGGACGAACAAGCGGACCCTCCTCCTACAAGGCTCCTGGATAAAACAGTATTTCCTAAGTTCCTAAGTCCATCGTTAGTCCTCACACACTTCTAGATTTAACAGCTCCTTTCTTCATTCTGATTTAGGAAGACTTCAGAGGAAATACAGTTTGGAATTCTTCAGCAACCAAGGACAGCGCTATTCTAATAGGACCTAAGTCCACAGTCAACTCTTAACCCTCTGCCCTATGGTGTGATAGTCTATTGATGGACACCAGTCCAAAGGGCACTTGGAATAGAAAAGACAGAATTACGGGATCTTTGGTGATTATTGATTAGATCCCTGGTGGCATGATTGGAAAGAAAGTGAAAACTTCAAGATTCACTTGTGTCAGCGTGCTGCCTGGAGAGGCCTCTAGAATACACCAACCAACGAAGCTGACTCTGGATGGGATCTATAGAACTGAGGAATTCTGTTACACACACACATACCTCACAAACGCTGCCACTGGTTATCCTTCTGAAGAGGGGGTCAGTGGTCAGTGCAGAACTTAGGGTGCTCTGAGATGAGATAATGAGGGATTGAAGTAATTTACTTCAAATTTTGTGAGTGGAACTTGATCACTAATTGGAAAATCACAGAGAAGATGAACAACATAGCCAAAATTAGAGAAGACAGTTGTTACTAACAGTGGGGGAAAGGAATCTAACATGGAGGGAGAGAAATAAAATCTCCTTTAGAATAGAAAATTGGACTCTTTCAGTGTGGGATGCAGGGGGCTGGGGGTGATCATCAGGCCATAAGTGAAGACTAAGGTCACCTTGATTGAGAAGAAATGGTTAGACTAGGATTCAGCAATTACTATGGAGAACTGGGAACAGGCCACCTCAGCACATCAACACCTTCCTTCCCTACTTGGAAGCTCATGGAGGAAAGGGGCCAGACACAGAAAGAACAGTGATGCAGTCTGAGATTGTAGGATGGCAGCCCTAGAGTTGCAGGTGAGACCCAGGAGCCAGCAGCCATTGCTGCAGCCTGCCCCTCGTCCTGAGTTTTGGCTTCAGTCCTGCTACAATGCTAGCTTGTATAATCAATGGTGCACTTTAAGCACCAATTAAGTATAGACATTGGTGTGTATGTGATCAATCCCCTGCTGAGAGACAGCATTATAACTGTCTCTTCTGAGGTCAGACTGATAAGGAAGGATTGTATAAAATATTAGAACATGGAGAAAGGGGAAATGCAAGGAGAGGAGGACTTTGGGAAAAGTTGGTATCATGGTGAATCCTAAAGGGATCTGAGGTGGTACTGCATCTTGCATGCGAATTGGGCACATCACATGTGAGGCAAAAGTGGGGATGACATTCAGTTTACAAGACTCTGCATTCAATACTCACTCCTCCTTAGACAAACTCCTTAAGTTCTGCCACAGAGTAGCGATGTGGGATGCCCCTCTGTATGCTGTGAATATGTTTTATTACCATTGATTAATAAAGAAGAGTCTTCAGCCTATGGCAGGGCAGAATAAAGCCAGGCAAGAAATCTGAACAGAGATATGTAGAGAGTGTAGGCACAGTCAAGGAGACCCCATGTAGCTGCCAAAGAAGACAGGTACCAGAACTTTACTGATAGGCCACAGCCTTGTGGTGATACACAGATTAATAGAAATGGGTTAATTCAAGATGTAAGAGATAGCTAGAAATATGGCTGAGTCATTGACCAAGCAATATTGTAATTAATATATTTCTATGTGATTATTTGAGTCTAGGCTGCTGGGAAACAAAAGAGCAGTCTTCACTTAAGAATGATGCCAACATGGGGCAAGAATTATCACATAAAACCTAAGAAAGTTTTAAAAAAAACGTGCTTTTAGACCCACAAAAATGGGAGCCAATTGGAGCTTCTTGGTAGCTGCATATTTTTAGATAGGCTCTGTTTGCTGGTGGCATGCAGAGGCATGGCTGCTTTAAGAGCCAGCTTCCTGGTTCATGCTGGCAGAACAGAACAACTCTGGCTCTCTCAGGAAGTTCTGCTACTGAGCAGTTAAATGGGGTCTGTGAGCATCATGTTACAAATTGTTTAATGGCAGCATAAACTGCTATGTCCCCAGAGCTGGGACAGTGATCAGGGTTTGCAGAGGCAGTGAACATACTTCTGCCATACTGGATAGGACAGAGCAAATAGGTGGGGCCGTGGAGTTGGTCTTAGCCACACCCACTCAGTATTTAAGAAGACACACTCCTGGTTAGAAAATTTTTACAGATACATAATAAAGACAGATTCAGATGAAAGACCTCTGAATGGGTCGCAGTGTTGGAAAAATGTACATAGGCTTGTATACAAGTATACAAGTAAACAAATATAGACAGTCATAAAAAGAAATAAATAGTTTTAAAAAGTAATATCAAAGAGTACAAACCAACAAAGATTAAAGGAGTAAAGAGTAAAAAAGCCACGTAAAAATGGAAAATGCACAGAGAATATGGATTATGTATATTATTGTGTTTTCTTTGAATTTTTTGACAGTTAATGAGTTAACTACAGAGAGACATTTCCTTGTTTCCTTGTGGGACTGCTAAACTAAACCAATATATATATATATATATATATATATATATATATATATATATATATATATATATATATATATATAAAAGGTATCTTGACTTCAAAATTTGAGTCTAAAGATATGTTTCTTTGGAAAAGAGATTCTGCTTTTGTTTCCACAGAGGATGAGAACCTGTGGATTCATTCCAGACTAATGTGGTTTGATGGAACAAGACACCTCCAAAGGTCTCTGTGAACCCTAAAAATACTTGCCCAATAAACAGAAGGAAACAATTTGGAGAAAACAATGCCTAAATTCCCAAAATGACTGTTTATAAATGTTCAATTTAAAGGGGGTTGATTATAAGTGATTAATGTTCACAGTCAATTTTTAAAAAAGGAGATATGATATGGAGATGAATACTTTACATTGGTATGGAGTTTTGTTTTTTGATACAAATTTAAGAACAATTTTGTTATATGTATATTTCTGCTCTTGTTTAAGTATTGTGTTTGTGCAGCTTATTTAAAATGTAATATATAGTTAAGAAATACAGATGAATAGACAGTCATTTATAGTAGTCAATCTTGTAGTCTTGTTAGTCAGGTTTTCTAGATATACAGAAATATATTTCAGTTAGATAGATATCTTCAACACTTCAAAGACTTATGGAATATGGCATTTAAAATGTTTTAAGAACTTACACTTTTCTCGACAGTGAGACATCTGCTTCTGGAAACACCAATTACTTTAGAGAGGTTGATGGGCACTGAAGAAACTCATTATGGAATTTGCCTTCAATGTGACAAGGCTAGCCATTTGGGTAAGGAACTGTTCTTTCCTGGACTGCTTGATGGTCTGCTGTATGAACTGGACACGCAGGACCCACAGAAAAGTGACTGCTGAACTTGTCCTTTAGAGTTCCTGCTTCACAGAGGAAACTACCAGACATTCTGCAGGACACAGAAGAAAGCAACTGCCATTACAAGGCAGAATAGGTCTTTAAATTGCCTACTTCGTGGAAAAATTTGCTGGATACTATGGGCCTGTGCACTGAAGATGGATACCCCAACATTACAGAAGAACTTTGGGTGACTGCCCAGACAGATAGATGTCTCTGTCAATTCTAGAACTTTGGAAGTTGCTTACAATGCACTTCCTGTTTACGTAGGTCTTTGAAGAGTTGAAGACAGACAGTTGTAATTACAGTTGTACTTAGTTATGGTAAAAGATAAATTAAATATAAAACTTTAGACTCACAAAGATAAAATAGATGATAGAATATTTTCTTTAGTTTTGCCTAATACAAATATATTAAATATTTAACTATAATTCTGACTTGATACCTGTTTTGTTATATGTAATTTTACTATGTTAAAGTTAAAAATCTTCATTTTTATTTAGACAGAAAAGGGGATATGTTGTGGGAGTAACTTCCGCTGCCTCAACCAATAGTCGCTGAAATATGAGCCCACAGTGCAGCGGGGAGCGACTTCCGCTCCGTCAGCCAATAGCTGCTGAAATACCAGCCCACTGGGGCATGGTATATTTCTCTTTTAAAAAGAGAAGCATATCCGGAATAGGCTCTCTTGGTTCCGGCTCTTGGTTCCGGTGCTTGCTCCTGGCTCCTGCTCCCGGCTCCTGCGACTAGGCTCCCTTCCTGACGGTTTATGGTGTATGTAAGTTTTACCCCCCAAAATAAATAACCCCTTAAAACATAACTGGTGTGGGATTGATTCGCCGATAATTGACGCCCAACGTTTGGTTTAAGAACCGCCCCACCGCCCCACCCCCCCACCCCCAGCTCGGCCTCCCAGGATACACAGGTCCGGACAGTCTCTGCCGGCTTACTTTGCCCTGTTCGGCACGGATTTTTAAATTTCTCCTTGCAACGTGAGTCAAAGAGCTCACAGCGCAAGCTCCCTTTGAAGTTCCAGCAAGCTGTTTGAAACCCCTGCCATCCGCCATAACTGATTAGGAGTGCTGCAAGCAGCTTGACCCTTAATCCCAGCACAGGGACACGGGGCCCAAAGCACTAGGCCTCTTTAGCAACAGCGCAGTGGCTGTGTCACGACCCTCTGCATCCAGTTGAACAGAGCAGCAGGGCCTTGTTTATTGCCTTGTTTATTGGCCACTATAAGCTCTCTGACCTTTTGTGATCTGTGGATTTAACCTCTGGATTTGAGTGTATATATTCTAGAGTTTACTTCCTCAATCAACACCACTGCCATGTGGATTCAGGTGTGCCCCACCTCCTACTGGCAGGCAACGGTCATTACAGGTAAGATTTTTCTTTTCGGTTGAAAATAAATACATACATACATACATACATACAAGTACAATTTCCTTTGATTGAAAATGTTGGAAAATATTACTATCCAAAAGTTCAATGGTTTTTTCAGTTGCGCTATGGAGGATATTCTGAAGGATGTCTCAGATATTCCTCTTACTTTGTTATTCCTGGGATCTGTTGCTTTTCTGGTGTTTGGCTATTTTATAAGAAAGATACAGTCCTTACAGACTGAATCTACAATGCTGAGGGCAGAGATTAAAACCTTAAGAACAATTCAGACTGATACCAACCTCCTCAAAAAAGAGTTTGGAGATTTCAAGGAGGAAACTAGATCAGAGTTTGGAGTTTTCAAGCAGGAGACTAGATCAGAGTTTGGAGTTCTCAAGGAGGAGAATAGATCTTTGTTTGATATGACTCGGTCAACTGGCCAAAATATCAAGAAGGTACAGTCTGATATTGCTTCTTTAGAAGGGAGCGTCACTGCCCTGGAGGAGGGGACAACCAAAATGACGCATAACCTCCAGTCCATGACTGTAAGTGCTGAAACATTAGCTGAGAGGATTATAACCATTGAATGTGAAAATCGGACTTTATCAAAAGGGTATGATAGATTAATTGACAGGATTTCCATACAAGAAGGCACAGTACATGCCATGAGGATTATGTCCAAGGAGGATATCGTGTCTCTGACGGACAAGCTCCATGCCTTAGAATCGTTAATGAAGGCTTTGGAGCATAATACTGGACAGGAGATTCAGGACTTACAGAAGGCAATGGTGAGCAGATTTAATAAGATTGAGGAAATCATAGACTCTGATGAACAGGAGCAAAAGGTAGAAAGGCAACCTTCACCTCAAAAAACTCTCAGTCTACATAGAGTTATACCTGCCTTTCCAGTAATAACATCAGAAAAGATAACTGGCTCCAAAAACCCTAAGGTCGTTAAAGAACATACATGGGAGCCTATACGTATGAATGATCTGAAAGAATTTAAACAAGCAATTGTGAATTATGGACTACATTCATCCTTTGTTAGGGAGATGTTAAAATCCTGGGCTCTGAGCAACAGGGCCTCCCCTAAAGATTGGAACCAGCTCACATCAGCTGTCCTTGAGAACGGACCTTTATGGCATTTCAAATGCCTGTTCAAACAAGAGGCCAGACTTTTACAACAACAAGAATCAGCGAAAGGAATTGAGGTTTCTCTAGATCAAATTCTAGGGGAAGGACCTTACTCTGATCCTCAGGAACAAGCTCTTTATGATGAAAACATTTTATCCATATGTGCTACAGCAGCTCTAAGGGCCTGGGACAGGGTTCAAGACTCAGGTCAGAGAGTAGAATCATATGTCAGGGTCAAACAGGGTCAGAGAGAACCCTTTAGTGACTTTTTGCAACGACTAACTAAGGCTGTACAAATAGGGATACCTGATCCAGAAGCAAGAAATATAGTAATTGAGTCTTTGGCTTATGAGAATGCCAATGTAGAATGCAAAAGGATCCTGGGGCCTTTAAAGCTCAGATCAGCGCCTTTGGATGAATGGGTTTTACATACAATGAATGTTGATACATTTGATTATGGCAATGAAACATGGGTACAAGAAGCAATTTCCAAAGGTAAAAGGAGACATCAGATTACAAAATGCTTTCATTGTGGCAAAATGGGACACATGAAAAGGGACTGCAGACAATGGAAGTCCAGGAATAATGCCTCTTCCAGGAATAACAGGAATAGGAGGACTCAGCCTTCAGGTTTATGTAGGAGATGTGGAAAGGGCAGGCATTGGACGAATGAGTGTAGGTCAACAAGAGATAAACAGGGCAACCCGTTGCCATCGGGAAACTCAATAGGGGGCCTCTCGAAGGCCCCCATGGCAAATGTGGTCCAGTCATTTCCGATCACTGCAGAGAACATGCCTCTTCAGGGAAATTAGAATGCCCCATGCCTGCTGTTAAAAGCAATAACGGCCTGAAGGATGAGTTAAATGTGGTGAATGAATCAAGAAATCTAAGAGGACAAAGTAAACGAATATTCTGGCAGACTTCTATAAATGAACAAAGGCCACAGCTAAGAGTGTGTGTAAATGGCAAACTTATTACTGGCTTACTGGACACAGGTGCGGATGTAAGTACCATTACTCCAGAATCTTGGCATCCGCATTGGCCTCTTCAGGAGGTAGATATTCAGTTCTTAGGAATTGGAACCCTATCTCGAGTAAGACAATGCACGAGATGGGTCAACTGTATAGGTCCAGACGGACAAATAGGAAAACTAAGGCCATATGTAGCAAATATTGCAGTGAATTTATGGGGCCGTGACCTATTGCAGCAATGGAATACCCAAATTAACTTTCCTGCTGCTTCCAGAGCCCATATTTCTGAGGACAATATTACAAGATATTACAGATGGCGGAAACCAGCCATTAGAGCTATACAAGAACACAACACAATTGATGGCCCTTCAGAGGTACCAACAGCCATGCCTCTACAATGGTTGACTGAGAAACCAATATGGACTAAACAGTGGCCTTTAGCTGAGGAAAAGTTACAGGCTTTAGAACAGCTGGTACAAGAGCAATTAGATGCTGGACATATAGAAGAATCTACCAGCCCTTGGAACTCTCCTGTGTTTGTTGTTAAGAAAAAATCTGGTAAATGGAGAATGGTGACAGATCTTAGAGCTATCAACAAGGTTATTCAACCTATGGGCCCTCTGCAATCTGGAATTCCTCTGCCCTCCCTGTTACCAAAGGGATGGCCTCTTATAGTTATTGATCTGAAAGATTGTTTCTTCACTATACCATTACAAGAAAAAGATAGAGAAAAGTTTGCCTTCACAGTGCCTACCTATAATAACTCTCAGCCTGCAAGGAGGTACCAGTGGACAGTCCTCCCACAGGGAATGTTGAACTCTCCCACCCTGTGCCAATATTTTGTAAGCCAACCATTGAAAATTATACGCAAACAATTTCCTAAGTCCATAATATACCACTATATGGATGATATCCTGATATCTGATCAAAACAAAGATACCTTAGAAAGGCTGTTTGAAGAAGTAAAACTAGTATTACCTAAATGGGGATTGCAAATTGCTCCTGAAAAAATTCAGAGAGGAGATTCTGTTAATTATTTAGGTTATAAAATAGGCTTACAAAGAATTAAGACTCAAAAGGCACAAATCAGGAGAGACCGGTTACGAACGCTTAACGACTTTCAAAGATTATTAGGAGACATTTCCAGTCTACGACCAGCTGTTGGGATAACACCTGATCTAATAATTCATTTAAACAAAACCTTAGATGGTGACAAAGATTTGAATAGTCCCAGAGAGTTAACAGCTGAAGCAGAAAAGGAACTGATGATGGTTGAGGAAAAATTACAGGAGGCACATGTAGATAGGGTGGATCCAAATTTTAGTTGCGTTCTAGTTATACTGCCTTCCAGAATTTCTCCTACAGGAATTTTAATGCAGAGCGAAGATACTATTTTAGAATGGATTTTTTTTACCACACAAACCAAGTAAAAAATTAAAAACTTATGTGGAAAAAGTCTCTGAATTGATTATAAAAGGAAAATTGAGACTTCGTCAATTAGCAGGTATAGACCCATCAGAAATTATAGTGCCTTTCACTGCTGATGAGATAAAAAAGTTGTGGGAAGACAATGAACCATGGCAAAGAGCTTGTGCTAATTTTTTGGGAGAAATCAATAACAATTACCCAAAAAGCAAGAGACTTAACTTTATAAAGAGAACTTCTTGGATCCTCCCTCGAATTGTCCGTGATGCTCCAATAACCGGAGCCCATACATTTTATACCGATGCTAATAAATCAGGGAAAGCAGGTTACAAATCAGAAGAATTGAGTAAAGTGGAACAAAGTCCTTATGATTCTGTCCAGAAAGCAGAATTATATGCCATCCTTATGGTGCTTAGGGATTTTAAAGAACCTCTTAATATAATTACTGACTCACAATATGCAGAAAGAGTTATTTTGCATATTGAAACTGCTGAATTTATACCTGATGATACAGAACTGACCTCATTGTTTATCCAGGTACAAGACATGATCAGAAACAGACTCTGCCCTATGTATATAACACATATCCGATCCCATACAGGTCTGCCAGGTCCTCTAGCACAAGGTAATGCAGATATTGATCAATTATTGATTGGTAGTGTGCTGGAGGCATCTGAATTTCATAAAAAACATCATGTCAATAGCAAAGGCTTGATAAAAGAGTTTTCTATTACATGGCAACAAGCTAAGGAGATTGTAAAGAAATGTCCTACTTGCTCTTTTTATAACCAAACACCATTGCCTGCAGGGACTAATCCAAAGGGTATTAAAAGGAATGAAATTTGGCAGATGGATGTGTTTCACTTTCCAGAATTTGGCAAGTTAAAATATGTACATCACACCATTGACACTTATTCAGGCTTTCAGTGGGCAACCGCTTTAAGCTCAGAAAAAGCTGACTCAGTAATCACACATTTATTAGAAGTTATGGCCATTATGGGTATACCTGCACAAATAAAAACAGATAATGGTCCAGCTTATGTATCTAGGAAAATGAAACGATTTTTTGCTTATTATAATATTAAGCATGTTACAGGTATACCATACAATCCTACAGGTCAAGCAGTTATAGAAAGATCAAATCGTACTATAAAGGATATGCTAAACAAACAGAAAGGGATGAAAGATACCCCCAGAAATAGATTGCATAATGCTTTATTAACCTTGAATTTTCTTAATGCTAATGAGAAAGGAACAACAGCAGCAGAGAGGCATTGGATAATGGAAAAAACTTCTGAACTAAACCAACCTGTTTATTTCAAAGACGTGCTGACCTCTCAATGGAGGCCAGGAGATGTGCTACGTTGGGGAAGGGGTTTTGCTCTTGTTTCCACAGGAGAAGAAAAATTGTGGATACCATCAAAATTAATAAAGGTTCGATTTGAAGAGGAGAAACCTCTTGGAAAGGAGAAATGACAGCTCATCCACAATGATGATATTCATACAGTTGGTAATAAAAACATATAGAATGGGGGCAGGGTTCTGTTCTTATCTCCACAGGAAAACACTGATTTTTGAAAAGTTCAAGGGACCCTGGATATCTGAATACTGACAGATGGAAAATAATGGCCCAATAAGGACTATCAAGAAAACTGAATAGGTTCTGTAAGTAAAATATACTAAATCATATTTCTAAATTTATAGAGCTGGTTTTAGAGTTGGACTCTGGCTCAGTCCCTCTCTAATTCCAAGCCTGTTGTTAAAAGAAAAACCCAGAGTTTCTGGAGTCTCTGTCTCATGTCAAGAGCCATGATATGGGACAGAAAGGAATATGAGTTTAGAAAACATCTTTACTTTTCTTCATATCTATCATACCTTTCATTAAATATATCTATCATGTCTTTTATTGAATATATGTATGTCTGTATATGTCTATATGATTAATATATGATTATATATTATTATTATCATATAATATATGATATTAATATATGATTAATATATATGATTAATGTTTAAGTTTTCCACAATGAACAATAAGTTTTTCCTGCAGTGACATTTGAAGTTTCCAGGAAGAAGATGGGGCCCCATAACAACAACTCCACCTGGTTGATATGACATCATGATACTGATAGCGCTACTACAAGACCTGTTTTGAGTACCAGCTGCACAAGACGATTCCAACGTGGTTAGCTGAAATGATGCACATCTTGTACAACATTCTGGCCAGTCCTCCACAAAATACTCAGAGACTATTTGCAATTTTAAAAGACATTGATCTTGAAATTTAACCATCATTTTGCTTTCACAGGATCCCCCAGAAAGAACGTCACTCCCATGACAGCTGGAAGTAATTCTAGAGAACGACGTCCCCTCTCCCAGTAAAGTTTGTCCTTGGGTTTAAGGAATCCAAAAAAAAAAAAAAAAGAGGGATAATTGGATTATGGGATAATAGCTTTGTACTTGTGAGTTATTGTTTTTAGACAAATATATTGGTATTGATTCTTATATATTGATACAAACTTAAATTATGTTGACTATTTTAGGCATGCATGCTTCTACCTCTGTTTAAAATATTTTTATGTATTGACATATATATATTGTATTGATATATGTATATTTTACCATATTGCATTGTACACTTCTACCTCTGATTAAGATACTTATATATTGTTTATGTATTGACATATATATTTACCATATTGCAATATATACTTGCACATTGTTTATACTTGGAGGTCATATTGTCCCCATTTATTGCACAGTTGTTTACTATTTCAGTCTTTAAGTTAGATAGATATTGAGAATAATATAGATCAATAGTCATCTAAGTTTGTCATTTATAATTAGACTAATCAGGTTCTTTAGATACATAGACATTATATTCAGTATAGATAGATAATCTTCAACCTCTTCAAAGAGCTGTAGAAAATGGCCTTTAATCTAACTCAGAGTTCTGTGGTAGGGAGACACAATCGCTCCTGGCAACACTGATCTATTCCCGAGAGAATGTTGAGCACCAAAGACACTCCACCTGGAGCCTTTCTTCTTGGCAGAACTGGCCTTTGGGTAAAGAAATGCCCATACCTCAACTACTGACAGAGTTACAGAGTATCCGTAAATGGATAAAACAGGACTGTCATATCCTGCCAAGACAGGATAAGATAGTTTTGAAAAGTTCCTTGCCTTTGAAAATGGTATGTCAGTTACATTAGGCCTTAGCCAAAGTTGGTTGCTTCAACGCTGCAAACGTGATTTTGGGTGTTTGCCCAGGTAGCCAATTGTCTATGTGATTTGTTACATGTTCTGGAAGTTTGATTGCACTTCCTAATTACTCAGGTAACATTATTTCCCTTCTCAGATCTTTGATGGGATTGAAGATTATATAAACGTAGTTACTTTCTTTTCATGACGTGGCCAAGTTATTTCTTATACAAGACTTAAGCTAGTTAGAATAGGATATTTGTATTTATTGTATATAATTGTGTAGGTTTGTACTTGCTGTATATAATTTCGTAGTAGGCTTAGAACTCTCTTACTTAAACAAAAGGGGGAGGTGTTGTGGGAGTAACTTCCGCTGCCTCAACCAATAGTCGCTGAAATACGAGCCCACAGTGCAGCGGGGAGCGACTTCCGCTCCGTCAGCCAATAGCTGCTGAAATACCAGCCCACTGGGGCGTGGTATATTTCTCTTTTAAAAAGAGAAGCATATCCGGAATAGGCTCTCTTGGTTCCGGCTCTTGGTTCCGGTGCTTGCTCCTGGCTCCTGCTCCCGGCTCCTGCGACTAGGCTCCCTTCCTGACGGTTTATGGTGTATGTAAGTTTTACCCCCCAAAATAAATAACCCCTTAAAACATAACTGGTGTGGGATTGATTCGCCGATAGGGATATGATGTTGGATTCCCCTCTGTAAACTGTGAATATGTTTTATTACCATTGGTTAATAAAGAAGTTTCTCTGGCTTATGACAAGGCAGAATAAAACCAGGTGGGAAATCTGAACAGAGATATATACAAAGAGTAGGTAGAGTCAAGGAGATACCAAGTAGTTGCTGAGGAAGACAGAAGCCAAAACTTTACCAGTAGGCCACAGTCTTGTAGTGATACATAGATTAATAGAAATGGATTAATTCAAGATTTAAGAGCTAGCTAGAAATATGCCTGAGTCATTGGCCAAGAAGTGTTGTAACTGATATAATTTCTATGTGATTAAATCAGATTTCATTTGTGTCTGGGCAGTTAAAAAAGCAAAAGAGCAATCTCTACGTACAGATTAGGGAGGAAACGATCTCAGAATGCCCTGATTTGTAGACTAATGCTAGGTTAGTCCCTCGCTTGGAGCTTTCAACCCCCATTGATATTTTCAGAGCATAAAAGCTAGTCACTAAATGCATCCACAGGAGATAAAGAAGAAACATCTTTAGTTCCTGTGACCCTAAGAGGAATTGAAAAAGAGCAGGATGGAGTTGTTGGGACAGAGGGTTGAAGCTGTAGGCAATGCTTTCTTTTTTAGATGCCTAGACTTTCTGGCTCAGCTGAAGTAAGACAGGATGCCTGTGACAACCAAAGCTGGGGTACAGCATGTAAGAGAGAATCAGGAGACACAGTGAAGGGGCTAAATTCCTAGTACATCCCAAGGATCTCTAAACTTGATAATGGCCAAGCAATGTTTGGATGCCAGTGATTGCTAGTATATCAGTTAGGACCAAAAGTTGGATGTGTGCACACATGCATGCACAGGTACACACATGTGCAAGTGGTTGGGCACATACTTACAAAGAATTACAGCAAATAATTTGTCAAAAATCAAGCTACTCTCTTCTACTGAAAGAACTCACTTGTCTGTCACAGAGAAGGAATCTTTTTCTCACTCTGTTGCTCTTGCTTTAAAGCGTAACTTAGCTTGCCAAGTTAAAAACAACTTTATGAAACTAATTAGAAAGTGTTTCCAAACATTTAGATGGTAACTGGGAGCAAGTCTTTCATGAAAAATAAGATCTTTAAAAATAAGAAAGGACTTTGAAGATGGGCCTGACAATTGTTGGCTAGCAGAGAACCACTTAGGATTGTTTATTGGTTGTAAGTCAACACTGCATGTGTGTGGACTTTGGCCAGCTCATTTGTTAATTTATGATTAAGATGTAGGACTCAGAATGTGGGAAAGGATCCAAGAATGGAAAAGTTTGTCATATTTTTCTCATTGCCCAAAGGGGCTCTGGAAGGTCCGGAGTAAAACCAACAAAGCCAGTGTACAGATGGAAGTGAGCACAATGTCTTCATGTGTTCAGCTTCTGTCATGTGTGCTCAACTTCTCTCATGTATGCTCAGCAACTCTCATGTATGTTCAGCATCTCTCACATGTATTCAGCATCTCTCACGTACGTTAAACATCTCTTATGTGTCTGACATCTCTAGAGTGTGTTCTGCATCTTTCATACCCGTCCAGTGGGCTTCAAGTAATTGTACAGTGCCAACCCACTTACTAACCTGCACAAGAGAAAATGTTATTTCAACTGTTACTTGTCCCCAGAGATTCAGGGACAAAAGATGAAGTCCAGGGTCTCCCAAAGGCTTGCCCCATGCTTCCTACAGGTAGGTCTCCCCTCATAGTTGGATCCAAGGTTCAGGAACTCTGAACTGATGGTTTCACATCCCTAGGTGCTTTGTGTAGATGGCTCTTTCAAACAGTTCGCGTTGCTAATGGTGATGTGCCTCTTTCCAGCACTGTGAGATCTCAAACTCCCTGATCCTGAATCTTTAAGCCACCTAGCAGCACTCACCTATAGGCCAGCTCTTGCCAGCACTTGTTGTGATCCAGCCTTTCTGAGGTCTGATGCCTGTGCTGTATACTTTGTTCTAAACTAAGCCCGTTAAAATGAAGAAGTTCATGCAAAGAGGACCAGAGAAACCACTTGGAAATGTTTGGAGGGAACCAAAAGGAAGTTCATGACTAGGGGAGTGGGGCTAGTGCAGTGGGTGGCAACATGATCACAATCCATGTCAAGGTCAGCAAAACTGGAATTCAGGAGCCAGAGGCCAGGCCACAGAAATCTGGTTCTCTAAGTCAAAGGGCATCAGTCAGACAGACTTATCGTGCTTCTGTGGAATGAAGCAAAATCTTGAACTCTAATATGTAAAGAATTCCTCCCTGGACACTAACCAGACCCAGAAGACGCTGATCTGGCCATTAGTAACTGCGTGCCTCAGGGTTCTGTGTCCCAGACTCTTAGCTTCTTATTGGTCCACTTGAAATAACATTAAGACAACACAGTGTAGGAAATTGCTGGGCTAGAAGTCAAGATAAGCCCAATCAATTGCATCCTGGTAATTATTTCCGATGTGACCCAAGAGCATTAGGGACGAATGACCTAATAACACAGTGTCTTAGTTATGGTTATTATTCCTACTTCAAAACACCATGACCAAAAGCAAGTTGAGAAGGAAAGAGTTTATTTGGTTTGCATATCCTGAACCATAGTCCACTGAGGGAAGTCAAGGAAGGAACCCAAACCAGGTAGGAACCTGGAGACAGGAGCTATTGTAGAGGCTGGGGTACAGGGATGGGGGCGGGGCTGCCTCCTGATTTGTTCCTCATGGCTCAATTAGCCTGCTTTACTACAGATGCCAGAACCACAGCTAAGAAGTTATACCACCCCACAGAGGGCTATGACCTCTCCCATAAATTACTAATTAAGAAATTGCCCTACAGACCTGTCTACAGCCTGATCTTATGGGGACATTTTCCCAATTGAAGTTCCCTCCACTAAGATGACTATGGTTTGTGTCAAGTTTACATAAACCTAGCCATCACACACAGTAACTACCTTCTACACACACACACACACACACACACACACACACACACACACACACACACATCTTTTCTCTGTGACTCTTTTTAAAGTCATAAGTGTGATCTTGGAGCACTGGCCAGGGTTTATCAAGGCTCATAAGTGGGGGTTTCAGATGCAAGGGAGGTCTAAAAACATCAAAACAGGTGCAGCCTGCATTCCATAGGCCACTAGGGCCCAGACCTGTACTGACATCTGAGCTGTTATCAGATTCACATGCAGCTGTGTTTTAAATGTGCCTTTTCCTTCTCTTTATAAAACCAAAACATTTTAAGAATGTATTTCAGGTCCCCATAACGTTTTTCAAATCTACATAGTGTTTCTTTCTCTCTTTTAAAAATTTCATGCGATGTATATTGATCATATCCATTCCCACTCTCTTCCTCCAGCCACTCCACCTCTTTCCAGCACATTCCCAACTCCATGCCTTTTTAAAGAATATTTATTTTATTTTATGTATAAGTGTAGATGCACATGGAGCCTGGAAGAGGGAATTGGATCCCCTTAAGCTGGTGCTATAAATTAGTTGTGAGCTGCCTGACATGGGTGCTGGGACTTGAACTCTAGTTCTCTACGAAAGGAGTAAGCACTCTTAACCAGTGGGCCAACTCTCTGGCCTTTATACTTTCTTCAATAATCCAATAGTGTTTCCTTTATGAATATGGGAGTGAGGGCATCAGCTGAGGCCCAGGGAACACCCCAGTTTCCACACTCCTGAGAAAAGTAGCTCTGCCTTTCCACAACAGCCATCAACTGCCTAGAGTTCCTCAGCTACAGGAGAGGGTATGTGGATTCCTTCCTCTCCTCTGATGGGATTTTAAAACTATTAGATTTTGTCTAGGTGTTGTGTGTACTCCAGCCCTCTATATCAGGAGGACAGCATCTCACAGCACTCCTGTCTACTTTCTGATTCTGACATTCTTTCTGCATCGTCTTCCACCATGTTCCCTGAGTCTGATGGGGAGGAAGTTGATAAAGTTATTTCACCTATAACTGAACACTCACAGTCACTTACTCAGCATTTGGACAGCATTGAGTCTCTGCATGAACCCCTGTCCTATGCAGTAAGAAGCTTCACTGACCAAGGTTGAGGAAGCACAAACTTATAACATAAACATAAAGCCTTAGAAGACAGTTTGACAATGTGACCAACATCAGTAGGTTCTGTGGTTTCCTTAGCTATCGAATTTCACCATCTTTCTGAGGACAGGCATGAATTCCAGACCTCAAATTCAATCAAGAGCTGCCTGAACACTTACTGAAATTTATAAAACACTTTTATATTTGTGAAGTCACTTGATAGAGCATTTCAACATAATCATAAATATTATGAATCTGTAGTATTATACATCCTGTCATTTCATGAAATGAAAATGAATAAAAGAACTTTAAGGATTTTTTTTTCATTTGCTTCTATGTGGAATACGAGAAATTAAGAAGGTTCTAAGTCAATGGACATTTATCACCGTTCTGATGAAGTCCAAAAGGTACGTATGCTAGAAAAATAAAGTCTCCTTTGGGGCCGGGAGGTGGTGGTAGCCAGGACTCATCTACCAGCTGCAGTCATGTAGTGGTGAGTCCAGAACATGAACATGCAGGACTGCAGATGATGCTACAAAGGGCCCAGAGTGGTGCGTGGTGGAACACCTGAGAGATCTCAAGAGACTTTGCTCTCAGGCTCCACCGAAGACATCACGGTGAGCTGGGCTTCATGGGCTGAGAGATCAGTGCTGTAGCTGCCCTGAGAACTGTGACCCAAAGTGAAGGCACAAAAGCAAGGCCATGAAGGAGCCTCGGATTTAAGGGCAAGCTGAAGAGAAGAGGCAAAGGAATTTCTTAGGATGGAAGGGGTTACATTTTTCCACAGTACCCACGGGGTGCTTGAAAATTAATATTTCGGGTAATTTTCACATAAAACCATTGTTCTATCTTAGATGTCGTCTCATTGAAACTCAATGCTGAGGTCTGGGTAAACCTCAGTGCTCAAGTCTGAGAGTAAAGGTCGTGGGTAAAGCATGTAATTAGTTTGTGTGAGACCTGAGGTCAATTCCCAGAAGCAGAATAATTGAATAAGTAAAGACTGAAAGTGTGTGTCATCGTTAGAAGAATTCTATCTATGATCAAATTCACTTTTAAAATTCTAAAGGTTGGTGAAAGGTGAGTATTTGTTTTCTTATTTTTATTACTTTATAAATAATACCAATCAAAATTTCCACCTCTTCCCCTCCTCCCACTTCCCTTCCCCTCCTCTCACACCCTCCCCCTCCCACCTCCAGTTCTAAGAGAGGGCAAGGTATCCTGCCCTGTGGGAAGTTCAGGGCCCTTCCCCCTGCATCCAGGCTTAGGAAGGTTTGCATCCAAAGAGAATAGGATCCCATAAAGCCAGTACATGCAGGAGAGACAAATCCCAGGGCCATTATTGTTGGCTTCTCAGTCTGCCCCAATTTTCAGCCACATTCAGAGGGTCCAGTTGGATCCCAAACTCATTAAGTCCCAGTCCAGCTGGATTTGGTGAGCTCCCATTAGCTCAGGCACACTGTCTCAGTAGGTGGACCAACCCCTCATGATCTTGACTTCCTTGTTCATATTCTCCCTCCTTCCACTCTTCAACTGGAATTTGGGAGCTCAGTCCAGTGCTCCAATGTGGGTCTCTGTCTTTATCTCCATCCATAGCCAGATGAAGATTCTATGGTGATATTCAAGATAGTCATCAGTCTGACTATGGGACAAGGTAGTTCAGGCACCCTCTGCTCCACTGCCCAGGGTCATAGCTGGGGTCATCCCCATGGCCACCTGTGAACCCCTCCAGAGCCAAGCCTCTTGCCAACCCCAAAATGGCTTCCTCAATTAAGATATCTCCTTCCCTGCTCCCATATCCATCCTTCCTTCGTCTCAACCATCCCAATCCCCCAAGCTCTCCCAGCCCTCCTCTTCTCCCCTCTCTCTCCCCCTTTCCATGTCCCCATGCTCCCAACTTTTGCCTGGTGATCTTGTCTGCTTCCAATTTCTAGGAGGATCTATATATGTTTTTCTTTGGGTTCACCTTATTACTTAGCTTCTCTAGGATCACGAACTATAGGCTCAATGTTTTTTTGTTCATGGCTAGAATCCACTAATGAGTGAGTACATACCATATTCATATTTTTGGGTCTGGGTTATCTCACTCAGAATAGTGTTTTCTTCTTCCATCCATTTGCATGCAAAATTCAAGATGTCACTGTTTTTTGTTTTGTTTGGTTTGGTTTGGTTTGGTTTTTACCACTGAGTGGTACTCTAATGTATAGATGGGCCAGACTTTCTTTATCCATTCTTCCATTGAGGGGCATCTAGGTGGTTTCCAGGTTCTGGCTATTACAAATAATGCTGCTAAGAACAAGGTTGAACAAACGCCTTTGTAGTATGATTGGACATCTCTTGGGTATATTCCCAAGAGTAGTATTGCTGGATTCTGAAGTAGATTGACTCCCAATTTTCTGAGAAACCGCCACACTGATTTCCAAAGTGGTTTCATAAGTTTGCATTCCCACCAGCAATGGATGAGTGTTCCCCTTACTCCACATCCTCTCCAGCATAAGATATCATTTGTGTTTTTGATTTTAGTCATTCTGACAGGTGTAAGATGGTATTTCAAAGTTGTTTTGATTTGCATTTCTCTGATAGCTAAGGAAATTGTGCTGGCATAACTGGATGTCAACCTGTTGAAGAATGAAAATAGATCCATATGTATCACCATGCACAAAACTCAAGTACAAATGGATTAAAGGCCTCAATATAAATTCAACCACACTGAACCTGATAGAAGAGAAAGTGGGAAGTAGCCTGCAATACATGGGCACAGGAGACCACTTCCTACATATAACCCCAGTAGCACAGATAATAAGAGCAACAATGAATAAATGGGACCTCCTGAAACTGAGAAGCTTCTGTAAAGGAAAGGTGAGTATTTAAAAGAGAAAGCAGGTGTTCAATGTTCAACATGTGATATGCTTAAAGGGTAATTTGTGTGGTAAGAGTCATCCACACAAACTGAAAAACAGTGCCCTTCCTCGGCCTTGTCTGAAGTCAAAAGGGGATTATAAACACACTAATGTACAAACATACACACACACACACACACACACACACACACACACACAGAGAGAGAGAGAGAGAGAGAGAGAGAGAGAGAGAGAGAGAGAGAGAGAGACTCCAAACAGGGAGAGGGGAATACCCAGAGAGACCAGTCTCTCTCATTTAGAGCAGAAGACAGCAGCACTGATAGTTGGTGGGAACAACCCTGGTGTTTGGTGGTGTGCTAGAAGCTGACTGTGGGCTGATAGGGATGGAACATGGCAGGGCCCAGGCCCTGCTCATGAGCTTTACATCCAGGCACCACAGGGAGATTTCCCTTTGGCTCTAGCAGGGCTGTAAAGAAGAAGATCCATTGTGAAGCACAGCCAGAGTCCTCTCCACAGCCAGGGCCTGTTCTCCAGGGTGAACGGAGTTATCAAGGTGACTTCCAAACTCTGGTGCCAGCATTGGGGAAGATGTGAGGTTAACCCTACCCACGATGCCTAGAAAAGGGAAGGCAATGGCATAGACACCAACGCACAGGAGCTCAGAAAAAACAGGTCAGAGATGTCATAGCAAGGGACAGAGATGGAAGGAGAATAGGTTGTGCTTTTGAGGAATTCTTACAAAGGTCTCAGCCAGACATCGCAGGCTTACTAAAACACCACAATCCAATAGGAAGACTACAGAATGTTATCTTCCACATGTTAACACCACTACAAGGCTCCAAATATAACAAGAGCTGTCTAGAGCTAACAAATCTTCAACCCATCTACACACTTCTTTGAGAAGCACTGAGAAAAGCCCAAGGACATGAGATGAGGTGGGAGCGGGGCATTAGAGGACTTTTGAATTGTAGGTATCAAAAGTCATTAGGGTTCAACTCCTAGCCATATTAATGCAAGATGATGCAATAATAACGTGCTTATCTTCCCATAAAAATGTAAGACATGAAAAAAGAACAGGCCTATTGAAAAACCATTGGAATCATATAGGATATACGTTTCAGAATACCAAAGACTACATACCATATGCATGCTGTGTGCAATACAGGACAATATAAGCCAGAGGGGAGTTGAGAGGAACCATATTCCTCAGAAAAAGGAATGTTAAAGACAGAATTCATAAGAAAGAAAAAGTGAAGTGACATCATAGTGTTTAAAAAAAAAACAAATACTTTCTATCCAGGATAACTGTCCATTAGAAATAAAAAGAAAAACAAGAACTTTCTCAAAATGTAGTGAACCAGTTAGCAACAAATTTTCCTCTGTATGAACAGTTAAACAAAGTTGCTATATGGAAGGAAAATTATGTGAGGACAAAAATTTAAGTGTCTATGAGAATAGTGAGTCTTAGAGAAGAATGAAGGTAACATAAAATCTTGTATTGTTCTGTTCTCAATTCTTATCAAAATGGCTAAACTAACCAAACTCTTATCAAAACTCTGAGAGATCCCTGAGCATGAAAGATTAGGTCTAGAAGTGTCATTCTGGAAAAAATGGGGGGTTTCATTTTTAAAAATTACCATATCTTTTAAAAGAGAAACCAGTTATGACTGAACCATGGTGATATTAATGTAGGGGGTCTGTAGAGTGATGTAGGACTAATTTTACTTAATACGGTGCACATTTCAGTCCTAAAGCCTTCTAATGGTAACTACTGCCAGGTTTCCTTTGAGCAGGCTTTCCCATATCTTGCTAGAATTTTCATCACAGTCTCTGCTCCTGGCTAGAACTAGAAATGGATGACTTGCTCACCATATTCCTATTACAATAGAACACCTGACTATTTTCTCTGTGCAAGGGCACTCAGGCACCTAGCTCAGTCAATAACTGGCTTTTTGCCTGCGGAGCCATCTATCTGGTCCTTGTCAACACTAACTCTGGATCTTCCCATAGGAACACAAAGGCTTAGATTACGAATCAGGTCCAGGAGCCAGGAACAATCTTTAAGCTGATAAAAATGACCCTAGATATTAACTTATTTGAATTAAAGTCCAGGAAAATGACCATAATGAAATCTGCATTGAACTGGTCCCTCCTGCCTTCAGGGAGTATTGAAATTCCCTGGAAACTACAGAGGCAAATGTGTTTGGCAGATCTGGGAGTGATGGTGTGACCATTCAGGTATCTGATAGCAACATCACTCCTTCCAAGTGACTTGTACCCTTATGCTCCATAGAAAGGGTCTCCCTCACAATGACATAGCAAGTATCCAGTGGCACAGGACAAGGGCCACACCGTTGTCCATGGAGTTCTATGGGGTAAAGAAACCAACTGTTGCCATTGGAGTCATGTGGTATGTGTAGGGTGAGTCTTTGGTTACTACTCAGAAATCGAGCATAACACTACCACAGCATCTCACCGGCACCTCAAGTCTTTCTAGTGAGTGTAAGGGGATTCTCTGGAATAACCTCCAGGTTCAAGAACAACCACTACTGTGGTCAGTGACTTGAGAGACCCTGAAGGGTGGAGACACTGGTCTCCTGCTGGCTTATTACCATTTTCTATGCTTACCTGCTAGCCTTTATCTCTGGTGTCTTTGACATACAGTCTTTAAAAGATGAGACTCTAATTTATACAACCAGATACTCTGTTCTGCCTCTCATTCGTTTCAGGAATGTTTATTGACACTGGTTTGTGTCAAGTACTCCAATTTATGTTATATTAGCAGTATAAAGGCAATATGGCCACTGTCCACATCACTGACTGCTGTAAAGGGTCAGGGATGTCTATCTGTTGTGGGATAATGCTTTTCACTGTGAAGATGTGTTTCTGCCTAAGGTACCTTCTGACTGCTTTAAGAAAGAGGTAAATGGCCAATTGCTAGGCAGGAGAGAATAGGCAGAACTTCGAGAGGAGAGAGAGGAACTTGAGAAGAATCTGAGGTATGAGGATTAAGCCAGCCAGACACAGAGAAAGTCAGACATACAGAATGGAGGAGAGGTAACAAGGCACATGACAGAACATAGATTAATATAAAAGGGTTATTTTTAGTTTTAAGAACTAGTTTGGAACAAGTCTAAGCTAAGACCAGACTTCCATAATTACAAATAAGACTTCATGTCATTGTTTGGAAGCTGGCAGTCCAAAGAAAGTCTGAAAAGAAAGGCCTGCTATGTCAATCAACCGAACATGTCAATCAAACAAACACAAAAGTGTTCAATAGAGATAAGTGCCCTAACTCAACATAATGGTTTTTGGTTACTTCCTACATGCTACTCAGAACAATTGGAATCAATCAACAATCCAAAGGCAAAGAAAAGCCTGATTCTTCTTTGAACTTATCTAGCAGGGAACATCCCTGGTGGAAGGAAGGAGTAAAAGGCAGATGAGGCAACAAATACCATGAAGAATGGAGATGAAGCTTCCAAAAGATGAGGGGAAAGGAGAGTTGGAGTGCTGGCTGACAAGACACCTTAGGGTGAATTTTAAAGAAGCTGAATATTTGGAGACATTTCCAGGTGACTAGAGTCCAAAGTTCTAGAGCAAAGAGTGGGTGCCCACCTGAGTGCTTGCCCTCAGTTTGCAACTCAGCCTAAAAATCTACAGCAGCAGCTATGGTTGACTCTCAGATTCCCCCATCCCTCACTCTCTTGGTTGCTTGCTTGGTTGGTTGGTTAGTTGGCTGGTAGGTTAGTTGGTTGGTCGGTTGATAGGTTAGTTGATAGTTTGGTTCATTGATTGGCTGGCTGGCTGGCTGGCTGGCTGCTTGCTTGCTTGCTTGTTTGCTTGTTTGCTTGCTTGCTTGCTTGCTTGCTTGCTTGCTTGTTTGCTTGTTTGCTTGCTTACTTGTTTGTTTGTTTGGTTGGTTGGTCGGTTGGTCTTAAGTTTTTTGAGACAGGATCACTCTAAGCAGCTCAGGCTGGCCTTGAACTGTCCATTTCCTGGGGCTTCCTAGTGTGGAAATTATAGGGCTATGACATCAGAACCGGCAATGCTTTTTCTGAATAGAGAAACACTCCTACATGGAAGCAAATGTTCACTTGCTGAATTCACATGAAATCTGCGGTTGAATACTTTTGAATTCTTACATGCAAATTCAAAGTGAGGAAGCATTTAGGAGTGCCTGGCAGGTCATCAGTGGTCTCAGGAGTGGGCACCAGCCATTTAGAGCAAAACGGCAAGTGGTCCTGGCCAAGTGTTAGACCTGCAATGAAGGACAGTCAGTACCTCTAGTCTGGATATTATGTCAAACCCAAGTGCTACTGAGACTAGTTCCATCTTGCCAAATAATCCAGCAAATTGAAAACAGTGTGTGAACCCATGTGGCAGGTGACAGCATGGTCTTCTAACTTGGAAGTGATTGATTCCCTGTTTCCTCCCTCATTCCAGGAAGGTTCCTGATGGGCACCCACACCACACTGAGCCTATTTACCAGCTCAAACTCAGTGTTTCTGTTTTCGGCCTTTCCATAGGGAAAGGCTTATCCCTGATGTGGAGGCAGGCATTAGGCTCTCCTGATATCAGACAGCAGGCCCACCCCTGTCCCCTGTAGTGGCCCACAGAGCCTGAGCTCCCAGAAAGAAAGGGGAAAGTTCCAGCTCTGACCCATGAGAGAAGCAGACTAAATAAATATATTTGACAGACTATTCCATTTCCTGGGGAGAAAGAACTGCCCAGTGTGAGTCCCCCCGCCAGGATAAAAATGGTGGACCTTCCAGGAAGAACTAGCTACAGCTTTGGCAAAGGAAGGAGTTGTGAACGCTATGTGGAGGTGTCTATCTGGCTGGTTAAGCAAAGCAGGCTGCATGTTGTACATCGTTCTCTGTCTTAAAAGTCTGGTTATCTGAGGTAGATGGTTAAGGTTGTTTTAAGATCATGGAGCTCAGCTGGCCTTCAATCCCAGCACTTGAAAGTCAGTGGCAGGCAGATCTCTGTGAGTTCGAGGCCAGCCTGGTCTACACAGTGAGTTCCAGGACAGCCATGGCTTTTTACACAAAGAAACCTTGTCTTGGAAATTAGATAGATAGACAGGCAGACAGATGATAGATAGATAGATAGATAGATAGATAGATAGATAGATAGATAGATAGATAGATAGATAGATGATCATAGAACTCAGATACAATACCTGTAAAGGGGTTTAACATTTATCTAAGAGTATGGGATCTTGATTTTAGTATTAAAGAGGAGCCACAAATAAAAAATGTGCAAAGTCTAGTGAAATACATAAGATTAGAGCTTAGAAAATTGAGATGGAATTTGGTACTTCCTCATCACTAATTCAAACCAAGCCATGGTGTTCAAATAGGAACAGGCTGCTTCGTTACAGACTTGTAAAATGACTCATTCTCACGGGGGGTAATATTGGTGCCCTACTGCCCTGAGTTAAAGCCCTTGCTAGATTCTGTTTCTTTATCCCTGATTTCCTTGGAACATTTCAGATAATTATTCTCTGAGGTTCAGGAAATGAAGACCCAAAGAGGCAGACAGAGGCTGGTGCCCTGAGCTAGATGACTCCATCTTCATACCCCATGCCTGGCTCCCTGCTTGGAGATAATTCAGAACAGCAGTGTGGGCTAGGAACCTGGATATTGAGACACACAGATCTGCATCTCTTCAGTGTCCCATGCCATCTGGGCAAAAAAAAAAAAAAATGAAGAGAGGGTGAAATGAGCAAGCATGCAGCGTCTGGGAGAACACTTGTGCAAACCGTGATGAGAAGCGCAGCTGTCCCTGTGGTGTCTCATGATGGCTTTAGTGTTAGCTGGGTGGGATGATGTGAAAGCCAGGGTTTAAAATAAGTAGCATCTTGGGATTCTGTCTGCTAGGACAAACAGATGTGCACATTAATGACTCCAATAAAAGCAAGATGAGGGCTCTACCACAAAGTTTAAAAGGGTCTTGAAATAGCATCCTGAGGAAGAGGCAGGGAATGCTGGTCACAGATGATAGACAGGGCTTTCTGGAACGAAAGAAAGCATGAAAATAACCAGGTCTAGGAACGTTCAAAGAGTGGCCCCGAGAAGCAGTAAGCTCTGGGGATGCTTCTAGAGTATTCGACAGATTCTGGGAGAGGGGGGTGAGGAAGGAGAGTAGATGGAACAGATCTGAGGACAAAGGCAGGATCTCACTGTAGGAGCAAAGGGGAGCCATTGAAGGCCTTTCAGAAAAGGCATGGCACACTCTGAGAGGAGAATAGCTAGGCAGGGGGCAGGCAGACAAACAAAAAAACAAAAACAAAAACAGAAACAAAACAAAAAACAAACAGGCAGCAGGCCTAGGACAGTGTGATCTGCCAGCATTCCCTTCCCCAGTGACTCCCCTATACTGCTTCTTATGAATGTAAAGGGATGTCTATCTACCTACTAACAGTGCAGCTGAAAGTGTGACAGTCTCATTTTAAATGTAATCAGTGTGATCATACCACCCCATACGTGGCAAGAGAGTCTTCAGTGGACATGAATTATGCCAGTTTCTCCCCTTCCATGGAAAAGGTTAAATAATTGGTGAGGGGAGGTGACACACAAGTGAAATACATCACTCAGAACTTGGTAGGAGCGTGTGTGTGTGTGTGTGTACACATATATATTGTGTGTATATATTACATATAAGTACATGTGTGCTCATTGAATGCACATACACACATTTAAACATATGTACTCACATATGCATGAATTCATGATCACAAGAACAAACTCCTACCCCCAACAACATTTATATACATTCATACTTGTACACATGCACATGAGCACACACATGTGCCCGGCAATGCAAATGAGCACTGCTGTGCACCACAATACCATCAATGGCCCAGGTCATCAGGGCAGTAGGTCATCCCCCACTCATCATTATACCCAGACCAGTGTTGAGGCTTTCTGGGTGACTTGATCAAAATGGGGTAGATGGGTGGGGAAGGGAGATTGAAGTGATCTCAGGGGAGTGGGGGGAGGTTTTCATCGGTTTCTGAGAAATGTGAGATGGAGAGAGTGCAGTCAAGACAGAAAGAAATGACAATGGCATCCATCCATAGGTCTAGTGGGGGAGAGCAAGCCTAGGGCAGGGTTGAATGTTGGTGCCCCATCATGCTATGATGAATTTTGAGTAATAGAAATACTTCATTAATGGGACCAACTTCGCCCCAAGTGAAGTGGTCCCTGCTTAATCCAGAGCAGGACCATGTGCGGGCAACGAAGTAAAGCCAGGAAAAGGACAGCGCAGATCCCTTGGAACATTGAAGGTCAAGAGAGAGAAGAGTTTGACAGAACAGTTCCAGATGGGAAAGTACACATAGGTTTCTGCCCATAGGCAGGCATATAGGCAATTTAGAAGCAAGCAACTGACTTCATGCACATAAGAACTCCTCATCACAAGCCTGTTAGTCACCACCACCTGCCATCCAATAAGGAAGATCATATAGAGTGGTTCTTTTAATGAACTTTAGATAGGTGATTTTTAGGCTAATTGTGTGAATGAGTAATTCTGTTTTCCCTTGCTCTACTTATCGACATGTATGAGAAACTTCTCAAGTAAGACCTGGTGTGACAGAGCTGGGACATTCTTTTTCCTAGCAGTCTTTTGGTTAAGTGTGTAGTGCAGACCTGTGGGTCTAACACTTGAAATATCATTGCCGACTCAGAGGATGTGTGTGTGCTCAGTTTTAACTGAAAAAGAAAACATGAGACTCAACAAAAGAGAGAGATAAAATAAACAGAAACTTGGAACACTTCTGTATAAAGAAGCATAAATCCAGGACATTGAGAAAGATTCTCACACAGAGAGAATTGATGACATCACACTGAGAGAACTTATGACATCACAGTGAGAGAGAGAATGAAGTCACAGTGCTAGGACTGATGACAGGCAGAAACTGCTACTGTCACCCTGCTAAAGAGGTACAGTATTCAGTCAATTCTTCAGGACTTCTCATTGTTCCACAGGTGAATGCATCTTTCAACCCCATCAAAGAAACTTTGTAGACAGTGAATAATTCAGAAACCCACAACTGGTCAAGGGGCAGAGACTATGAAGTATGTAGACTCCTGATTTTGGCCTAAAATTTCATTCTGGTTGCACTGGATATTGGTTTGAGTCAAAGGCAGCAGATTCTCACCATTGTCCAAGGGAGTCTAAACATGTCATCAAGGTCCTCGAGGGGACCATGCCCTGAGTCATACCACACCATCACAAGCACTCAGTAAAAGATGATGCCGTAGACCCTGACGTCAGAAAGTAACATTTCTCTTGCTTCCCACTTTGTCTTGTGACCATTGTTACCTTGCATCTTCCCATTCGGTTTTGAGGTTGTAGCATCCCTATGCCTTCCCAATTGCCCTTCAAATCACTTCCCTTGGAAGTCTCCCATCACCTGCCAGCACTGTATCAAATGCTTTCCCCTACACAAAGCTATGGTGTGCTCAGCAGGTGGACACCTTAGACAGTGTCATTAATGTGGACCTGAACTCATTACCAAGAAGCTGGTCCAAGTAAGAAGACATGATGGTATTCTGCTATGTCTTAGCAAGCCATCTTGTCAAGACTTGTTCACGGGAAGCAGTACACTCTCCTGGTAGCCTTTGCGTCTGCAGATCTGGCACTGTCCTTGCTTCAGTTTTTCTCTGACTTGAGCTTTGTCCACCCTCTCAGGGTGGTGGGTATGGGTCCTGGAGGCTTCTGTGTTTGTACGCTGACCACCACAGTGGAGAAACAAACCATGCAGTCTACCCTTCACTCTTGTCAGGCTCCAGTCTCTTGAGAAAAAGAATTCAATGTTTTCTGTGTCCCCCTCTACATAAATTTGTTTTTCATAAATAAACATATTTTGAAACCAAAGAGGCCCATGTTAAGTCATTTCTTGGAAACATAAGAAAACATGTTAACTGGAGTGAGATGGGATGGTACAGTTTAAATTAGTCCCAGTGGATACCGTGTCTCAGATCTGAACTCCGAGTGCTTCTGTGGGACCGAGTGGAGGGTAGAGGGATCAAACAAGCCACCAGCATTCCATGAAGAAGCAATCTTGTTCCATGAATCTTAGTTTTTCATTCCTGGCTCTGACAGTTCTGACCTCTGACCAGAGGCCTCACCATCCAAGTCCACACATCTCATACATGGGGTGCTCTGTTTTGCTATAGGTTCCTCTTAGTCCCCTATCTTCATCATCTGTACAGTGCATTCAGTCATGATAGGAATCACTTATTGGCCAAAGTCTCTTACACAGCATGAGACACAAGAGACTGGCCCCTCAGTTGCTGTTCAAAACACAGAGGCCTTTCATGGGCATTAATATACATGCCAAATGATTAAAGCTTGAACACTGAGGAAGTCAGCATACACATATAGACACACATACATATATACACACAGAGATACACACACATATTGATAGACACATATACATATAGATACAAACACATTCATGACACATTCTCACACATACATACATACATACATTCTCACACATACATACACACATTTAAATTGCTTATATTGAACACACAAGCATATGATGAGTGTTTATATTCACACAAAAGACCCAACACTTGCAGTTAAGAAAGCTGGGTCTGCCATGTTGAGCACACATGCATCTCAACAAAATGGAAACCTATAAGAAAAAAGTGAGCAGGTAATTTGGGTTGAGTGATGTAAGAGAAGATCCAAGGAACAGGGCTTGTCCTAGATTGGATACTACCTGAAAGTGTAGGAACTTCTGACTGGATTGAGTATTAACAGATACCAACAAAGAGTAATGGTTGGCACTTAGTGATTGCATGGTGATCTTACTTTTATCATATTTTAGCACAATTGAGTGGTGTAGGAAGTCCTTCTGTTTGCGTGTTGCTTTCATTGGTTAAGGAATAAAGAAACTGCTTTGGGCCTGATAGGGCAGAACTAAGGTAGGCAGAGAAGACAGAATTGAATTCTGGGAGGAAGAAAACAGAGTCAGGGAGAGACACCATGGATCTTCCACCAGAGACAGACGTTCCAAATTTTTCCCAGTATGCCACAGTCATGTGGCGATACACAGATTAATAGAAATGGGTTAAATTAAGATGTGAGAGTTAGCCAATAAGAGGCTAGAACAAATGGGCCAAGCAGTGATTTAAATAACACAATTTCTGTGTAGTTATTTGAGGTGTAAGCTAGCCGTGTGGCTAGAAAGAACAAAAGTCCCCTTCCTCATGTAACAATTGAGAAGAAATCTCACTTTGTCTGATCTGGGTTTTATTCTGTGATGTTGTTTGTATCTAAAAAGAGAATTATCTGTTTTCTAGCCACTATGATTAAAGCTCAAGTCACTGTGCCCCCGTGAAATATATGAAACTATGATCAAAAGAACCTTCTTTCCCCTAAGTTTTCTCCATCAGAAATTGTGCTCACAACAACACAAAAGTGACCAAGAGCGATAGGTGGATTGGGATAGACATATAGACAGACAGACAGACAGACAGACAGATACTTATTGGTTGGCAGGTAGATAGATGATAGGTAGATATTTGATGATAGACAGATACAAACAGGATTCAACCTTTCCCAGCTTTAGGGCAGGTAGTTCAGAGAACCAAAATATCAGCTATCTTGTATGTTGACCATAAGCACACAACTTCCCACCCAAAGGAAACTGTGGGGTTGCAGACAGCTTTCTGTGGCCATAATGGTAAGAATCCGAAGAGTTTGTAACTGGCACGAGAGGACAATTTTAACAAGATTGTCGACGTGAAAAAGCCACTGAAATGACGCTGATGGAGATCAGGACTCAGTGGTTGCTGCTGGATCCGCACCTCCCCCTTTTTGAGGGAAGCTGTAAACATAGAGAAGGACTGGTTACATCTATGCAGGCAGAAGCTCAATTCACTCAGTTAAAAGTCCATAAGCACTTTCAGAAGTTGACTGTAGACGTCAACTTGAACTTTAAACTATCTAGGGGTATTCACTGTGAACACTGTGTGCCCAGCTTCAGGCTTCTGTGCCCTAGGCTTTCCCACCATGATGGACTGTAATCTTGCACTGTGAGTCAGAGGAAACCATTTGGCTCCTCAAGTTGATTTTGTCTCTTTTTATCACAGCAACAGCAAAGGAAATAAAGATATCATTTATCTACCTGTCTTTTCCCCAGTCCATTCTATTGGCTCTGTCTCTCTGGAGATTCCTGACCTTTTCCTCTCCACATGGGTTCTTCACCCTTCTCTGATCCTCCATGAACATCTCCTTTCTGAAGACCTCTTCTCCTAGGACCCAAGCCAGACAGGCTACCTCTACCTCCTCTGGATCCTATCCTGAACATGTGAAGAAACCCAATCCCAGTTCCACCAGTTCTCAGGACCCTATCCAACCTTTTGTATCTATTCTTTCCCTAATCTATCATGTCATTTATTTTTCCTTTTGGGTTTAGCTCCATCTTCTCTCCAGAAACATTATATCTTTGCCCATCTTGTTTACTGATGGTCTCTGGGGACCTAGACCAAAACCTGATGTCAGGCAATGCTTGAATCAAGTGTAGGCAACTGAACATATTGGAATACACTAGAGCATGTAAAAAGGTGCCACACAATAGATGATAGTATAAAGCCATGGGTCTCAACCTTCATAATGCTGTGACCCTTCAATATGCTCAAGTTGTGGTGACCCCAAACCATGAGATTATTTTCACCACTACTTTGGAAACTGTATTTTGCTAGTATTATGAATCATAATGAAAACATAGGATATGCAGGACATCTGGTATGTGACCACCGTGAAAAGGTTGTTTAACTGTAAATGGATCGTTTGACCTGAAATGGTCAAGCCCCACAGGTTGAGAACCACTGGTATAGAGGACGTTGTTATGAGAATGCTAAATTACCTTTGATCCCAACTGACTTTTCCTTTCTATGTACCATTTAGCTTTACTTTCTATGTGTAGGTTTGGGCTTTCATTTCCTATGATAAAAATGAGATAATAAAGAGGTTCACCTCTTCCATGTACATGTATTCTTTCATTAAACAAACATTTCTTGCTTTTAATTCTCCTGCCATCAAGACACAGATGCACGGAAATGATGAAGAAATCTTTTGCTGGATCATAAGTTCAAAGGCAAAATTGTGTATGTGTGTGTGTATGTGTGTGTCACAATTTCATCACAGAAATAATTACTATTCATTTTTGTATGACTTGTGCAGGTACTCATACACCAAAGGACTAAGGAAAGCAATCAGCATCCTAAAACCAGCAGGAAGAGAGTGTGAGAAAGAGAACCTGAAGGAAAGCTAGTGACATGATAGGAACTTCTGTGCCACCCCTCAGTGCCACTAGTGATTGACTTTTCCGTCTTACTGTGAGGTGCACACATGGCCCTGCCCTGAGAATGCCCCTAGAAAGTCTCTTATCATGAGGAAACTTCCCTGTTCCGTGGTAGTGGGCCATGGTGGGAAGGGTCCTATGATGGCTTTGTCATGATGCACAATGTAAGTCATTTCTCCACTGCTAGATAATGGCATGTGATACATAGGGCCTGGCCTCTGTCTGAGTCACAGAGGGAAGAATGCCTCTGGAGCAAATGAATGACCATCATCAGCACAGATTATACATGAGAAAGACCATTGTGTTGCGGATGAGACTACCAGTTTTTGTCTGATGGGAAATCTTGGGAAGTTGTTTGATGCAAACCCAGCACTGATGATGAACTAAGAAGAATTTCAGAAACCACACCATGCCCTACAAATATACCTACCTACTTCGAAAAGCATGCAAGTCTTACTGCCTGGTACACTGTGATGGCCCCACTGAGTCATATCTCTCAGGATGTGTTCAGCTCTTCCTTCATAAACACAAGCCTGAGTACCATGAACTGACTGTCTGTGAGACACAAATATTCAGATGTCAGTAGAGGTTCTAAACAATCTTGAGTGCTGCGGCTCATCTCATTTCTGTTTTTGAAGCCAGCCTACATGAAATGAAACCATAGCAACCTATAGAGACCTGTAGCTAAAGAGAGGTGAGCTTCACCAAGCAAACACATAGACAGGAGGGATTCTGGGCTTACTGGATCCACCAGGCTTCAGGGCCAAGGCTGCCAGGTTGAATTCTGTACAATTGTGAGAATGTCCTCAAATGGCTTGCTTGGCAGCTTCCTCCCTCAAGGGCCTGGACCTGGTAAGCACGTACTGTGTGGCTGCTCCAGCTAAGGAACAGAGATTAACTTTCTCAGTGAATTAATGATTTCCACATTCGGCTGGTGGCTACTGTTCTGTGTACAGATGATCACAGCTGTCTGTGGGGCCTAGGCAAGCCTAGCCAAATTCTGAACCCAGGACAAACACAACAGCTATTTAGTTAGCTGGAAGCCACTAACCAAATTTAGGAGTCCTTTGTTGTCACCCACCCATTGATAATTAGTTCACTGACTGACACCAAGCATAAGGCTAACTTGCCCCGAAAGGTATGTCTGGTGATTGTCACTTTAGTATAGAAATCTTTACTTATTCTAGCTTTTCCTATTTTACTTTGAAGTGGTAGAAGCTATTACCTAAAGAAAGGTACTTCTCAGGCTCCCCAGTCTTCATACATTCCCCTGAAAGTCACAAGGCCTCCATTCTTTGGCCAAACAAACTGTGTTTGAATCTAGGAGCAGCAAGTAAATCCAGGTAGTAAATTATAGTTGATATGTATCTATTACTGAGAAGGCATGGGGACCATGCACTCATATCCCCCAAACCCCTCTCACGACTTCACATTTCAACTTTAACATCTTGGAGTCAAGTCAAGAAACAGTTGTGAAGAGATCATAAACAGGATAAAGAATGAAAGCATCAAGTTGAAACTGGAGACCACCCAGAAGCTTCCATGTACTACAAAAACAGCAACCACAATTTGGCCATGGAACAACTGAACAGGGCGTCTGCAAAGCTCTGTTTTCCCTGTGGCTGTAGAGGGTCACCTACTGATCTTAGCAAGAGATAGTTTCCATGTTTGGAACTCAGTCCTTCTAGAGAATCATCTCTGGGGACTTACTCCACAAGACAAAGCTGACTATTCTCATCGGACCTTGTTAACAAAAGCTGGCTGGTTGCGCTAGGGGAAGGCTCCATGAATAAAGGGCTTGCTGCATAGACGTGAGCATCTTAACTCATAAAACTCCAAGGGTGGTGCTACAAGCCTAAAACCCCATTGCTGGAAGGACAGACAGGGGGATGCGAGCAGATTGCGACCCAACCAGTCTAGTCAATCAGTGGACTTTGGTGGAAGTGAGAGACCTTGCCTCAAAAAATAAAGTGAAAAGAAATAGAACCTCTGGCCCTAAATTATAGTAGTAGTAGTAGTAGTAGTAGTAGTATGAAGAAGAAGAAGAAGAAGAAGAAGAGGAGGAGGAGGAGGAAGAGGAAGAGGAAGAGGAAGAGGAAGAGGAAGAAGAAGAAGAAGAAGAAGAAGAAGAAGAAGAAGAAGAAGAAGAAGAAGAAGAAGAAGAAGAAGAAGAAACAAAATAAAAACAATTTGTTTCATTAAAATGTGCATAAGGCAATGGCTTCTTATGGTGATTATGAAACCTGGAAGCAGAGCTAGAGCTTGACGACTAGCAGGAGAGGGTGCATACTTCTACCAGTCATGCCCCAACCCACAATATTAAAGGCATTTTCAACTCTATCATCTATGCTAACTTAAATGTTCCTCAATACTCATCCACATGGCTTTTAAACACCATGACAATGCTATGTATTAGTCCAGACAGATATACAATCTGCTCACACTGGAGTCATTTCCACAACATCATTAATAATAAATAGCTTTTTTACACATAATGGAACAGGGCTGCCTGTCTTCCCCAGCCCTAGTCCCTCTTTCCAAGGGTTTATGCTCATGGGACTAAGAACAAGATTCCAAGCAAGATGTGTAGCCACGTGCATGCCTGTGTGACTATGTGCGTATATAGCATATACTAGTAGGAGTGAGTAGATGTCTGTGTGTACGAGACAGAGATAGAGACATACAGGGAGGGGGCTACTGTGAGGTGAGATTGTATCAAGCAGGTAATCAATTGTTTGTGGCATTGCATATACCCTGCTCCTGTGACACCTGGCCTTCTTTGTGTCTCTACTCCTTGCAGCACACTGGTGTCCAAGGGCAACACAGGAATACTCAGTCATCATTTATTCCTTCATCTGTTGTATTGAACTTACCTTGTCAACAGTCAATAAGCCAACTTTATGAAATCACACCCACCTGTCTATTCCTGTTCACACCACCATCTCCCTGGCCACGATTATCACCAAACCGATCTGCTCTCATCTCACTTCCCTTGCAATATCCACATCCCTTGAGCTCATTGTGGGAATATGAATTTTTGGAGGCAGGAATTAAAGGATAGGTCTTATAGCCACTTCAGACGCGTTCAGAACCATCCTTTGAATAATGTGGCTCATGGAAATGAACTCAAATTGCATTAAGAAAAACAACAAATCCTGTAGACTAAAATGTATTTTCAGGAGTAAAGGCAAAAATTATGGTTGGTTAATTTCTTTTCATATACATCAGAGGATAAATTAACATTGCTAGGAAATTGTACACCATGACTTCTGGGAGGGAGGGGTAAATAGTGACTGTTCATTCGTTTCCCGGACACCCAGACCTGAGTAATCGCACAGAAACTATATTAAGTATAACACTATTTGGACTATTAGCTCAGGCTACTTATTAAGTAACTCTTATATCTTAAATTAACCCATTTCTATTCATCTGTGTATCACCACAAGGCTGTGGCCTACAAGTAAGGTCCTGGTGTCTGTATCCTTAGGCAGCTACATGGCATCTTGATGTCACCTACTCTCTCTCTCTCTGTCTCTCTGTCTCTCTGTCTCTCTGTCTCTCTGTCTCTCTGTCTCTTTCTCTCTCTCTCTCTCTCTCTCTCTCTCTCTCTATATATATATATATATATATATATATATATATATATATATGTGTGTGTGTGTGTGTGTTCATATTTCCTGCCTGGCTTTACCCTGAGAAGCCTTTGGCCAAGACAGCTTTATTCATTAACCAATAAAAGCAATACATATACAGAAGAACACGCAACATCTTCTCTTCTTTTCTGTCTAAATGAAAACAAAGGTTTTAACTTTAACATAGTATCAAGCAAGAATTACAGTTGTTTTTTTATATCTGGCAAAATTAATAAAAATATTCTATCATCTATTTTATGTTTCTGAGTCTAAAGTTTTATATCTAATTTATCTTTCATCATAACTAAGAAAAACTATAATTATAGCTATCTATTCTTCAACTCCATCAAAGACCCCAGAGGTATATAATAATACCTAAGTCAACATGAAGTACATTAAAAGTAACTTCTAAAACTCCAGAATTGACAGAGACATATTGTTCCTGGACAATCACCCAAAGTTCTTCTATAATGTTGGGGCATCCATCTTCAGTCTACAGGCCCATAGTATCTGGCAGAATTTTCCATGGAACAGGAAATTTGAAAGGCTGTCTCACCTATACTGGCAGTTTGTCAGTCATTTTGTGTATGTCCTGCAGAATATTTGTCAGACTTCTGTGAAGCAGGAACTCTGAAGGACCATCCTGTCTTTTGCAAAGTTTAGCAGTCATTTTCTGTGAGTCCTACATGTTCAGTTCATACAGCATATCATCAAGCAGTCCAGACAAGAACAATTTCTTGTCCAAACGGTGTACAAACTCCATAAGGAGCCTCTTCAATGCCCATCATCCTCTTGAAGTAACTGGTGCTGCCAGAAGTAGACCTGTCTCACTGTTGAGAAAAGTCTAAGTTCTTAAAACATTTTAAATGTCATTTTCTGTAGGTCTTTGAAATTGAAGATTATCTATCTAACTGAAATATATCTCTATATATCTAGAAAACCTAACATGACTACAAGTCTGACTATTATAAATGTCTAGCTAATAATCCATAATCTCTAAGTATACATTACATTTTCAAATGAGCTGTATAAACATAATACTTTAAACAAGAGCAGAAATACATATACAGTGTAACAAAATGGACCTTAAGTTTGTATAAATAGACCAAGATTCATACCAATGCAAAGTATTCTTCTCTATATCATATAACCCTTATTTTATTTTTAGAAATTGACTGTGACCATTAATCACTTATAATCAACTTCTTTAAATTAAAACAAACATTTATAAACAATCATTTTGGGAATTTGGGTAATTTTCTCCAAACTGCTTCCTGCTGTTTTTTGGTGAAGTATTTTTAGGGTTCATGGAAACCTTTTAAGGGATCTTGTTCCATCAAATCATATTAGCCTGGAAGGAATCCACAAGCTCCCATCTTCTGTGGAAACAAAAGCAGAACCTTAGCTTAACCCATCTCCATTAATCTGTGTATCACCACGAGGTCATGGCCTATCAGAAAAGTTTCAACACGTCTATCTCTGATAGTGGCAGCTCCATAGTGTCCCCTGACTCTCTTCTTCCTCCCAGCATTCAGTCCAGTTTTCCCCACCTACATAAGTTCTACCCTATCAACAGGCCAAGGTAGTTTCTTTATTCATTAACAAAAAAAGCAACACATAGACAAAAGGACCTCCCACACCACAGAACCTCTTTCCCAAAGTAACATAGACTCAAATTTTGAAGTCAAGATACCTTTAAAATGTATATATTGGTTTATCTTAGCAGCCCCCAGAATCTATTGTCTCTCCACAATCAAAAGGTTTAAAGAAAACGCCATAATATACATAATCCAGACTCTGTGTATTTACCATTTTATGTGACTTTTCACTCTATTACTTTTTAATATATATTTATATTATTTTTACTCCTTTAATATATGACTGTCTGTACTCTTTCTTCTCTCTCTGCTAAGCCCATGTACATTTATCCAACACTTTCACCCATTTAGAGGTCTTCTTTTGTCTGAATCTGTATTTATTGCCTATCTGTAATCCTTTTCTGACCAGGAGCACTTCTTAAAATGCTAAGCAGTATGGCAAGGACTAATGTTGCTGCGGTTTTGCCTGTTGGTTCCACCCAATCCAACAATTGTGGAGTTATATTTACCACCAGCTCTGGGACTACCCAGTCTATGTCACCATTAAGCAATTTGTAACATGATGCTCACAGATCCTATTTAACTGCTCTGTTACAGGACCCCATGAAATAAGAAACTGGCTCTTAAAGGTTTCTGCTGCTAACACTGAGTCAGGAAGCCTTCTCTTAAAGGAATCATGCCTCTGCTTGCCTCTAGCAAACAGAGCCCATCCAAGAAAATGCTGCTGCCAAGAAGCCATGTTTAACTCTGTTCTTTTGTGTCTAGAATTCCTTCCAAACCTCTTTCAGGTTTCATGTGGATGTAGTTGGGACACGTTGGCACCATTTGTAAATGGCAACTTCTTATTCATTTCTTGGACACCCAGACACTCTTTGGCTAATAGATTAGGTGTATTCCTGATTAGCTCTTACATATTAAATTAACCTATTTCTATTAATCTATGTATCACCACGAAGCTGTGACCAACTGATAAGGTTCTGGCATTTGCCTCCTTCTACAGCTACATGGCAGCTCCTTGACTCTGCCTACTCTCCCTCTATCTATCTATCTATCTATCTATCTATCTATCTATCTATCTATCTATCTATCTATCTATGTATCTGCCCATATTTCCCACCTGGCTTTACTCTTATAAGTCATTAGCCAAAACAGTTTTATTCACTAACTAATAAAGGCAACACATATACAGAAGGACATCCCACATCTTGGCCCTCTGATTCAGCTCCATTCTCCTTTATTTCAAATGGTCTTGGTGATTACACACACACACACACACACACACACATTATATCATGTTATATTATATTATATATAAATGGGGTCAAGTGCAGTGTCTTTATAAATGCATACATTATATAATGATCAAAAGAGAGTATTTGGCATGTCTAGTCCTTTTCCATTGAACACTTCTTTGTGGTATTTGTAGACAAAATCCCTTACTCCACTTATTTAAAAATAGACAATTTAAAAATAAACACTACTTTAGCTTTAACTACAGTAAGGCCTGATACCAAAGAACGCCAGTTCTTATTGTTCCTATGCACCCACAATATTGTGTCTAGTATCTTACCTTCATACTCTCCCCACTGTCACCTAAACCTCAGTGACCACTATTCTCTGCATGTCCATACACAGACACAGCTTTTGGGGGGTGCACAAACAGGTAAAAATAAATACTCATCTCTGTTCAACTCTTGCCTCAATTAATGTCCTCCACGTTGCCCCGCGTTGCTGTGAAGGACAGAGGGTTTTGTTTTGTTGGATTGTGTTGCGTTTCCTATATTTCACTAGTATTCAGCTGTGTGAAGTATGGTAAAACACTCAGGTTCAATTTCACCCACTAAAGCTTCATGAAAGAGATCAGAGATGTGACCTCAGAACATGTGTGAACTTCTCCCACTGGCAAGTAGTGAATCAGTTTTTCAGCGACGCTTAGCTGACGCCTTCTCATTTTATTCAGCTCTGACACTATCTACTGCAAGAAAGCCTAAGATCCCTGTGAGGGAGAGGACTCAGGCCCCGTAACTGCTTTCACTTTAGGCCCAGTCACATGGGTTATCCTGCCCAGGCTTCTGCCTTACTGGCTGAAAGTTAGTATTCTTACATCTTTGTATAAGGATTTGATGAGTCTGCTTGACCTCTGTGTATTCAGAGGAAAACACAAGAAGAGATCCCCAGGGTGGGCTACAGGGGAAAGCATGGCACTTCTAAGCCTGCTCTGATGGCCCCATGTGTTCAGCTAGGCAAAAGCTTCAGCCTCTGGGTTTTATAGTGACTCTGTGACAAAGGTGTAACTTTAACAGCGACAACCATGCACATGCTATTGGATGCAAAAAGTCTGAGGACTTGGGTTGGGAAACCCAGTCAGGCCCATCTACTGCAGAGATGGGAAATCCAGACGGGCCCATCTACTGCTGGCACCCTTTCCCACTTGCAGCAGAGGACCAGAAATTCTAGTCTCCTAGCCCTACCTGACTCCATGGAGATATGGAAGCCCAGGTTCTTGACCAGAGAACAAGCATGTGCTCACTGTGGTCCTTCCCAAGGCCCACATGATCCAGATCTTTGATTGAATCTTGCTTGGCTTATTTTGCTATCTTCTTTGAGCCCATTACGAATTTCCTCTCAGAACAAATCCTTGTGAAACCTCCTATTATTCCAGAGGTCTGCTTTGAAAGAATCCACCAAAGACAAGCCTATAAGACAAGCCTACAAGTCAGAACACCAGGAGAAACCAAGGCAAGAGAGCAAGTGTGACTCAGCGAAGAAGCAAAGACCTTCCTGTCCCACAACCCCATCCCAAAGGAATCATGTTTGCTTTCTCTGATGGGGCATTTGGGACACTAGAAAGTTACCAATTAGCACTTACACATCAACCAAAAAAGTAGAATATTCTACAAAGATTAGAACATGACCACATGCGTTCCCTCTGGCTGCTCTGGCCATAACCTGGATGAACGTAAAACTATTAGTGAGCTCCTCAAATCAGTCACAGGGCCTCATGATTGTGGCACCCAATTGAGACCATACACCTATGAGGTCCACCTAGAGTTGTATTGGTATAAGCACCACTAATAGCAATCGTATAAAGCATCAGGTTCTGCACTCAGATTTAAATTAAGCATGGTGGCACTGCCTGACAAGATGCCACAGAGAGATGCTGGAAAGATTTTCATTCTGGTGCCCCAGGGTCTCTTCCAGTGCAGGGAGATGACGCCTGCGTGATCCCTCACCAGCTGAAACCTGAAACTTCTTCATGACTCACCTTCACCTGAGATGCCTCATGAAGGAGCGGCAGGTGTTTTTGATCAGGGGCGACAACTCCATCTTCCAGCAACACTGAGCTCTCCTAACGCTCTCAGATAGCGCATCTTTCCTGGCACTGTCACTGAATTGCCAATCGTTGCACAGAAAGGAGCAGAGCGATCCCCGTGCCTGCCAAGGCCTGAGTCAGGCTGACTCCTACCTGAAGCTTTGGGTAACATACGCATCACTCCAGGCACTAAGTCGTAGCTGTGTGTCATAGCTAATCCAGGCCAAGATGGAACCCACAAGTTCCAACAGCGGAGCTACGCAGACTGGAAAATACCCCCTGAGTTGCCCAATAATTCTCCTATCGGCCTTGCACTTTGTGGAATGTAGTGAGAGGAGTCCCATGTGACTGCTGAGTCACAGGCTACAAGAGGTCGTTTGCCCAGATCAGGAAGCCCAAATCCAACCCTGTTCTGTACAAAAGCCTCTGGGGCTATGCTAATCATTCAGCAGGAACCACCCAGTTAATCAGGTGTCTACTCCCAGGAGACAGCAAGACAACTAAGAGGAGCGTGTTAGGAGTGGAGTTTACCAGTTTATTGCAGTCATTAGCATCAGGAAAGCGTCCTCTACAGGGTGTGGATTATCCAAGGACCCAGGGCTTTGCCTTCTGACTGCACAGTCCCAGATGCTAAAGAATTGAAAATACCATTATTTCACTTAACGACTGATAGCCTATAGATTAGGCTTGTGCCACTGGCTCTTATAACCTAAATTGACATATTTATATCAATCTATGTTTTGTTTTGTGACGTTTTACCTCTCTTCCATCTTGTACCTCCTGTTTCCTCGCCATGTCTGATGTCTCTCCCATGCCAAGATTCATCTCCTCTTCTTCTCTCTCTCTGCCTGGAGGTTCCACCCTACTTCTGCCTGCCTAGCTATTGGACATTCAGCTCTTCATTAAACCACTCAGAAGGCGCCTCATCTTCACAGTATGCTAAAAGATTATTCTACAACAAACTATGGCAGGAAAGAGGATCAGGGATCTCCATAAAGAATTCATAAATTAATAATCCAAGTTTCAATTATAGTCATCCTGATCTGCCCTAGGGGCCACTGTAGAAACAGCCAGTGGGAAACTTGGGAAACATGATGGGACTCTTTTTTTTTTTTTAATGAACCAGGAAAATGATTGTCTCCCTCCCAAGGTACTGAGTGATGTAGCAAAGCCCGCACAGTGATGGGCAGATGGGTCTGAAGGAAGGACATGAAGGTAAACACTAAAGTAAGGATAATTTGTACTGATCTGGGCAAATGAGAGACTCCACAGAGACTCCAGGACATGCTGAGTGATGGGAGGAGCCAGAAGAGAACTGTGTTGACAGCGGATGCAACAGTGGGGGGGGGGACTGGACGTAGATTACAGAGGAGCCTCAAGGAGACCCAGCAAAAGCTACTGTGGCCTTGGTGGGCTGACCAATAAGCCTGTAGATTAGCAGCACTGCCCTTCTACTGGTCAACACGAAACCTTCATCTTGAGGGCATTTGGTAGATTATCTACCTTCCTGCTTGTTCTGGTCACTATGTTCTGTCATTTGGCTCATAAGCAACCTCTAGTGGGGATCCTGACTTCAGGATCTGCTCTTCTTGGTCATCAGATAAGGACCAGGTGAGTCTGTGTTAACATCCCCACAGGGCAGGCCCAAGCCCCAGTTCCTAGCAACACTGCCAGGGTCTTTGATTAATGACTTAAATATAAGGTTGAGGACATACATTTCCAAAAGGTTCCCAGTTAATACTGATATGCTAGACAGGAGTCTTAATCATAAGACCAGGGATAGAAAGCTAAGAGGCCAAAACATGGGCACTGAGACCAGACACAACACCCTATAGCCTTGAGATTATACACGCCGAAGTAACCTTCTAGAACTGTGAGTCCTGGCTGGTCCTATGTCAACTTGACACAAGCTAGAATCATCTGAAAGGAGGGAACCTCATTTGAGAAGATGTCCCCAGAAGACCCAACTATAAGCAAGTCTATAGATACTTTCTTAATCAGTGATCGATGGGGCAGGGCCCAGCTCATTGTGAGTGTTCCATCTCTGGGAAAGTAAGCAGATTTCTCCATGGCTTCTTTATCAATTCCTGCCTCCAGGTCCCTGCCCTGTTTGAGTTCCTGTCCTAGCGTCCTGTGATGATGTGATGGAGTATGATGTGGAAGTGTAAGCCAATAAATCCTTTCTTCCTTAACTCGCTTTTGGTCATAGTGTTTCATCGCAGCAATAGAAACCTTAAGTAAGATAGTCCATCTGGGCTTCGTATACACTTCTAGGATTGACCTGAAATGGAGCCCAGCTGAAACACACCCTGTTGTTGAGGAGATGTGTGAGGTGGTATTTTGGTTGTTTGGGAGGAACATGATCCGTCATAGTCTTTCTGCATGCTGGTGAAAGGGAAGGGAGGTGCTGGGAGGAGAAGTCCTTGTACGAAGGAAAGGTCATGAGTGAGAGACTAGAAATGGAATTGGAATAGGTCTTAAATGCAAACCTCCAACCTCCAACAGAAAAAAAAAAACCTCTATTTAGCAGAACAGCAGAATGGTGTGGCCAAACAAGCTTAGCTGCACTTGATAACAGAGTCCTCATACACATGGTAGGGACTGCATAGTAAGAAACTGTGTGTGCAGTGGTTCACCATAACTGAATTAGGACTTTGCCAAAATAGAACACACACACACACACACACACACACACACACACACACACACATACACACAAATCATCTTTATACATTTATAGGACTCACTGCTCTCTGTGTAGTGACGCAAAGCAAACCCTTCTTTCTACTCTGGTCTAAACGGTGAATTCTTTCAAGCCAACAAGTCAATGTTTCCCTTCCTCTCTAAGCTTTGGGAGTATGACTGTAGATACCATTTCACATTCCATCAAACTCCCAGCTTGCATATGAACACAGAACAAAGATGGTTCCAGTCATGAGGGTCCCCAGGACTGGGGACAAAGGTGACAAGCTGCAGTCCTGCTTGCATTCAAGCTCTTACCCTTAGAGTTTCCTCAGTCTCCCAGCTTCCTTTGCTCTTCACTGGAGAGAGCTTGGGGGAGTGGGAGGGTGGAGATGAAGGAAGGGTGGCTATAGCAGCAGGGAAGAAGATATCTACATCAAGGGAGCCATTTTAGGGTTGGCAAGAGACTTGGCTCTAGAGGGGATCCCAGGTGTCCACGGGATATCCCCAGCTAGGTCCTTGGGCAGCAGAGCAAAGGTTGCCAGAACTGGCCTTGCCCCACTAGTACACTGATGATTATCTCAAATATCACCATAGAATCTTCATCCGGCGACGGATGGAGATAGAGACAGAGACCCTCATCAGAGCAACAGACTGAGCTCCCAAGGTCAAGTTGAAGAGCAGAAGGAGGGAGAAGATGAGCAAGGAAGTTTGGACTGCGAGGGGTTGGTCCACCAACTGAGGCAGTGTGCCTGGTCTAGTGGGAGCTCACCAAATCCAACTGGAACGGGACTGAATGAGCATGTGATCAAACCGGACTGTCTGAATGTGGCTGACAATGGGGGCTGACTGAGAAGCCATTGATAAAGGCACTGGAACTTGTTTCTACTGCATGTACTGGCTTTTTGGGACCCTAGTCCATTTGGATACAAAGCTTCCTAGGCCTGGATGGAGGGCGGATGGCCTTGAACTTCCCACAGGGCAGGGTACCTTGCCCTCTCTTAAGGAGGGAGGGAGAGGGAGGAGGGTGAGTTGGGGAGCGGGAGGGGAATGGGAGGAGGGGAGGAAGTGTAAATTTTTGAATGGAAAAATAAATTTTAAAAAAAAAGGAAATAAAGAGTTAGAGAAGGAGAAAAGATGTGAGAGTCAAAGGCCCACAGAGAAAGGTGTGGATCAAAGATATCTGGATCAGTAGCAAAAATACCCTGCATCAGTTCCAAAACTGCAGAGTTGTTTTCAGACCATTATTTTCACAATACAGTACAACTGCAGTGTATATGTTATCTAGGCTGCATTAGCTATTATAAGTAGCCTAGGTGTGACTGAAAGTATGAGATGTGCATTGGTTATGCGCACGTTTTATATTGGAACTTGAACATCCTTGGCTTTTAGTTGGTCCCCTCTGGGTCCTGAAAACAATTTTCTCCAATTAGAGGAGTGAACACATGACAAAAGTATAAGAACCAGCATACACGGCACAGAGCATGTATACTGTGGAATAATCCTTTTGTACACTATAAATTACACTGTGGTTGGTTTAATAAAGGAAGTGACTGGTCAATAGCTGGATGGAATAAGGCCAGGTTAAAAAAACAAGACTCAAGACCCTGGGAAGAAGAAGGACAGAGTCAGAGCAAGCAAGACACAGAGAGGAAGCAGGGGTGTAAGATGAAAGGGAGGTAATACCACATGGTAGAGTGTAGATAAACGGAAATGGGTGAATTCAAGTTCTAAGAACCTAATGTGATTATCCAGGCAGCCAGATATCCCTGTCATTAGGTAACATTTTACCCTCTGGGATCTTTGAAAAAGTTAAAGACTAAATAATTAGACTTCAAGTTTTCCTTAGTTTTGATAAAAAGGTAAATTAGATATGGAACTTTAGACTCACAAAGATAAGATAGATAGTAGAATATTTTCTCTGATTTTTCAAAATACAAATGAACCAGAAATTATAAATGCAATTATTACTTGATAACTGTTTTGTAGCATATAATTTTACTATGTTAAAGTTAAAACCTTTCTTTTTTATTTAGTCAAAAATGGGTAAATGAGAGCCGGGCAATGGTGGCATACTCCTTTAATTCCAGCACTCAGGAGGCAGAGGCAGGTGGATATCTGTGAGTTCAATGCCAGCTTGGTCTACAAGAGATAGTTCCAGGATAGGCTCCAAAGCTACAAAGAAGCCCTGCCCCCAAAAAGAAACAAACAAAAGAAACATAAAGAAAAAGAAAGGAAAGAAGATGAGGAAATGCTGTGGAATAATTCTCTGTACACTGCATTAATTATACTTTGATTGGTTTAATAAAGAAGCTGACTGGCCAATAGCTGGAGGATAAGGTTAGGTGGGAAAATAAAACTAAGGACACTGGGGAAAAAGGAGGGCAGAGTCAGAGGAGGTAATGTTACATTGTAGAATGTGGATTAATAGAAGTGGGTTAATTTAAGCTGCAAGAGCTTGCTAGAAATAATAAGAGTGGTCAGCTGAGCATTTATAATTAATATTGAGCCTCCATGTTAGTTATTTGGGAACTGGTGGGTGGGAAAAAAAAGTCTACCCACAGAAAGGCGGGGTTTGGAGGAGGCTCTGACATGAGCAAGGACTCCTTTGTAACTGAGACAAAGGACATCTGGGTGTGTCAGCAATGATACCACAAGAGACAACACACAAAAAAGGAGCCATGCGTATGTGTATTCACAGTGCTGACAGAGCCTCTGGGTCTTGACCAAGACAGGATCCTAGCGGGAAAGTTAGCTGTGAGGGTAAAGCAGGGCACAGCTACCAACCCAACCCAACAGAAAATCAGATTGTAGTGGAGCGAAGGTTAAGCACTTGGCCTTGAATGGGAAGAAGCAGACAAAACCTTTGTGAACACAATTCTTATACTTGGCATCTGCCCCAGAGTTACTAGTAAGCTGAGCTACTTCCAACCAGGTGTGTGAATCTGCTCCAGGAAGCCAGGGGATGTCCCCTAAAAAAAAATACACGAGACGTATTGTAGCAAGTTGAGCCCCCAGAGGCTCATTAACTGTACAGCCCCTCAAGACTGTGACTGAGGAGACCCAAGTCTTGGGTTTCCCAGACGACACAGGGACCATACCAACAGCATGCTTCAGCTGTTCCTCTCCCCACCATGAATGACCCAATACCTGGTCTGAGAAACAGCACATCTATTTTGTGTTTGAGAATTTGCACAAGGCTACATCCATTTTGTCATTATATCCCTTGTGTTTGACCCTGCCTAACACGAGGGGAATGCAAAGAAGGAAGCAAGGCTAGGAGGGGAGGGAGGGAAAGAGAGGAGAGAGAAATAAGAAGGGAAGCAGAAGAGCTCACTGACACTGTCATCGGTACAAGCGATTAGCAAGGAATGTTGTGAGGATTTAAGCATTGCACAGAAAATGCAGATACAAGATAAACATTTACTCCAGGCCAAAGAGCATATCTTTGATTTTAAGCCATTGGTTAGCCAGTTTTCTGGGATTCTTTAAGGAGAAATGCCTTCAGATCTAGACACACCAGACCTCACACATCTGCTCTCTGCCAGAGCCAGGCTGTGCCCTGGCTCATCCCCTCCATAGCCCTAGGGCTGGGTTTGATGTCCCTGCTGTAAAGGTGAGGAAAGAAATGTCTGATAGTTTGGGCAATGCCCCAGTGTTACAGTTAAGCCCAATTCTGCCCTGTGGGCCCAGGACTCCCTTGGTTCCCATGACAAGCCAGGAATTGCCTTGCGAGGTGGGGATACTTTGTAAAAACTAACCAAAAGTAGCTGGTGAGATATCTGTTGTCTATCACGGTGACTGTAGATGCCAGGAATGGATTGAGCACTTGGAAAATTGCTAAATTCGTACCTGTGACATGTCTTCACCTTAAATGGATTTGTATGTAAGAATGTGTCATCCCTGGGCTGGCCAGATGACTTAGTGTGTAAAGGCACTTGCCATCAACCTGAACTCAACCCTCAGACTCTACATGATAGAAAGAGGGAAAAGATGCCTAAAAGTTGTCCTTTGGCCTCCACGCATGCACCATGGTATTTGTGCCCACATACACAGAATAAACACTTGTAAAGCAGCATTTCAATAGCTTGACCTAGTCATTCTTAACTGTACACACATCACAAAATATCTTGCTGAGCACTATAGATATGCACAATTTTTATTTGTGAAATAAAATACTATTAAAAGTATCCAGAAATAATTGAGACAAGACAAAGTCAGACCCCTCGTGGTACCTGATGCCAGCTTCAAAGTTGCATGCCCTTCCCTGCAGAGACAAACCTCTCTGAGCTTAGCCCCAAACTCCTAGAGCCTCACACATGCCCATTCACCCTGCATAGCACTTGGAGCACCAGGACCTGAACCATTAGACCTCTGCCCTTCCCCTGCCACACCACCTGCTTCCTTCCTGGTCCATCTTCCCCACAGCAACCAGGCTGCCCTGGATTCAGAACCTGCCTCCTCAGTATGAATAAAGTGGCCATTCCAATGCCATTCCCATCTTCTCCCAATGAATAAAGTCATTCATAGGCGTGGACACTGCTTCCAGATCAGGTATGATTTTATTTGCCCCATAAGTGAAGGATGTAGACAAAGTTTGCATGGGAATTTAGTATATTATCATTCCCGAAGTTTACCTCATTGGTCCATTTCAGATAAGGAAGAAGGCAAGTTCAAAACACCAGAATAATGACGGAGCACAATGTGGCCATTTTTTTCACAGATCTCCAGATGTTAACAGAGGCTAATGCTGGTATTCCTAGCTCTCCACCTGCGTATGGACACTACACAGTTAAAATTCTTGCCCCTGTACTGCTATGGGCCCAGATACTCATTGCTTCCATCCTGGGAGAAAATATTTTGGCTACATAAATTATAAATTTACTTCTGGATAATTTCTGTTTTATTCTATCTCCATTCTTGATGAACAAGCTTTTCCCCTTGAATAGGTCTTGTTGTAAAAGGAGTGGTGGGTTGCTTCCTGACGCCCGGCTCCCAGCTAGTTTACACCTGAAATAATTAAACGGAAACTGTATTCATTTAAACACTGCCTGGCCCATTAGTTCTAGCCCCTTATTGGATAGCTTTTACATATTGATTCAACCCATTTCTAGTAATGTGTATCACCACTTGACTGTGGCTTACTGGCATGAGTCTAACCAGTGTCTGTCTCGGAGAGGAAAGCATTGGTGTCTGCCTGACTCTGCTTTCTTTCTACCAGCATTCTGTTCAGTCTACTCTGCCTATCTAAGCTGCTGTCCTATCAAAAGGCCAAGACAGTCTCTTTATTTAGCCAATGAAATCAACACATAGAAAGAAGATCCTCCTACACCAAGGTCTGAAGATGGGTTGATCCCATTTTCTTAGCCAATATTTTATTTCTTCAGACACTGAGCCCATAATGTACAAGGAAAGAAAGAAAGAAAGAAAGAAAGAAAGAAAGAAAGAAAGAAAGAAAGAAAAGCACATGTCTTGAATGAATTTTCAAAGTCTGCGGATGAGTGGGCCCTGAACCTCCCCTGGGCAAAACAACAGAGCTGGCCCTGGTGTTGTGAGTTTGGATGACCTGGACTAGAGAACTGGCCTCACTCTTGCTGTCCTCCACACTTGAGCTAGCCAGAGCAGTTCTAAGAGCTCGCCTGGGCGGTGATAATAAGAGAAAGTTGTCTTGCTGACCAGCCCAGTTACCACCCAGGCCCAGAGCCAGGACTATGATGTAGTCCACCCCAACATCCACTTCATCTAGTAGTTTCATTGCCATTGAAAGTCAGCAGAACTATGATTGAACTTCTACATGGTTTCTGGAGACAGCACAAACCACAGACAACCACAGGGTCTCTGGTGTCAGCATGTGCCATGGACCTCAGTATAGTCTCTGGAGGAAGTACAGACCACGGACATAAAAATGGTTGCTGCATTAGTCAAGGACATCAACATGGCCTTAGATGTCAACACAGGCTGTGAACATCCACATAGCCTTCCATGGTCACATGGCCACAGACATCAGGTGCAGAACCATGGACTTGGCAGAAGAATGGGCTCTGACATCACCATGGTCTCAGGTGGCAGCAGAGGGCACTCACATCAACATAGCCCCTGGTGGCAGCATGGCTCATGGACACCAACACGGCTTCAGGCTGCAGCCCAGACCAAGAACCTTTATATGGCCTTCAGTAGTAAGTTGGTCCAGGGACATCAACACAGATCCCAGTTGTTGTAGGACCTCAGATATCCACATGAACCTTGGACTTCAACATGGCCTCCAGGCAAAGTGTGGTCCGCAGATGTCTTTTGAAGAGGTCCAATCCAGAAAATAAACAGTTCTACATCTTGGTTGTCTTACTGCTGCTCAGAACCAGGGTAATCATATCCTTAGAACTTTAGATGCATTGAAGCATTCTTAGGCCCTCAAAACTTGAGAATATTTTCTTAAACCCTCAAACTTGTATAGATTTTTATATTTTAGGGCATTTTATCATCTAATAATTTATCAGGGATACAAGTAGTTATTATTGAGGATAGTCATTGCAAAGCATGTTCCTTTAGTGGAGAGTGACCTTTGAAACATATTTATTTTTTTCTATAGAAAACCTAGTAGCTTTAGAAAAAGCAAGGCTTTGTTTCTACATGTAAAATGAGCTAACGAGCTGATGATAACCCTGTGGAAGAATCTGGTTTTGCCTGTTGCTGGTAAGATGACAAAGTTATAATCAGTCCAGCTGTAAGTTCCATCAGAGATCTGTAATCTGAATGGCCTGCGTATGAGTTAAAATGTCAGAGGTGAGTCCATTACCTAGACGGCCATCCAGGATCCTGCGGTCACCATAACATTTGGACAGAGATACAGGATAACATCAATCTTCAGCTGTCAGGTGACAAGACGAGAGTGTTTCCTGTGGAGGAGAAACATGGGGAGGACTGAACTTATTTTGTCTAGGAAAAGTGGGGCAATCAATTATCCAGTGTTCTCTTTGTCCACAGTTTGGGCCAGGTCCTGGCCACAGGTGTTGCATTGGTACATTTTGCCCAGTGGTCAGTGTTAGCAACAATCCATGTAGAGTTGCTGTGTTCTGTTAGCTTCTTTGGAGACTTCAGGGTCATTGTTAGGAGCTAGGAGCCTCTGTCTGTCATAGTAAGCTTTCTTAATTAAACAATTTAAATGTCATATTTATCAGATCTTTGAAAGATGTGAGAACCATTATCTATTAAATATATCTGAGCTAAACAAATCTAGGCTTAATCATGAAAATATATCTAAGTTTAGCAACAAAACCAAGCCATCATTTTACCTTGTAGTTATATTAGTCATACGGACCTCTCAGATCCTGTTTTTATCTAATAAGCATTTCTTACCCATAAACATAAGTATATTCTTAGACATTACAGGAGCAGCTAGACTGTAGTTTTCATTTATAGACCATAGACATGATGTTGACGTTTTTTTCTTAGTATTGATTTTATTGAGTTCTACATTTTTCTCTACTCCTCTCCCTTCCTCTCCCCTCCCCTTCAACCCATGGTCCTCATGCTCCCAATTTACTCAAGAGATCTTGTTTTTTTTTTTCTACTTCCCATGTAGATTAGATCCATTTATGTCTCTCTTAGGGTCCTCATTGTTGTCTAGGTTCTCTAAGATTATGATTTCTGGGCTAGTTTTCTTTGCTTTATATTGAAGCAGGTTTGGAGTCCTCCATAAAATTCTGAACAGCTAAGAACTTCAATTCCATCATTTCATAGGAGGCCAATCACGTAGAATCCTGCAATCCAGTGGGCTCTAATATAATGATTAATTATTAACCTGTATTTTTAATTATATATTATATTTTTAATTAGTTTAGCATGGAACCTCAGTCCTTCTCCCTCCTTTAAAGAGCATGACTCTGTTTCTAATATAAACATTTTGCAGTGAAGAATCAACAGCTTTTAAAAAAGAAAACCTACAAAAACTAATCTAATATGGTCTAATTTTCAATATATTTTATGGCTTGTTCAAATTCAGTATTTGCAGGTATGAAAAACCAAAGCAAATACAGTTTGCATCCCCTGTGGCCTTCCATAACTTCTTACATCTCCTCGGGTCAGTTTCCTTTCTCTGCTCCTCTGGTTAAGTCAGACATTTTTATTTTAGACATAAATAAATTCTCTTTATTTCATTATTGCAATCTCCTGCCTTCTGTCTTGCTCTCTAGACAGCAGGAAAACCTTCACCAAGTCCTTTTGTGGCTTTTTCCAGTAGTCTAGGATATTGTACAGGTACAATACCTTAAACAAGAGAAGAATTAATCTTAAATTTGTATCAGTATATAATCATCTGTACTACTGTGAAGTATTTGAGCAGCTTCATCTTACCATGACCAATAATAATTTGTAAACACCCCCAAATGATGACAAAAAGTTATAACTCATCAAATCTGAATGACCAAAGCCATCTATCTTGAGAACATTTGAGATCATGGCCAAGTCCTGAGAAAATTAGTTGAAACATTTGTTCTTCTGTCTCAGAACTGTTTTCATACAGAGGGATTAGCAGTTGCTTAGGCAGTGTCAGGACAGGAAAGGGTTAAGGTAAGCGTGTCACTATGGCAAGAACCTTGGTGGAGGGAGGTGTTATCACAAGGCTCTAAATTGTATCAACAGTTAAGAATTTGACTTCGGAAGGAGGGAGAAAGGTGGCTGCAAGGGCAGTGCAATAGTCAGTGGGCACAGAGTGGCTGGCTGTCAGTATTTCTGCAAAAGATTGTTAGCTTTTCTGATCAATTAACCCCAGATTCGCCACTTTGCATTTGGGGTCCATGAAATGTGACAGAACTAGGTCCAGGAGGTGGGTCTCACTGCCTTTTCCATAATAATATTTTTTAAGAACACAGAAGAGGGCGAACAGAACATAAACATCCACATGTAAAACGAACCTATCCATTTTCAAAAAAGGAACTGGAAAGATGTAGGAAGAGGCCTATCTTGTGTTTGGACTCTGCTTAACAGGCATGACCTGTCAATAGGTATCAAAACCACATTCAGACAAGAGTCTCTTAACTCAGACAGACAGGAACTCCTGGGTTCCACCAGAAGGGATCACTGAGAGTCCTTAGAACTCCCTGACCAGGAGGGAGTTAATGGTCTGTCCGCCATGCTTCCATTGGTCTCCAGCTTTGGTCTGGTCACCAGACCAGAACCAGTTTTTTTCTTTGTCCAGTCACCAAACTAGAACAAAAACTAAACAAAGACACACCCAGACGCACTGATCAGAGAAGAACAGAATTTGCTCTCTTTCAAATGCTCTACTAATGAGTTGGGAGTTCCCAGAATTCCCGGACAATATACCAAATGTAAGGTCTGAGGAAATGCTAAAGGAAGATCCCAGACTCATATAGTATGTAAGAATAAAGAGCATTTAATATTCGAGCATGCTGTGGGGTTGATACCTGTACAAAATGGCGGTGACCATTAGGGAGTGTGCAGGCTCCTTTTAAGCACAGCTAAGGACAGGAACAGTTGCAGGGACAGTTAGGTCATCTCATATATAATTGACTAAGCAAGCAGTAGTGACATCTGTATATTTCTAATTGGCTGAGTTTTAGTCTTTATCATCTATGGATATATTTTTACAAGCTTGGGAAAGTCCAGTCATGACTCAGAAAGGGGCTACTGTATATGTCCTTGAGAAACTGTGAGGCTGACTCAGGCCTTGTATTTCTCTCTCCCTCAACCCTGAATATAATAAGGGCATAGATAAACGGCACTTTATTGGAAGAGACACCTGTTTTGCCCTTTTCAGAGAAAGGAAACCTAAATTCAGAGTGAGGTTAATATGGATGACCCATTTGGGTGAGCACTCATAGTCTCTGAGTCTCATAATCTTTACCAGTTAAGACTCTGCATTAACTACTATGAACTGCAATAAGAAGTTTCTCTGACCAAGGCTGTAAGCAACACAAATTTATGGATATAAACATAAATATAAAAAAGGGGTAGTATGAGACTATGACCATTTATTGAAACACCAACAGTAAGTCCTCCCCCAATAAAGACTTTGGCCTTCTCAGACATAGACTTTTGACAAATGTTACAATTTTAGAATGACTCCTTCCAGTGATCCTGATCTGAAATCCAATCGGAAAGCAGCTGGTTAGCCCTATAATTGCAAAGTTGCTATCGTACCAAAGGGCACAACTTACCTGGAAGGTCTGTGTTGTACCATGCATGATTCATCACAAGGTAAGATCACTAAATTTTCTTAGTTAGGGTTTCCATTGCTTTGAAGAGACACCATGAACACAGCAACTCTTACAAAGGAAAAGCATTTAATTGAGGTGCCTTGCATTTTCAGAGGTTTAGTCAATTATCATTATGGCAACAGGAAGTGGTCTGTATCATTGAGTGTAACTTGAACATAGGAGACCTCAAATCCCACCCTGATAGTGACACACTTCCTCCAACACGATCATATCTACTTCAACAAGCTACAACTCCTAACAGGGCCACTCCCTTTGGAGGCTGTTTTCTCTCAAAACACCACATTCTACTCCCTGGTTCCCAAAGGCTTGTAGCCATATCATAATGTAAAAATACATTCTGCCCAAATTCAAAAGTCTCCATAGTCTGTAACAGCCTCAAATTGATTTAAAAGTCTAAAGTTCAAAGTCTCTTCTGAGATTCATGCAATCTCTTAACTGTAATAATCATGAAATTAAAATTAAAAAAAAAGCAGATCAACCTACTTCCAACATATAACAGCACAGGATTTACCTTATCATTCCAAAACATAGGGCAGGGAACATAGTGAGGAAATATTGAACCAAAGCAAGACTGAAAACCAACAGGGTAATTTCCAATCTCTGAATCTCACTGTCTGATGTCAAAATGCTCTTCCAATCTCCAACTCCTTTTAGCTTTATAGACTACAATACACTTCTTTCTCTTGTGCTGGTTCCATTCCCTGTTAGCAGCTTTTCTTGACAGGTTACCATGATGCTGGCATCTCCAAAATCTTGGAGTCTCCAAGGCAATCCAGTCTTCAACTTCACGGCCTCTCTCAATGACCTCCCTAGGCCTCCATTCAGGGACATCTCTGACACATGTCTGGCTCAGCATCTTTCCTTAGTCACTGAGGCAAATTTCATAAATCCTTTCTTATATCTTTGACTCTAAAACCAGAACCATATGAGTGAATCTGCCAAGTTCTGCTGTTTACTGGGACTGAAATATGGCACCCTCAACCAATTATATCTTTACCAGCTTTCTGTTTTTGATGGCTTCTTTCACTGCCTAAGCTTGGCTGTTCTAGAATTTTTCTATAGACAAGGTTGTCCTCAAACTCAGAGATGCACCTCCCTCTGTCTTTGGATTGCCAGGATTAAAGGCTTGTATTATCACACCTGACTCTAATCTTTTATTTAATTCTTTATCACAAGTTAGAAACTTAGTCTGATGGTGTCTTACCTTGAGAGCACCACTCCCTTTATTCCATTTCTTAAATATTTATCTCTTTGAACACAAGTCTTAGTTGTATTCCACTTCCTGATGCTATTTTTAACCTCAAATTGTACATTTTTTTATTTTTCTTTGCTCAGATTTCTCCTTTTCATTATAAATTTGTAGTCAGAGGCTACTCAGTTGTTCTCAATCACCCAGACCCAAATAACCACACAGAAACTGTATTAATTAAAACATTGTTTGACCAGTCATCTATGTGTATTGCTAGCTAGCTTTTATATCTTAAATTAACCCATTTCTATTATTTTATATTTTACCACAAGGCTTGTAGTTTACCAGTAAAGCTTCCCAGGTGTCTGTCTCCTTCGGCAACTACATGGCTTCTCTTTGACTCTGCCTATTCTCTCCTCCTATATCTGCTTGGAATTCTCACCTTGCCCTATTCTGCACTGCAATAGGCCCAAAGCAGATTCTTTATCAACCAATGGTATTCACAGCATACAGAGGGGAGTCCCACATCATAAATCTTTATAAGCATAAACACTGGTAACCACATAACAGAATCTATATTAGACTGTTTTGAAATTTCCTCTGCCAATGTAATTAATCCAAACCTCTTCATTTTAGCCTCAGGCAGACTCTTTGGACAAGGGCAAAAAGCAGTCACTTTCTTCGCCAAAACACCACAAGAATGATTTGTAGGCAGCATACTAAAATTCATCTCTGAAACCTCTTGAGCCAGGCCCCCACAGTTCAGCATATCACATCATCTCCACTGTCTTCCATGCTCCTACTAGTCTGATGCATTAAGCAGCATGTAATGTGTTCAACTGCTTTTCTAATCCACAGTCCCAAGGTCCATATTCCTTCAAACAAAAGCATTTTCAAACCTATCAGGACAATACCCCATTCTCTGGTATCAACTTCTGTCTTAGCTAGGGTTTCTATTGCTGAGAAGAGACACCATGACCCCAGCAACTCTGGTAAAGAAAAAACACTTAATTGGAGTAGCTTACAGTTTCAGAGGTTTAGTCCTATATCATCATAAAGGGACATGACAGCATTCAAGTAGACATGGTGCTGGAGAAGAAGCTACTTCTTGATCCCACAGCATTGGGGAGTGGCTGGCCTCACAGGGTGTAGCTTGAGCATAGGAAACTCCAAAGCCCAGTCACTCAGTGGCACACTTCCTCCAGCAAGGCCACACCTATACCCATAAGACCACACCTCCTAAGAGTGTCATTCCCTTTGGGTGCCAATGTCTTTCAAGCCACCACAGCTGCTGATTCCCCACCCCCACAGCCTGCATTGTACCTTTTGTCAGGTGCGGAGTTTCCCCATCAGCTTGAGATTGTTTGCTTAATGTCCTGCAACCAAAACGGGTAGTATCTTCAGCAGTAGGATCTTAAAGTAAAGTTATGATGGGAAATGGTAACAGATTGAGTTATGTCAGGTGTCTCAGGGCCTCTTCAACCAACAAAGAGGTCTCCCATGTCTGGCACTGAAATTTTCATCAAGTGAACCATGTCTTCTAGGAGCAGCGTTGTCCAACCATCCAGGGTACCTCTGATCAAACTTTATTTCATATTATATCTGAAGAAGTTTTTAAACTGAGTGCATAAATATAGATGAATGTGTAAAACCTCAAAAGTATTATTTATTGACAGATGATAGTTTGGCAATTCTATTTGGACTATAAAAATAATGTTTGTGTATATATGTGTATATATGATAAAGTAATCCATAAAATTAATATTTTCATTGCTTCACATATTTTCTGTGGCGAAGGCATTTAAAATCTATCAATTTAGTATTTTTCAAATATACAATATGTTTTTAAGACATATTTGCAGTGCTGTTTGATTAATTCCTGAAATCATTCTTTTGCTGAACTGAAATTTGTATTCTTTAACAGGCATCTTATCTCTCCATTTGGCCCCTGGTAAGAACTTCCCAGTCTCTGTTGCTCTGAGTCAATCTCATCCAAATCCCACACATGGGCTCAAACAGTGTCCTGTTCCTGGGTGACCTCATTGAGCATAATCACTTGCAAATTCATCCATGATGTCAAATGACAGAATTTCCTTCTTTGTCAAAGCTAAATAGTACTCCAGTCATTCACAATCTCATGTCCTCCATCCATTCCTCTGCTTACGGAACTTAGGCTGATTCATCAATTGGCATTGCCATAAATGTATACACAAATCGGTAAATCTTTCTGATGTTCTCCCAAATGTGTGACTGCTGGAACATGTGGGACCTCAATTTTAAACGCCCCCCCCAAAGTATTTCAAATATATAGTTCAAAACTATGTCTACACACACACACACACACACACACACACACACACACACACACACACGTTGGGGTGTGTTATTTTTGCTTATGCTGCATTTGATTAATTGTAAAGATGTGTTTCTTTGCCTGTCTAAAATACCTGATGATGCTAATAAAGAGCTGAATGGCCCTTAGTGAGGCAGGAGCAAGGAAAGACAGGGTTGACAGGTTGAGTGTTTAAAGAGAAGGAGAAATGAGGAGAATGAGGAGCAAGAGAACATGGGAAGGAAGACATCAGGCCAGTCACCCAGTTACACATAGCAAGCCATGCAGAAAGAAGAAAGGTATACAAAAGTAGAGAAAGATAAAAGCCCAAAGTCAAAATGTTGTTGGGATAATTTAAGTTAAGTAAAGCTGACAAGAAACAAGACAAGCTAAGACCACCAGTTTATAACTAAGAATAAACCTCCATGTGTGATTTATTTGGGAGCTGGGTGGTGGGCCCCCTCCCCCAAATCAAAAGGATAAAATGTCACACTACACACACACACACACACTCTCTCTCTCACACACACCCTTCCTTAGCACAGTACAATCTCTGTCATTTTTACGATAACCATCAAAAACTACAGCTACTGACAACTCTAAGCTCAGGGTATCACTGCTGCCACACTCTCTGGTGCAGAAATATGTTCCAGATGGGCACTGGGTTTTTATGGTAATGGCTTTCTTTAATGCTCTTAAATTTGAGATCAAAGTTATTTTCTGTATTTAATGCACTCTCAGTCATAAGCAACCTAAGAAAGGGGGCCAGCCAGTGAAAAATAAGCCACACCTGCCTCAAGAGCTCTTGCATATGTAACAAGTCTCTACTTCATCCTCTGATTGATTCTAAATGTGTCTGCCTACCAGATTGCTCTTGACCATTCTGCTCCTGATACCAACTGGTTTGTAAGAGCCTCTAAGTCTCCATGAGAGTTGGCTTATATTTCCATTTTATACCTCTTGTGGCTCTAGTGCAGTCTTAGTTGTAGCTAGAAGACTAAAGATTTATTTATCCCCAAAGACTTCGGTATGCAGTCTAGCATCAATAGTGCTCTGGAGAGGCCCACATTCCATATCAATATCCTGCATCAGGAGAGAATCGCAGACCAGGATGCCTTCCTCAGAGGAACACAGTTGTACCCAGTGGCGACTTCACAAGCTGGAAGTTCCCTCCGCTCTCAATCAGGAACTTAGCAAATACTCAGGATGGTAAATTAATATCTGAGTTTATAGCTACAAAAATGTACCCAAAGTACTTTGTGGTGATGTTTTTCAATTGTTTAATCATGATTTTTATTACTTATAGCAAGGTGCAATAGAGACCTAACACAAAAGAAGTAATATAGCAACATGTCAGTTCCCTTAATCCTAGTAAGGACAATATGGCTGTGCAAACTGGCCCATTGTGACTTATGGGTGAAGACAGGGTCAGTTCAGGAGAGACTTTGAAATACTGATCCTGCTTCATTTTACTTTTTCTGATAGAAATAGGAGATGTCAACCCATTTTAACGTATGCATTCTTCAAGATCTTCCTTTTAAAATGTTAAAATTTGTTTCCAAACAATTTTTATATGAGTTGCTGTCTTGCCTCCATAACTTTATATTACAACTCTACAAATGTAATACAGACATCATCAGAAAACCAGTCATATCCTGCCTTCCTTGGACAGCCATGAACAAGGCCAGCTGTGCCTTGTCAATCAGAGTCAGAGACCAGCTGTGGCGGGGGAGCCTGGGGCTCTCTCTGCTTTGCTCCACCTGTGACAAGTTCTCTGTTAAAGCACACAAGCCTCTGCTTGGAAATTTCAGGAAGCTAATTTGGCCCCCAGACTTCCTGATGAAGGATTAGAGTGAACTTGAGCTACTCAGTGGCTCAACTGAACCTTTGTCTCCACAGCTGTGAGCCCCAGGCAGTTGTCAGTCCCAGTGTCATGTTAACCCTCAGGAGCCCACGGAGCAACTGCAGCTGTCACAGACATTCCCATAATTGTCGGGTTAGATGCTTAGAAAAGATGCTTTCCTTTCCTTTGGTGGAGCATTACAGATATACAACATTATCAGATATCAGCCGTGTTTCTGGACTTTGAACCAAGGAGAAAAAATAAGCAAACTTTTAGAAAATTGAATAGATCTTCATGAATTTAGTTATCTTGACGGAAGATCAAAGCTCTCTATCTCTCTCTCTATATATATTCATAAACATATGGAAACTTGGAATATATGTTTCCAAATGACATATTTAAGTTACTTTTTTCTTTTCTGTCATTTTTTGGAGAAAAGCCTAGAATATTGTCTGAAGATTTCAGGGAAATTACAGTTATATTGTTTGTTTGTTTGTGTTTATGTTTACAGTATGTGATTTGTCTGTTTGCTTCCCTGTACTTTCTCATCAATTCCAAATAGGAAGTTTTCTCTTCTCATTAAGGTCCACCAATGGGTGGACTGAGCTAACACACACATACATACACACCTGGACGCACAAACACATATGCAAGTTTGAATATGCATATACTCAGAAACACACACAAGTATACACACATATGTGTAGACACATGCACAGTCATATATGACACAATTGCAAGTTCATACACACAGACATAAATTGGCCTTATAAGGTGTGCCCAAGGACCTAGGGAAGATGCTGACTCATCCTTCATGGAGATCAGCACCAAATATAGGGAGCTCTCACTTCAGGGAGGGCTCCCCCAACTTTTAAGGCAGACACATACCACCCACACAAATTCCACAGGGAAGACTAGAGGCAGTTGGAAAACCACATATTAGGAAGATATTTTCCCAGGTATAAATAAAAGCATTAGCAGGCACAGTCACCAAGAAATTAAAAGTAGGATTGAGACTATACAGACTCAAAGGAGACTCTAAGAGCCTGGAAGACCAAGATGAATAAACAGGTCAAATATCCCTTACAAAGAAGTGAAGGATGTAGAAATGAATAATGGTGACTTTGTTTTCTTTTCATTTAATAAATGTTGTAAATATTTTAGATTTGTTTTATGTTTGTGCACACCCTGTGCATGTCTTGTGTCTGTGGAAGTCAGAAGAGGGTGTTAGATCCCCTGGAACTGAAGTGATAGATGAACGCCAGACACTGTTGGTGCTGAGAGCTAAGCCTGGGTCCTCTGCAAGAGTAGTTAGTGTTGTTAACCACTGAACCATCTCTCCAGCCCCTTGTAATGGGTTAGTATCAACAAGAGGCATCCCTCCCTCTAGAGTATTACCATCTAATGGTGTTCAGATCCTAAGCATCTAGCTCTTTGCTCTCCTCACTCCTATCTTCCCAGCCTCTCACATTCATTAATGAACAATCCTCATAAAATTGTTTCTTAGCATCCTTACAGGAGAGAAAGAATATTTGGTACATGTTTTCCTACATAAAAGTAAAAAGGCACAAGTATTAATTACATTGATTTGACCAGCCCATATCATGTACTGGTAATAAAAGAATTCACCACATTCCAAAAATATGTATATTTACCATGTGTCAATAAAAAACTAATGCAGCTGAAGAGATGTCAATGTTCACTACCTAGATTTGATATGCTGTACATAAGTATCAATTTATTATGCTGTACTTATAAATGTGTATAATTAATAAGAAATTTCAGATTCTGGCAAGGCAAAAATATGCCTCATACATAATTAAAGATAATTAAACCTTTCCAAATGCCAAACCTTTGCTCTTTATGCCTTTACAAAGAACTCACCTAATGACTGTGACTTTGGATTATCCATTATAACAAATTCTTAGATTTAAAAAAGTTAATGTAAAATAGACTGAAACGCAGATTAAAAATAAGACACAAAAAAAAGCAAAAAGAGGGAATTACCCAATATGCAATTAGTCCATTTTAAAAAACAGCATAGGTTCAAGAGGGAAATTTTAAGATATGATTCAAATTTTATGGAAAGGGTGAGAGATAAGTGTAAAATTAAAAAGACATTCAAGATCCAAGGGAAAGTTTACACGGGACAAAAATACCTACAAATATATCATCAAACACCGATCTTCAAGGGTAAATACTCTTCCCCTGCTACTTGAAGTAGCAAAAGTAAAATGTATAATGTCATCATTATGATTTCTATGTTATGCTATCCTTAGGGTCTATGTGGCCTAGTTAAGATAAAAAAAATTAGAATGATTCTAGAATGATATGCAAGAAGCTTATAATTGTAATTGTCCCGTTCCAAATGGAGAAGGGGTGGCAGTTTGTCCACAGTTATCCTAGGAGGCAGATAAGTTCCTCTCTTCTTAATTGTATAGGATGCCTATGTGTGGGCAAGAACCACCAGCGTGGTTTGGCGTCGATAATGGAGAACGAAGGAATGATGTATACGCATACAGAAAAGCTGAGGTTGGGTTGGCCATGTGTGCAGGTGGAGATGCCACAACCACTTGGAAACCCAGCTGTTTGTTATGCACAGAACGAATGGAGAGGAAGCAGGTTAATTAAAACTCAGTTGGCAGTCTGTCGGGGAGCGGCATCCAGTTACAGACATCGAGGACGAGGAAGCCATGCACTATAGTTTCTCTATAGATGCCGAGGCTGATTATAGTTTCTGCATACATTGTCAACATTCACACTTGGGTCAGGGGAATACTTTGACATTCCTCTGAGCCTTTATCGGAGGAAGGCTTTGTCATTTCCAGGGGTCTGAGGCCTTGGAGTGCTTGGCCAAGCCATGTTCGTATCGTTAACACACATTCACTCAGGGTTTCTTCTGTTACCAAAAGTAAGCAATGACCCAGAAATATGTTTGGACAGAATAAAGCACTATTGGTTTACAAAAATTAGGATTTAAATAGAACGTTCCAAAGAAGGTTGAGGGGATAAACATCAGCACCCAGGAAGGGACATTCCTCTGTGTCTCTGCTACAGAATTGGCCCAGGATCTAGACCTCACCCTAACCATCACTAAATTTGGGATAGTGTCTTACAGCATAAGAAGGTGCCAGGTTGTACTGCCTGATGGGCAATCCATACCGTGTTACAGTGCTTCCCTGCTTGATGGGAATCCTTTGCTCAGAATCCTTCTTGACTGAGTGACTTGCCCGCAGGGCCTCACTTTTCTTTCCCTTACTCACAGGTGATCTCACCAGCAAGGTGGAGGAGGCATTGTGCGTCCTCTCTACTCTGTTTGGAAATCCCCTAACAAGCATCACTAAGCCAAGCCCTGCTTACTTGGTGAAATCACACTAATCTCCTGCCTCGGGCACCCATTAATCTCTTGCAGCAGTTCCAATACCTGGTTCATGCGCATGGTTACAAAAGGAGGTTTCTGTGTACATTTCAGTCACCCTGGTGTAGAGACAGTCGGCAGGTGGCATTGCCAGGTCGCCAGTCTGGAATGCTACCAGTCCACACCTTCTGTCCACAAACTCAACATCAACCTGCAGCATGGTTGAAGGGGAGCAACACTTCACGATTCTCCCCCACGTACCTGGGCCACGATTCAGCCCACAGAGCAGTCTGCCCATGTCCATCCCAGATTGCCTCTGAGCTACTTTAGCTGAACCTCACTGTTCGGAACAAGCCAATCTATAAGGTAAACCTGAAAGAGGCCCTTGAGTTGGGGGTTTCATGGGGTTCCCAGAGAAGGGAGCCAGAAGAGAACCTGAAGTGAGGTTTTAATTTGTAGACTGAAAGCATTCCCCCAGCTATGAAAGAACAGTCAAATATTCAGGATACATGCCACTGTTACAAGAGAAGAACCGTCACAAACCAATTTATTTACTAGAAAGAGATAAGGAAAAGTGTGAGCTGGTACGTGGGAAAGACTACTGAGGTCAATTCTCTACTGTAGCATGTATCTGTTGGGTTACTGTAGCATTGTCTTAATTACTTTCCCCATTGCTGTGACAGAAATACACGGCCAAAAGCAACTTAAGAAGAAAAGGAGTACATTTGGGCTCACAGTTCCAAGACACAGTCCATATTATGGTGGGGAAGTAAAGGCAACTGGAGCTTGAAGTGACTAGTTTCACTGTATCAGCAGTCAGAAAGCAAAGAGTTACGATCATGTGCTTTCTCCCATGTCCATGGAATGACGCTACCCATGAAATCTAGATGATCACCCATAGATATGCCCAGGGACTTGTCTCCCAGGTCTTATCAATTCAAAAAATTGGCCCTTCCATTCACTCGCTTAGACAAACAATACTGGACAAGACAGAGTTAACTGCCAGTAGATCAGTGTTTAGAAGACTGCTGGGCTGGATAGCTTTTATGTCAACTTGACACAAGCCAGGATCATCTGGGAAGAAGGAATCTTAATTGAGAAAACGTGTCCATAGGATTGGCCTGTAGTCTGTGGGCCATTTTTTTTTTTTTTTGATGTGGGAGGCCCAGCTCACTGCGGGTGGTGCCATCCCTAGTGAGGTAGTCCTGGGAGGCATAAGAAAGTGTGCTGAGCAAGCTCTGAAGAGCCAAGCCAGATGGGCAGCAGTTTTCCATGGTTTCCGCATCAGTTCCTGCCTCTAGGTGCCTGCCCTGCTTGAGTTCCTCCCCTGACACCCTGAGTGATGAACTGTGACCTAGCAGTGGAAGATGAAAGAACCCTCTTCCTCCACAAGCTGCTTTTGGCCTTGGTGTTTCATCCACAGCAGTAGAACGCCTTTGTCACTCTATTGCTGTCAATAAAGCACCTCTGAACCGAGACTGTCAGCAACAAAAGTTATAATACGCGAATTATCACCAGGCAGGGAAGCACAGTGTCATTCCACACCTTCCCACAGTAAGAGGATTCAAAGCCTTTACTACTCTAAACATTGTCAAAGTCTTATGGGAAAATAAAATAAGACAATACCTTTGTGCTAAGAGAGTTAAACACACAATTACCAGGTGCAGCAAGTCTGCTCTTGACTGTTCAGCCAAGCAGAATGACAAAGGAATCCTCAGGAAGTTTTGTCTGTGTGTCCTGAGATAAAATGCAAGGTAGGAAAAGAGGACACACATGTGCGCCCATGCGTTGCATATAATATTATACATACATAAGATTATATGATATAGTATATACTATATATAATATTATATATGTCTGTGCATGCATATATATATACTCATTGACAAAGTCTCCAAATCTTGTCTTCACACCATAGCTAGACCCATTCACAAGCTTGCTTTTCCTTGTAAACTCTCATCCGACTTTTATGGTCTCATGTATACAAGTTAAATATGCATTGCTTAAAACCATTGTAGTGTACAAGTAAAAATCTGTCTGGTAGCACTAAAAGGAAAACACTGTGGATGTAATGACAGAGTGTCCACCTGTACACATGGTCTGAGAGGACACAATGTTAAGCTCATGTTGGACATGAGCCGTCATCTTCCCTTTAAGAAGGAAGAGGAAGTTGTGTCTCTGTCATGTGATTAAATCCTCCATGGGAATGAAGGGGAAGTCTTCAGAAAATGAATTGATGTGTGCAGAGAGATGAACTATAATCATCTCTGGACTCTGCAGGTAGCTTCAATATCCCAGACATAGATGTTGTCACCCACCCTCAATACAGAATCCAGGATTTATTTGCTCAAAATCCTTGACCACATGAAAGCCTGAAAAGTAGTCATGGCAAAATTTAAGCAATAAAGACTCCATAAAGCAGCATTCCTTTCTCGGGAAATTTGAAACATCAAACCTGATGTGTAGTGGCAGAAGAAAAGTTGATTTTTGGCAAGCTTGGATCAATGGGATGATCAGTAGCCAAAGGCACAAGGAGAATTTGGAGACATGTGCTGTGCCATAATTTAGTGGGAGCTCCACCACCCTCACCCATGTCAAAATTTATCAGACTGAACATCTGAGCAGAGTGTTCACTTGCAGTAACACTTCAGTCCTTGAGCCTTCTACCCAGAGGCTGACTTCCGGCCATACTGCCCTTAACAGTCATACACATGCATAATTCCTGCTTAAGTATGTTGTGATAGGGATTGCTAGTTCATTTCTCTACTGCCCAGCAGCTCAGACCTGAAATTATCACACAGAAACCATATAGTTTGAATAACTGCTTGGCCCATTAGCTCTAGCTTCCTGTTTGCTAACTCTTATATCTTAATTTAAATCATCTCCATTAACCTGTGCATCACCACGAGGTCATGGCCTACCAGCAAAGTTTCAGTGCATCTGTATTTGGAGACTCCATGGATTTTCCTTGACTCTACCTTCTCTCTCCCAGCATTCAGTTTAGTTTTCCTCACCTAGGTAAGTCCTGCCTTGCTAAAGGTCCAAAGCAGTTTCTTTATTAATCAATGGTATTCACAGTGGTAGGGTTCCTGCTTTCCATTTTTGTCTCATTTTATTCTTACAGTGCTGAGGATAGTACACAGGGCCTCAGGTGTGTTAGACAAGAACCTCACCACAAAGATACACCTCCAGCACATTTTCATTTCTTACACTTACAGATTTCATGCTTCCCACAGAGCAAGCATGTCATCCACAGTCAGGGTAACAGCATATCAGGTGGGAGGCTTGCTACTGCTGTACAAGGGGTTCCACAAGCTCACTCATGAGAACAACAGTACTGGACCATATCTGGCTCTGGGCACTCAGCACGATGTTTCCATTTTCAAAGAGTTTCTGGATCTTCCTTTCCACCTGCTAGTAGAATAATCAAAGTGACAACTTCTCCTATTCCTGTAGATGAAATTTGGCTCTTTCCATATGATCAGGCCTGTGGTGACAGGCATGTGCCACCCACCCTACACTTTACACAGGTTCTGAGAGATTGCTCTCGTGTCCTCAGGCTTCATTGGCAAGGGGCTGAGTCAGCTTCCTAAACCCAAGAGCCATAATTTATTTTTTCTTACCCTTGGAACAGCTTAATTTCTCTGCCTTGAAGACTTTTTTATCCAAAGAGCCTGGGAAAAGTTGTGAATTCTTGTTAGTTGTTAGTAAATCTTAGGGATAATGGACTAAAGCCTTGTTGTTTCTCATTCCTGTGCAAATAACAAAGACTCTAGACGGAACCCACATAGATAATTTTCAGTAATTGTTCTGGTCCACCTTGTCCATGTCAATCCCTTCTACTTATGCCCATACCCATCACCACATGTTTTCTTGTTAATGTGAGTCTCAAATTTGTACCCATTCATCCCCCACACATGCATGGAGCACCTGCTCCTACCATGGTCCTATGGCAAAAGGTTCTGTGCAAACTGACCAAGGACTGGAGGACAGTCACAAAAATATTCACATGAGTCAGACTGAAGACAATTGACAGATTAATAAAAATATAACAATTCTGAAATCCATATACATATGCAGTGCAAACACAACTAGGTATGTGTTTGGCAGGCGGTAGGAAACAGGGTTTCCATGGTTAGAGGAGAATTTACAGACAAGCTCATATAGCGTACAGGAAGCTAGAATGACACTCACTGTAACAGACTAGAGTTAGAGGCATCAATATAAACTCATGTATGACTCCATATAATTTAGGATGAAAGACACACTAATATTTCCTTGTTCTCAAATTCTCCATCCTGTTGGTTCAGTATCAACCCCTTATTTGTTATATAACCTGGGACATGAGAGTCTGTATTCTTCTGATAATGGCCCAGTCATACGGCAGGCTGCCTGCAAGTTTAAAACCCTGGAACGAGCTGGAAGTGCCTATAAGAAGGCATCAACTTCCAACTATGGAAGATAGGACACTAGTGACTCCACTTCTCTGTAATTCTCTGGTCATATCATAAATGGTACTGGACAACTTCTATCATCCTGCCCTTGATATCAGTTTACAGATTGAAGCCTGGTGTGGGAAGTCCTTCTGTCTTTGTGTTGCTTTTATTGGTTAATGAATAAATCTGTTTCAGTCAGTGAATTAGCAAAATAGGGCAAGGCAGGAGTTCCAACCAGATAGAGGAAGAAAGAGTAGCCAAAGCCAGAGAAAAGCCATGTAGCCCCGCAGGAGACAGACACCAGGTGAAAACTTGCCTATAAGTCATAGTCATGTGGCAATACACAGATTAATAGAAATTGATTAATTTAAAATATAAGAGTAAGCCAGAAATATGTTTAAGCTATTGGTCAAACAGCATCAAAAATAATATAATTTCTGTGTGATTATTTCGGGTCTGAGCAGCTGGGAATGAACGACAGGACTTTTAGAAGGGTTCATTTTCTGAGCATCCTTGTCTCAGTCTAGGCCTTACTCCCTATGCAAGCCCTTTCCCTACATGGTGCTCCTAAGTGTTGAGCCTTCTTGGAGCTGGAATTATTGAATACATATTTCTTCATTCACAACAAGCATCACATCACTTAATCTTAGGATGCTTGTTTTGATAATGAAAATAGGAAGTAAGAAATTGGTGAAATCTATTTGTTTTGTAGTCAGATGTATTTATATTGTATTCATGTCTATCCTGGATGTCTCATTGTTTGAGCTTCAGGTCTCTGGTTGTCTTTTTCTTTGGATTTAAAGAATTCCATTTGACTTTTCTTGCCTTATCTTATTCCCTTCCCTCTTAGAATGGCCTGAGTTTGTCTTTATTCCTGGTGGGTTCTCTGGTCAGTCTTAGAGCTCATAAGTTTGACTCTTCCTTGAATAATTAAAAATACATAATATATAGGGTGCCATCTGTAGTGATGAAGACACCTGAAATAACAACACACAAATTGTATTCATTTAAACATTGCCTGGCCCATTAGCTCTAGTCTCTTACTGGCTAACTCTCACATCTTGATTAACCCATTTCTATTAATGTATGTAGCACCACGAGGTGGTGGTTTACCGGGAAGATTCTAACCTACGTCCATCTTGGGCCAGAGCATCATGGCATCTCCTGATTGCCTTCTTCCCAGCATTCTGTTCTGTCTACTCCACCCACCTATGTTCTGACCTATCAGGCCAAGCAGTTTCTTTATTAATTAACCAATGAAAGTAACACATAGACAGATGACTCTCCTACATCAGCCATCTCCTTTGATCTCTGTGTTTTCTACAAAAACAGTCAGTTGTATTTTGAATAACATGTTGCTGACTTAAAGAACTTCAAGATTGCTTTCTGTTTTCATAAATCCAATTTTGTGTGTTCTTTGTGTGAACTTATTCTCTGGAAATTTGCTCAGTTTCTTGAATGTGTAGGTTTTATACTTTTTATCAAATGTGGGATTTTTTTCTGCTTATATCTCTTCAATTACCCCTGCCTCTGCCTCTGTCTCTGTCTCTGTTTCTGTCTGTCTGTCTGTCTCTCTCTCTCATTCTGTGTGTGTGTGTGTGTGTGTGTGTGTGTGTGTGTGTGTGTGTGTGTGACTTTAAGGATAGGAACATTATGTCTGTGTTGTTATCAAACAATGTTTTCACAATTCTAAGTTCTATTCAGGGGAGAATAGCAAGGGTAACTATGTTTTGCCATCTTTTCCCCATCTCAGGGGACAAGATTGTGGAGATGTTGTTGTGAACCAAGTTGCAGTAAACAAAGTCATGGTGTCCATTGACATCGATTATGAAAGCAATTCCTGCTGTCACTAAAGAACTGAACAATTGCAACACAGCCCTTCTGGCACACAAAACTAAAAGCATTTACTTCTGAGCCCTTTACAAAAGATTTTTCTGACCTTCACTTCATAGCTTTCCAATTTGCCAGATTTTTATAGCCCACAACATACAGGGAAGTAAATCTAAGAATTTCCACATATTTGTGGCACACATTCTATAAGCTGGAAGACAATGGATGGGTGTTTTGAAAGTATTAGAAGAAAACAATATTGCCAGCTTCAGTTCAGCCTTTGAGGGTACAGTGTCTGTCCATGTTCTGGTCCCAGCTCTGGTCTGCTGTTTGAGAGAAAGTTCCCACCTAAGCTCTGGCCTCACCTCCAGGTCACCTTTTGAGACTACAGTGCCCAAAAGCTCAAGCCCCAACTCTAGCCTGTTAATTGAGGTTAAAGTGTCCACCCACGCTCTGATACCAGCTTGGATTCCCCATTTGAATTTGGAGAGCCTACCTGTGCTTCAGCCCCTACCCAGGTCACCCTGCTAAGCCCCAGGAAGTTGGCTGAGAATCTGGCCTCAAACCCACTCTCTACACAGTTCCTATGCCTCTCTATAGCTATTACTAATTATATTAAAGCCCCTAGTCAATGTAGGCAGTGACCACTTTTTGTTTGTTAGTTAGTTAGCTTTTATTTTCTCCATAGTCTGGTATCCTTTTCTTCATCTTCCAAGAACATAGTCTGCCTTAGGATGCAGACTGTCCCAAGTGCCTTAGGCATGAGAATGTTCCACATTATTTGGGTGCATTTCTTTATCTCATCTACCTTTAGGCAACACTCTCATGGGTATCCCTCACCCTTTATCCTCTATCACTCCTCTTTCTGTGTGTGTCCCTGTCCTCTGTGTCTCCTATAGAAATCTAATGCCATCACTTACTCAATGTGATTTCTTTCTTTGTTTGTCTGCCGCACCCACAATAACACACAGTGCTGCTGTCCCTTGTCTCCCCATAGTGTGGGTGTTTAAAGAACGACTTGCTGTAGTCGGCTGAAGCTCCATTTTCACGGTGAGTTTGCTGTGACAGTGACTGACTGCAGAGGTCTGGGAATACAGTCTGTGCCACAAACCACAGTCAGGAAGAAGAGGACGCCAGCTCAAGCATTATACAACCTAGTCTTTTGTGAACACTGCAAAACAAAAAGACTAAATGACAGACCATCTAAACTGAAAAAGAACAAAAATCGTAACCGGTGATCCATCCCCAGAGAGCAAGTTCTAATGCAAAAACAATGGGAATATGAAAAACTGAGACAACTTTTCTCACTCAGGAGTTTTCTACTTCATAGTTACAAATGGCCCCAGTGAAAATCACCAACAGGTAATTTCAGACACAAATCCCAAAGAACAATTATCAGTGTGTTCAAACAACTCAAAGAGGATATGACACAGTCCAACTACAACCGGATGAAAGAAAGAAGTCAATTTGAGATGTTAAAATAGGCTGTAATACAACAATACTGAAGACAAGCTAAGTTGAAATGATGATAGAAATGGAAAAAATTACAAAATAAGAAGTTCAAAAGGAAACTTCAGTTTTAGAACAGATCATGTGAAGAATAGGATTTCAGCCTTCAAGAGAAAATAGAGGAACACCTTAGTAAAGGTCAATGATACATTTTACAAGTCCTGTGAAAACAACATTGTAGTATTTGGGGGAACTCATGAAAAGACAAAATTTATTAATTTTAGGTAGGCAAGAAGGAAAATAATTTCATACCAAAGGAATATGAACAGTTTCTGTTAGGAACATAACTTTTGTGTTACTTAAAATGTCATTTTGTGTGACTTGAAATAATATGATGACAGTTTGCCACCAGACAGTTCTGATAAAAAGTTGGGCCTTAGAATGAAGGCCCAGGCAGGCTACCTGACAGCTAAGACCTGGGTCTGGCTCAGGATAAGCCTTGCTATTCCAATGAACTAACCTCAGAGTGGTGTAGATATGGTCATGAATCAGCCCCAAACTGTGAACCACGACAACACAAAGACACCGTCCAATGAAATGATACAAAATTGGAACTTTGGAAATGGTCTCTAGACTCACACTGCCATACTCTCTAGGGACCTGATTTCTCCAGTCTCTGTGCTGCCCTCATCCACAAGAGGACTTGAGACTCTGTGTGTAGCCTCATCTTTCATGACTTTTGAACTTCGATATTGTCACTGACCTTACACAGGCATGAATGTCAATGCTAGCTTCTGGACAGCATTCTCCCTCAGGGCCATTCTCTCAGCCTGGCACAGCTGAAGTTTCAAAGGGGACACGTGGCAAGTGTGTAAGCTTCCAAAGTATCCTCATTGGGAAAGATTCCCCCATGGAATCCTGCAGAAGCATTTCTCCTCACACAACTGTTCCCTGCATGGAGAGATAACTGTTTAACTGTTATATTAGTATGGTATTATAGGGAATGTTTGCGTGAATAAACCAATCATATTCAAAAAAACAAATCTTGTTCAGACATATTAATAGCTGAGTGCCCCACATCTCAACAGTCATGCTCTCTATAGTGTCAATAAAATCATAGAATAAAATTCTCCAAATCTAGAGAAAGAGATGCTCAAAAAGATGTAAGAGGCACACACCATACCAAATATTTATATACTCAAAACAGGCTTACCAAATTTCATAAAGCAAATACTTTTAGATATATTGTCACAGACTAATCTCAACACAGTACCAGTCAGTTACTTCAATACCCCACTCTCACCATTAGACATAGAAATCATAGAAAACATTAACAGAGAAACTCTGTAATTAAATGATGCCATAGATTGAATGGAACTAATAGGCATATTCAGACTAGTTTTCCCAAATATGGAAGTCATTCTTCTCAGCAGCCCATGGAACTTTATCTAAAATATACCACATATTAGGACATGAAGTAATTCTTACCAAATTCTGGAAAGTAAAATAATTTTTTGTGTTCTTTCTGGTCACAGTTGAATAAAAACCACAAATCAATAGCAAGAGATATTGCAGAAAATATACAAACTGGTGGAGATCAAGCAAGACACTATTGAATGATCTATGTGTCATTAAGGAAGTAAAAAATGTTAAAAATGAGATATAGCATAACCTATGGGATATGATGAAGACAGTCCTGAGGGTAATTTATAAGTGCATATATTAAAAAATTGGAGACTTCTCAAATAAACAACCTAATGATGCACCTTAAGGCACTCTAGTAACAGAAAAACCATACCCCAAATTAGTAGACAGGAATACATAACTTAGATGAAAGCAGAAATTAATTAAATAAAAATGAAAACAATGCACTGAATCAATGAAACAAAGAGTTGTTTTTTTAAAAAATGAATAAAATTGAGAAACTCTTAGCCATACTAACCAAAAGAGAGAAATGACTAAATTAAACTTGAGATAAAATGAAAGACATTACAACAAGTACCAAAAAAATCCTGAGACTCAATGAGGACATAACTTTAAAAAATGATATTCCACTAAACCAGAGAATCCAAAAGAAATGAAGTTACATATACATATGAACTACCAAAATTCAATCAATATGAAATAAATAATTTAAACACTCTCATAACAGCCAAGGAAATAGAAGCAGTAATTTTAAACTTTTCATCTAAAACAGCTCAGATTCAGATGAACCTAGTGCAGAATTCTGCCAACCATAAAACATGGTAGCACCAATATTTCCCAAAATTATTCCATGAAACATAAAAGAAAGAAATGTCCCCAATTATTTTTAGAAGGCTAATATTAACAGAGCAAAAAAAAAAAAAGTCACCGAACACTCTCCTTCATGAACATAGGCACAATTGTTCTCAATAAGATACTACCAAGCTACATCCAAGAACACATCAAAATGTCATTCATAATGTTCAAATTGACATCATTCCAGGAGTACAGGATGGTTACAGATACATAAATCAATAAACATAATCTTTCACATAAATAATCTCAAGGGCAAAACCTAAATGAACAACTCATTATATACAGAAAACGTTTTGGTAAAATCTAACATCCCTTCATGATAAATCCACAGAGAAATGAGGGTTGGAGAAATAATACCTCAGTTTAGTAGAAGTTGGATATAACATACTTGTAATTCAAAAAGAAGACTCAATACATTTGCACTAAGATCAGAAACAAGACCACCTCCACTGCTTCACTTCTAAGCAGTGCTTCCAATCTTAGAGAAGAAGACAATAGAAGGAAATAAAATGGATACAAAAAAGAAACTAAAGAGCCAAAATATCCTTATTTTCAGATAACACAATCCTATTTATAACAGGCCCCAAGGACTTTACCAGGAAATTCCTAAAGTTGATTACTACTTCCAGAAAACTGGTAGGTTCCAATACCAGCATACAAAAACCAGTGGCCTTCTTATATACCATTGGCAAATATACTGAGAAAGAAGTCAGGAAAACAACCTCATTCACAAGTTAAAAACAAACGCAGATACCTTGGACTAAACCTCTGCAATGAAAACTTCAAAATATTGAAGAATACAAGAAGAAAAGACTTCCCAGGATCATTAACACGCACACACACACACACACACACACACACACACACACACACAAATATCCTCTGGATTTGACACAGCCCTTGAACTCATGAACTCACTCTGCTATTGTTATCTGCACACGTCCTGCACAGAATTGGACCTATCAGCACTCCATCGTGGATGAGGGAGGAGTCCAGCTCCTCCCAAAGGCTCCTCCATCTCAGAATGACCATTAGCAGTTAGCACTGACTAGCTCATAACCCTTTTGTCAGCAGTGTGCCCACAGACAAACCTCCTTTACTCCACTATATAACCTCCCACCCACAGCCAGACAAGTAACTCTACTTAAACTCAGTGGATCATGCATGAAAATTGGAGGGAGTCATTAAGAACCAGGAAGCCTTTTCAGGAAGGGAGGGGATAAAAGTGGGGAATGAAGGGTGGATGGAAATTATGATATTCATTATATAATTATCAAAAAATGAAGATGGAAAACAAAGTCAACCAGAAATTTCAGTGAAATGTTTACAAAGACAAAAGCAACTTTGTGGAAATTTATGCACTTAATTCACTCAAAAGCCAATATGGGTCTTCACCGCAAGCACATAAAAGCATACACACACACACAAGTAAAAAATGGCTTCAAGTTCATAGCAGCGATGCTCATAGCTCCAAATGAGAAGAGCCCCAAATGTTAAACACCAGGTTGTGGTAAAGAGGAGCGGCGGGCCGCATCCTGCCACCAGGCTCCCGGCCGCCCGGCTAGCTTAGCCCCCGAAATAATTACAGGGAAACTGTATTCATTTAAACACTGACTGGCCCATTAGTTCTAGCCTCTTACTGGCTAACTCTCACATCTTGATTCAACCCATTTCTAATAATCTGTATGTCACCACAAGCTTGTGGCTTACTGGGAAAGATACAGCATGTCTGACCTGGCAGCTTCATGGTGGGCGGCTTTCTCTGATCCTGCTTTCTTCCTCCCAGAATTCAGTTCTCTCTACCCCGTCTACCTATGTTTTTACCTATCAGGCCAAGCAGTTTCTTTATTAATTAACCAATGAAAGCAACACATTTCCCCTTTTTTTGTTTAAACAAAAAAGAAAGGCTTTCATTTGACTGAGCAAACCATGCCATGGGTGGAGCAGAGAGATACTCAGCCTGCTGTGGGGTGAAGTAAGGTCATCAGACCCTGATGGCCTGCACACTGAATACTATGTGAACCCAATTTGCATGTTAAAGTGTTATCCCCCAGAGTGATTATAATATTAGGAGGTCCTCCTTTGAAGAAGAGAACCATTAAGGTGAAACCCTCAAGTTGGATTCCTGCCCTTGGGAAAGAGACCTCAGAGGCTGCCCTACCTCATCTACCATGTGATGGCATAACAAGGGGACACCGCTGAAGGACACAGCCCTCACTAGAGAAAGAATCTGTTGCTTCCTTGATCTTAACTTTTCCAGCTCCAGGGAATTGAGGCATAAATTTCTGCTGGTTTACATCGTATAATCTAATATATTTTGCTATAGCAAGTTGGACAGACAAAAACAAGGACACAGACAGCGTGAATAAATCTCCAAAGTAGCACGCTGGTGACAGGGAATGCCAGACATATTTACATGTCGCAGTAGTCCATTTCTGATGCCTCTGTAGTAGAAAAGTGTCATCTGTAGAGAAGGACAGCAAACCAGTAGTTTCCTGGTGTGAGATTTATGGCACAGCCAATGTCCAGCTTACCTTGCAGCCAGGAGTGGGAGAGAGAAAACTATACCTCACAACCCCCTTTGAAAACTCCCCAGTGAACCCTCCTCCAACTAGACCCCACATCAAAAGCTTCCACTACCTCCCAGTAGCCCAAAGATAGGTACTAACCCTTGGAAGAACATGCCAGATCTAAAAATAGCACGTGAGAAAGGGAGGGGATTAGGGAAAAGAATAAGCAAGAAGGGAGACACAAACTCTTTTTTGGGTCTTGGGGATGCATTTTATTGTGTTTGGAGTAGAGGTTGCATAGGTAAATAAATTCATTAAAATGTATCTTAACATGCACTTATAATAGTACATCTGTGTACATCATACATACACATACATGTGTACTTATTTATAACCATATCAGAAGTTTTTGCTTTAGTCTTGTGTTTGAAGAAAAAAGAGGCTGATGTGCATGCATGTGCACACACATGTACAATCATGCACAGCCTCACCCCCCAGCACACACACAAATGGAAATCAGCTTTGAGAAACATGAGTGGGCAACTCCCAGCCGCTTCACCTAGCATTTGTGATAAGGAGCAGAAAGGGCACTATCTCTCCTGAAAGCTTTTCTGACACGAAAGAGCACTGTGTCGCGAGACTTTATAGGCAGTCTTGAAGGGAGATAATGACTGAGCAGTAGGGTCGGAGCTCTGTGGTGACAAAGAGCGGGGTTGGTGGCTCAGGGCACCTGTGCACACTTGAGAGCATTGTGCAGGCCACACCCATAGTCCAAAGACCTGGACGTGACTCTTTCACTACCGTGTCCTTCTACCTGTTCTTCAGCAGCCCCAACTCTATCCTCACTGCCAATCCCATGTCCCCCAGGCCAGGAGCATTCACCAGGCGCTAGTGGGGCAGGATGGGGCTAGTAACAGCTAATCCAGAGCCTGGGTCTGGTTGCCACAGTTTTCTCTCTGTCAAAGAAGTGTTGGGATGGGAGCTTCTTCTATGCTGTATTCTCTCTGTTGGGTATGGGGAGAGACACTAAACCAGTATGGCTTGTTTGAAGAGGAGAATGGCCATGGTGGCTGATGGACAGATACACTTATCACTGCCTGGCATCTTTCACCAGGGACACTGGCTGCACTGACTTCTCTGTTCCTAGTGGGGATATCTGGTATCCGTGTATCCCCACCAGACAGACAAACGACTAAGGCTCAGCTGTTGGAGCTGTTGTTCTTATGGGTGCAGCCTTACAGCTCCCTGGAGGGCCTGGTCTGACCACACACACACAGCCCCTGACCACAGAGCAAAGAGGGAAGATCCCTGAACTTAACCACAGAACTGACTGAACTGTCCCAGGATTTGGTGCCGCCAAGCTCAGTGGTTGCTGGTGTTATGGTGATGAGCTATTCATGAAATCCAGACTTCCTGAATCTGATTGGGGGTGGGGGAGTGCAAGACTTATTTGAGCTATCCCAGGTCCTTCTGGGCAAGGCTGACACTAGTGTCCTGGCAAGCTGGGATCCTGTAAGATACTGGCTGTCCTTCCAGATCCAACAAAGAGAAAAATGAATGAAAATCTATGCTTCCACAAAACGAAGTTGCTATTGGTAAGACGCAAGCCAAAATGCTCAGTTTGAAGGGCTCTCCAAAGAATCTGACAGGCCTAAATAGAGAAGCTGTTCTCTGCCACAGCCCCGTGTATAAACTGGAGAAAGCATGTTTGTGGTGTGTTGACTAAGACACCAGCCTGTCCTTTCTTGTGGTGTTGGAGTGGAACATGAAAGCACCTGCCCAGCCAAGCCATCCAGAGCCAGGGAGTATTTCTGAAGGAAGAGAAATCAAAGGCAGCTAGCATCAAACACATCAGGCAGGAGAGAGAGAGCTGTCTGCAGGATGCAAGGAAAGAAATTTCCCAGGAAAAGTCACCTGAAAACATCTGTTAGATCCCCTGCCTGACCTAACATTGTTCTCTCCCAGAAGGATATGAAGATCTATTTTATTACTGAATTGTTGACAAGAGCATGCTCCTTTCTCAGGGAATATTGTAGTTCTGTGCTCAGGACCAGCCCAAGAACGTTATCACAGACGCATACGCTTCCCCAAGTTTGTTCTAGGCAGAAACCTTCCAACACTGCACAGTCGTGATTCGCCTTCCCCGTGGCTGGCATCTTGGTTTTATTTGGAATGTTAAAGGTTATTCCCCTAGCTTACAGGACACAAGGAAGTCAAAGGGACTGGCATGTCATGGACAGTAGGCAGACCTCTCACCTGGCCTCACAGGACCTGTGTTTCTCCTTCCCCACACACAGCCCAGGTCGGCAGCTTCCTGCTCCTAGGTTCTGCCCTGCCCCTCTAGAGAGAACCCAAAAGTGCAGGTCTGCACAGACTCCTGCTGCATCCCAGGGATAACACGAAAGCACAAAGCTGCCCATGAGATCACTAGCTTCAAATTTGGCTCTTCTGAGAAGATTCCACTCCCTAAGTTGGCCTTCCAGCCCTGGAGTTGAGCTACCTGCTGTCAGAACTTCTTAGAACACGCCCAGGTGCAGCTCTCTGTATTCCTCAATTCGCAGGCTCCATTCTACTTCAGCTCAGAGCCCCTTCTGAGGGCCCTGCCAGGATGAGGAACATCTTCATTGGACCAATAAAGATATACCAAATATCCCTTCTTCATGCCCTGCACGCACTGGACCAGCCTCTTTGGCAGCTCAGAATAACCTGTAGGTGATTTCTTATAGATGTCCCGAATAGTTGTGAGAGTACCTTTCCTCTCTGATGCCTATTAAGTTCCCAGTACCTCACCATTCCCAAAAGATAATGAAATTCATGGTAGCCTTCAAAGTATATATTGGAAATGACCATGGGTTACAATTGTCTACATGAAGAATGACCAGGGTACCATAATACTAGCCCTAGACTTTTACATGAGAGAAACTACTGAAAATACTGGTTTCCTTGTTCTTGACCTTATCCTGTATCCCTTCTCTAATTCTTGCAAGCTAATGGAGGCACCTTTTCCTTTTCTCTCTGGTTGAGCTCATTCATCCAGAAAAGTGTTTACCGCACTTTCTAAAACGACATGGTTATTATGGACTTATGCTTTCCTAAGTGGATATGTCCTTGGAAAGTACACACTTCATGGAGATTCTTAGTTGAAATCTTGGACAAAACAATCAATAAGTATTTACTGGTTAACTTAGTGAGTAACTGATGTAAAACTTTTAAATTTGTATTACGTCACTTGATTTGTTGAGTGACGTAGAGCAGAAGGTACCATGACAAAGAGACAAGATATGTGTGAGTTGGCAGATCTCTTAGTACCAAGGTTGGTGTTAAGATTTTAACCAAAGACCGACTTCAATATGGTCCTAGGATACGACTCTTAAACAAATCTCACCTACAACAGGTGTAAAGATAGAGTATCCCAGAAATCTAAAAGGAAAGAGGCTTGACGCCATGAGAAATAGGTGAGAGTTGGGCAAGATTCCCAGTGTGGAATTCATGGAGATGAAGCAAGAATGTATGAGAGAAGGGAGAGGAGGGGGTATCAAGAGATCACCAGGCTCAGTCTCAAGAGCTTTGATCCTCATGCTGGGAAGCCTGGACTTCACTCTCTAGGCAGATGGGTGGGGAGAAAGCAGGGTGACAATCCTTGAAGTTTTTATGAAGAATTTTGATGAGTCATTAGTTCTGAAGTTTAGAACATGACTCAGCAGCCAATGCCAGGTCCACTGAGCAGGTAGAAAATAGAAGCGTAGGCCAGAAAATTAAGACAATGCCACAAGTGTGAGAGGAAGCAGGAGTGGCAAGACCTTGTGGAGACAGGAGCCAGAGGCATCTATGGGGTGGACCATCATGGCTATGAAGAATAGCGGAGATACACGGGAGGCGGGCCAGATGGCACAAAGGGCGTGGGGAGGTGCTGAGCTTTGTCATGACATCCAGATTGCAGACTCATGGACCCCACTGAGTTAGCCAGCTGTATCTGCCCCCTTTGACCTGTGTCTGTCTCACACTCTGACATCAGAGGTCGCTCACGCCAGACTTGGAGTGAACTGTGCATTCCTGTAGACTGAAATGTGAGCTGTTGCTTTACATTCAGAAATGGAAGATTTTTTTGGAGACAGACTCAATCTTAGCTAAAAGGTAAAATGTTCACCTTTAATTATGTTCCAAGCAAACAAGACATGCAACTGAGTACTGTAAGCCATTGCTTCATCTAATTTTCTTGTGGATGGGTAACCGTGTAGAGAGAAGGAAGCCACAAGTGATTTCTGGGCTCTAGGTAAAAACACAATGGCTTTTTAACTATGCCTGATTTCCCCTGATTGTCCTTGAGACCTTAAGAACTAAATGATTAGTTCTCAAAGTTACCGGCAATGTTGCTTTTCTTGAGACATGCTGGGAATAAGAATACATTCACTCATTTAGTAAGGCTGTACTGTGGTCCAGGGATAACTTAGGAATCGGTCAAGTTCAACCATTTGACACTAAAAAACGACACTGTCATTTCCAAAGTTTGTGCTCAAAACCACAGAACTCAGGATGGAGAGATAGTTCAGTGGTTAAGAGCACTTGCTTCTCCTACAGAGGACATACGCAGTGCTCAGTACCCACATATTGGCTCAAAACCATATGTACCTCCAGATCCAGGAGGCTCAACGTCCTCCTGGCCTCTGTGGGCACCCACACACATGTGGCTTGCACACAGAGATACACACAAAAAAAACTAAGATTTTTAAACACACACACACACACACACACACACGACCAAATTAAACTAAAAGCTATGTGAAAAATGAAATTCAACCTCAAGTTTTCAATAAGCTTACAGTTCCATGCTGAACCTCATTCATAACTAATCTGGGGTGCCCACAGACCATGAGCCACGGGTTGTTACTTGAGGGAAGAAGGTCCTATTTATTATGTGCATATGTGAGGGGAGGCAGAAAAGTCTAGAACCCAGGGAAAGACATCATCCACTTCCTCTGCCTACTCTACAGGACTGCCCAGCTTAGCTGCATGCACTACTCTCCACCGTACCTGTGGCAAACTTCAACCCCATCCCCCCGCCAGCCTCCATCTGGACTCCTGAAACTGGTTTGTTCATCCACAAACCTGAATGCTACCCTCCTCTCCAAACATACTGCCACTACTACCCCTTAGACCTGGGTCAGTCTCAGGACCCCATGCCAGCATCAACCCTAGCTTCCCTGACACTGAACTCACCTAGTGCCAATCTGAGCCTCGTTCTAAAGCCGCAATGACCTTTCTGCCATCCCTTCCTCAACGTAAGATAAATGTGAATAATTCTGAACACTGCAAATGCAGCATTTCCAGGATCTAAGAGGGACACCCAATTACTGAAAACCCTTTCTCTGTGACAGAGCTGAACAGTGAGCCAAAGCAAGGTTAAAGAAGTGAGTGGATCAAATGGAAGGTAGACACAGTGTACTGAGAAGCAAATCGGTTAAATGGAAGGAAGACACAAGGCGCATGCCCACTGGCCTTTCCTTATAATGGACTTCTATTTCCACACACTGATGGGGATAAAGACGCCACGCTACATCAGTACGCTGAAGCTGTATCTTCATCAGCAGAAACATACGCCACAAGGACATAGGCTACATCATGTTCCTCAAACACAGACCAATGTTGCAAAAAGCAGTGATGATTCCCTTGCAGATATGTACAACAGGTGAGCAGACTGAAAGCTGGGAAAGACCAACCCCAAAGCCCACTGGGAGTCTAGAGAAGCAGCTGGAGAAACTGATGGAGACATCCTCAGAAGCTCAGCTGGGACTGCCCAAACCAGGTGCTCTGTCCATCGTTTCCATATTACCCCTGAAGTAAGACAAATGGGCTCCTATCTTTTCACACACATTCCACAAAAATAAAGAAGAGCAAAATAATAACGAACTCATGGGGACCGTTCTACAAGAGGAACACAGCAAAGAATGACTTCTAAGGATATTCTGCTATGCTCATAGATCAGTGCCTTGCTCGGCCCACATCAGAGAAGCTTCCTGCTGCAAAAGATGAGAACAAACGCAGAGACCCACAGCCAGACAACACGCGGAGTGAAGACCTCAGAAAATCCAGCCCTGAATGGGATGCCTCCATCACATCTCTCCCTGCCTAGGGCTCAAGGAAACCTGTAGAAGGTCAGGCAGAGAGAGCGTAAGAGCTGGAGGAGACAAAGGAATCAAATCAAGGCTGTCTAGACACAACAGGGCTGGCACACACTTGAACTCACAGAGACTGTGGCAGTACGCCTATGGTTGCACCACACGGGGGTCCTAGAGATGAAAGAAGTAAACATATGCCCCTCACACTTAATGCAAAAACTATAGCCATTGGCAAATGAAAAATTGGTTTTCTCTCTTGGGGGAACAAACTACCCCTAAGGGTAGGCCCATACCCAGTGGTAGATGGTCAACAGAAAACAAACTTCGCAGCATTTCTGGAAGGCCCTTGTCTCATAAAGTTGTATCAGGGATATTTTTTTAACTTTACTATAATATAATTTAGTTTTTTACTATTTGTAACATGAAGGGGGCCGGCTTGTTTGGGTTTCTGTCCTACCCAGTTCCCCACAGCAGGCAAGCCTCAAAGAAAATCACACAGAGGTCTCTATAAGTTATAAAGCTGATTGGCCCATTAGGTCAGGCTACATATTAGCTCTTGTAGTTTATATAAACTCATTGTTCTGATCTATGTTAGGATGTTGCTCAGTACCTTTTTCAGTGGGGCAGATCACATCCTGCTGCTTCGGTGGTCTGGGTAGGAGTGGGAGGAATCAGTTTCCTCCTTCCCAGAATTCTCCTGTTCTCATTGCATCACCTCTACTTCCTGTCTGGTTTTCCCACCTATACCTCCTGCCTGGCCAATCAGCATTTATTTAAAACATGATTGACAGATTACAAACAATTCTCCCGCACCAACTATTATCAAATTTTTGCATATGTATATTATGGTTTCTGGTTTTGTATGGGATTTCTGAATGTGCAGCCAAGTGTGTCTCTGTGTCTGTATGTTTCCTGTGCCCTTCCTTGGGCTCTTCTCCTGGTGCTTGTTTGTTTTGGCCTATTCTGAGTTGTTTGTTTTTGCTTTATCTTACTCTCTGTTATTTTAAATTATTTTAATAATATCCTTTAGATACCTGTTTTTTTTTAATTTTTTTAATGAGAGGCAGAAATGAGTGAATCCAGATAAGAAGAGAGGTGGGGAAGAATTGAGAAGAGAGAAGGGAAATTGAAATCAGAATATATTGTCCCTAAAAATTCTATTTTCAATAAAAGTAAGACAAGGATTTAGTGGGAGCCTGTCCCCTCCAGGAGAGACATAAGCTCCTCAGCCTGCTCTGCCATTGCCAATGGCCCTCATGTCCTGGTCACCTTCCCGGAAGACTTCCCTTGTTCTTGCACTTAGCACCTCACCAGAAGACTCTGGAATACTCCTCTTCTTCCATGTAGATGGACCAGTCCCACCAGACCCTTCCTGATGCTCTCTAGCAGCAGGCCATGGGAGCCAAGGCCCTGAATTTCTTCAATAGCCTCCTGCTGGCACTGCCATTGAGTCAAAGACTCCAGTGTTCTCACTAATCTTTAAATGAACAATGCTGTCACTTGTCCATCATTATGGAAAGGTGAAGTGTGCGGAAACCAAAAAGGAATCCAAGGAAAGAGAGAAGATGAGCTAGAGATGGATGGAGGAGAGAGAGTGGATTGAGGGTTAACACTTGAACATAAAGCCTAGCAGCGACGAGTTTTATCTGTGTGACACTCACAATTAAAGATAGTTTATCTAGGCAGAAAACATAGATCCTTACTCAACATTGGGAACATTGTGTTTTTCTTAGTCAATTAGATTTTAATTTTTAGTTTCCTATTAAACATTATTCTAATTGCACTAAATTCAGGGGTTCAGTGGGAACATTCTTCTCAACAAATAGGCTTCTGCTCAGCTTTTCTCTAAGCCAAGATAAAATGCTGTGTTTGGTATTTTGCTTTTGCATTTCTCTCCTTACCCTTTGACCCACTAATTAGCAGAGCATCTGGTGATTAGCTTTCTACTGGCATTATTTGATGATGTCTTAAAGCCACGGCTACACATTTATGTCATCCAGTGCCAGGAGTTGAAATTGAGGCAGACAGCTGCAGAGCTCCTGGTGCCAGAGGGAGCAAATGGCATTGCATTAACAAGCTCACTTTCCTCTGATTCCAATGGCCTGCTGACTATCCATGTCTTACAGCGCTTGGTAGAAGACAGAACCATTTAAATTTGGCTACTGAGTAGACTATAACTGACATGAAATGAATTCAGGTCTGAGTACAGAGCCTAATCTAAGGATCCGTCTGCCTCACATGCCAGGACCTATGAGGGGTGGTAGCTAACACCCCAGCATCAGTGAACTCTATTCTGGGATGCTCATGAGCCACATTTCCATGTCAAAATCCACTGTCAGCACAAATGACAGTACTACAAATATAAAATAGTGAGCATGTATCCGACATGCAGTGCCAAGCACAGCTCTCAAGGTTTAGACATGGTTTCATGAAATAATTATACTGATGCCATATATAACATATTTATAATGTCTATACTATAGCTGAGGAATCAGAAGCACTCATAGGTGTCTGCATCTTGACCAGAATCTTCCCATCGATTCTAGGCACAGCAAAGAGCTGAACTTGGCTCCACCCATCAGGCTTGACGCCTCTCTATCGAGAAACACAGAGCCGGTTCATTGATACCATGAATGCTTCTGAGTCCTCACTCCGTCAGGGTGTCTTTCTCTGGATGTTGTACCTAAACTTTCTGTTTTTATTGTGGAAAGTTTTCAAAGGTAGGGCAGAGCAGGAGGTTCAGACTCCTATATGGGAACAAACAGATGCTGATTCCATCTCAAAGCCCAAAGCTAAACGCAGCCTCATCTCGGAGGAATCTACTTTGTAGGCACAAAGGCAAATGGGCCATCAGATAGCAGCTATGGCAGGTGGCAGCTGAGTGGGCCGCCACACCTGTCCCCTCTGCTTGGAAATAGATGTGCGTGCTTAAGATAAAATAGATTTGCAGAGCCAGGTGTTCCAATGACTACGCACTAAGGGTCACAAAGACACTCTTATGTGCTCTAGGGCTCATAGGAATGATGAGAATTATTGGGTAAATGGGTAGTAGATAAATGAATTAAAGCTGGAAGGAGCCTGAGAGACCAACCATCGGACCCCTACATGTGTGCTCAATTCCTGCCTCTCTAACGAGCCTAATCTATCCTGGCTGGGACTCTCCTAGAAACAGGAGAAACTGTCCTGCTCCCCTGTAGCAGACTAGACAATTTTTCTACTAGCCACGATACTTTGCTTTGTTTGATTTTTTTTTGCTTTTACATATTTTGTAGAATTTAGAATCAATGTAAGAAAATATCCTCAACTCTGTTTCTCTCTCTCTCTCTCTCTCTCTCTCTCTCTCTCTCTCTCTCTCTCTCTCTCCTTCCATACTCATGCCTCTCTACAGAGTTTGTTTGACATTTATACTACATGAAGCATATGGAGTTATAACAATGGGACAAATGCTGCCTTTTCTTGCCAGCTTGAGAAATTCTCAGGGAGAAAAAACAAGTTCACACCAACCGACTCCCCATTGGAGAAATCTTGCAAAAGTACATTTAGCCTCAGTGACAGGATGTAGAGGGTGTTAATCACCTGCAGTGAAGGGAATCGTATATGAATTTCAGCCCCAGAACTTAGATGTGGTCATCAATAGCATTGATAATAGCACTGCTACTGAGAAATCAGAGGACAAATGCTTGTCAGACAGCCTAAGCCAAGGCCAGGGTCCTAGCAAACCAGGGGTTGAACCCCTGAACCTAAATAGATCAAATAGGTGGTTGACCTGAAAATCTGTCTGACTTTCCACTGACATAAAATCTGTTCATATTGGAACGTACATATCTTCATAATTCAACTAAATGAGTTTGAGCAAACGTGCAGTTGTGTGCAATCTATGCCCCAGTTAAGAGATAAAAGATCATTGTCACACTAAAAGTTTGCTTGTGCTTGCTTCCAGTCAGTCCGCAGCTCCCAAGGGCAGCAAATGTTCTGATGTCTATCACCATCAGTTTGTTTGGCTTGTTGTTGATGATTCTTACAAACACAGTCATGCAGTGCTGGCTTCTTTCACTCAGTATGCATTTTTAAACAACCCATGCCTTTGCATCCCTCTTCACTGTTGGGCAGAATCTGTTTTCCCATTGAAATTTTGTGTCATCAAGTTGGTGGAAACTACACAAAGCCTCTTTCAATATTTTGCATAATTATTTTTTAAGATAACAAGTTTTAATTTCTCTTAGGAAGCATTTTAGAAGTGCTAAGCCATACGGTATCTGTTTTTTGTACCATCATAACAAAAACTTCAAGACCATGCCTCAAAGCAATTGTACCTTTTTTTTTTCCCACATCTGCGAAGTAGCAAAAGTACTCTACTCTCCATAGCATAGAAGGCCTCAACTCGGGGCTGGGATGGGAGGGGATTGGAGGGGAAGCACAATTTCATAGCAGCTCTGATGTGCTTTCCTGGTGCCGATGAAACCACTTATTGATCATTTGCCCTCTCCTGTGAAATTGCTGTTTGATACTGCTTTATCGCCCTTGTTAAGTTGTAGAAGGAAGAGTTGCATTCTGGTCACAGGAGTCCATTATTTATATTGTGAGGTCTTCCTCACATTTTGGGTTTGACTGCTAATGCTACTCATTATATCTTTTGAAGAACAAGTGGTCTTAATTCAGCAATAGGTATGAGATTGTTATTTTCATGGATAGCTTATAATTTGACATATTTTCTATGCATCCTACTTTAGGATCCTAAATACATTTTCCAGGTTTTTTCCAAGGATTATGGCTGGATGTATTTAGATCTATGTCCCACTTCAAGTTAATATTTGACTATGGAGAGAGATAAGAATCAAAGTTTATTGTTCCATAAAGATGTCTATTTATGTCAGCACCACTTGTGAAACGTGGTCTGATGGCTGTTGTGTATCCAGATTATTTTACTCTGAAATTTGCATATGTAAGTTCCACAGCATCTTGCAATGCATGTGCTGTGTCTGTATGTTTAAAACAAAGTTCTTAAAAATAGCAAGATGTCCAAACTTGATTTTAATTTTTGTTGATTTTAGCTTTTGTTAATTGTTTTTGTTGTTGTTTTGTTTGTTTGGTTGTTGTTGGTGGTGGTGGTGATGGTGGTTTGTGTGTGTGCTGACTTATTTGTAGCCTAGTTGGATAGTTGATTGATTAGTTGGTTGGTTTTGTGAAACACAATCTCACTCTGGAGCTCAAGCTGGCCTGGAACTCACAGGCCTCCTGTGTTAGTCTTCTAAGAGCTGGTATCTTTGACCAGTACCACTATGCTCATGGAAGTTTGATTTGTTTTGTTTTATAATCTGCTTTCCCTTGGCCTATGCGCCGAAGTGTTTTGGCATTATTTGCTTAGGGAATAACTCCTTTGTAGACAGAACACCCTATAGTCAGCAAACTCAGGGCCTACATTTGTTATGGGGTACTATTTTTACAAGAAATGTCAAAACATTCCATGTGTATTTTGAGTGGTTTTATCAACATAGAAACAGCTGCACACCTTTGGAAAGGATGCAACAGCACAGGCCTCACTGTACTTCACAATGTTTTTGCCCACAAACAGCAAGGTGACGTCATTTACGGCACACACGTCTGCCATAGAGGTTTAGAAACTCCTGCCAAGGAATGCTTGCTGCAGTTTTCTAGTAGAAGAACAGAAAGATGTAACAAATGGACCATTGACAATTCTAAGCTAATATCACGTGCACTTGCATCCCCTTTTAATCTTCAGAAAGAGAATCTTGACTATGTAAGCTCTAAAATGCAGCGATGGAAGAGCTTATGATCGTTCACACTCGTAGGGAAATAAAAACCGCAAGACCTTTATCCCAATGCCACTGTACAGATGTGGGGAGTGATGAAACTATGTGCTAATGTGACTCCCTTTGGAGCCAGGTGGTAATCAGCCTCAAGGTTTTGGCTCTTTGAAAGATGTTGGGGTCCGGTGGCAGCCTGGACCCTAAATTAAGTATCTCTGAACCAGACCCCAACATAAGCTATCTCTCTCTGGACCGGTGTGGAGACGTGGGAATAAAGACACAACTCACATGGCTTTATAGGGAAGGAGATTCTTTGTGGTCCCTTGTGAAGTTCTGGGTTCACATTCTGAAGAATTCCCCCTTGCTTTATTCTCCAAACAGTCTTTATACCAAAACTTCACTGAGTGGGAAATACATTAGCACTCTGTCTCCTAGGTAACCAGATAAATGGCTTTTAGTCACTTCCACAACTACCTGTCTGCTCTGTATGCTAGTTGACACATAGGCTTGAATCAGCATCTCTATCAGACATCCTCCAAATTACAAAGAAAGGAGCAAAACAACATCCTAACCTTTTGTTAGGGCAGTGACAGCCTGTCTGGAAGGCTATGTGACCATCCTCAGACACTGACTATGGCTTTAAAGCCTGGCTGCAATACCAAATAGAAGTATGGGCCTGCAGAAAGGCTCAAATGCCTTGGGGACAGCTGTTGATGAGAGAGACTTAGAGGGCATGGAGTGGCAATGGAGACAAAGGAAAGGGAAGAATGGAGGCGAGAGAGACTGGGCCCTCAGAATGTCTCAAGGGTCACTGGTTCTGAATTCACCCACTGGGGTGGTAAGAGAGAAACGCAGAGGACTAGGCAGGAGAAAAGTCTTCCAATCTTTTCAACTTTTTGAATAACATTCAATCCAAAATGACCAATGCCACACAAACCCAAATCTGGTTCAAATCAGTTATTTCTTCTAATACTTTTTGTCAAGAAATAAAGGTTTGTTACCTCAGACTGATGTGAACAAGGTAAGTAAAGACACCGAAGGAAAAGAAGTAGATGGACCAGGGGCCTACAGAAAGCAAGGGTTGGATTGTCTCTGGTTCTTGACACCATGGAGTTCAGATTATAATGTTCAACTGAGCTACCCAGGCCAAAGATCAAAGATGACCTCTGAAAGGTGCCTAAATATGATCCCGTGTAACCAGGGATCATTTCTCATCTGCCTCACACAAGTACTCTGATGAGCAAGGATGAGAACACATTTCCTTTCACTCAGGATGGAGTCTCAGAAGACACTGGCAGAGCTGTTTGCAAAGCAAGAAGTTATTCCAAGCACAGGAAAAGAGACCAAATGGACACCAGAAGCAGACTAAGAAGGGGATGTGGTAAAGACTAGGGAATGACGTCTTCTAAAACTTTAAGGAGAGAAATTTCAACATGATGAATTTTTTTAAGAGCTAAAACAGTACAGGAGACTGAATAATATCAGAGTGCAGACATGACTAGGTGGGAACCCTGAAAAGTCAAAGCCGGGCTACAGATCAAAGACAATGTTCTGGAAATGCTGACACGTTGAGGGATCTCACTGAGGAAAGAAGCAATAAGACTGAGAATGTACACAGAAACAGAACACTTTTCTTCTAAGATCAGGAACAAGGGTGCCTAATTTATACTTTCTACTCAGTGTGGTATTTGGGGTCCCAAACACAACAATTCAGCCAAAGAAAGGATCCAAGTTAGAAAGAAAGAGGTTAAGTATTCTCTGCTTTCAAATAACATATTTTCAGAAAATTCTAAATAATTTCAAAAGGGAAATAACTTTTAGTTCTAGTAAATAAATTCAATCAAGCTGTAGAATACAAAGCCAACATAAACATCAATAGAGTTTCTGTAGACTCACAATGAACTATAGGAAAAAGAAATCAAGAAAACATTCCCGTTTTCAGTAACTACAAAAAATACTCTGGTAAAACATTTTTTCCAAGATAATAAAATATATTGAAATATATATGCAATAAACAATGATGGATCACACAGACAATACATACATATGAATATATATGTATACATACATACATACACACACACACACACACACACCAGGGAGCTGGAAAGATTGTTCAGTGGTTAAGAGAACTGCCTGCTCTTCCAAAGATCCTGGGTTCAATTCCCAGCAACCACACGGTGGCTCACAACCATCTGTAATGAGATCTAGTGCCCTCTTGAGGAAGAGACCTGGTCAGTCATGTTCATCAACTTAGACCTCGAAACCCCATATGGGTAAGTTCAACAGAACCACCATATATGGGCTGTCCATGCATGCTTCAGCATTGCCAGGGCATACATTTCATTCATTTTTTTCATATATTCACCAAAGAGAGAAGGAGAAAGGGAGGAAGGGGAGGAGGGAGAGAGAGAGGGAGGAGGGAGGGAGGGAGGGAGGGAGAGAGAGAGAGAGAGAGAGAGAGAGAGAGATTCTAAATGGATAATTCTCATAAAATTGCATATGGCTTGATGTGGTACTGCATGCCGTTAACCTAGCATTCAGGAGGCAGAAACAGATGAATCTCTGAGTTCAAGGCCAGCCTGGTCTGCAGAGTGAGTTCCAGACTAGAGTTACACTGTGAGACCCTTTCTCAGGGGATAAAAGAATATATAAAAATAGCCAAGAGAATATGAAAATTTTTCACCATCAAGGAAATGTGAATCAAAATTACACTGACAATTTAAATGTAGCAATGGATGGATGTCCTAACAATATTGTTAAAAAGATGTAATGGAGGAGTTAAAAATAAAGCTTCCTACTAGCATTAGTTAACGAATATAGCTAGAAAGCTTTATAGAGGTTCCCCTAAAAGCTCGAAATAGAATACAACCCAGGTATGATATTATTAAACATACAGTCAATGCAACGGAAGTCAGTGTGTCAAAGAGACATCTGTCCTTTCATGTTCCCTGCAACACTGTTCACAATGCCAAGATACTGATCCATCTAAGAGTCCATTGATTAAAGGATAGAGAAAATATAGCTTACATGCACAGTGGATGACATCTCACCATGAAAGGACTCAAGTACTGTAGTCACATCAATGAGACTAGGAGACATTAAGTGAAATAAGTCAGCCCCAAAGGAAAAAGAGCAAGCTCTCTCTTACTTTAGTAAAAACACTGTACTCATAGACATTGAGAGCACACACTGGTACAAGAACTTGGGAGTTGGGGTAGTAGGCAGACATCAGCCAGAGGATGCAAACTGTCAGGGAGATAAAATAAAATAAAATAAAATAAAATAAAATAAAACAAAATAAAATAAAATAGAACAAAAGATCTATTACAAATATTGGTGACTGAAGCCAGCAATACATTGTGTATACAAGCATAAGAGCAATGCATGTGGAGTAGCTCTAAGTTAACCTGCCCTACAGTGTGACTCAACATTGTGACACACTGCAAAAACACACAACTTTTGTCAATTATTCAAATGGAAGTCACCAAACCATTTACATGTAGGAAATCTGAAACAAACTAAGATGAATATCAAAATATTCCTGAGGGGATGAATCATGTTTGGTTGTGGAAATCCAGTGGCAAGAAGAACATCTTCAGAGAAGTCATAATAAAAAACCTACACAGGGATAAGAATTTTAATGTTCTTCTTTCAAAAACATGCTAGAAGGAAGAAGCATCCAAAGTACCGAAAGAAAGCAGCCTCAAACTCTACATCTAGACTGTTCAAAGTTAACAAAAATTAAGGGCATATGAAATACCTGAAAAAAATGTAACACGATTAAAAAGTATGCTAGCTGTATTCCCAGTGCAGAATAAAATTCAGTTCAACTAAAGAAAAGCAACTGGAGTGCCCGGACATGTTTGAAGAGGGAACAAGGTGTTTTACAGGGCACGTGGGTCAGAGAAGTCCCTTCCAGAGACCTAATCTAATACCCAGTTTAGCGAGCCAGCAAAGGGCCGCCTTGCAGTGTTAACGACACAGAGGGAAAGCTACAGTAAAAGTTACAGCTAAAAGAAGGGAGGTTAAAAACAAACAAGCATCCTCAAGAAAAGACAGTTGGCAAGGAATCCAAACACAAGGTTCATTACAAAGCTACAGAAACCAAGACAGCACAGGGGTGGGTAAGTAACGAAAGTATAGATCAATAAAAACGTGGAAGCCTCATAAGCCAAGCCGCTCAAACATAGTCATCTCTGGCAAGAGGAAAGGCAATCCAGCAGCCTTCAGCACATATGGCTGGGGCAAGACAATTCAGGGAGCTGAAGGACAGCCTTCAACTCCCACTGATGGGACAGCACAATGTCAGCACATTAAAACAAAAGCTATGCACCTAGATACTGGCCTCATCCATGAGCTCACACAAAACTAACTCTGAATGGATCTTAGCTTATACCTAAAACACAGCACCATAAGACTTAAGAAAGAAAGTAAGAGTCTACTCAACCTTGCGTTTAGTGGTGAGGTTTCAGATCCACCAAAATGGCACCCCATGAAAAGTGGGGTTTATTTTATGAGAGTTAAAGAGTATCTGCTCTGTCAGAAGTCACAATTAAGAAAATTAAAAAGCAAGTCAAATTTTTGAGAAAATGTTTGCAGAGCTTATGGCTGATAAGCAGCTTGCATCTGAAATATAGAAAGAACACTTAAAACTCAACCGTGAAATAATAACTAACTCACTGGAAAACAGGGCAAAAGACCTGAACAGATACCTCGGTGGAGAAGATGTAGAGACGAGGACAGTCTACTAATGTCCACCATTGTCAGCAAGCAATTTCAGATTAAGACAGTAATGAAATACCTCTCAACAGGAAGCATTAGAGCCGCATTCTGGCAATGGAAAATGCTGGGAAAGACACAGAGAACAGCAGGAACTCAACTGAACCCTGAATGAATTCCATTCCATTCCATTACAAAATGGTACTGATAAATTGCAAGACTCAGAGAATTCCTTAAGGACCCGAGTTCTACCATAAAAACCAGCGGCTACTCGCAGGCCTAGATGCTTATTTGATTGACTAAAAATGCAAGACCACATAAAAACCTACACAGGATCTTCTCTCCCCTCCCCTTCTCACCTCCTTTTCCCTTTCCACCTTCCTCTCTTCCCACCCCTATGCTCCCAATTTTGTCAGGTGATCTTGTCTATTTCCCCTTTTCTGGTGGATCTGTGTATGTTTTTATTAGGGTTCACCTTGTTAGTTATCTTCTCTAGGATTACGAATTATAAGGCTCAATATCCTTTGCTTTACAGCTAGTATCCACTTATGAGTGAGTACATACCATGGTCATCTTTCTGGGTCTGGGTTACCTCACTCAGGATGTTTTTTTATTCTAATTCCATCCATTTGCATGCAAATTTCAAGATGTCATTGCTCTTCACTGCTGAGTAGGACTCTATTTTGTAAATGTACCACATTTTCTTTATCCATTCTTTGGTTGACAGGCATCTAGGTTGTTTCCAGGTTCCAGCTATTACAAATAATGTTGCTATGAACATAGTTGAACAAATGTCCTGGTAGAAGGACAAGGATGAAAGCAAGGAAAGAGATATTGTGATTGAGGAAGCCATTATAGGGCTAGCAAGAAACCTGGCACTAGAGAAATTCCCGGGAATCTACAAGGATGACCCCAGCTAAGACCCTAAGCAATAGTGGAGAGGGTACCTGAACTGACATTGCCCTATAGTCAGATTGATGAATATCTTAAATATCATCATAGAACCTTCATCCAGCTACTTATGGAAACAAAGGCAGAGACTCTCAGTGGAGCACTGGACTGAGCTCTCAATGTTCAGTTGAAGAGTGGGAGGAGTGAGAATATGAGCAGAGGGGTCCAGACCATGATGGGTTCACCCACTGAAACAGTTTACCTGAGCTAATGGGAGCTCACCAACTCCAATAAGACAGGGAAAGAACCAGCATAGGTCCAAACTAGTCCCTCTGAATGTGGGTGACAATTGTATGGCTAGGGCAGACTGCGGGGTCACTGTCAGTGGCACCAGGATTTATCCCTACTGCTTGTACTGGCTTTTTTTGGAACCTATTCTCTTTGGATGGATACTTTGCTCAGCCTAGATAGAGAAGAGAGGGTCTTGGACCTTCCCCAAAGCAATGTGCCTTACCCTCTCTAAGGAGTCGATAGGGGGTTGGAGGGAGTATGTGGAGGGAATGGGAGGAGGGAAGGAAGTGGGAACTGGGATTGGAATATAAATGAAAAAAGATAGTTTGTTTTCTTAAAAAAGAAAATTAAAAAAAAAACAGCCCAGGGATTGCTATAAGCATCCTACTGGTCATCAACACATAAAGGTGACCATGGTTTATTTCAATAGAAAAATAGGAAAATTGTACCAGAGTCATACAGTAAAATATTATTTAATGAGAAAAGGGGAAATGGACACAGAAAATGTTGCATCCAAAATACATGTTTTTACATAAAAGAAGGCTCATCCATTCATGGGCATTTAGGTTATTGTCATATCTTGATTGGTGTAAACAATGCCTCAGTGAACATGAAATACATATCTCTTAGTTGCTGATTTCAGTTATTTTGGTCATTCTCTTCATGCCATATATACATATAAGATTTTATGAATCTATAAAATCTGGAATCTACAGATAAGAGAAATCAGGAAACATTTGTCTGAATCTTAATTTGCTTAGAAAGTTAATTTCTGGTTGCAATCATTTTCTTGCAAATAGCAAGACTTGGTTCTCCTTTCTGTCTGAATAAGCTCCATTGTGTATAGCACATGAGCCACGTGGTAGTTCCCTATTCCTCTGGTAAGGGACACAAACCTAGTTGATTCTGTAACTAAGCTTTGGTAAACAGTGCTACATACCAGTATAGCACTGGTATGTGAGTATTGCTATGATGTTCTATATATCATTAAGCAGGAGTTGTATAGGAGGCTCCCATGACAGCCCTTTTGCTGCTGTGTTGGGAAATCTCTATACTCATTTCTCAGCTGCCATGTAGGAGGGTCCCCTTTCCACCACAAACTCATCAGTATTTGCTGGTTTTGCTTTGTTCATTTTTGTTATTCTGACCAGGGTGGAGCAAAACATCAGTGTGATTTAAATTTGTATTTTTCTTGTCTAGTGACAGTGAACATTTTTAATATGTTTTCCCTCTACTTCGAATACTTAGTTGATTTTCCCACTTGTTAGATGACTTAGAATTCTGCTGTTTATTTTTTGTCTTTGTTTGTTGTAGACACTATCCTCTCTGAAGACACATCATTGGCAGATGATTTTTCTCCCTCCCTGCGAATTTTTTCTTCATTTGATTGGTTTCTTCGCTGTGTAAAGCCTTTAACCATCATGTGATCTGATTTATCAATAGTTGGCATTATTTCCCAAGTGAATGGAGTTCTTCAGAGTCCTTGCCTACACAGGTATCTTCAAGTGTTTTTTCTACTTGCTGTTTTAATAATTTCAGGATTTCTGCTCTTACATTAAAACCTGCTTGGAATTGTATTCTTTTCAGTGTAAGAAATAGGAATCTACTCTCATACTTCAGTGTGGATCTCCAGATTCCGAGAACCATAGATAGGAGAGTCTGTCTTTATCCTAATGAATTTTTTTTAATCTCAGTGTGCTTTGGTTATCCAGGCTTCCATATAAATGCCAAGGTTGATTTTATATTTTGGTGAAGAATGTCATCGGGATTTTGGTGGAGATTATGTGGCATCTATAAATTTAGTAGTTTAGCCTTTGTCACAACCTTAATTCTGCCATTGTATGGGCATGGAAGTCCTTTCTAGACCAGGTCTCCAATTACTTTCTTTGGTGTTTTAAATTTCCACTGTAAACATCTCATTTTCTGGGTTAGGTTCATACCAAGGAACATCATTTTCCTGATTTCCTTCTCAACATTAATGTCATTAGTTTATAGAAAGGCTATTGATTTTTGTAAATTGATTTTTTTTCTCTCACCTTGCTAAGAGAATTTAACTGGTGAATTTTTTAGGGTCTTTTACATAGTGAATTATATTGTCTGCAAACAAGGGAACTTTGACTTCTTTTCCTATTTGTATCCCTTTTATTTGCCGCTCTTGTGTTAATATTCTAGGTAAGAATTCAAGTACTCTATTAAACAAAAATGAACAAAGTGGACACACTTACATTGTTTCTGATTTTAGTGGGTTTAGCATGGTGTTTGTTTTATGTTTCTCATAGGTAGCCTTTATTATGTTGAGATTTCCTTATTCTTGTCTTTTCAGGACCTTTACCATGAAGTGATGATGGATTTCATCTAAAGACTTTTCTATGTCTACTGAGATGAACATAGGACTTTCTGTCATGGAGTATTTATGTAATGGATGATATTTACTGATGTGTGTTGTTGAATCATCCATGTGACTTGGAATAAAGCCCAAACTTGATTATGGTAAATTATTTTTTTAATGTATTCTTAAATTCAGGCTGCAAGTATTTTATTGAGAATATTTTCACCAATCTTCAACAGGTCAATTGACATAAAATTTTCTTTTGGGATTATTTTTACCTGGTATTAGTATCAGGATAACTCTTGTTCTGTGAGAACTTTCGTAGGAACCTGTCTCAGTTATGATTTGTATCGCTGTGAAGAGACACTATGAGCATGATAACTCTTATAAAGGGAAACATTTACTTGGGTATGGCTTACAGTTTCAGAGCTTTAGTCCACTATCATCATAGTGGGAAGCATGGTGGTGTGTCGTAGGAGGCTGCTTGTTTGTTCCTGGCTGCTCAGCCCTGAAATAGCCACACAGAAACTGTATTAATAAATTCGCTGCTTGGCCTATTAGCTCTAGCTTCTCATTGGCTAGGTCTTATATCTTTTTTTAATTGATTTTATTGAGCTATACATTTTTCTCTGCTCCCCTTCCTGCCTCTTACATCTTAACCTAGCCCATATTCATTAATCTGTGTATTGCCACATGACTGTGGCTTACCGGATAAAGTTCCATCCCTAGAGTCTTTCTCCAGTGGGGCTACATGGCATCTCCATGACTCCACCTTCTTCCTTTCCAGCATTCAGTTCAATCTTCCCCACCTAGCTCTATTCCACCCTATCACAGGCCAAAACAGCTTCTTTATTCATTTACCAATAAAAGCAACACAAATATTGGAAGGAATTCCCACACCATTTCCCGTTTTCTGTTTAAATACAAAGGAAGACTTTAACATAGTAAAATTGCATATAACAAAACAGCTATCAAGCAAGAATTATAGTTACAATATTTATATCTACTTTATCTTTTATCATAACTAAGAAAAATTATAATTATAACTATCTATTCTTCAACTCCATCAAAGACTCCGGAAGGATATATTACCTAAGTAAACAAGAAGTGCATTGTAAAAATAACTTCCAAAACTCTAGAATTGACAGAGACATCTTGCTGCCTGGTCAGTCACCCAAAGTTGTTCTGTATCATTGGAGCATCCATCTACAAGCATCTGGAAATCTTTTCCATGAAGCAGGAAATTTCAAAGACAGGTTTGCCTATCCTTCTGTGGTCTGCAGAATGTTTAGCAGACTCTTTCATGAAACAGGAACCCCAAAGAATCCTCTCACCTTTAGGCATGTTCAGCAGTCATTTCTCTGTGAGTACTGCATGTCCAGTTTACACAGCATAACATCAAGCAGTCCAGGCAAGAGCAGTTTCTTGCCCAAATAGATAATCAATGCCATATGGAGCTTCTTTGGTGCCCATCATCCTCATGAAGTAGATTGGCACTGCCAGGAGCAGATGAGTCTCATTGTCATGAAAAGAGCTGTTATTAAAACATTTTAAATGCCATATTCTGAAGGTCTCTGAAAGATTTGAAGAATACCTATCTAACTGAAAAGTATCTCTATATATCTAGACAACCTAACTAACTAACATGCCTACAAACTTGACTATTATAGATGATTATCCATTAACCTATATTTCTTAATTACACATTACATTTTTAAATGCGTTGCATAAAGACAATTCCTTAAATAAGAGCAGAAATATTCATAAAACAAAATTGACTTTAAATTTGCATCAATAGACCAAGATCCATACCAATGCAAATTATTCATATCTATATCATTTCCCCCTTTAAATGTAAAAAAAAATATTTATAAACAATATTTGGGAATCCAGGCACAATTCTCTCCAAACTGCTTCCTACTTTTTATTGGGCACAGTATTTTGGGGGTTATTCATAGTGACCTTTTGGGAAGTCTTGCTCCTTGAAACCATATTAGTCTAGAATTAATCCACAGGTTCTCATCTTCTGATCAAACAAAAGCAGAACCTCTTTTTCAAAGCAACAAATCCTTAGACCCAAATTTTGGAATCAAGATACCTTTAAAATATATAGGTTGTTTTAGCTTAGCAGCCCATATAATGAAATGTCTTTCTGTACTTAATTCCTTCACAGTCAAAAAATTCAAAGAAAACACAATAGTATATATAATCCAGACTCTATATGTATATTCCATCTTTATATGACTTATTTTTCTTACTGTATTACTTTTTCTACAAGTTTAATATTTATTTTGCTATCTTTACTCCTTTAATCTATGACTATCTATACTCTTTTATATTACATTTTTTGTCTCTTTACTCTTTTTCCTTCTCTCTCCCAAGTCTATGTACATTTTTTAAATACATGGTGTCTCATTTAGAGGTCTTTTATATCTGGATCTGTCCTATTGTGTATCTGAAATCATTTTCTGTCCAGGAGCACTTCTTAAAATGCAAAACAGCTTGGCTAGGACAAAGGTTGCTTTGGCTTTGCCCAGTCCAATATGGTGGAGATTCATTCACTGCCTCTGACAGCCATTCTCTCCTCCCTATATCTATGATCAGGTTGCAGCAGGTCATGTTGTCATTAAGGAAAATTGTAGCATTATGTTCACAAACTCCATTTAAATGCTCCAGAGCCAGACCTCCCAAAAGAGTCAGAGTTCATGCTAGCAGCGTGGCCCAGAAAGCTGCCACTTCAAAACTGCACGGATTGTTTTTTTTTACCGCTGAATCAGGAAAACCTCTCTTAAAGAAGCTATGGCCAAACAGAGTAAGAAGCTGTGTTAAACTCTGGATTTTTTTGTCTTGAATTCCTTGCAGCCTCCTACTACAACAGATTGGCATGCCAACATGTGCCAACTAAATCCACATAAAACCTCAGAGAGTTTGGAAAAGAATCTTTATAGGTAGATGATTTGTGTATTGGCAAACTAACTGTATTGAAGTCACCACTGTTGCTGTGTTGAGGCTAATCTTTGTTAGAAATCAGCAGCACTATTTTATAAAATTGGGTATGTCTACATGGTGTGTACATGTTTAGAATTAATTGTTATATTCTTTGATAAATTGTCATCTGAGGACATACTTGGATAGTGATACACTTACTTAGCATGTATGATGCCCTAGATTAGTACTGATGACAAAAAAAGAAACATGGTGTGGGAGAATTGTCTGTATTCTGTCAATCATATTTTAATAAAACGCTGATTGGCCAGGCAGGCAGTATAGGCGGGAAAGCCAGACAGGAAGTAGGGGTGGAACAAAGAGGCTGGGAGTATTCTGGGAAGCAGGAAGCTCCCTCCATTCCTGCCCAGATCACCAAAGAGGCAACATGTGAGTTGTCACACTGAGAAAGGTACTGAGCCGTGTGGCTAACATAGATAATGATAATGGATTAATATAAGTTACAAGGACTAATAAGAAGCTGACCTAATGGGCCAATCAGCTTTATAACTTATAGAGATCTCTATGTGATTGATTTTTATTGGGGCTTGCCAGTTGTGGGGTACTGGGTGGGATAGATACCCCAACAAGCCGGCCCTGCATGTTACAGAAACACAGGAGGAGAGAAAGACAGATGACGGTTGGGTGAGAAGTAGGAAGGGATAAGATAGAAAACAGATTTGTTCAAAATAAAATAATAACTTGCTAAAATATCATAAAAACAATAGAAACAATACCAATGTATAACACTGGGAAAATGAACAAGATAACAGCCAAAAATAAATAAATGATAGATAGATAGATAGATAGATAGATAGATAGATAGATAGATAGATAGACAGACAGACAGACAGATAGAAACCCAATTGTCACTGTTGTGGCTTTCAAGTGAAACAGCTGCCTAGGTCAGATGTTTGAAAAGTTGGTTCCTGTACTGTTCGGAAAGGCCATGGTAACTTGCAGAAATAAGTCTGTACATAGCAGAGCTAGAGAGACTACCCAAGGCCTTTGAAGCACAGAAGATGCCATCAGGGGTTACCAGGGCTTAATATAAAACTTCAGGTATGCTGTTGACCTTTCTGGGTTTGGGTCTTGCTTTGTTCTTTGAGATAGGGTTTCACTACACAGCCCAGGTTGACTTCATATTTGACGCTCTCCTGCCCCAGATTCCCAAATGCCACAACTACAGGTTTTTATCATCCTCGGCTGTGTGTGTTCTTGGTATGCTTGTCCTCAGATACATCCTCTATACCCTAAATTGGATCTCCTCTCGACCCATGAGAAAGTAAACAGTCACTCGTTTGGATCCTTCCACAGACAGCTCATTTTGTCGGAATCTGTTATGCGATGAGAATCCGAGGATGTTCTTACTGCCTAAAGCCAAGGGGCTCAGAAATCCCTCTGAGGATGGGATCCCTCTAAGAATGGCACCCTCGTTTGTGGAAACCTAGTAAGTTAATGGATTGTAAATCTCCGAAACTAAAGGATTATGGGAGCGCTATGTAGACGTGCAGCTGTGGTGGAAGGCACCAACGCCAGGGCACCCCCGAGGAATGAGGCTAACCAGAATCCCTTTCCCTGGCGCCGGGGATGCAGTGCAAATTCCCTGGAGCAAGTTTCAAGGCGCCATATTTAAGCACTTGCTATGATTCAGCACAGTCATGAAGTGGTGACATTAACAACAGGAGAGGGTGGCCCAGGGTCTTTGGAAAAGATGTGCAGTTTCTTTGGTGTTGTTTGTTTCATTTGCCATTCTAGTCACAGAAGCCAGGGCTTCCTGTATCCTAGGCTAGTGTTCTACCACCAAGCTATGTATGGTACCCCTGTACTCATAGTTTAAAATGTAGTTTGCATTATGTGGGGGCCTGGAAAACCTTTCCAGACTTCTGGACACTGATGAGTCCCCACGATGGAGCATAAGGAAGGGTTTCCGTCCTGCGTGAGACATTGGGTGAGGCAGACAGATACAGAGGGTCCTCCACCCTGCACAGTATCCCTGTTATCCAGTGTATACAAACCTCTCACTTCTTTCTTTCTTCCTTACGGGGGACCACTGAGAGATGCTCTAGAGACTCACAGGAGACAGAAAGGAATGCCTGCAGTTGGGCGGTGGCTGGTAGCAATATTCTTCCTGAAACAAATACTTGCCTGAGAAATACAGCTACAACTAAGACCACAGAGGGCACCAACTGTGCCAGATTAGATCAATGACATCATCGTCACCACTTCCACCACCATCCTCACTATTTCCCCATTGTTTGAAATACAAGTAGGAGGGAGATCATAAGCATAGTCTATGCACGGTTATAAAAGTGAGCCAATTTTCATCTTGCTTCCTTTTGTATAACTAGATATATAACCTGGCGTCCTAACCTCTTGCTGAATTGGGTGCATCTCCAGACTGTGGGGAGGTTCAGAATATATACAAGAAGATACGGAAACCCAGTCACTATGAAGGAAACTATTCAATTGACTGCCCCCAATTTGAAAAACAAAAACCAAAGCGCCTGGATGATTTGTACAGCAAACTCCAGTAAAGGCTGCTGAGAACGGGTAATTTAAGAGATTTTGATTGTTCCTTGCCATTTAGACATGGCTGCTTTTTCAAGTCATCAGGAAAAAGAATCCCCCAAGAGAAAAGCAGGTCAGGGAACATGAAGGATCAATTGACAAAAGAAGAAATTCAGAAATCTGTAACAATAGGAAGAGAGATGAAAAAAAAAATGGAGTCATGCTTTTCCCATGACAAAATGCTGTTAGTTTACAAAAGAAGCCCCTGCAGGCTGGTGAGTGTCAGGTCCTCATGGAGGTGTTACTGCTCCCAAAGGAAGGGAGTGCCATCCATTAGCCTGCTTACCTGACACTCCCTGGGGATGGGGACTGTTGAGGGTGGTGAATGGGATCCTCCCAGCTCCAGAACTGGAGGCTTTCAATGACAGCTAGTGTTGAGCTGCCCAAAGCCTTCTAACCCCTCCTCCTGCAACCCCTTCCTGACCACCAGCTCCTGGGAACCTGACCACATAGCTCTTCCTAAGGGGAGAGAACTCTGAATCTCACAATTCACACACACATACACACACACACACACACACACACACACACACATGCACACACACACATGCACACGTGCGCGCATGCACCCCCACCCCACACACAGGCCATAGAAAGGAGTGAAAAGTTTTCTTCTTGAAAGAAAGAAGATAATTGGGGTGGGGGAGGCACCAGCTTTCACTCCTGAAAGTGGGTGGGGCCCTAGAAAGAATGATATCATCCCTTCTGGAGGACAGGAAGGCAGAAACCATGTACTGGCCACAGGGGCTGGCAGGCATCACTGAGGTCTCTCTCTTCCCGAACTCTGCCCTGTAGTTCCTTATTCTCATGGCTCAGGTCTGCCTTCCACCAAGCCAAAGTCTCAAGGGGCAGAGACTCGAGAATTAGGTCCCCAGTACCAAGCACCAGACACTATTCAACACTGTTGCACAGGTCCTTCTGAGTCCATGCAGATACATGCCAAACAGCTGTGGTTCAAAAGAATGCCCCACGCCAGGTGATGGTGGTGGCCCATACCTTTCATCCCAGCACTCAGGAGGTAAGGGCAGGTGGATCCCAGTGGTTGCTGTCTCAGGAAGTGGCTGTGCATTTGGTCATTTTCAAATTTCTGCCCTCAAAATTTTCTCTGCCTCCTTGTCAACACCTCCAGAACTCCACTGAAATTGTTCCTAGTGTTTGCCACGACCCAGTGCTTTCTTCATGTTTAAGAATGTTTTGGCTCCAACTTCATTAAAGCCTTTGGTTTCCTTTTTAATGAAGAAGGGATGCAGTTTCAAGCTTTTTCACCTTCTCTGTGGATTACAGTACTGTTTTGATGTCTGCCGTGAGTTATAATAAATTTTGATGTATCTTGACATGCTGTATGACATTAAGACATTATCATGTTATAATGAAGTACTCAGGATAATAAAGTCCTTTCAGGACATGACTGTGTTGTTTGCCTGGATTCTGTTTTCTTAGAGCATTTAGGGTTCCCTTCATCAACGTCTGAGGTGAGGTTATGTTTCAATTTTCAGTTTATGTTTGAAAGTTTGAATAGCAATGATATGGCAACTTCAAAAATATTTTAAGATGTTTTCTTTCTTCCTGATCTTTGAAATAATTGAAATCTCATCACCACCAGCAATTTTAAGGTGGGCTTTCTCTGAAGAATGGATCTTTGATTCTTTTAACTTTTTAATGATAAAGAATTAACCCAATTTTCTCAGGTTTGGGGGACTATTTTTCACAGAAATATGCATGTTTGATTCTTGCTTTTAATACATTTTTAATGCATAGAATTCAGATGGTATTTTTAAATTCTCTGCAGTTTGTTTTCTTACTGACTTCACCAGTAAACCAGATTTAGTCTTTATTTCCATCCTTCCCAAGGCTCTTAGACTGTTCTCTGGGCTAATAAAGAGCTCTTCCCCTTGTGTGACTTAACCTAACTTAGCGTTTTTGTCTTCATGTGTCCTTCCTCCTACTTTTTTGGAGGGGTGTTATTTCTCCAGCTTCTTAAGTTGAATTCCCAAGTCAGATATATTTCTATCCTTTCCTTTTACACGGATGCAAGCATATTTTATTACGTAAGGCACACAACCAACTCTTTAGGGACCTTGTTGATATGCCAAATTTATCATATTTGTGAAAAAGTCATCTCTACATCAGTTTAAGTATATATCAAGAACTTAATCCATCGCTGTGAGGAAACACCTGTTAAGACAGCTCACTGTGTGAGGGATTTACACTAGGTCATGTCATACAGGAAATAAAGTCCATTGTGGCCAGAAAAGCATCTTCGTGGCTGTGGCACCAGGAAGGTGAGGCAGCTGCTTCTTATATGACATCAACCAAGAAGCAGAAAGAGAGATTCTTCTGGAACAGGGCCAAACTATAATAAGGCATGCTCCCCAGTGACCCATTTTTCTCTAGCTAAGCCCCATTTCCAAAAGCTCCCTCAGGCTTCCAAGCTAGTGTCGCCAGCTGGGGACCAAATGTTCAAACATGTGAACCTGTGGAGGACATTCCACAGTCAAACCAGAACATTCCACTCATGACCTCCATGACGGCCATCCCATAATGCAAAAACACATTCAGCCCAACTTCAAATGCCCCCGTAGTCTTTACAACCCAATAGTGTTTAAAAGCCCAGTGTCTTTTCTGAGACTCAGTGTAGTCTCTTAGCTATGAGATGAGACTACATAAAAAGAAAGAAGCCAAACAAAACAAAAACTAGCAATACGGTCAGGTTATACACTTCTGAATGCAATGGTGCAGGACAGACAATTCCGTTCCATGAAGGACGTACTGGAGACATAGCAAGAAAAAACGGCAGCAAAGGAGGTCTACAGCTCCACCTGCGATGCCTGGTTCTAGACCTGTGCCACCTAGGGATGTAGCCTGACCCCCAGGTCACAGCTGCATTGACTTCCCTGCGGCTTCTCTGCTAAACCTGGGGTTCTCCACTGACCCTAGGATTCCATTTCCAGCCAAGGGCTCCTGAACTCTTTACCTTTTAGGAACTCCCTTTTGAAATGATTCTTTGCTACACCCTGGAGGTTGAGACATATGGAAGTTCAGCCTTACACGCACATGTGCACACGCGCGCGCACACACACACACACACACACACACACACACACACACACCTCTACACCTTTCCTATCATCCTCATGCACAGGCAAGAGTTCTTCTCTAACAATCCCAGGGAATGTGTCTACATCTGCCTTGTCCTTTAAACCGCACATTTCCTTGTCTATTTTTCTGTCACCTGCCTACACCTCCTACCCTAGTCCCTCTCTCTCTAGGAACCTGGCTAAAGGCAGGAAGTCCTTACCAGAAATATTACATCGTCTTGAAATGCACTCGGTCAAACAGATTAGTCTCGCTTAGAGTGTCAGGACAGAAGCAGAACACAGGCAGATCTTTTGTCAAAATATAATACAAAAATTGACCTGTAGGCTAATTCCTGACCTTCTCCCTCTGAACCCCATGCTAACTATCACAATTCTCACTTCTGTAGGGGTCCTGCCTGATGAACTCACACGGAAGCATCACACTCAGCTTTGCTTACAGGGCTCCAGCGCTCTGCTAGCCTGCTGCTCCGAAGCCTCCTGCCTTCCGCCCATATCCAGCTTCCCAAAGGCCCTGCAACCACAAGGCCAGGCCGGCATAGCAACAGCCCTGCTCCTCAGTGCCGGTTCTTTGTCATGGTTTCTTTTCTTGCTGCTATTAACCCGGAACCAGATAAAAAGTAGCCTAAAGGAAAAGGGACATATTTGAGCTTATGGTTTGAGGGGACACTATACATTATGACAGTGAGGGAGCTACTTTTTGGATGACACCAACTAGGTGTCTGCAGTCTCTACCCACAGTATTCCCTTCATTTAGAAACGTTCTTCAAAGTAGATTTTTGCTCTTATTTTGCAAAAACTATTGCTATTCTGGGTCCTTTATGTTTCCATACACCCTGAAAAGCTTTTAGTAGGGAATATGATCAGTTTTCTATGTGAACAATATGGCATCCCCAAATATCAACATGAACTGCTCCCCGGAGGCTTTCTGGTTTTACTTTGGTTTCTCTTTTTCTTTCATTTCTCTCATTGAGAGGATTTGTAGGTTTCAGCACCTTAGAAGTATGTTCTGTTGATTTCTTTTCTAAATCTGTCATTCTATTTGACGTTCTATAATCTCCCTACAATTGTCATTTTTTTTTCTATTTTGTTTGAATAGTATTCACTCCTGGTATTTAGAAATGTGATCGATGTTTGCATACTGAGCCCAAGCCCACTAATCATATTCTCGTTATTTGATTTTTAAGGTTTTCAGAATTTTATAGATAAAAGGTATTGATGAACAAATGGTAGCAGTTTGTCTCCTTTCGCAGTTAGCATACCTCCAGTTCCACTTCCTTTCGCAGTTAGCATACCTCCAGTCCCGTTTCCTTTCGCAGTTAGCTTACCTCCAGTCCCGCTTCCTTTCGCAGTTAGCTTACCTCCAGTCCCGCTTCCTTTCGCAGTTAGCTTACCTCCAGATCTGCTTTCTTTCACAGTTAGCATAGTTCCAGTTCTGCTTCCTCTCCAGCATCACCTGGTGGCAGCTGTGGTGCCCTGTGGCCTGGCAGTGGCAAGAACAGATGTTTTCATGATTTCCCAATCTTCAGGGAGGGAACTTGGTGTTTTGTTTTGAAGATATCAGTTGTGGGCTTTTTAAGATAGTATTCTCAGATTAAAAAAGTCCATTCTGTCTGTTTGGTTGAAAGTCTCCATCACAAAGGCAGTCATGTGGGGTTTTATCTTCTTCTACTAATGTGATAATCTGTGTTAACTAATTTCAGAGGTTGAATAATTGACCATAAAGTATAATCCTTTTATGTGATGTTGGATGTGACTCCTAAACAATATTTTATTGAGTTTTAAGCTTTATTTTCGTGGAACACACAGTTGTATGTTACCAGCTCTCCAACAAGCTCTTTGCATAAGGACATAAGTGACCTCATACAATGTTCCATACAATGAGTGAAGTCATTCGTACTTCCCGTCCTGTTAAGGGTTGAGACTATTTCTTCTTTGAAGTTTTCCATAACTTCATAAGAGCAGGCATATAACTCTGGGCTTTGTGTGTGTTTGTGTGTGTGTATTTATATATATGAGTATGTGTAAATAATTTAATGTTTTATTCGTATGTATTCCATATTTTATATTTTCTTTTTGTTCATAACTCAGTTTTAAGAATCTGCATCTTTCTAGGAAATAGTTCATTTCACTGAAATTGTCTAATTTGCTAGTTGAGTCACATTCAGCTTTGTAATTGGCATTGTCTTGTAATCATTTTAATTCATCCTAATAGCAACCATGCAAGCTGCTTTCTTTCAGATTTGCTTGGATAATTTCTGTCATTTCTCCTCGAAATCTCTGTGTAGCTAAGCATTTCTCAAGTGATTTTTTTTTTAGCATTTTAAATAAAGTTTTAGTTTGGTGTTTTACTTTTCATTCTTTTTCTGCTTCATTCTTCTAAATTTATTTTCTTCATTCTTTGTTTTGTGTTTTGTGTTCAGTTTTCCACCGTTAAGCCGCACAGGTGGCCACTGACACCCCATCTTCCTTACCATCATTAGCATTCTCAACTATTAATGTGGGGCTGAGCACTGATTTGACCTCATTTTGTTAATGCTTTTGTATGTGTGTGAGTGTAGGCACATGGTTGCTATAGTGTACATGCGTATATTACGGCATGTATGTTTTATGCTGTAGGCGTTACACTGTGTGTTACACTGTGTGTATCATAGTGTGTGTTACAGCATGGGTATATGACAGTGTATGTGTGTTCTAGTGTGTGTGTTCAGTGTGTGTGTTACATATAGTATGTGCTACATACAGTATGTATTATAATGTGTGTATTACAGTGTGAGTTACAGTGTATGTATGTTCCAGTGTGTGTGTTACAGTGTGTGTGTCACAATTTGTGTTATAGTATGTGTGTTATAGTGTGTGTTACAGGGTGTTTTAGAGTGGGTTATAGTGTGTGTGTTACAGTGTGTGTGTTAGAGCATACGTTACAGTTTGTGTTATAGTATGTGTATTATAGTATGTGTTACAGGGTGTTACAGTATGGGTTACAGTATTGTATTACAGTGTGTGCTACAGTGTGTTACTGTGTGTGTTACAATATTGTGTTACAGTGTGTGTTAGAGTAGTGTGTTACAGTGTGTGCTACAGTGTGTTATTGTGTGTGTTAACAGTGTGTGTGGAGGTCAGAGGACAACTTCAGGAGTCAACTCTCTAGTTTCACCATGGGGTCAAGGGTTCACATTTAGATAGCTAGGTTTCCAAATTGACTATTTAGTTAATTAATTAATGCACCTTTATCACCTCATGGGCTTCAGCTTTTGCATTCTGGTATGTTAAATAACAATTTTGATTCCAGTTCAGCTGTTCTATATTTCCACTTCTGGTTTACTCTTTGTCACACAATTTATAATTGATAAATTTCCAAGTATTTGTGGATCTTAAAGTTTCCTTCTCGGGTTGATTTCTGTTTCCACTCATCCAAAACACACAGTTTGATGCTTTGTAAATATGCATTTTCCGTTCATTTCAAACTTTAAAACAGCATTAAGGATTACATCAGAAAAAAAGGTTAAGTGGGAGCTTCTGAAAGCCTTAGCCTCTATACAGCACAGTAATATGGACAGAAAATTCCAGATTCTATTTTCAGAACTGGAATTCTCTTTTCAGGCTGGAATTTGCCGAAGGATTGCAATGATATCTGTTGAAGAATAAAAGGCTAATAAAGAAAAGCAAATGGATGTCATATTCAGGAAAATGGATAGAAGTGGAGATCATCAAATTAAGTGGCCGGGGGGGGGGGGAAGCCAGGATGAGAAAAATTTTTCTCCGTAAGAATAGAAAGTATCATGTTCTTTTTTAAGTTCTGTGAAACTGTGAACTCAGCCAGACAGTGAGAAGTGTCATGCTTCCAGCAGCAGGGTGGGGAGAATGAACCTGGGAGACTTTCTAAAGTTCTCTCCCAGAGAGCTGCTTCTGTGTGTGCTGCCATAAGCTCACAGGGAGACCCACACATAAGCCTATCCACACTTAGACTAGCCAGAACTTTGCCTATCACCCAGTGAATTTGATTTAAAATAATAATAATAAGCAAATAACCAGAAGCAATTAACATTTCAAATCCCTAGAGAGAGAGCAGTCTAAGTAAAAAGCAATGGTCTAGCCAAAATCGGGAGAAAAAGAAACACTAATTAATGAGCTGTCCATATGGACCTTCCAAAGTTCCAAAATATTTCTGGAACTCAAGCATCCAAACTCATGTGTAGATATGAATTCCCATTCAAGGATACATGCTCAGAAGAAGGAAAGAGCAAAATGCACCCAAGCGTGCCGTTTTGCACAAGTTTGCCAGTACTCGTGCCAGGTAGCTCACAACCATCAGTTCCAGGAGGTTAATGACCTTTCTGGGTTCCACAGGCACCCACACACATGTGCATAGATACTCACACACATACACACATATGTACAGACAAACACATGTACAGACACATACACACTGATACATGTGTGCAAACATGCATATGCGTAGACACGCGTGTCTGATATGCACATGTACACAGACATGTGCACACACATGCATGAGCACAGACACACACATACAGACAAACACATGTACAGACACATACACACTGATACATGTGTGCACACAGACGCATGAGCACAGACACACACATACAGACAAGCAAATAATAAAGATATCTGTTTCAAACATCAGAACAGACTGTAAGTTGTGCCTCTGATGACTCTTCAGCTTCTTCATGATCTTCTTTCTAAATTCTGGGATTATAAGCCTGTGTCACCCTGATCAGCCACTCTGTAGCCTTTTGATGCTCAGAGAAATAAGGGATCTGTGGCCTAAATAATTGCAAGTACAGAAATAAGGCCCACTTCCAAACAGAAGAGGCTGTGAACGCTGTGGTGCTAGTGTGTGCACAGTCTGTATTAGAACACGTGTCTGGATGCTCACATGCACACCCTGTAGAAAGGCCCACCTGAAAAGTATCCTGGGATGGACATGTATCCCTTGTCAGCTACAGTTTCAAGTTATAAACTGCAGTTGAAATGAAGATGTGTCCCTTAAGGTTATCTAGTATGAGAAATGGAAATTAATAAAGAAAAATGGGGCTGGGGAGATGGCCCAATGGGAAGAACACTTGCTCTAAGCTCCGGGATCTGAGTTTAAAGCCGCAGAACCTGCAGAGCAGCTGGCTGTGTGTGCCTGAATCCACTCCCCTGGGGACAGAGACTAGCTAAAATCTGTGAGCTTCAGGCTCGTTCAGAGACCCTAACACAAAGACATAAGCAGGAACGTGATGACAGTGAAGGACACCAGCATCCTCCACTAACCTTCTCAGGGCACACATGGGTACTTGAACAAACACATAGATGCACAAGCATGCATTTACCACACAAAGATGAGTGTGTCCTCCAAGGTCATAAAGTATAACCGTTAATGTATAATATGAACCCAATAAAAAGAAAATTAAAAAAATCAAAATCTACCAATTTGATGAAAAATATTAATCTATGTACTCAATATCTAACATACACAGTGAGACCCCGGATATGCACATCCTAGAGGAACTACCAGGAAAGAAGACACAGAAATTGTCTCAGGAGCCAGAAGCATCATGTCTTCCAAGCGATCTTGAGTTGATCAAGAGCTGGTTTCTCACTGTGGTCTGTGGAGCACGAAATATGCTGGACAACATAGCCATAGGGCTGAAATGAAATGCTGCAAGCCACGGTTTCTAGACGTAGTCACACTAGCCTTAAAAATGTAACAGAGAGGAAGACGTTCCCAAGGAAACCAAAAGCTAACAGGATCTAATCCTTCGCTAACAGACCTACCCTGCGGGACATAGCAGAGGACATGCTTGAGCACGAAACGACACAAGCTACAAGAGAGACTCCATGTAAATGTGCAGGGCAGCACGTCTGTGACATGTGGGTCACAAATATGTCTGTCTGGTTTAAAAGACAATTGCATGCAGCAGCAATTTTACATTTGTGCTTACTGGGATGGAGGCAAAAGGTTGAGGCCAGAAAATGGAGTTGCGTTTGCTGAATATTTTGTGAGCTCCATTGATACTGAGTTGATATATTTCAAACTCTAGGGTGAGTGAAGATGTTTCTTATGATTTCCAAAATAGCTACTGAAGAAGTAGTTTTTTTTAAAGTAATTTTATTAAATTATAAAAGTTTCCATTTACACCCCTCTTCCCAACACCCTCCCACTCCTCCCCCCCCTCCCTCTCCTCCTCCCTCTTTGTCCCTAAGGGCAGTCAGGGTTTCCTGCCCTGTGGGAAGTTCAAGTTTCTCCCCCCTCCCTCCAGGTCCAGGAAGGTGAGTATCCAAACAGACTGGATCCCAAAAATCCAGTATATGCAGAGGAAACTAGTCCCAGTGTCATTGTCAATGGCTTCTCAGAAAGACTCCAGGCCAGCCACATTCAGAGAATCCGGCCACATTCAGAGAATCTGGTTGGATCACGTGCTCATTCAGTCGCAGTCCAACTGCCCTTGGTAAACTCTCATTAGATCCGACCCCTTGTATCAGTGGGTGATAGCATCCCTCGCAGTCCTTCGTCATTTTCTTCGTCCTTCTGCTCCTCATTTGGACCTTGGGGGGCTCAGTCCGGTGCTCCAATGTGGGTCTCCGTCTGTATCGCCATCCATCGCCAGATGAAGGATCTATGGTGATAAGCAAAATATTCATCAGTATGGTTATGGGCCAAGGCCGGTTCAGGCACCCTCTCCTCTGTCCAGAGAACAATCTGGGGATCTCTCCTTGGACCTGGGATCCCATATATAATCAAGTTTCCTGTAAACCCTAAAATGACTCCCTTAGTTGAAATCTATTCTTCCCTGATCCCATATTCATCCTTCCTCTCTTCCCCCCATCCCGGTCAACCGAGCTTTCTCCATTCCTCCCCTACTCCCTTCTCTCTAACCCTCTCCCCTTTCAACAACCCTCCCACCCCCCACCCCCATGCACCCAAGGTTACCTGGGACTCTTGACTATTTCCTACCTCCTGGCGGATAGCTAAATAATCTTCATCAGGTTCGTCTTCTTATTTAGCTTCTCTAGGATCACGAATAATAGGCTCAAAGACCTTTAATTATGGTTAGAATCCACTTATGAGTGAATACATACCGTGTTCCTCTTTTTGGGTCTGGCTTACCTCACTCAGTAAAGTATTTTCTATGTCCATCCATTTGCATGCAAAATTCAAGATGTCATTATTTTTTACCGCTGAGTAAAACTCTAATGTGTATATGTTCCACACCTTTTTTAACCATTCTTCTATTGAGGGGCACCTAGGCTGTTTCCAGGTTCTGGCTATTACAAATAGTGCTGCTATGAACATAGTAGAACAAATGCTTTTGCAGTATGTTAGGGAATCTCTAGGGTATATTCCCAAGAGTGGAATTGCTGGGTCCTGAGGGAGGTTGACTCCCAGTTTCCTGAGAAACCGCCACACTAATCTCCACAGTGGCTGCACAAGTTTGCATTCCCACCAACAATGGATGAGTGTTCCCCTCACCCCACATCCTCTCCAGCATAGGCTATTATTGGTGTTTTTGACTTTAGCTATTCTGACAGGTGTAAGATGGTATCTCAAAGTGATTTTGATTTGCATTTCCCTGATCGCTAAGGAGGTTGAGCATGACCTTAAGTGTCTTCTGGCCATTCGAAGTTCATCTGTTGTGAATTCTCTGTTCAGTTCAGTACCCCATTTTTTAATTGGGTTTATTAGAGTTTTAGTGTCTAGTTTCTTGAGTTGTTTGTATATTTTGGAGATCAGACCTTTGTCTGATGAGGGGTTGGTGAAGATCTTCTCCCAGTCAGAAGGCAGCCTTTTTGTCTTACTGACAGTGTCCTTTGCTTTACAGAAGCTTCTCAGTTTCAGTAGATCCCATTTATTCATTGTTTCTCTTATTGTCTGTGCTGCTGGGGTCCTACTTAGGAAGAGGCCTCCTGTGCCTGTATCTTGTAGACTACTTCCCACTTTCTCTTCTATCACGTTCAAAGTGGACGGATTAATGTTGATGTCTTTAATCCATTTGTACCTGAGTTTTGTGCATGGTGATAGGTATGGATCTACTTTCATCCTGAAGAAGTAGTTTTTAATTGATAATAAAGAGCTAGGCATGATGACTTCACATCTATAACCCCAGCATTTGCGAGGCTGAGGCAGGAGGACCATAGTGAGTTAGGGGCCACCCTGTGATACACTGTGAGTCCCAAAAATGTCTGGGGTATAGATTGAGGTGCTGTCTCCAAACAAGCATGAAACAAGCAAGCAAGCAAGCAGGCAGACAGTCAGACAGGCAGGCAAGGAAAGTAAAATTGTTAAGTAGAGACATCTATTGAACTCAAGGAAGATAATACTGAAAAAAAATCAAAAGAGAATTACATTTTAAACAAATTTTAAAATTACAGCTATAGATCTTTCATATCGATAATGACATTAAACGTATCTATTATATGGCAATCACTGGAAGAATGGATTTAAAAAGAGGTCCCACAAAATATTGCTTATAAGATACACATTTTAAATTCATGTAGACAAATAGATTGAAGATAAAGGGACAGAATGGATGTTACCCCGAAGATACAACCCACAGGAGATGAGATGTCTGTACAGGTACAAAGCAGACAAATTTAAGCTCAGAAAAAAATTCTGCTCTTGACAAATAAGTAGTTTTTGTAAAAATAAACTTTGTCCACAAGAAGACACACGATCTCATGCTTCCCTGTACCTGACAACATAGCTATACAGTCCTTAAAGCGAACGTGATAAAGGGGGAAATTGCCAATTGAGCAATCATAGATTGAGGTATTAACACCTCGCTTTTAATAGTAAGATAGACCCTGAACTCTAACCAGTATATGCATGTAAGATATGAAATACTGACTGGACAAGTTGATAAAAAAAGAAATAGTCCCAGGCTCAATATGGCTTGACTTAGTGACTTTTCCTCTTTGTGATGGAGCCTGCAGAGTAGCTGGGCGTGGCTGTTTATAGGAGCTCATATCAGAAGCCCAGGGGCATCTGTGTTTACTCTGGGTCAACTTACAATGCTTTTCTACTTTACTCTGGATTTACTGGGGACTACTGAATGCATTTGGGTTTGCCTTGTTTTCAGTTATAAAAGATTTTCCAGAATATAACCTCACTGTAAGTCAACGGGCGCCTTGCTTCACTGGGATACAACTCAAAAATAAAATTTACCCTTTAAAACTTGGGGGTTATTTAACGTCTTTAGTATATTCGTTGAATTGCACAAACATTGCTCCTACACAATGCAAGAATATTTTTGCCACCCTCCCCGACATCCATGAACACTATTCCGTTTCTTCTCCACACTGACTCCAGGGAGTGCTAACCTGCTTTCTGTCTGCGTGGATGTGTCTGTTTTAGATAGCCCATATTAATAGAACCTTAGATGGCTTTTCATGTCTGGTTCTGTTAATTTACCATAAAGCTATCCATATTCTTCAAGTTATAGCCAAAACCAGCCATTCTTTCAGCTGGGCTATCTGGATAGTAGTCCACTCTTGGGTTGGCCTATGTTTTGTCTATGCATTCTTCAGTTGGTATGCTATTTTGGGTGTTTCCACTTTCTGGTTATTATCAAACATGTTTCTATCAACACTCATTATAAGAAAGGAAGTTTTCAGAGGAAGCTGGTCACAGCTGTAATCTCAGCACTTGGGAAACTGGGGCAGGAGGATTTACTCTTAGAGGTCAACCTGGGCTTCATAGTGTGTTTCAGGAAAGTCTCAGCTATAGAGTGAGATCCCATGTAAAAACTTCTTTTTTATTATTTTTCAAGGCAGAGTATCTCTGTATAACTGCTCTGCTTCTCTGGCTGTCCCAGAACTCACTCTGTAGACAAGACTGGCCTTGAACTCAGGGATTCACCTGCTTCTGGGTGAATGCTGGGACTAAAGGTCTGTGCCACCACAACCTGGCTCCCACCCAGAAAACTATGAAGTAAATAATCTTAGTTAATTCTGGTAAAATAAAAGAAATAAACTCAAAGTTTGCATGAGGGCACATGCCTGCAATGCTAGCACTCAGGAAGGCAAAGCGAGAGAATCGGAAGTTCGAGACTAACCTGAGCTACATCACACACATAGGTGGACTATCCTGGGCTACATAGTAAGACTGTCTCAAAAAATTATGCTTCAATATAGATCAGTTTCTTTCCCGAGTGTCCTCCAGCCACTGTCACCCACATCACAGCAAACCCTGCAAGTGTGTGTTATATGAACCTAACAATGTCAGTTCATACTTACTTGTGCAATTTCCCCTTTATACAAATTAGAAAACCAAAATACCATTTACTTTACCATATTCTTATTTCCTGTGTGGACTCGTGGTGCCTCTCTTATTTCCTTGTGATTTATGTTACATATAGTCAGTTGTCAATGAATATGCTAAATATTTGCTCATTGTGGAATATCTTTATTCCACCGTTGATTCTGATGAGCTCTTTTACTAGATATATCCTTTTTGATTGATATGGAAATTTTACAATTATGTCAACTTTTTTTGGTATGTCATTCTCTGACCTCTGCTCTCCCTGGTTTCTGACAAGAACAGCTGTAGATCTGGGAGGTCCCCCTGCACATAATGGATCACCCTCTTCCTGCTCTCTCACACTCCTGGTCTTGACTTTGTGTTGCTGACAATTTGGGTATCAAATGTTTAGCATGAATGTTCCTTAACATATATTGCTTAATATTTTCTTAGCTACTTGAATATGTTACTGAAATCCTTTGTGATTTATGGAATCACATAGACATTTCATTTCTTTCTGCTTTCTGTCATTCATGCTGAATAGTTTCTGTTGACCAACCAGTCTTCAAGTTTGCAGAATTTTCCAACTCAAATCTTTTTTTGAGTTTCTCCAGGAAAAGTCTGGTATCAGATGTTTTATTTCTCAACTTCAATATTTCACTTGGTTATGAATTTTAATGTTTAAATTACAGTGCATAGTATGTTTTCTAAATTATTACAGTCATGATTTCCTTTCTTATTTTATGCTTTGTGGAAGTCTCTAGAATTCAAAATGAAGTCAGCCTGCTAAGAATGCCTGGCTCCCTGGGAGTTCGTCTACTTTTCTTGTGTGTGTGTGTGTGTGTGTGTGTGTGTGTGTGTGTGTCTTATTCATTTGCATTCCTTGAATGTTTTGTGATGGTTGGAAACTGGACTTTTTGATAATATATGGAAGCAGTTTTGAATTCTTTCCCTCTGGAGCTTTGCTCTTCTGACTTCTTTATTTCTCAGGTCCCAGTCTGAGGCTCTGTCTTTGCTGATGTAGTTACTACGGTCAGTCTCTGCCTAGCATTTTCTTTTTAAATTAAGTTTTTGGTTTTGTTGTTGTTGTTTTGATTTTACATCCCAACCAAAGTGTGTCCTCCCTCCTCTCCTCCAATTCCCCCTGACACACACACACACACACACTCCACTCCTCTTCTCTGTTTCTTCTCAGATGAGGGCAGACCTTCCATGGATATCAGCCAGCCATGGTATATCAAGTTACAGTGAGACCTCCTCTTCTAAGACTGGATGAGGCAATATGGTAGGAGGAATGAGCCCCAAGGGCAGGCAACAGAGACAAGAGACAGCCCCTGTTCTCACTGTTTAGGAGACTCGCAAGTTACACAATTGTAGCCCCCCAAGGAATTATTCTTATTTCAAAATAGCTTAGTTTTAAGAAGCTTTGCTTAAAATCCACAAACCAGTGAAACATCTACCCTTTCCAAGTTAGGCAAATGCATTCTGACCCAGGTAATTTTCATTCCCTAGTTTTGCTGTCTGCATGTGCAAGGCTTCACATTCACTCAAGAATGCGAGGATTTTCATACCCAGAACACTTTGAAGTCTTGCACCTTGCATGCCTGTGGCCTCAACACCATCCAGGCCATTGGGCTGCCTACTAAGGCTCTCTTTGATGTTCTCACTAATTTTCCTGATGTTCTACTAGTTTCTTGTCATAATCATTATTGCAACTTCAAAATTTTCTGGTTATTGAGGATGTTATTGGTTGTGGCAATGGCCTGAGGGCTGGAGGCTTTCCAAAGCTCGACTACAGGTCAGGCCATCCAGCAAGCCTACCGATCACAGGGTTGTCTCATAATTTGGGGGCAGTTATGTTTGCTACAAGCTAGGGTAGAGAAAGGAATGACTGTAGCCTGGGCTAAATAGATTTGTCAGTACATCACACCTTTATGAAAGATGGGCATCCGAAGTCTCAGTCATCCCAGATGTTGGCATCTTTAATGTTTCATTGCATCCTCACAAAGTAAATTGAGAGCATGGGCACTTTGGGGAAGGATTGAAGGAGGGAAGGGAGGGGCAGGGAGGGGAGCAGAGAAAAATGTAGAGCTCAATAAAAATCAATAAAAAAACTTTTTAAAAAGGCAGTCGTTCTTAACCTTCCTAATGCTGTGACCCTTTAATACAGCTCCTCATGCTATGGAGGCCCCCCCAACCACAAATTATTTTATTACTACTTCATAACTGTAATTTTGCTACTGTTGTGAATTGTGATGTAAATATGGGTGTTTTCCAATAATTTTAGGCAACTGTTTGAAGGGTCATTCAACCCCAAGGGGGTTGTGACCCACAGGTTGAGAACTCACATTTTGCTCTAAAGGTCTCCCTCTTATGTTTGTTTAATGCAGCTACTTTCTTTCTTTCTTTCCTTCAGGTAGCATTTGCTTGGTATATTTTTCTAAATCCTTTTAGCGTGAATCTATCTGGGATTTTATGTTCAAAGTTGACATTACAGCAGCATAATGTTAAGTCACGCTTTTCACATATAATAGTGTAGTAAGGCAATCTGCCTTTTAATTGGAGTGTTGATAGCATTTACAATTAATTTGTGATTTTTTTAAAAATACAATTTAGTGAAAAATCTAACACTTGCTATTTGTTTTCACTTTTCCTACTGATTTTCTTCTATTTTCTTCTTTTACTGATTTATTTTGTGTTAACGAGGGACTTTTATCTGATTCCATTTATCTCTATAATTCATATTTAGTAATCTCTCATGCATGTGTGTTCTCTCAATTTTTAGGCTTGCCAACATACTTCTCAATTTTTTCCCATATCATCCTCAAATAACTTTATGGTATTTTGTAAAGCACCTAAAGATCTTTCAATAACAAAGATGTATGTTTTTCCACATCTCACTAAAAAAGACGTTATTTAAAATACTTTATCCAATGTCACTTCATAATGCAATCAGCATTTCAAGAAATATTTAAGTGAGCAAAGCTATCATCTTCTAAGTATTTAGTCCTTCAATCATATTTGGTCATTTGTAAACATTTTAATTCCCATCTGGAAACATGTTTCTTTGGCTTATAGAGCTTCCTCTGATGAGTGTATGTGTGTGTGTGTGCGTGTGTGTGTGTGTGCGCGCGCGCGCGCACGTGCACGTGTGTGTGTTTACAGTGCTTGTTTTTGGTGTGTGGGGCAAGAAACTGGGTGAATGACAAAACCTTCTTATGTTTTTGAATGCTTTTATTCTTCGTAAAAGAAATCTATAAATGCAAGTCTAGATTTGATGACTTTTCCCACAGTGGATTTTGTTTATTTGTTTGTTTCATTTTGACCTTGAGTCAAGATGGAGAAAGAGTCACTGTGGCCCCTACACCCCAACAAAAGCCAAGCAGCATCCACATGATGCTGCTTCTTGTGGACAAGCAGAACCCCAAAACTACAGAACCATGGAGGTTCCCAAGGTTTCAAGGAAAGTCTAGGTTACCATCAATGCATGACAGGATCAAAATCTTTTCAAATAGGAATGTGTGAGACTGGAGTCAAAGAAGTCATGGACATCCCAAGAAAGTAGAGGTGCTGGGAGCGTGGACCAGGGAAGATTCCAAGGAAGATGAATGTCAGAGCCAGCTGAGGGAGACTGTGGTTTGCACACAGGAGGCTGTAGTGGAGAGTGGTTGCTCAAACATTTACAAGTTCTCATCACATCAAGACGTCCCTGGAACCCAGATGTGGAGTTACATAGTTCCCCTGTTCAGTGTCAGTCTAGCTTTGTTCCGCCCCATTCCTTTCAGAGTGTGAATATGTGACTTGTACCACTGTGTATTGTAAGTATGTAACTGAGGTTCGCTTTCAGAGTGTGAATATGTGACTTGTACCACTGTGTATTGTAAGTATGTAACTGAGGTTCGCTTTCAGAGTGTGAATATGTGACTTGTACCACTGTGTATTGTAAGTATGTAACTGAGGTTCACTTTCAGAGTGTGAATATGTGACTTGTACCACTGTGTATTGTAAGTATGTAACTGAGGTTCGCTTTCAGAGTGTGAATATGTGACTTGTACCACTGTGTATTGTAAGTATGTAACTGAGGTTCGCTTTTGTAAGTTTTATTAGAGTTCAAAACTAAAAATTTACCTTGAGTTTTAGAGAAGACACTGAAGAACTTTGGAACAGCATTGGAATTATTATGACTTTGGGGTCTTATCTGTTTTGCACTACGTGACGATCATATAGCAAGACACCATGAGTTAGATGTGGAGTGTTTCCCTAATGCAGCAGTTCTCAACCTGTGGGTCACAAACCGCCACAGGGATTGCATATCTGATATCCTCTGCAGATCAGATATTCTCATAACAATTTGTAACTGTAGGAAAATTGCTGTTATGCAGTAGCAATGAAATAATTTAATGGTGAGGGGCCACATATATTAAATTTTCATGGTGACGATGTTTTGTGCCACAATGCTGAAACTGTCATTTCTGCAAGTTTTCTGGTAGAATTTTTGGGATCGTTTATGTATAATATCATGCCATGTGTAAACAGGGAGAGCTTTACTTCTTTCTTCCTATTTGTATCTAATTAGGTTCCTTCTCTTGCCTTGTTGCTCTAGCTAGTATTTTGAGCATGATACTGAAAAAGAGTGAGGATAATAGCCAGCCCTGTCTGATTCCTTATCTGTAGTATTGCTTCAACTTTTTCTCCATTTAGAATGATGCTGACTGTGGGCCTCTCATGTATAACTTCTATTATGATGAGATATGTTCCCTCTAATCCCTCATTCTCCAAGATTTTTATCATGAAGGTATGCTGTATTTTTCCACAAGATTTTCTGTATCAAGTGAGGTGATCTTGCAATTTTTGCCTTTAAATCCATTTATTTTTTTAAACATTTTTTGACATGGATATATTTGGACTATCTGTGCATTGCCAGAATAAAGCCAACTTAGTCATGATGGAAAATCTTTTTTGATATATGTCTGTATTTGGTTTGAAAGTATTTAACTGAGGATTTTTTTGTATCTGTGTTTATCAGGATATTGTCCAATAGCTTTCTCCTTTTTATTGTACCTTTACAAGCCTTTGGCATTAGAATGATACTGACTTCATAGGAATTTGGGGGATCTCCTCCTGATGCTATGTTTTTGGATAGTTTTGGGCTATAGCTCTTCTTTAATGTCTGTCTGGTAGAATTCTGCTGTGAAACTATCTGGTCTTGGACAGCTTTTAATTGGAAGGAATTTTATTGCTCTTCCTATCTCTACATTTGCTGTGTGTCTGTTCAAGTTGTTAGTCTCTTCTTATTTCATATTGGTGGTTTGGCTGATTCTAAGCAGCCATCTGTTTCTTTCAGATTTTCCAGCTTAATGGAGCAATGTCACGTCCTTCATGGTTCCAGGAACAGACTGAACTGGACTGGCAAGAGAATGAAGGCAGGCACATGGAGAGGAAGCTGGGGCCAGGTGGTCTGGGCTCTCTGCCAGAGAAGTCTCGGCACCCCAGAATCTCAGTGTGCTTCTTACATAGAGTTGGTGGAGAAGCAGGTTTATTATATGCAGCGGAACAAGGAAGTAGGTTATTACATTCTAATAAGAAAGGAGACAATGTCCATGATATACATTTGGGTCCAGAAAAGACAGGTTGGGCTGATCTCAGTAGGAGCAGTCACTGTAGCAGAAGAGTCTCTAAGACATAGATATCTGGGAGGAGAGAGCTATGGTGGATACTTTCTGTGTACACATCAACATCAACACCCACGAGAAAGACTTTGCTATTTCCCATTATGACTCAGCCTGGGGGAAAGATATTGTCGTCCCTCCATGGGTCTGAAACTCTGGGATCCTTGACACAACCATGCTCAAGTCTACAGCACACATTTACTCGGGATGTCAGTCACCCCATGCAGTGACATTATCCCTTGTAATATTCTGAATTTCTTTGGTTTCTGTTTTAATGTTTCCCTGCTCAATTCTGATTCTGTTAATCTGGATTCTGCCAATGATCTGAGATTCTTGTTCATCTTCTCAAGGAATTAGCTCATAGATCCACTGATCCTTAGTGTTACTTTTGCTATTTTTATTTCAGCTCTGATTTTTATTAATTCTTGCCACGTAGCGGGTTCTGGTTTGGTTTGTTCTAGTTCTTCTAATTTTTTAAGTTTCAGTATTAAGTCATTTATTTGTGCTCTGACTCTTTAATGTGTGCACCTAGAGTTATAAATTTTCTTCTCAGGACTACTTTAAATTTGTCCCAGGGTTTTTACTGCATTTTCATTCTCATTTAGTTACAGGAAACTTCTTTACTTCTTTCTTGATTTCTTCTTTGACCCCTTCATCATTCAATAATGAGTTGTTGAATCTCCGTGAGTTTGCCTACTTACTAGAGATGTGTTTGTTCTCAAGTTTACGTCTTATTGCAGTATGGTCATATAGGACACATGAAGCTATTTCAATCTTTCCCAGCTTGTTCAGATTTATTTTGTTTCCCAGGATGTGGTCTATTTTAGAGGAGCTTCCAAGGACTTCAGAGTATAATATATATTATTTGGTGTTTGGGTAGAATATCCAATAGATGTCTGTTAAGTTCACTTGATGTATGGTTTCAATTAGTTTCTTACCTTTTTTGTTCAAATAACCTGTCTAATGGAGAAAGTAGGATTTTGAAATCTGTTGTTGGGTGGTAGTTAATCTATCTTTAATCCCATAATATGTATGGTCTTTCTGTCTATGTGTTGCTTTTATTGGTTAATGAATAAAGAAATTTTCGTGGCCTATTGATAGGGCAGAACTTAGGCAGGTGGGGAAGACGGAACTGAATGCTGGGATAAAGGCGGAGTTAGAGAGAGCCACCATGGATCCACCTCTGGAGATAGAGGTGCTGAAACTGCTGGTAGGCCATGAACTTGTGGTGATACACAGATTAATAGAAATGGGTTAAATTAAGATGTAAGAGTTAGCCAATAAGAAGCTAGAGATAATGGGTGAAGCAGTATTTTAATTAATACAGTTTCTGTGTGGTTATTTTGGTTCTGGGCAAGCAGGACAAACAAGTGGGCCCTCCTCCTACAGTAGTATACTTTTATGAAGTTGGGTGTACGAGATGGTGGTGTGTATATCTAGAAGAGTGATTTTCTTCTTGGTTAATTATTCCCTTGGTTAGAATGTCTTCATTATCTCTTCTGGTTGGTTTTAGCTTAAAGTCTATTTTGTCATCTATTAGGACAGCAATGTCTACTTGCTTCCTGATCCCATGTGAATTTTCCCCATCATTTCACTCTAAAACCATAAGAGATGTGTTTCTTGTAAACAATAGATAAATGAATTTCATTTCTTGTTCTATTCTCCCTGTCTGTGTTTTTTTATTGAAGAATTGAATATTTAAGTTATTGTTGGAAAGTGTGTGTTGATTTCAGTCATTGAATTGTTTATTTTGTGCGTTGCTATTTGCTTTCTCAGTGGTACTTTATATTTCAGTAATTATAGCTTCATTTGTTTTCTTTCAGTTTTGGTACCTAAAAAATAAATCATTGTCCTCTCTTGGTAACCAATTTCTTCCTTGTTCTCTTCCATTTCTGAAATACAAAGACTGTTTATAAAAAAAATACAACCCCAAAAGTGAAACAACAACAAAAAAACACTTGGAAAATTAGAACTAATAGTGTAATTTGTGGCTATTAAGAAAAAATCAAAAAACAAAACTGAAGAAATACAAAACAGCGAAACAAACAGAATTCATGACTTAGATCACATATATACAATTTAACATTCACATATATGTATACATAGTGGTATGTTCTAATTAGGTCTTTGAAAGCTTTGAACACTACAGATAGAAGGAAAAACCACACAACACACCACTCCTGAGAACTGCTGGACCTGAGCCCTGCAGTTTAAGCACATTACCAAGCAATGTTGCCCCATCTTATTTGGTCAGTCAACATTTACATCCCATTAACTTAAAGTTTTTCTTTTGCTTTGATACATCAGTTCCTATAAACTATGTGCAGTAAATCCCTCCTGTTTAATGCTGATTAAAGGTCAACACTCAAAATTTGAAACAGCTGATATGAAATTCAGCTGAATTCCATTACTATCCCAACACACATTTACAGGGTGCTGACCGTAGAAGATGAATAGTACATATTGGCACAGCCATGGTCAAACCACAAATTGGTAGTAGGGGCATGTGAGCAAGGTACCAGCATGTTACAATTAAAATATGTCACTGTTAAGTTTTTAGGAATTTGGCCTGTTGTGAACTCTTTGGTGCTCTCAAATTTTGAAGTAACTCACAATGGAGAATTTACATTGTGGAAATAGGAAATCAGTACAAGAAGAAAGAGGAGGAGGAGGAAGAGGAAGAGGAGGAGGAGAAGGAGGAGGAGGCAGAATAAGAAGAAGAAGAAGAAGAAGAAGAAGAAGAAGAAGAAGGAGGAGGAGGAGGAGGAGGAGGAGGAGGAGGAGGAGGAGAAGAAGAAGAAGAAGAAGAAGAAGAAGAAGAAGAAGAAGAAGAAGAAGAAGAAGAAGAAGAAGAAGAAATAAAGTCATTTAGTCATTTTTAAGGATGTGGCAAATAACCCAGAGAAAATATAACATGTATTTGGCATTACAAATTTTTGTACACTCCTTTGATGCTCCCAGTAAGTACCAAAACTCCACCTAAAATGTCTCCACAACTGAACATTAGAAAAGGAAGAAACATAGCAATGAGAGGGCTTTGATCCCAAACTAGAAATATGGAAGAGAGTGACTGTGTTCTAGATTTCATCTCTATTTTTTCCATATTCAGGACTTGATGGTTAAGAGTCTATAACTGAAAACACTACATGTTTGCATCATAGAGCACAGAAAAATCAAAAGCTGACACTAACACAGAAGGTTCATCCCTACTTTCCAGCTTTCATGGTGTCAGAAAATGCTATACAGACTATAGATGGGGAAATAATCAGTACTTTTACCCAGCTTTGAAATCACGTGCCTGGTTGATGTACTAGTGGCATGACTGTTATGTCAGTATCCATCCACTTTCTGAATGGATTTAAGGTCCACTCCCCAGGATGGAATTTGTGCCTGGTACTGTAAATCTGCCCAAAATTCCACATCTGGAAAGATCATAGATCCTAGGGCATACTACTGTTACAATTCTTTTGCTAATTCATGTAATATCAAACTGACTCCCAAACACTTATCTGTATAACCATAGATTAGTACAACTCTCAACCTTCAAAGAGAAGTTTCTTTTTCCAGTGGATGGTAACTAAAACAGAGTCTTATAGCTGGTCAGATTATTTAAAAAGGAGTAATTTTGAAATACTTGGTCCTAAGAGGAATATCTATGTTATAACCCCTCCCGATATAGCTCAGGGAACATGCAGAACTATCTTAAGACCCATCAGTTGATTATAACCTACTGTGAAGCAGTATTTTATGGAGAGGACATGACCATTGTAGTCATGACTCAAAGTGACTTGACTATGTACACAAGACCTGCAAATTATCAAACCAGTTAAAGAGACAAGTCTCATGAAGCCCCATCACTGACTTACAATTTTTGGCATTCTATAGCTGCTTGGGTAGGAAGAGTCAGTTTTCTTCAGGAAAGTGCCTCCTGTTAGATTGCCTGTGTCCCAATGGTTAGCTTTACACCCATGCATATTAGTATAACACTGATTTGACTAAGTATTGTTCAGTCTCCAGGTATTCATATACTTTCGCTTGCTGATGGTTTATGGTTTTATTCTACTATGCTTTTACAAGATACATTAAATAATTTCAAATCCTTTGTATTTGTTAGGTCACACTCTGTGGTCTAAGGTCTTAGAGAAGGTCCCATGCACAAGTATGTGTAGTCCATATTCATTGACTGGAATAACCTATAGGTATCTGTTGTCAATTTCACCTGTGGTGGAGCTTAACTATGAAGTGTATTTATAAATTTTCAGTTTGGATCATATAACTAAAGATTGAGCATAGGACTGACGTGACTATTCTTGTATCAAGACCAATGGGACCATTCATGATCATGAGCCAAGAGCCCTTGACTGTCAGGAGTCATGAGAGTTACAGCAAGTAACAACTAGTGTTCAGATGTCAACCCACCAGAGGAATGGTTATCGGATGGAGGTTAGTCCTGTTCAGACAAGGCCTACAGGACCACTGACTCTGGAAACTGTTGCTCACTTTTGTTAAGGCAGCTTGGTGTCTCCCCAATACCTGCACTGTAGTGTACAATCTCATGGTATTTGTATATGTAATCTCATGATTACATCTCAATCTTATGAGCACATATATCTGTGGATGGTCAGGAAGATGATTTTTCATTTATCTATATAGTTTTGATATATAGGATGTATACTGAGACATGCTTCATAATTAGGTCTATTTGTATCACAAGGACTGTGGAAATGTAAAAGGCTGCCTTGTTCTTTTGCTTATTGGGTGACTTGCCCCACTCTGTGGGGCCTCTGGTGAGATAATTTAGTCACATAGCCAAAAACTTGTTCTGATCTTCACTCCATTGCCTGAGATAAACATTAGGACCCAGCTTCCTGAAATTATTTCCTGTGTGGCAGGACATGTGGTCAGGAAAAGAGTATTCCATATGGATCACATTTGGGACCTTCAGAGATAAAGGGGTATGGCATGTCCAAGCTTGTCCAATATTTAGCCCTTCCTGATAAGGAGATTGAGTGTCCCATATTCTCCCCCAGCTAACTTGGGAAAGTGCTAACCTCAGGTGACCCTCAGCTCTAATAGTAAAAAGACTACTAAACTCCCTCCACCAACTCTTACCTCCATTTATCAATACAGGATTTTAACCTAGGAATGTAGTATCATGCACAAACTCCCCTTCTCCCTCATTAGAATTTACAGCCCCCTAAATCAGTTGTTCTCACCTCTCTCAGGGTCCATACAGAGGCTGACAGTGTCAGCCAGGACAGCATTTATCTGCTTTATGACCCTGGGAAATTCTGACTCTGTCACTTTGCAATTACCAGAGAATTGCGTTTGTATGTGTGTGTGTATGCATATAAACTGGAACTTTTGCAGTGGGGCAGAAGGGTAAAGAAACTTGCACAGAGAAGCACAGAATGAGAGAATTATTTTATTTTATTTTATTTGCCCTCAGACCCTTTGAGTCATATGATGGCTGTGTCCTTTCTTCTGACCCCTGAGAGGACATCTGAGGCTGGCACTCAATAGCCCCTGTTATTTGACCAAACTTACAGAAGCAGGGAAAGTTCTCTCCTGTGGAGAAGGACTCAACTCTAACTGAAAGCAGTTGGTCCCCTGCCCCCAACTTTGATGCACAATTGCTCCAGAGGAAATCAATATCTCATTGTGGATGAGGACGGGTGTAAGATGGTCAGACCCTCCCATAGTGATCGTTGGAAATTAACACTTGTTGGGGGGGGATTCACTTTCTTCAGTGGCATAGCCACAAAAACATTGCCCTTACTCAACTGACTATCTTCCCGCCCACACTCAGGCAACTACTCTGATTATACTCAGAAGACCACACAGAATAAGACATGAAAGTCGGTGGAAACTCCTGGAGAAGAAAAGTATCAGTGGAGTAGGGAAGGGGATGATGAAAGGGAATAAAGGATTGAAATTGGCTTTAAAAAATTGTTATTATACAAATGTATGAAAATAAATAAATTTCAAACAATAAAAAATTTTTAGGAGAGTCTGTTACTAAGGAAATGCTGATTCAGTTCCACCCCCAAAACAACATCGAAAAAGCTCCTTGTAGAAGAGTCTAACCCCAGGTATTGGACCAGGACTTGAAGTCATTTTATAATACAGTAATGCAAAGCATCTATAGATGAGGGAGATCATGTCAGAAACCTCCAGGAGCCGCCAACAGAAACCTCTGTGGACAAAGTAGTGATTATTCGTTTGTACACCTATGAGGATAAAACTGAAAACTAAAGTGGATAGAGATATATTGTGTGTGTTTAAATTCATATAACCTTACAAAAATCAAATCCTTCTTTGGTCATTTTTAGATGAGGCTCAATAACCAATGCATTTAAAAAATAGAATTTATGATCAATGTATTTTATGTCCACTTATCAAATTATTATCATGAAAGCTATCATTTTAGACAATTGATGTACATCAATGAAAAAGAAAAACAAGACTATAAACAGAAAAAATCAATCATTTATATTGTTTTACCTAAAGGAACATAACTAAAGGCAAAGAAATTTATGAAAAACAGATCATTTTTAAATATTTTAACTATTGAGTTTCAGGACATCCTGGTCTACATAGAAAGCTTCAAGACATCCAGAGATAGAGATAGAGAGACTCTATGTAGTTGGCCTTTTCCCTGGGCCACCAACCAGCTCCCAAATAAAGACATGGAAACTTATTATTAATTATGAAGACTTGGCCTTATCTTAGGCTTGTTTAACCTGTTTCTATTCATCTACTTTTGCCTTGAAACTTTTTATTCTTTCTTTCATACTGCATGCCCTTCTTTCCTGTTTTCTCCGTGTCTGGCTGGCTGGCCCATGGAATCTGCCTGTCATTTATTTTTCTTTTCTCCCTTGAGCCTCAGTTCCTCTTCTCCATGCCTGGAAATTCTGCCTATACTCCTCCCTTGCTATTGGCTGTTCAGCTTTTTATTAGACCTATCATGTGCCTTAGGCAGGCAAGGTAAAACAGCAACATGTCTTCACATAATTAAACAAACACAACACATCTTTACAAAGCTTAAACAACAAATGCAACACATTTTACATAGTTAAATATTTTGCAATAACTCTGGCTAAAAATAAAACTAGCTAAATAACCGTAATTTGCAACCTCTCTTGATATAAAGGATATGTAAAATATTCCTCAAGACTGCTCAGTTCTCACAAGACCCACCAGACATGCCAAGTACTCCATGTTCAGGAGACTGTTGCAAAATTGCTTCCACAAACCTGGGTTTATATCTGATAAACCTCTCTTAGCACTTCCCAAGGAATATAAGAGACAAAAGGAGCACAAGAGGAACAATCTAGTTTTCTTATCAAGTAACTTAGAAAACTGAGGAGGGGAAGGAGGAAACAAAAGGGAGAAGTAACTGAACACTCATGGAAACAAAGTATCGAACAGTGGCAACTGTTGCGATTCCACCTATCAGTGGCCCCCACCATAACTGAAACTGCCTTAGAACAGTCCAGGGGTGGAGAAGTGGTGCCGTGATTGGTCATACCCACTAAGATTCACTCAGCTCTGCTTCCTAGATGGATTCAAGGACGTGTTGTAGGAGGCATTAAAGAAAAATATGATGCATACATACATACACACAAACATACACACATATATGTATACATATTTGGATACTTTTAATATTTTCCATAAAAGAGAAAGCATGTAGGTTGTGGGTAGCCCATTCCCGTTCATCCTGTACTCTAGAATTCTTTTATGGATGGTGCTTGGCTGTCATTCCCCTTTCTTGTATTGGGTCATTAGAGAAAATAAACACACTGGCATCTGCGGTTGCTGTTTAATGCTCACTTACAGTAAGAATTATAACCAAGCGTACAACAGCTCTCTAAGTGGAATGAGTCTCTTGTGCCACAGGCAGCTACAATAATTGCAGAAGGGAACTAAAAGGTCACCCTCTTGAAGTGTGGCCACTTGGTTGCATTGAGAAACCACAGAAAAAGCCAGCGTGCAAGGCATGGTCGCCGAGGTCCCTGCGCCTGTCTCTTCAGATCTCATGGTGTCGTTTCCTTTTAGTCAAAATTTCATGTTTTCTTTTATTTTCCTTTCACCATATATGTTTCTCAGTTTTATTTTTTTCAAGAAAACTTAGTGCACATTGTTCCTCTTGAGCTTTATTTTGTTTTCCTTTATTTTTCCATCAGTTTCATACACTTCCACCTAAGTATTTCTATATTAATAGCAATTAAATAACACTGATGAGAAGGCTAGAAATGTCAGTAGATAGTGATGTCTGTATTATTCTGAATGTAAATAAAACACTGGGCATTTAAGAATGTTTTCTGAGTTAGGTGAGGTAATGCATGTCTTTAATCCCAGAACTTAGGAGGCAGAAACAGGTGGATCTTTATGAGTTCCAGGACAGCCTATTCCTGGCCAGATAAAGCTACATAGCAAGACCCTGTCATGAAAGGAATATAGATGTAGTCCGCTACCCATCAGTCACTGTAATAAGTTGAAGAATTACACATATATCCCTACCATAGAGACCACCAAGTAAAAAATATTAACTTATTTTTGCTACAAGATTTAAATCTGGAGAAAGCAGGTAAAATTTCCTACATTACATGAACATAAACTGCTGAAGATTGGGGTCGAGTCCATGGTTTTACATATTTACAGAGTCCAAGACTTTAAAAAGTGTGCACTGCTCTCTCTCTCTCTCTCTCTCTCTCTCTCTCTCTCTCTCTCTCCCCCCATGTGTGTGTGTGTGTGTGTGTGTGTGTGTGTGTAATACAGAGAGAGTGAGAGATAAAGAGATAATAAGATAGGTGAAGAGAGAGAGAGAGAGAGAGAGAGAGAGAGAGAGAGAGAGAGGTGTTACTGGAAGCAATGTAATACTGTAATACTACGGTAGCCTAGATAAGAGATGGAAAGTGAGACTTAAAATGTGGAAATTCCCTCCTGGTATTTCTTGGGAAATTATGTTGTTCGAAATCCTGAGCACAAGAAAGAAAGGAAGGAAGAAAGGAAGGAAGGAAGGAAGGAAGGAAGGAAGGAGGGAAGGAAGGAAGGAAGGAAGGAAAACTGGGGAATATCTGGTCATCCTGAGCAAATTAAAGAGCATTTGTCAATGCCAATGTAGAGGTTTTTAGTGAACTGAAGAGCTCCTCTTGTAAAACACAACAGTAGGAAAATGTGGACACAGAGAGTTAAAGGTTCAGAATCAGGCAGGAAAATCCTGGGATCTGATTAGCCTACCTTTCCGGTAGCTGTTGCCATGACAGCACCATACCAGTGGCCCTATCTGCCAATAACAATAGATCACTCTTATAGCTAAAACACACGATGATTTTTAGCCATAATCTTCCATGTATAAAATCTATGATAGTCCAAGAAATAATATGTTTTTTAAGGAACAAAATGATTCTTTTTTTTTTTTTTTGAGACAGGGTTTCCCTGTGTAACGGTTCTAGCTGTCCTGGAACTAGCTCTTGTAGACCAGATTGGCCTCAAACTCACAGAGATTCCCCTGCCTCTGTCTCCCGAGTGCTGGGATTAAAGGAGTGTGCCACCACCACCCAGCCAACAAAACGATTCTTAAATAGGCAATTCTGCACACTCTTTTCCTTATGTATATGACATGTTTAGTGGTATTAACTCTTTTTAGTAGATACAGATGTGCAATGCCTAATGTTTGCTGACATTGGCCAGTGCTTGAATAGTCAAGACCGGATGAGTTCTATGAAGTGATATGAGATGAATTTTGTTTATTGCATAATTTTGAGTATTAAGAATGTTAGATATATAAGATAAAGCAGTTGCTCATCTCATCCCCAGATGCTTCGTATCTCAGCCAAACCAACTATGTTTGCACAGTGGTGTCTTCCACCAGAGCCTTGGGCAGTGCCACTATGCTAGAGGCATGAAAGTGGCAAGGTAAATAACACAACCTTCATGGATGCCAGCTATTTTTAAGAAATAATATACAGGGTCAGAGATGACTCAGTGGTCAAGAGTGCTTGCTGCTCTTGCAGTAGAGCGTAACTCAGTTCCAAGCACCCACCAGTGACAGCCAATCAACAACCACCTCTAACTCTAGCTCCACAGGATCCAGCACCCTCTTCTGGCCTCTATAAGCACACACACATAACTAAATAAATACATGAACAAACAAATAATAAATAAATAAAAATCTTTTTTAAAAGAAACAATAGGGAGTTCTGTCTGGAGAGAACCTTCATCTGGCGATGGATGGAGATAGAGACAGAGACACACATTGGAACACTGGGCTTGGCTCCCTGGGTCCGGATGGGAAGCGGATGGAGGGAGAGTGCAGGCAAGGAAGGCAGGAACGGAGGGAATCTTCATCAGACGATGGATGGAGATAGAGACAGAGACCCACATTGGAGCACTGGACTGAACCCCCAAGGTCCAAATGAGGAGCGGAAGGAGGGAGAACAAGAAAGAGGAAGTCAGGACCGCGAGGGGTGCGTTCACCCACTGATACAAGGGGCCTGGTCTGGTGGGAGCTCACCAGGGCCAGCTGGACTGGGACTGAAGGAGCGTGTGATCGGGCCGGATTCTCTGAATGTGGCTGACATGGTGGCTGACTGGGAGGCCATTGACAATGGTGCTGGGTCTTGGTCTGCATGTACTGGCTTTCTGGGATCCTGGTCTGCTCACCTTTCTGGACCTGGAGGGAGGGGGGAGGAACTTGGACTTCCTGCGGGGTAGGAGGCCCTGACTGCTCTTGGGACTGGAGAGGGAGTGTAACATGAGGGGCTGGCTTGTTGGGGTTTCTGTCCCACCCAGTACCCCATAGCCGGCAAGCCCAAAGAAAATCATTTATAAGACTTTATAAGATTATAAACTAGTTGGCCCATTAGGTCAGGCTTCTTATTAGTCCTTGTAACTTATATTAATCCATTATCATTATCTATGTTAGCCATAATGGCTTAGTACCTTTTTCAGCGTGACAGCTTACATGTTGCCTCTTCAGTGGTCTGCGCAGGAATGGCAGAGGGACCTCCCTGCTTCCCAGAATTCTCCTGTTCTCATTGTATCACCTCTACTTCCTGTCTGGTTTTCCCGCCTATACTGTCTGCCTGGTCAATCAGCGTTTTATTAAAATATGATTGACAGAATACAGACAATTCTCCCGCATCAAGGGAGGAGGGGAGGAAGTGGGGGGAGTGGGAGGGTATTGGGAGGAGGGGAGGAAGTGGAAATTTTTTATAAATAAATGAATAAATAAATAATTTTTTTTAAAAAAAAGAAACAATAGATGATTATTTTTTCGAGACAGGGTTTCTCTGTAGCTTTTGGAGCCTGTCCTGGAACTAGTTCTTGTAGACCAGGCTGGCCTCAAACTCACAGAGATCCGCCAGCCTCTGCCTCCCGAGTGCTGGGATTAAAGGTGTGCGCCATCACTGCTTGGCTAGATGATTTTATAGGAGATAGATATTTAACAACCAGCTCTCCATGAAAACAAAGGCCTGTCGTGTAGCATCCGCCAGACTCCCTGGTGTAAACCTCACTGATGTGGCCAACTTTAAGCAACAAACATGATGCCATCAGATGCAGTACAGACGAGATGAGAGCCACCTGCTCTCAGAAGTCACACTAAGCCTGCTCAAGTTCCAGCACACCCCTAGGAAGAAAACACTTTGAAAATGAGTGAGTTTATTAGGACAAGTTTATAAAATAAAGGGTTTTAATGGCCAAACTCTCTACTATCAATTATGGTATCAACATGCAATTGCTACAACAAAAAGCACTTGTACATCCATTGAGTGCGAGAAGGATGGAGGAGACACCTTACAGGAGATGAGTGGACCACCTGTCAGAATCAAAAGCATATGAAAATTTGTGCATGCTCCACCAAGACGCCCTTGATCTTGTTAATAAGATGCACGGGAAGCAGACCAGCCCACGCGCTATGCAGTGCTAACAGCCCCAGTGGGCTGCTCTCAGTAGGGAAACAGGCTATGAACCAGTGTGAGATGTGATGGGTGCTTTGCTGCTACTAGGAAGAAGTCCCAAAGGGGCTGAGGCTCTTGATTGGGTGGCCTCTCTTGTTCTTTCTTCAATCTCTGACTGTAAGAACAGTCAAGCCATCATGAGGGGAAGCATGTGAGAAGCTGATTTATGGGTGAAGTTAACAATGTGTTTTCCTCACAGCCACCTGATTAGGGCTTCCTTGAATGTGGATGAGCAGACCTGTAACTATTTTAAATCTAACTGTAAAGACAATAGGATGTCCTTTTGGGGATTATGATACATACAATGATAGTAACAAATTTTCTTCTTTTTTTCTTTTTCTTTATTTAAAAAAAAATTTACTTTTTATTTTGCATACCAACCCTAGTTGCCCCTGCCTCCTCACCTCCCCGCTTCCCATTCCCCATCCACTGCTCATTGGGGGTAAGGCCATCCTTGGGGTGTCAACAAGGTCTGGCATACCAACCTGAAGCAGAACTAAGTCATTTTCACCCCCCCCACACACACACACCGCTCCAGGTATCAAGACTGAGCAAGAGACCCATCATAGGGAATGGGCTCCAAAAAGCCAGTTCATGCACCTGGCACAGGTCCTAGGAACAAATGAGAAAAGCTTCTCGTTTTTATGGTGCTTCTATTATAAGCAAGCTTTTTGGTGCCCTTAAGTAGTTTTTGAGGGCAGTAAAACTGTTTAGAGCTTAAGAGTGCTTTTAAAAAATTAATATTCAATTTATTAAAGTTACAGATTAAGAAAAAAAATCCTGTAAGGCATTTTAGACAATAAAACACACTAGAGTGTATTAAAAAGAAGAATCAATTAAATTGTAAATGTTTTCCCTATGAAGAAAATTGTTTCAAGACAGCCAAAGAGTGCCTATTTACATAAAACGAAGTATGGAGTCAGGAGTGATTGATTTTGCACTGTACACAAAGTAGAAAAGAACAGTTCTGTTGACGTCAAAAAAATAAATCTCTATTTCAGCAAAATGGTTACCGAATACGGTTTAAAAAGCAAATGGGCTTCCGCTGAAGACATTGGTGGCAAAATGGAAGTGGTGCTGATAGAAACACGGCTAGGACCAAGGAAGCGGGCAAAGGGAAGACACAGAGGAAGCATCAGAAGCGCAGGCAACCCTCCTTCCCCGTCAGGCCGCACTGTGCACCTGCCCAAGGCAGTCACACTGCGTTTTCTAAATGTGTACAACTATAATGCCAAGGAAAGGGATTAAAAATAAGCAGCACACAGCAAGGGCTGGGCTTAAAGCGTAAAGGAGCATTTCCATTTCTGAAAGACTTGGACAGATTATAGAGGACTTGGAAAGATTCTGGAAGGTTTGGACTGTGCATCTTTCCTCACGTAAGTCGGGGATTTGCGTGTTCATGGAATGGTGCTGCCCACGTTTGTGGTGGATCTTCCTATCTCAGTGAACATGATACAGAAAATTCCTCAAGGACATCCCCAGAGACTTGTCCCAAGGTGATTTGGGATCCTATCAAGTGGACAATCAATATTAATCACCGCAGATGTTATCAATGTTTTTTGTGGTTTGATCATTCAAACTTTGACTGGTTTTTTTGTGTGTGTGTTTTCTTTGATCAAATGGCTATATTCTTGTAGAGGTCATGTTCCTAAGCCATGAACTGTATGAGCATATCATGTTAGTTTGTAATATGAACAAGCCATGCATGGCAGCTTTTACTGAGGCTTTACTTTCCAGGCAATCTCTGGAACGCTTAATACAAGTTTACTACAAAAAAATTAATTTGTTGTTTACTATTTAGCCACTTAATATATAAAAGCATGTAAACAAAGTGCTACAAAAGACAGCTGTGTTGTCTGTTTGTGTACTAGCTGTTTCTATTATCCATGGCCACTGGGTATGTCTACAGCAGTATGTGGCATTATATGATACAGAAAAACTTTTACTATGTTGTCTATATCCTTATTTAAAAGTGAAGGGCCTCTGGAAAAACTATGTCACATAGTTGTTGCAATAAGGCAATGAAGAAAGAAATTGTGTAATGAACGTCAATGTCTGGTAAGTGGTGCATTCTAAATGTTAAAAATTAGCATAGCTACTTTGTTAAAATAATAGTGTTACATTAATCACATAAAATTCTGCATCTTTCAAGTTGCTCTTTTTGAGCAACAAAGAAAAAAAGAACCAGTAGGTTTCAACATAAAGGAATATGTTCTCCTCATTCCCCTTTTCTAGCTCTTGGTAAGAACTGAGAGAGACACCAGGGAACCAGCAGATGAGTCACCCAGCAAAGGGAAAAGGCGGGAAACTGCTCCAGCTCCCAAACCCTCTGACTGCAGTAACATATGAGGAGTTTTCATTGGTTGCCGCTGACCTTCATCTCTACCTCCTGCTCGAGGAAGCCAGAGCATCCTTCCCAAATCCTATAGACTCAGCATAGTTCTTGACCACTAGTACTCAGAGTGACCCCAGCATGTCAGAGCAAAATTGAGAGAGCTCAGCATGACCACGAGTCCTGTTTGCTTCTCCACATTGCTCAGCCTCTGAGTTTCCCTGTGGCCAGAGGCAGGTCCAAATCAGAGGGTCTAATAGGCACAGCCAGGCTTCACAGGGGTTCTGTACATTTCATCCTTCTGCAGAGAACTTCTTGTCCTACTTCCCACCAGGTCCTTTTCAACCCATGACTGCCCATAAAGACTTGTATAAGATGAGTCTTTATCGTCTCGGGCTGGTGTATCCTTTTCATGACACCAGATCTTCGGGAGTTGGGCTACAGGGATAAAAGATGAAGGGACAAACTGCTTTCCTCAGAAGAATGTTCCAGTCATAGGATTAGCCTGGGCTTTTCTGTCATTGGTAATGTTGCCATAGGTTGATAATTATCACCCCCAGACAGGGTTAAAGGTTGGTATTACCACTAGTAGAGGCCTAGGAGAAAGCCTTCTGGTTTACGGGGGAAGATAATTCTGGGACCAGGGCCCCAAGCACACCTTCTTTGTGTAACATAGGGGCCTTGATTGTTGGAGTTTCTGTCCTGCCCAGTTCCCACAGCCAGTAAGCCCCAAAGAAAATCACGCAGAGGTCTCCATAAGTTATAAAACTGATTAGCCCATTAGCTCAACTTTATATTAGCTCTTATAACATATACCAGCCCATTATTCCAGTATATGTTAGCCCACATGGCTTGGTACCTTTTTCGGTGGGGTAGGTCACATCTTGCTTCTTCTGTGATCTGGGCAGGACTGCTGAGGGAGCTTCCTTCTTCCCAGAATACTCTTGTTCTCATTGCCCCACCTCTACTTCCTGTCTGGTTTTCCCACCTATACTTCCTGCCTGGCTATCGGCCAATCAGCATTTATTTAAAATAATTGACAGAATATAGAATTGTCCCACACCATCTCTGCATCCCCGACTTATAATACAAGTGGTTTTGATCCATCATTTGTTTCAGTCATGATATGCCCACATCTGTGCTCCTTCCAATCTTGGAGTAGAACAACTGATATTAATTGTTATCACAAAAGACAGATTACAGAGACCAAGGTGAAAACCAGTCTTTCTCTAAGCCAAACGGTGAGCTCTGCAAAAATACAAAGGAGTGCCATGTGCCGATAAATTTCAGATAATACATTCCTATAAACAAAATATGTGTGTATCCTAGAAAAAAATGAACTATTTTCATAGACTGTGTATACAACATTGGACATTTGACCATGAAAAATGTGGGGCATTTGCCCACACCAACAGTTCTGTGATGCTGGCTTTTATACTTTGATTAATTTCTGACACTAACAGGAGATCCAGACTGTGCAGGTTAAGAAATAATGCTACAAGATTGCCTCCAGGTCTGTTGCGGCCACAGACCCAGAGTGTGAGAATTTCTAGCTAAGCCACCAGCTCAAAATCCGGGGTCCCACAGCCTTGGTGGTTGTGAAGGTTGTTCATAGAACTGATGGTGATATTTGTATTTCTCTGGTTTATTGTAAGGGTGTGCTAAAGGTGAATAGCAGGAGAGGGGTTCATGGGAAAAAATCTGAAGGGTCCTAAGCATCTCAGCTTATGATTTTTGTAGAATTTGGCAAAGTTCTGCAAGCCCATGAGTCATGTTTTTTTTTTTAATCTTTATATGTATGTAATTGTGGGATGGATGGCCATGAGGTGTATGTGTGTGAATTGTGTGCATGTGGGTATATTTGTATTTACATATGTGACCATGAATATATACATATGATGGCCATGCATGTGGAGTTCAGTGAACAACCTAAGTTTTGATTCTTCTTGGCTTTCTTGGATTTCTTTAAGAAATTTATTGATTTTTTTTCTGATTTTTTTGTTTGTCTTTTCCTCCATTTCTTTAAGGGAATTTTTCATTTCCTCTTTAAGGGTCTCTACCATCTTCATAAGGTTATATTTAAGGTTGTTTTCTTCTGCTTCTTCTGGGTTAGGATATTTTGGTCTTCCTGTCGTAGGACTAGTAGGTTCTGGTGTTGCCATGTTGCTCTTTAGGTTATTGAATGTATTCTCACGTTGGCATCTACCCATCTCTTCCTCCAGTTGGTACAGGCAGTGTCTTTGCCTCTTGGTTCAATCCTTGCAGTTAGTGTCTGCATCTCAGGGATCCTCTCTTGGACCCATCTTTGCAGTTGCTGTCTGTGTCTCAGGAAGCTGAAAAGGCCTAATATTTTGTCATTAGAATCTTTATTAACTAGCATAAGTCCTTAACTGAAAAGTAATTCTAACGTGTGGTACCTGGCTCATAAGTAGTATGAAATGAAATAGGCTATCACACATAGCTCAAATTGAGTGGAAAATAGATGTTCTCAGAGACAGGTACCAAGAGCAAGGGCAGTGCTGTTACAATAAAGTCTTTTACTTCCCTCTCTCTGGAAACCAAAATCTTGACTATATTGCCAAGAGAGATTCCTCAGAGAAACTGTCTAGTGTTTTCAAAGGCATGGCTGTGCTTTTAGAAGATAAGGTCTATCTAGATTCCTTTCATTATGTGTGCAGCCTCCACACTGCTCAATCATAGCTGATAACTTTGAACAAGGTGAACAGTTTTGAAAGGAAACAAACCAGGAAGAGCTATGACCGCACATGTCCTCCTGCCCTGCTGATCCCACCACCCCAATAGCTTGGTGGCCAGAATAAACACAAACGCGGCAAAGCCAAAGAGAACTCACCTGCTGTTTAATGGCTCCTATGAAGTCGCCATTTTCCCACCCGCGAGGAGCGCATTTGAGTGAAGACTCCGATGGACTGCTTTTTATAATCCATCCAAATAAATAAAGGTGAGCTACAGAATGCTTGAAATAAAGCGAGTTTCAGATGAAACTCTAGCCCAGGCCGTCTCGTGACTGCATAGACAGCAGGCTTCGTGACGTTTTCTCTTGGAAGAAGAAAGCTGTGCCCGGAGCAGCTGTGCAGACAGACGAGGACACAATGAACCCCTTTGTAGTTTCATGGAAAAGACCGCCCTGACCACAGTGTTTGAGTCAAACTTGTATGTCCCTAGAAAGCCTACATGTTTGGATACAGTGGCTGCCTGATTTGACCTGGAACTCCATTCCTGAGTTGTCGAGCAGGAAAAACTAAAGCTGTTTTGTAAAGTACTTAAAGTCTGCAGACTTGCCTTAGGACCCCTCGATAAGGGTAGAAGACATATAGAAAAGTGTCAAAAAAATCCACCTGATTACAGGGGAAGGGTGGTTCAGGTACCCTTTCCATTATTGCTTAGATTCTTAGCTGGGGTCGTCCTTGTGGTTTCCTGGTAGTTTCCCTAGTGCCTGGTTTCTCACTAACCCCACAATGGCTCCCTCTTTCAAAGTATCTCTTTCCTTGCTCTTGCTCTCTGTCCTTTACCCAATTCCATCTTCCAGATCCCGCGTGTTCTCTTCCCCCACTGCCCTATCCCCTTCTTACTTCACACACGCTCACACACTCGCACACACACACACACTCACACACTCACACACACACACACAGAGAGAGAGAGAGAGAGAGAGAGAGACTGCCAATTTACTAAGGAAGTCTTGTCTACTTCCCCTTCCCAGGGAGATCCACGCATGTCTCTCTAAGGTTTTTTTGTTTGTTTGTTTCCTGTCTTCTCTGGGGTTGTGCACTGTAGGCTGGTGATCCTTTGCTTTATGTCTAACATCCACTTAGGACTGAGTACATACCATGCTTGTTTTTTTGGGTCTGGGTTACCTCACTTTTTTTTTCTAATTTCATCCATTTGTCTGCAAATTTCAAATTGTCATCATTTTTACCACCGAGTAATACTACATTGTGTAAATGTACCACATTTTCTCTATCTATTCTTCAGTTGAAGGGCATCTAGGACCTCTGAATGTGGGTGACAGTTGTGTGGCATGGGCATTTTGTGGGGTCACTAGCAGTGGGACCAGTATTTACCCCTAGTGCATGATCTGGCTCTTTGGAGCCCATTCCCTATGGAGGGATACCATTCTCAGCCTAGATACAGGAAGGAGGACCTTGATCCTGCCTCAAATGATGACAGACTTTGCTAACTTGCCATGAAAGGCCTCACCATCTCTGAGGAGTAGATGATGGTGGGGTGAGGAGAAGGTGGGAGGAATGGGAGGATGGAAGGGAGAGAGAAATGGGAGTTAAGGTATGTAAAATAAGATGGTTTTAAAACAAAAATAAGGAAAAGAAAAGAAACTCTTGATGGCCAAGGCATTTTAAAAAAGAAAATTCAAAGTTAATAAAGCCTTATGCAATCTAAAAAATAGGATTCACAGAATCAAGAAAGTCAGCAAGCAATAAGAACAGAACAAAGCAGGGGGGAGTCTAGAAAAAAATACCATGAGCTATCAGTTGTTGAGCTCCTGCATTATCTAAAAGTCTCAGCCTTCTAAGAAAAATGTGTGAGATGACATGAAAGAAAATGAGCAGAAAGATCTCTGCAGATATTATAAAGCAGCCAACAGAAAATGCCTGTGAGGGTGTAACATTTCAGACCTAGTACTTGAAGGATTTAAATAAGCTTTTAAAATGCTCAAAGATTAAAAAAAAAAAAAGAAACCATACTTCAAGAATTAAAGGAAGCCAGATAAGAGTGGAAACATCTGTAGTTCCAACAGCTTGGAAGACTAAGCCAGAGGGACATGAATTTGAGAGTTGTCTAGGCAACAGAGCAGGACTCCATCCAAATGTATAAATAAATAAGATATACTTTTTGGCAACAATGCCTGACCATATAAAGAATGTAACTAAGAAGGTAGAAATCATAAAAATGGAAGTCAGTATAAAACCCAGTGCTAAAAAATGCAATAGCCAGCCAGGAGCTGGAGTTGCAAAGCTTCAATCCCAGCATTTGGGAGGCAGAGGCTGGCAGCGCCCTGAGTTTGAGGCCAGCCTGGTCTACAGAGTAGGTTCTAGGACAGTGGGAATACTCAGAGAAACCCTGTCTCTAAAAACCAAAATATAAAAGAAAGAATACAATAGCCAAAACCAAGAATGGTTCAACTGAAAAATGAGTAGGCAGAGAAACACTTGAGGGTCTTCAAATGAGGGCATAAAGAATGAGGGGCAGAGTTTTAAATGAATGAAGGAAAAGAACCATGCCTGGGAAGTCCATAGATTCTATTAAGTGCCTCAGTACATGCACAATACGGATTTCCAGAGAAAAGGTAAACATTTGAAAACCACGAAATAAAGTTTCCAGATATTTCAAAAATTAAATGTAGTTGGTTGCTTTCATTCTTTACTCTCTGGCTCTTTGCTCTTGGGGCCGCCGCCACCCAGCTCCCAAATAAATACAGAGTCTCATTTTTTCTTATGAATGCCCAGCCTTAGTTCAGCTTATTTGTAGTCTGGCTTTTGCCTTTCTCTTGTCTGTATGCCTTTAGACAGCTAATTTCTTAGCAAAAAAATTATCACGGCCAAAGAGAAGACTTTCATAATTTGGAGCATTGTGTTTTAAAAATAAATTAATAACTGTGAACTGAGAATTCTTTATTTAGCTGAACTGTTCTTTGGAAATGGATGCACTTTGTCCCCAGGAGCCCACAGGCCATTCTGGCCAGGGAGACGGTAGGCTAATCATAGGTCTTCACTTATGCTAATCCAGTCCCCAAGTCACTTCCCTAGCTCTGAGCTCTGCAGCCGACCGCTTACTGAGGACTCCCCTTCCTCTGCATCCAATGGATCCAGTGGACCGCTCATATCTACCCCTCCAGATCTCCTTCCCCCACTCACGGCTTTATCCCAGCCCCCAACTCCAACGGGCACTCCCACAGGCTGCTCTGGCCACTAAAGCAGGTAGGTTGACTACCGTCACCACCCCTCTCTTGATTCCTCCAAGCTTCGTCCTCGAGTCTTATTCCAAGTTCTGTAGTAAATCACTTTTTATGGCCTCTCTGCCTTCATCCCAAGGGGACTAAGTAGATCCTGGTTGAACACTACCCTTCCCTCCTTCCATCTAGGATGGACATCACCTCAGGGTAAAAGGTTGGAAAGAATATTCCAAACAAATGGACCCCAAAAAACAGGCTAGTACAGTCATTTTAATATATGACAAAATAGACTTCAAACCAAGCTTACCAAGTTACCTCAGTTTCTTCAAAAACACAGACTTGTCCTTAGAACACGCTTGTTTACCCCTCTCAGGTGTCGTAGATATTACTGTTTACTTCAGATTATTCATTACTAATGGTTACCAGTACTTGATTTATATGTGTCTATGAAAAATAACATATTTTGCCATGTGTCACTTGTCTTTGTGATTGTACACGTAGCTCATGTGATTCTTCTTAACAGAGTAAATATTGTCTAAAACGCTGCATAAAGTTAGCTGTTGCGTGAGACTTTAGTTTGCCTTATTTATAGGCTCCTCTCTACCAGGTTCCACTGACATCCTAGAGCAGTAACCAGTCACCCAATTTGTGTTACAAGGTCAAAGTTACACTGATACCTACATCACATTAAACTCAACAAAAAGAACTATAATCCAATCTCCCTTAAGGACATTAGTGGAAGCATCTTCAACAGAATATTTGCAAATCAAATCCAAGAACACATCAGAAGGATTATTCACTATGATCAAGTGGGCTTCATCCCAGAGATGCAGGGATGGCTCAATATACATAAATCAATAAACATAATCTACATATAAGTAGACTAATGGCAAAACTACTTTACCATCTCGCTAGATGCACAAAAGGACTTTGACAAAACCCAATACCCTTTTAGGGTAAAAGTCCTGGGGAGACCAGAGAGACCAGGGACATACCTAAACATCATACAGGCAGTTTACATCAAGGCTATCAGCATCAACTTAAACAGAGAGAAACACAACGCAGTGCCACTAAAAGCAGAAACAGGGCAAGGCTGTCCATTCATTCCACACCTATTCAATATAGAACTGAAGGTGTAGTTAGAATAATAAGGCAACTGAAGGAGAGCAAGCAGATGCATATTGGAAAGGAAGAAGTCAAAGTACCTTTATTTGTAGACGATATGAAAGTATATATTAGTGACCCTAAAAATTCCACTGGCGAGTGCCAAGGATTGCTAAATACTTTCAGCAAAGTATCTGGATACAATATTAACTCACAAAAATTGGTAGCCCTTCTATGCACAAATGACAAATTGGACTTACAAAGAAATCAGGAAAACAACCATTTTCACAATAGCCTCCAGAAATACAAAATGTTTCCCGTTAATGCTAACCAAGCAAGTGACTTGTATGGTAAAAGCTTTAAGTCTTTGAAGAAAGAAATTGAAGAAGATATCAGAAAATGGAACAATTTCTCAGGTTTATGGATTGGTTAATAGAGTAAAAATAGCCACCCTACCAAAAACAGTCTATAGATTCCATGCAATCCCCACTAAAACACCAACACAATTCTTCACAAATCTTGAAAGGACAATTTTCAGGTTCATATAGAAATACTGAAAACCCAGGATAGTTATAACAATCCTGAATAATAAAATAACTACTGAGGTAGCACCATCTCCAACTTCACATTGTATTACAGAGCGATAGTAACAAAATCAGTCCAAAACGCTTTGGACTGTGGTCATATTCCTGAGAGTCAGGCCTACTGTAGCCCTGGGGTGTTCAAGTATGAAAACATTTTGAAGTATGTTTAAACTTCATGATGTATGCGTTCGCAAGTTATTTTTTAGACATGTGTTCTCTTGTGATAAAGTGAAATTTTATGTATTCATTGACTTTTCTCTTTTGGTTGACTCCATGGTTTGGGGTTCCTTGTACAGTAGTAAGTTAGGAATAAAGAGAGAGTGCAGAGGGGCAGGGCCCCCGTCTTTCTCTTGGACAGGTCTTCTACTCTAAAGGGTCTACAAACTGTCAACTTCTGACTTACCTTCTCACCCTACTAGCAAGAGGAAGTCTTAGGAAAATTGCCAATTCATTTCCCTTGTGTCTACATAGAGGCAGAGGTGGCTGATGGGAGGTGGTGTCTGTCTGATCTCAGTTATGTGCTCAAGTCTCTATCCTGCTAAAATTAACTGGTTCCCAGGAGCCTGGGGTGTCACCTTTAGTTTATGAGTGTTCTGCACCTTCTAACAGCATGAAAACCTGTTTGATTCATTTTTCCATATCCCAGAAAACTACAGTTGTACAAGTGACACATGCCTGTAACTCCAGTACTCTGGAGGTGGAAACAATCATGAATTTAAGACCAGCCGAAGCTACATAGCCAAATCCTGTCTCAAAAATTCCAGGACTGGAGTGTGGTTCATTGGTAGTAAATTGACTTTACATTAGAAAGTACTTATAATCTACCCCCAGCACTGCAGGAAGAAGGGAAGAGAAGAAATGAGGGAGAGAGGGGGGATTGGAGGGAGAGAGAGGAAGGTAAGGAGGGAGAGAAGGATAAAAGATCAGGAGAAAACTACAGTTCCAAAAACAACACTTCCATACTAGCCCAGGGCCTACACAGCCTGGTGGACATCTTTGTTCCTCCATCTCTATTTAAAAAGTGGTACATGACCTTCGTGGGACAGACAAAAAAGCAGCACACCTCATTTTTCTCACCTTCCCCTTCTCACTCTAACAAGGAGGTCCGGAAAACATTGCCAGTGATTTTTCTCTCACTCTTTGGCTCTTTCTGTCTGAACTCTCTCTTCTCCTGTTGAGTAATGTCTTTGAGGTCAGCTTCCCCTCCCTGCTCCATGGCCTCCTAGGGACCCACAGCCCCTCAGTCATGGCTTTGTTTCTGGCCTGTCATATAAGCAAGCTCCATATAAATTACTATTTGGGTCTCACTGCATATTTTCCAAAGTCTCAAAAGCCCAGAGTTGGCTGCAGTTGCAGGCCTGGTTAAACTTTCCAAAGACTGAATAAGGATCCGTATATAATTACTGTTGAACATTACTCGAAAGAGAATTCCAAGAAAGCAGTTCAAGATGGAAAGGGAAGCCAAGTTTCATGCTGCGTCTGTGGGCTCGAGTTAAAGGGCACATTTCATCGCCAAATCAATGCAAATAATGTTCTGATTTCAGGAGCACAGACATCAGTGTGTCACACACTTGTTCAGGTGGATTATTTCAGACAATGTGAAAAAAGACAGGGATCTGTCATAGAAACTCAAATTATAGCGATAAATGATGGCGGACTTAGTTAGGGTTACTAATTGCTGGAATGAAACATCCTGACCGAAAGTAAATTGGGAAAGAAAAGGTTTGTTTGGCTTTTACTTCTACATCCCTGTTCATTGTTGAAGAAAGTTAGGACAGGAACTCAAACAGGAAAGGAATCTAGAGGCAGGAGCTGATGCAGAGGCCATGGTGGATGCTACTTGCAAGTTTGAACTTCATGGCTTGCTCAGCCTGCTTTCGTATAGAACCAAGGACCACCTGAAGTAGGATACCCCTCTGTATGCTGTGAATATGTTTTACTACCATTGGTTAATAAGAGAAGCTGCTTCGGCCTATCACAGAGCAGAATATAGCCAGGCTGGAATATATATATATATGTATATATATATATATATATATATATATAGAGAGAGAGAGAGAGAGAGAGAGAAGAGACAGACAGACAGACAGACAGACAGACAGAGACAGACAGAGAGACAGACAGAGACAGAGAGAGACAGACAGAGACAGAGAGAGACAGAGAGAGAGAGAGAGAGAGAGAGAGAGAGAGAGAGAGAGAGAGAGTAGGCAGAGTCAAAGAGATGCCATGTAGCCACCAAAGGAGACAGACGCCCTGGAACCTTACCGGTAAACCATGAGCCTCATGGTAAAATACAAAATAATAGAAATGGGTTAATTTAAGATATAAGAGCTAGTTAAAAATACACTACAATCATTGGTCAAGCAATGGTGCAATTAATACGGTTTCTGTGTGATTATTTCAGGTCTGAGTAGCTGGGAACAAACAAACAGCCTCTGCCTATAACCACCAGCTGAGGGGTGGTGCCACCCGCCATGGGCTGGGCCCTCCCCTGTCAATCACTAATTAAGAAGTGCCCTGTAAGCTTGCCTTCAACCCCATCTTATGGAGGCATTTTCTCAATTGAGTTTCCCTCCTTTCAGATGACCCTAGCCTGTGTCAAGTTGACAGGAAAGTAGCCAGCACAGTGGCATTACATTGACATAGGGCAGAAAGATGGGGAGATTATGGAGACAGGAGAGGGCTAGGAGCCCCCCTCATCCCAGAAGCTGGCTAAAGCCTCTCACCAATTAAAGAGCCAGGGTTCCCATTTTAAGGCTGCAGACATAGTCATAGACATAGCTCCCTTTGAGCTAGTTAGTTTTGTCCACTCCACATGAACTAGAGTCACCTGGAGGAGGGAATCCTCAAGGCAAGTCATTTTCATTCAGCCCTTAGGCCTACGTCATTACTATTTTAATATAGAATATCATATCCTAGTACAGTTTGTATGCTGCGATGACGAAACACTAACCAAGAACCACTTAAGGAAGGGAAAGGATTATTGGGAGTTCAGCTGGCATTGAGGGATGCTAAGGCAGAGAATTGGAAGCAGGAACTGAAGCAGTGACCATGGAGGAAAGCGACCTAAGGCTTGCTGAACTGCCTTTGTTATGCTTGGAAGGGCCACCACTGACCCTGCTCGGGGCCCTCCTCCACCCACCCATTTTAATCCAGACAATAGACCTTGGAGCGAGGGGCTCATTTTTTTCTCTGTCATTACCTAAGAATACCGAGCAACACTGTGTTAAGAAGTCCCATTCTCTTTATCCCCAAGAGATAGACTTGTTCCCTAGAAATTAGAATTCTATCAAGTGCTGGTCAGAACAGGAGTGTGGTAGTTTGAATAGGTATGGCCCCCATAGACCCATGTGCTTGAATGCTTGGCCCATAGCGAGTGGCACTATTAGGAGGCGTGGCCTTGGAGGCAGCATGTCACTGTGGAGGGGTGCCTCTTCACAGCAATAGAAACCCTACCTAAGTCACGGAGTTACAAATGAGGTAGGCAGTTTAAAGTCAAAGCTTCCCACCAAAAGAATGATTTTCTTTTTCCTTGTCTAAAAACTAGGAATGTCCCTGGACCTGTAGGTAGACTTGCCCTTTGCTAGAGGTAAGAAGTGTCTGAGCCACAAATCTCTCTTGGTCTGCCAAGCCAGAGGCTGGACATCCAGAAAGGAGGTATGGTTTTCCCTCAACTCTTTTCTCCTAAGTGGATAGCCCTTTCCAGGAAAACCAGATGGAGGGTGTGGCTGAAATTGGGAGCTACCTCAGCATCTGGGAAGAAAGACGGCCTGACAGGCTCATGCCAGCCCCTTCTTTCCACCCATCCAGTAAAGACCCATGAAAGCCAAGGCTTTGAGGCTCAGTGGTATCCATGCCCGCAGGAGCCCCTGCTACCCTGCAGCTCTGCTCTCCCTCCAGCTCCATAAAATAAAACGCTTCTTTTTGAAACCCACCCTCTGTGGCCCGTAAATTTTATTCTTGGGATTTGGAAGAAAAAAAGCCCTAAAACCACGGGCTCTGGCAGGTTCAGTGAACATGGAGTTTCCAGGGCCTTAGCTCCCTGAGCCAAGCCCAGCAGATCCAGGAAATACTCCACTGATCTCAAAGCCATTCAGATATTCCCATACTGGTGACCCCAAGAATCATCCATTGATAAGACACCAACTTCAGACCCCACCAAAATCCAACTCATGACTGTTGTAACTATAATAATCTGTACCTCTCTCTTGAAATATCTTCAGTTAAATCTCTAACTCTGCTTCATAAACTGGCTAGTTCTGAAACTTTTTAGTATTAAAGCCACAACGCTTGCTCTGGCCTGAGCTGAGGTCCTTAAAACTCTGATTGGGCCTTCTCGGCCTCCTTGAAGTCTTATCAACAATCAGATTGATTCTGTGTCTTTAAAATCATGGGTCTGATATTTTATATGTATTGAAATCCATTTCTTTAAATACATCCTAATAAAGGCTGGCGTGGATTTGGGGCGAGGAAACACTGAGACACTGTTGGAGGGAGTGAAAACCGGTACAGCCACAATGAAGTCATTGTGGAGGTTCCTCAAAAAAGGATACATCGAGCCCATGAGCCAAATATACAGCTCCTAGATAAATGTGCTACTCTTACATAATGGAGTGTTATTTGGATATTAAGAAAAACAAAATTATTCAATTCACAGGTAAATTAATTTAACCAGAAAGAGTCATTCTGAGAGAGTAGGCTGGACTCAGAAAGACAAACAGTGTAAGTCTTCACCCATTTGTGGATGTTAGGTTCGAATCTTCAGACTGCCACTACATTACTCTCCTTCGCATTCCCCCGCTCCAAATTCACCCCCTCTCCCAGCACTAGTAACATTCTCACACTTCCCCAAGTCCTCACCCCTAGCCTCCCCTTTCTAGAAATCAACCAGTATGGGCCTCACTTGGTCAGTTGGCCCATGGCTGCTGCAAACTGTTCTAGCCTCAGTCTTGTTTAGAAGATAAAGAGGTAGTCACTTTCTGGTTCCAAAACGACAGAATGTATTTTTTTTCCATATACATATGGGATCTTGCGTGTGTGCACATAGTCTCAGTAGAGCTCCCTGGGGCTACCCAAATCTACAAATGCTCAAACTTCTTATAAATATATATATATATATATATATATATATATATATATATATATATATATATATAATGGCATAGTATTCATTCGTTCTCCTGTGTACTTCACATTATCTTTAGATGGTTTGTAAACACCTAACTCGATGTGAAGGCCGTTGGAACAAGTGTTACACAGCACTGGTTAAGACAAAGTGGTGGAGAAAGTCTGCGTACTCAGTACACAGGGAACTTTCATTTTACAACTGTAATTATCAACCTGCAGCTTGTTGAGTCTGCAAATGTGGAATTCAAACGCATGGGCACAGAGACTATGTTGCACTGGTGGCCCTCTAACAAATAGTAACACCATGGATGCCATTAACTGGGCAATAACTATATTCTAATTACCATATGTGACCATCTAGGCTCCCAGGAGAACACACTTACGTGAGGCCGCATACCCAGAATATTTCTTGTTACTTTCAGAACCCTTACAGCTTCCCTCCATGGCTCTGCTGCTTCTCAGGGTAGCTGGGCCTCTATTTACTTGACACTGCTCTAGCTCCTTACCTTAAGGGGAAAGAACCCCTAAGAGAGAGTACTAATGTCTGCCTGGAGCTCCTTGGGTAAAACAAGAGAAGAGAGCCATTGGAGAAGGAGTCTGTAGATATACAGTGGGCGAGCGGCCACCTTGAGCAGACTGCTGCAGGCTAAGACCAGACAGTGAGCTCCTGCCCCTTTGCAGGGTGACCCAGAACGACCTGAGTGTATTTCCCCAACAAGATCAGTCGCATTACCTCACCCAAGATACTCCCTGGTACCTGCTCTATAGGCAATGCTGCGATGTGATTTAGGAGAACGAAAATTGGGGAGGCTGTTTTCAGAGAAATCATTAGTGTGGACCCCATTCTCTGTGTCATTCCCAGTAAAGAGTCTGAACGAGCCTGAGACATTTACCACTGTGTCATCTCAGATCCACTGTTATTTAAAGTCAGTTCAAGTTCACAAACATTTTCCCAAATCTATTTCGGTTACCGTGGTGATTTCCTTCGCTGTGCTGTGCATTGGGATATGGAAATGTCATTGCTAATGAAGCTGGAAACAGAAACAGTGAGTGTGAGCCAAGCTCACACTGAAGATCCTGCCCAGGCATTTGCAGAAGCAGATGGAGCACACTCAGATCGAGGAGCTGGGACAGTAGCTGACACTGCTTCCTAAGAGGGTCCAGGCCCCGCCCCTGCTCGCACAGCCCCAGAGAGGAGTCCAGGTGCCATGGACGTGGGCGCAGAACATGGCTTGCAGGAGCCATCCTGACTCCTAGGGATGAATGGCTGCAATGAGAGCTGCAGACTCAGAGCAATGAAATTTTCTTGACATGTCCTTTCGGCAGCTTGAAAACAACTTCATTACAGAAGAAATCATTTTTTTTTTTAATTTATAACCCAAGCAGGTGGTTTGAAATCTTTCCAATGGGAACTGGTGTGATGTTGCTATTCTTCGTGGCAGTGAAACTCTACCAGAACAGAAGAAAGGGTTTTTTATTTAATTTTATTTTTATGTATTATGTATGTATGTATGTGTGTGTCTGTATGTATGTATTTAGTTTTAGTTTTGTGTGTGTGTGTGTGTGTGTGTGTGTGTGTGTGTGTGTGTGCGCGCGCGTGCACGCATGTGTGTGCTATTACTTACTCCCATATGAGCACACAGAGGCCAGAAGATGACATCAGGTGTTCTCTATTGTGTGATGTTTTACTCCTTTGTGCTCTTTAGTCTTTTGACTTTTGGGGAGACCCAGCTCCCAAATAAGTCAAACATCGAGGTTTATTCTTGACTTGTTTCTTGCCAGCTTTTCTTAACTTAAATTACCCCAACTGTCTTTGGCCTTGGGACTTTTACCTTTCTCTTTTCCTGTCTACCTTTTCTTTCCTTCTTACTGTGTGTCTGGCTGTGTAGCTGGGTAGCTAGATAGCTGGCCCCTGAAGTCCGACTCCTACTCTCTTGTTCCCGGATCCTTCTCCTCCCAGCTTTCTCCTCATGTTTATCCTCTCTGCCTGGCAGCCCCACATATTTCTCTCTCCTGCCTTGCTGTCGGCCGTCAGGTGTTTTGGGCAGACACAGTAACATGGTTTCACAGAGTTAAACAGTGCAACATAATCAAAAATAACACACCTTAAAATAATATTCCCCAACATTCCTCTATCATTCTTTGCCATTTCGCTGAGGCAGTATCTCTCCATGAACCTGGGGAGGCTCTTCTGAACACATGTGTGCACACACTCACATGCTAGGTTTAGGATCTCTGTAGATCCATGGCGGTTGTATCAGAATTCCTATACACAATTGTTCAGTAAGTACTCTTAACCACTGAGCCAGCTCTCCATCCCCTTTTTGAATGCCTTTGACTTATTAGAGAAAGCAAGGGAATGCTCATGATTAATGAAAAGTCATTTTGGTGCTGTACTTTAGTCTATGAAATGAGTCAGGCCAAAGGGATCCATGGCGATCTCAAACCTTGCATTTGAGTGTGTGCATCCATATGCTTATGTGGGACTGTATATGTCTACTCAACCAAACCAATAAAAAAGGTATAAAGCTGTCTGCCAAGATTTCCATCATGTGACAGAACACACAGGTGGTGATGTGTGGATGTCTTTGGTCATTGAGTTGATGGATAACTATTAGGAAGCAGTAACTCAGGAGCAAGGCAAGAACATCACACCACAGGCTAGACTACCATTGCCAGATCTTCCTCAACCTCTCCTCTGCTCGCAGAAGAGCCTCCTTCAGCTGTGTGCACAGACCCCATAAATTCTCCAGACTCGATATATTATTCGTGCCCAGGTAAACTCGCCCTTACACTCATTCAAATTACCATTTGTGGAAAATTCCTCTGGAGCCACAGGCTCAATTAGATGTTGAAAGAAGTCTGAAAACATTTAGTTCTCATGGTTTGGGTAATTTTATTTTTAAGAAATAAAGCCATAATGGTGTATCTCTACATGTGGTTAGAGATACATAGGATCTACATGTACCATATTTATATAGCTAGATATGTTCACACACATAAATGCAAAAAATTCTACACACCCCAAACCTCAGAACACAAATTCCACTTTCTAAAAATGTATTCTTCTTTTAAACAATACATTCTGGCCACCGTTTCCCCTCCCTCTGTTCCTCCCAGTTCCCCCTGCAACCTCCCATCTCCCAGATTCACTCCTCAATTTCCTTTCAGAAAAGAGCAGGCCTCCTCACTCTGCTCTTTTGAGCCACCCCCTCCACTGCCCCAAATACACACAGAATGCTCCCTATTGGGTCCTCTGTGGAGAACTGACCTGCACGATTTATTCAATGGGATCAGTATTCTACAAGACCTCTGCTTCACTGAGTTTGAACAAACACAATCTTCCCAGTCATGACAACAGGTTGGATGTTATCCGGGTTTATAGTTTCCTATTTTACAGCACCTGGTCTGGCGGATGGGCCTGGAGTCATCCAGATAATAGAGTGGCATCCAGTGACCCCTTCTTGGAGTAGAGGCTCTGTTTAGCCAACAGCTGCACCTCTCAAAGAGATTACAATGCAAAGGCAAGTCATGAAAATCTGTTAGGACATTTTCCCCACATATGATGACAATAAAGAAATAAAATGACTTTTTAAAATAAATAGCAAAACCTAAAAACTTTTAAATTATCTGTTTTACAAGGGTTGTGAAATCAACTATATATTACCAAAGTATAAAAATTTTGAAATATGGAAAAAAGACATGTCATATACATTTGTGAAATATATTTTTAACAGTTGGGGTATATTGTAATACTTTAACCCATATACATGTATTAAAAAGACATCCCCATGTAACTTGAAGACACTATAAAAGCCAGGATGTGAGATAGTTATAAATGTTCATCAGAGGACATTTGGACAAAAGAAGGATGGTATTTCTATACACCGAACTAGATTCTAGCCCTAGAAACATAGAAGTCCTGTTACCGAGCCAGCTGTCATGGATGACCTTTGGGCGTGGTCATAAGTGAAATACGTGAGACAGAAAAAGAAACATTTATAATCACCCTCATGACTGGAATCTTAAAACATTCTGCTCACAGAAATCAAGAGCACAATGATGATATATTATTTGTTTGGTAACTACAAACAAAATAAAGAAAGGGCATGTGAAAGTCCCAGAAGAGTCATAGTCAAGTGAGAAGTATAAGACTGTGGCCAGCACAACTCAGGTTCACTTGAAATCAAGAAATGCACAGTGAGATCCTTCATTAGCTAAGCAAAAGGGCACAGACAGAAAAAGAGTGAAGACCCAAGTTATGCCAATCAAGGACACTATATAGAGCACTGTTTCAAAGAACACAGTGTGGTCCAGGCTTTGGATTGAGATCTGCTGATGCTGCACCCAACCTTCAGGCTTTTTATGGCATAGTTATATTTTTAGGAATATTTCCAAATATTATAATCAGAGATGTTCACAAATACATTATTTTGTGTACTTCTGGGAAAAGGTACTATTTGTACTTTCTATAGAAAAAAATCATAATTTATTCTTACTTTTACAGGTAACATATATTATGGTGTAGTTCATATCATTTGAGAAGAATCATTCGTAAATTCTAGTATAAAAGAAACAAATATATACACTATATATATATAATATATAACTGGATATATATATTGGATATATAACTAGGAGACCTAGATATATGTAACTTGACTGAATATATTTGTGTATATGTATTTATATACACATGTATATATAACTAGCCACACAAATTCCATGAATACTTGCCCTGACTCTTCTATTCAATCTCTTAATCTCACAAGTATTTATCTGGTTTGAAAGATACACATAATATATTGCCAAATACCAAAGAAATCTAAGCCATAAAGAATACAAATTGGTGACCAATTTCACAGAGTCCATGTATCTGCCCAACACTACTGAGTGTAAGTGATTTCTGCAGCCTGAATCCAGTGCCAACTGTGGTGCAGAACAACGACCCTGCTGGCAGTGCTCAGCAAGCCCAAAGCACTTTAGCAGGTGCTGGCCCAGGAGCTTGGAGGTCCGATCGTCAGATGTTGGTGGCCCCGGCTCTGACTCTCTCTGCCTTGGACTCATGGACAGATGTATCATTCTGTGGAGACAACAAACTAATGTCATTTCTCCTTCTCTAAGTCACTTAGCCAGCCACCAACCACAGACTTTGGGACAACCACGCTAAGCTAAGCATCCTTCCCATCTCTGATTCTTTCACTGGTGGAGTATGGTGCTATGGGCTAAGCTGTGTCCCCTCCAGTTTTAGTTGTTGAAGTCTTAATGTCCCAATACCTCAGGATATGACTTTACTCAGGGTGGATGGAGAGGTGATTCATCAATATAAAACTATCAGAACTGTGTTCTCCTAAAAAAGGAGGACATTGGACCCATCACACCCGGAGGGAAGAAGAGCTGGAGACCCTGGATGGACCAGTCACAGCAGAAGGGGAAAGGAGCTGGAGACATGGCACAATATTATGTCAGTACAAGGAGGCTTGGAACAAACCCTCCCTCAACACCCTACACCCTTTGTATATTGGGTGTCTAATGCCCTATCAAGAATACAAGCTGTTGCTATAATTACCCAGAAGGCGTTCTGTCCATAAGCCTGGGTGTCTCAGCTGTCCCAGTCTAGGGCGAGAGTCCTGGGGAATTACCAGGAAGCTGTTGGTCTTTCATATACGTTGGAATCCCCCAAAAAAGTGGGTTCTAACACCAGCAAAGGAACACCTTAGCAACAAAGTAGATGAACTTGACGGAGACAGTGAGGGCAAGCAGTCAAGCAGGAGTTTCCTTCTTCCATGTCCTTGCCAGTGGGCTGCCCCCAGAAGGTGGCCCAGGCTTAGAATGAACCTTCCCACCTCAAATGATCTGATCAAAAAAAATCCCTCACAGGTGGGTCCAGCTGTTTGGGTTTTAGCATATCCCAGATGCAGTCAAGTTAGCAGCCACCACAGTAGGCCTATGGCTGTCACGTGATCTTCCTGGAGTGGAGAGCAGATTCAGAACAGTCTTGTCTTGGTGTCATCCACCAGAGGAGAGAGTAACTGACTTGGGGGACTGCCTTACTTTGTGCATGTGAGCCATCTTTTTATGTACATTTTTATATATAATATTTTGCTTAAATGTTAAAGAAAGAGTACATATTTTAAGATAAGTAAATTAATCTACCTACAACAGTGAAAATTGAGAGTTTGTGTTGGTCTTTCCTTTTCTGCACTCTTCTTTGTGGGACTAATATATGCATAATGTTGTCTTATTCTCTAACTTCTCCCACTGGGCAGAGAACTTGGCACCTCTGAGTCTCGGGGCTGGACCTCTCTGCCTGATGCCGACGTGTCAGCCTGCACAGATTTACCTTCAACAGTCCAATAACTGACCTCTGGTCACTCTAGGATGGGCCTCTTCCAAGCAGTGGAGCCAAAACCCTTGCTTGTCAAACAGCCCAATGCGACCCAGGAAAAAACGGCACATGGAATGTCATCACGATGAAAATGTTCTGGAGACTTGCTCATTGATGGCTGTCAATTTCTTTACACACTAGAAACCAATTGCTTGCAGCTAGAATCAGGCCCAGGACCACACCTGAGGAACATGGGGGCAGAACCTGAAGGAGAAACCTGCTTCTGGGGTAGAGGATTGGCACTTACCTTCATGATCAATGGGGACCGAGGAGATGTCACAGCAATGCATGGTATTTTAGTCATAGCATACATACGTGAAATGAAAACAATCACGGGTGCTTTGAATTTAACTCCCCAGCAGAGCTACACATAGGTACACTTGGACCACATCCCTAAGCTGATGCTGGAAAGGAGGGCTAAGTATGTCAGCCGTCGGGTGAGAGCAAATGAAAGCGACTCTTCCCCATCCCTGCATGCATTTCTCTCTTTCTTTTTCTTTAGTTTATGCCTATAAATGCACATATGTATAATTTTATCTTAATATCATTAAAATCCCATTTTAAGCCAGACAGCAGTACTGCACGCCTTTAATCCCAGCACTTCATAGGCAGATGCAAACAGATCTCTGAGATTGAGGCCAGCCTGGTCTACAGAGTGAGTTCCAGGACAGAGAAACCCTGTCTCAAAATCAAAAGAAAAAAAGAAGAAAAGGAAAAAAAGAAAGAAAAATTTTTTTTAACTGAAGGAAGTCAGAAGAGGGACCAAAGATACCCAGATTTGGGTAGTAAAGATTTTGTGCTTTATAACTGTACAAAGCACTTTCATTGTTATTAAAAGGTGGGCTGACATTGAACCTGATACAATCAAAACAGTGACCTCTCGGGTCACATGTTCCCCAATACTGTAAACCTCCAGAGAGGTTTCCAGAATTGTCAGACAGCCTGGTTTTGGATCACTTCTTCTAACGGAGCAAACTAGAGGAAGACGGACAAGAGATCCTTCCCTTCCTCTCTTCATTCCTCGGAAGGGTTTGAAAATCAGAAGCAAAGCTTGCTCTGTCTCTTGCCAGCCATGGACCTGGAGCAAGTGTTCCAGCCTCTGAGTTGTCTACTTGGTTACAATGGGGAGCTGGTCCCCGATGCACAGAACCGAGGCAAGGGTGACAAACAGCAGGGAAGAGCTGGTTAGAACTGTCTCCAGGAGCACAGGCTAAGTCATGGGGAGGTGATTTATCATGATGGTGGAGCACAGGTATCCATGGTGCCCTCCAGCAGGTGAGTTAGCCAGAGGAGAAGAGTGTCACAGAAGGCACTGTAGTGCGCGCTGACATACTCGGGGGTCACGGGAGCGGTAACCTTCTCTGAGGGTCCTCCTGCATTTACCACCCAGGCTTGAGCCCTCTGTAACACACGGAGAACACATAGCTTCTGTGATCTCTTCATTTCTCAAATCCAAGGAGGCTTCAGATGCTACTATATTTCCCTTATAAATCAAATCCCACAATTATTTGCAGATTTGAATAAATCACATCCAGAATTTTTGCAGTTGAACCAGAAGAACTGTGCACACCCTCCACCACGGCTCTTGTGTTAATTTAGTGGATTGCTCCCTGGAATGCCACAGCCATGTGAATACCAGACTTCCTCACACTGAGAACCAACTCCTCCCACAGCCCTCAGGAAACATCTTGGCTGCAGCAAAGGAATGTGAAACCCAAGATGGTCTTGTTCCACCCTCCAAAAAAGAAAGAGAATAATTCATTACCTGTGGCAGAAATGCAATTTGACCAGACAATTTGTCTGACAAGTCACGGGTGAGCTGTGAGACACAGAACGGTCAAGTCAGGAGGTCTGCACTGTCCAGACCTTAGGAGCTCCCAGCCACACCGTCCAGTTACAGAGTGGTCAGCCATTCACCAAGCGCTTCTACAGAATCTGAATAGAGACTAATAAAAATGAAACAGCCCCTTCCACACAGACCGTTAGATGAACGCGTTCTCCCAATGCATCGACTCATTTCATCTCTCAAAGATTGTACATTGGTCTTGACTCTGTCTTCAAACGAAAAACAAACAAACAAATATAGATGCAGCAGAGTTAAGCAATATACCTCAAGAGAGGAAACAAAGATGAAGCTGGCTTTTACCGAAGGGCGATGCTTGCTTCCCCTTTGTTATATCATCCCATTTAAACTTGACTCCAGTAACCATCAATGGTGACTTTTAGAGGCTCCACCAAAATAGTGATTTCTAGGCCAGGGATGAAATTCTGATACTCAGGAAGCTAGGACTGGAAGGTTAAAAGTTCAGTGTCAGTCTGGGATACACAGAAAATTCAAGGCTAGCCTGTAGGAAGAAATGAGACTATCTCAAAACCAAAAGCAAGCAAGGTATTAGTAAGTCCTGATAGTGTGTGCTGCTATGTGGAAGGGGTGACTCAGCCAAAAGCTCAGAACTGGTCCAGCCAGGCCCCCATCCTTCTGTCATGTGAGGAAGACTGGCATGTCAGTCAGAGTTCTCTAGAAAGGCCTAGAACTGCAGGCAGGGGTGTCAGAGAGGGCCCAGCCCAGACTTGCTGCGGTGTGCATCAGATGCCCAGCTGTCCAGCTGCAGAGAGCTAGGGGAGGGATACAAATCATCCCCTTCGGTCCCTGCCTCCTCATGTTCACTCTGTGGTGTTCCTAAGTACCACCTAGTCCTTGCCCACACCATCAACTGCAGGCTGCCCAGACCCCATCGAGCCGTGGTTCCCAACCTTCCTAAAGCTGCAGCCTGTTAAAACAGTTCCTCATGTTGTGGGGACCCCCACCCATAAAATTGCTTCATTGCTTCTTCAGAGCTGTAATCTTGCTACTGATATGAACAGCAATGTAAACATCTGACATGCAGGATATCTGATATGTGGCCCCCGTGGAGGAGTTGAGACTCACGGGTTGAGCACCTCTGCCATGAGGGTCCTCATCCGCAACTCTCCTTTCCCACACACGCTGGATCCCACATGCAAGCGAGCCCTGATACTGTTATTACTGAAAGGTAACACCAACCCACCATCTCTGCTGTTACCACAGAATCCACCCTCGCCATGGGCCAGACCGCTGCCTCCTACTTAGTGTCTGTTTCTCTGCTGTGGGCCATTCACCACAAAGCCCCAGGCAATCATACTAACAGTTTTGAGCTTCGTTCAACGAAATCTAAACACTGAATGCACAGCGCATGCTCTCTAGTGTCTCTGGTTTTCTGACTCCACCCGAACTTCGAACTTGTTTCTCCTCAGAACGAGGGCTGCTCAGAATATGGAGTCTGGACGAGCAACATCACCAACACCAGGGCATCCAGTTACAAACACAGACTCCTTGATCCTACCCCCGACCTTTGGGATCAACTCTTTCATGGTCGGGCCCCAACAAATACGGGATGAGCTGATTTGTGTGGACCACTGGTCGAACCCACATTCATTCTGTGTGCATTTCTTGCTCAGGACCTTTGGCATTCCAGTTGCCTACACTGAAAACTGCATGTGCCTAGCTTTCCTGAGTCACCCTGATGTGGTAAGCACTTGCCTGTCTTCTGTTTCTCTTCTATCCTCTCTCACTCAATGAATGTGCAAACTAAGTCAAAGTATGGTTTCGGGCCTGCTTGTTAGTTTCCCGAAACAGGTTCCCTTCCATACACCACTGAACACGTGCGTGAGTACAGAGGCGCCTGCTCCCACCACACACAGAAAGTTCGCTCTCCATCACAGCTAAGGAAAGTGATGGCTGGATTTGGTTGTCAAACTCCATGCATTAGGAAATTGAGGACCTGCTTGTCCACTGCTGGCTTGGTTAGGGTTTCTGTTGCTGTGAAGAGACACTATGACCACAGCAGCCCTTTTGATTGTGGTTGTCCTACACTTCAGAGGTGTAGTTCATTGTCATTGTACATCATGGCATCAGGCAGGCAGACATGGTTCTGGAGAGGTAGCTGAGGGAGAGGTCTACATCCAGATCGACAGGCAGCAGGAAGAGACTGACAGTGGGCATGGGTCTGGCTTGAGCATCTGAAACCTCCAAGTCTATCCCCAGTGATGCACTTCCTCCAACAAGGCCACAGCTACTCCAAAAGGCCGCACTTCATAATAGTGCCAGTCCTATGAGCCTATGAGGGTCATTTTCATTCAAACCACCACAATTGCCAAGTATTGTCAATCACACCTTCTGGAAGAGTCACTTTGGCCAACACCTTCCCATCTAGCCAGACCCAAGGCAGTACCATAAAATGAGACTTATAGAGACACTTCCCCTCCCTCCCTGACTGGAGTCCAGACCTAGAGATATGCACATGACAGACATCTGCAGATGACTGGCCACCTGTGCCTGTCTATAATTTTGTCCAACTTGAGTGGCCGGCCTTGACGTCCTTATTTGGTAAAAACCACAGTTTGGGTTTAAGTTTTTGCAAATACAGAAGGAAATGGGAGGGCCGTCTTATGAAATGGTATTGAAAAATGGCTTGGACTTGGCCTTGGCATTCAGATGACCTAGGAGTGCAGCATAAAAGGTTTTAAACGGCTTTCTGCTTTGATCACACTGTGGAAGTTTAACTTTGGCTGATTTCTTCCATTTTTAACATTCCTCTTCATCCTGCACTTTTTCAACTACAATTTTTCTTTCTCAACTTTAAAAGCACTGACTCTTTTCAGAAAAAAAAAAGAAAAGGAAAGAAAAGAAAAGAAAAGAAATGCCTAAACTCAAGTCCTTCTGAGAATTACTTAAGAAGCAACAGTTGTGCTCTGGGAACTTGCCATCTCCAGGGTTGCAGACATCGGGGCGTAATCCTAATTCCCTGTATAGACTTCTCTGGTTGTTTGAAGTCCACACTTGCATTCTGCTCTAATGGCTTGAAACCCGAGACTTCAGTAACTGCAAAGCTTTTGTTCCCACACTCAAGGATTTCAAATTCGGAACAGCTGGTCCCAAATTGCCTCTGCATAGTCTTCCTTTTCCATTATCTTCGTTTCTTTTTGGAACCAACCAACTAGATGCTTTTTCTTTCCTACAATTGAATACAAGTCAACAGAAACTAATAATAATTAGTGGTGCCAACAGGGACTAAAATTGAGCAGGATGCTTTTATCTGATTGTGGCTCATTGCATCGCACAAAAGGAAAGCCACGCATCCGAAGCCGTGATGCATTGATTTTATGGCCTACTTGTCCCGAGTTGTTTCAGAGACCCTGGAACATCCTATGAAGCATATGTAGAAAAGTTATATACACAATTAGCTAATAGAATTAACTTTCTGGGATGTTATATGGCTTGACCAAGAAAAGAAGAGACACAATTACTCATGTTGGACTTCACTTAGAGATCGGATGCACATGCGCAGTGCTGAGTGGTTCAACCAACACCGGAACTACTACAGTCTACCGTTCCTGTTAAGTCACATTCAGTTTGTAATCCCAGGAGAGTTATCTCCGTGTGATCATCATATCTCAGGCTCCCGTAGTGTCGAATGGAGATGGGCGCGAGCATCTTGAGATACGGCTTTAGTGACTGTAAGGTTCCTGAGGTTTGATCGCAGTCCCTGCCGGATGGATGAAGCCTTAGAGAATTCAAGCTGCAGCATGCAATGGTTCTTTGGCTATGCTTCTGGGCTTCTAACTGTTACTGTTGACAGTGTCTACAGACACTACATCCCTGGGTTCCTTGACCCATGCTGGGCCCTTGGTCATCTCACCTGCATGAAACATGGCATGTGTTGGTCTCGGCCTCCAGCTTCCTTCAGCTGTGTTTAATCATCGCAGAGGATTTAGAGCTAGCCTTGTCTCCTTGGCAACCCCTAAAGTAACTTACACCATTTGACATCTGGTGGCATTTCTGTCTCTAGCAGCAGCTGTGCCAGCTGTCCGGGCTCTTCTCAGACCTCCCTGCCTTGAATAGCAGCCTGCTTTAGTGTCCTCCACCTGTAAGGCTCATGTTTCCTTCTGTCATTCAGCTCAGTCCCTGTGACTCCCCCTGATGAATCTGAATCCTTTGGGGGTTTCGGCTGACAAGTTGTCTTGTCTCATGATGCCTCTACAATTACATACACCACCCAAAGAACTCGATCCAATGAAAGAAACCCAATGGAAGGCCTTTTTGAGCAGCAGCCCTTGTCCAGTGCCAGTGAGAAGATGAGGTCTCCCTTGACTGTGTCTCACTGGAACTCAGTAACCACTTCCTCAACAGAAAAGGGTGGAACATAGGATACTGTCTTAGTTAGGATTTCTATTGTGGTGAAGACACACCATAGCCATGGCAACTCTCATAAAGGAAAGACATTTAATTGGGGTGGCTTACATGATAGTTCATTATCATCAAGGTGCGACGTGGTGGCATGCAGGAGACAGGGAGTTGGAGAAGAAGCTGAGAGTCCTACATCTCGACCCGCAGGCAACAGGAAGTGAGCTGTGACACCAGATGTAGCCTGAGCCTCGGAGACCTCAAAGCCCTATAGTGACACACTTCCTCCAACAAAGCCACACCTCCTAATAGAGTACCACACCCTATGAGCTTATGGGGCCAAGTGCATTCAAACTGCCACAAATACACAACAAAAGTAGTGTATGTGCTACAAAAGTGAGCCAGTCATAGTGGACTTGCTTCTGTGTCTGAAGTTAAGTCCCAACTAAAGTGTCTGAACTTGAATCTGAAGTCCCTGACTTATACCGGAAAAAAAAAAAGTGCTTTGGACAAAAGCATCTTCCAAAATAGATATGGCTTTCCAATATCAGGAATAATGAAGAAAGGAGATCAAAGGTCCTACACCATCTTTGATGGGTTGAATGTTCCAGCCATTCAATAGGAATGAAGGGAAGAGATTTCAAAGTCACCAAAGAATAGTGGAAATATTTAGCACTGAGAGGTTACCAACTACCATTGGAAGTGCATCCTTTTGACTTACAAACTCTTACAGCATCAGTAGGGTTAAAAAATACACCATGAGAAGGAGCGCCCCCTAGAGGTCAGACAGACATCACACTTCAGAAAAGTAAATGAAACAAGGTCGTGAAATATAATTAGATGAATATCTTTCAAACAAATACGAACATATTCTTACTTTTGTAAAAGTCATGGAGAATGAAGCCAGAGTAATTCTTTAAGGAAAATTGGTAGCATCCAAAATAGATTAGAAAAAGCTGAACATCTCATGGGCACTTCATGAAAGGGGCAGCAGGGCAGCATGAGGCCAAAGCAAGTGGAGAAAGGACACGATGAGGATTAGACTAGAAGTCATGGAAGCTAAAAACACAAAAAGAACATATTTAATTGAATTAAAAGTTGATTGCCAAGATGAGCATAGTGTCACGTGTCTTTAATACCAGCAGAGGCAGGCAAATCTCTTTGATTTGAGGCTAGTTTAGTCTACATAGTGAATTCAAAGACAACCAGGGTTATGAAGAGAGAACCTGTCCCAGCCTCCTCACACACACACACACATATACACACACACACACACACACACACACACACACACAAAGGTGATTGTCAAGAAAAACATCTATCTTTCCCGAGAGCCCATACTGATCTTGAAACTGTTAAGACTCTCTCCTTTCACCTCAGTGGGCTACCTAAGACCCCGCCAGCCTCTATCATGACCCCACACTGACGCTGCTGCTAGGTAGTGCTATATCCTTCCCTCACTCTCTGCTGCTCAAAACCCTACCACACACTCCAGGACAGTAACCCCAGAACTCCTCAAACAGGGCCCAGCTCATGCAGTCAGTCCTCGGTAAGAGAACTGACCCAGCTTCACCTGTTCTCTTACCTTCTGACCTAGGATCCTCTCCAGGCATGCAGACCACCTGCCTGACCTCATAACCTCATAATAATAATTAGTAATATTAATTACTGATTAATTAATTAATTGCTATCATTGTTAATAATGTTAATAATAACTGTTTTGGTAATTTATTATTATTATTATTATTATTATTGTTAAAAATCTTGCATATGCCACCCAACCTGATGCCCAGCTTAGAGAGTCACACCATACACACAGGTAAGAAACCTATACTATCTTTGGCTCCAGAACTCCAGAACTCTCTCAAGCTTCCTTGCCCACTTTCCTGCCTTGAGACTCAGATCTTGTGAATCTAATGCTTTTATCAAAAGATACAAAAGTCACTGAAGCTAAAAACACAAAATGAAGATATTTAATTGAATTAAAAGTTGACAGCCAAGCTAAGCATGGTGACACATGTCTTTAATACCAGAAGAAGCAGATACCCAGACACCCAGGTCCCACAGTAAAGACATAAGTCATATAAAAAACAAGTATGCTTCCCAAGACAAGACCAAGGTTATCATAATCTCCTTATGAATTTTTGGTCAGAGAAACCTCAGAGACCCCTGAAACAATCCCTGCCATTGCTCTTGGCTTCCCACGAGAACTAGGTGATAAGATCATGTTTCTGAAGATATGTGCACACATTGGTTTTATAACAGAGAAACCAAGCGGAATGGATCTAAAGCCATCTTCCCCACTAGCTCTTTCTCATCATTGCAGAAGGTGGTGCCTAGGCTGCTGGGTGAGAAAAATGCAGCAATAATCACAGTCAGCTGTGAATGTTATGTGCCAGTAGACCAACCTTCCAGAGAAGACGCATTCACTTATGCAGTAAAGGCATTGCTGTTACCGGGGGAGCCAACCATTCTCTGATTGGATTTGAGGCCTGCCATAGACAGGACTATATGTATGACATCATAAACCTAATCAAAAATCCATGGCAAGGGAAGCCATAGGCCTTGGGAGAACGGAATACCGTTTTCAGCTAAAATAACATAGTATCTGCCTTCTATATATTGATGTTTGTATCTATAGACAAATTGTACTCTTGGCCTTAATCAGAGAAGCCCCTCTTTCTAGTGAAAAGTGATCAACGTAGAGACTCTTGGCTAAATGAGATCCCGGGTATAAGTGATGAGTGATTAGCACTGAGCAATACATTTATATGATCTTCTATTATATCATCTTCTCTAAGTATCAGGTAACATCAAGAAAGAGGAGAAGGATGTAAGAGAAGAGATGCGAAACGCCCGCTTCTGAGGAAGCAGCACACATTCAGACAGCTGTGGCTGCCTGCAGTGTTCGCACAAGAACAGCCTGTCAATAGTCAGGCGTGATGGAAGGCCTTTTCTATCACTGCTGAGATATTTGCTGTTGATATTTTCAGGAATATAGGGAGAGCCATTGCTTCAGCTTTGTGTTTGCTGATGATATAACCAGCTTCAATCCAAGGGTCACACAGACGGCCTTTGTTAAATAAAATGGGTCAAAAAAAAAAAAGGTACAAGTTTAGAATGGGGCTAGGGAAGAGGAGGAGGGGTTGTCCGGGTCAACATATAAGTTTTCTCGGGGGATCATTTCCCAACTCTTTGGAAGAGACAAAACACATTCCAAGAGAACTGCAGAGAAAGAGGAATGCAAAACCCTGCAGTAGACACACAGATGCGACATTATATAGAAATAATCTTACTAGGACGGAACAAATCATTAAATGGAATGAGTAGAGAGGCCGAGCCAGGTTTCGCATTGTCAGAGAAAGGGGAAGGCTAGACGAAATGCTGTGGTTTGGACGGCACCGAAGGAGATTGGTATGAGCTCCTGCTTGCTTTAATATAAACCAGACGAGGTCCAAAGTGAATATAGCTGTGTGCGTGTACGGGTTAGTCGATGTACAGATGCTTTCTAGCCCTGTGCACTGAGAGGACCTGCAATGAGAAACCCTGATCTAAAAACTGGGGAACCAGAGAAACCAGAACCCCTGTGTTAGATGGAAACAGGACAGTCTCCCCAATGAAGGGTAAAGAATAGGAGCAGAATTTGGGAAGCCTCGCTGTGATCAAGATTAAATCAGTACCAAGGGGGCAGGAGTGTGGTGGGGACAGAGTAAGTCAAGACAGTGTGGAAGTCAATCTGCAAGTCCTCTCCACCCACCGCTATCCCTTTAACAATTGCAGCAACAAACACAATCCCCCTGTAATAGACCCCATATTTAGTCTCCTAACTCATCCTCACATAAAAAGGCAGGAGTGAAAGGAGGTCTCTTCCAAGCAGTGGGACCAGGCAGAATGGCTGAAGACAGGCATGGCTGTCCTTAGACCTTCACAGTCGTCGCCCTTCCAGCCAGGGACTATTGACACTGGCCATGGTCAGCTGGAGACGCTTTAAGTAAAAGCAGGCTATTCTCCCGACTTCGAGCTTCTGCCTTCAAAGACTCATCAGGCGTGGAGCAGCTTTGATTGCGCCCATTGATTATTTGAAGTTACGAGCAAGAGTGAGTCCCTTTCCCTGGTATGCTGGCATGGAGGTTGAACACAGTTATTCCAGTGAGCAAAAAACAGAAGAAAACAGAAGCCACAGGATAGCACAGAAAACAGCCATGTGATCTAGGCTAACCGACCTCAGAGAAGTGATCGAGGCTGCTGTAAGGGGGTAAGAAAGGCAGGTCCCCTGCAGGAAGTTCCAGCACCCATGGCCATAGTCTAATCATGAAAAGGCACCAGACGAAGGCAACACTGGAATATCATGCCAAGGCCATGAAAGATGAAGACAGGCTTGTAAGCTACAGGCAGGAAATTTGGGGGATGGTGACCAGATCCCCCAGTTTTCTCGGGACCAACATAGTTTCCAGCATATGAGACTTCTAAAAAAAAAATATGCACTTGTGTTTTGTCTGTGTGTATGTCTGGGCACCAGATATATACTTGGAGTCTTTGGGGACCAGAAAATGTTGTCAGGTCCCTAAACTCCTGGAACTGGAGTTATGGGTGGTTATGAGTCATGCTGTGGGTGCTGGATGCTGAAACCAGTTCTTCTTCAAGAGCAGCAAGTGCTCTTAACCACTGAGACCTCTCTCACAGGACATTCCTTTTGAAAATAGACACAAGCAGAGCTAACAAGGATAAGCTCCCCACTGCTAAAGATGCTTGACAGCAAAAAGCAGTGTGGAATCCTGGGTGAGAATCGGTGAAGAAACGGGTTATATGAATAAGGCCTGTGGTGTCTCTAATACTGGTGAACCATTATTAAGGTAGGTCTTTTCCCTTGAGCAAGGAAAAGTGAGACAGGGTCCTGTTATGTGGTTCAGGCTGGCCTTGAACTTAGGACCTTTTTGCCTCTGTCTTCCAAGTGTTGGGATATGGGGATTGTGCCACCAACCTGACTTGGTATTAACTTCTTAACTTAAAATGTTTGGGAGGCAGGGGAGGTACAAGTGGATAGTGGTATGATGATAGGAATCAGGTGTTCACCTCTCTGTGTCTGTCTATCTGTCCGCCTGTCTGTCTTCTAGTCTGTCTGAATGTATGTAATAAAGTCTGGGAAACTTCAATCTCTTGTATCAGTGAATATTAGACGGGTGTCAGGGAATGAGTGACTCTTCTTTTCTTTTTTGTTCATTATTAATATTAAATGTCTTAAAATACATTAATATTAATGAACAAAACACATGTATTTATTTTATTCAACACTGATGTTAAAAATTACATATAGCAATAAAACATAAATATGTGGGTTGGTAGATAATTATAAACAAATGGTTGAGAAACTGCCAAGCAGTTAAAATAATAAAAAGTATTGCCAGAACCAGGAAGTCCCCATGGGATATCTTACTGTTTGAGAGAAACAAAGGCTGAAGTGATCAAACGCCACCAAGCACTCACAGTATCTATGCTTTCATTGACATTTTCAATAAAGAACATTCGGCCAGAGTTATACAACTGTCCCTACCAACTATCATTAGGACGAAAGGGTGCTCATGCCATCTGAGAAAGAACACAAAACAAGAAACTGGGGCGCCTTGAGCAGTCTTCAAACCCAGACGCAGCTTGGCTCTGACAAAGCATTTAACAGCATGCCTGAATGTGGCATTACCACACAGAGCATCTCCACCCCTGTGATGCTCAGAGCCTCAGGTTCACCCCTGGAAACATCAGACCATTGATCTCTGCCCTTCTGTTTGGTTGATATAGAGTAATTATCTTTACAGATTACTCAGGCAGGGGTAATAAGACAGGGGAAGGAAATTGCTACAGGCTGCTTCTATATGCTATATGTATGTGTTGTTCCCATTGGTTAATAATAAAAAACCTTTTTGACCAACAGCCAGGAAGGATAGGGTTAGGTGAAACAATCAAACTGAGGACTTGGATGAACAGGGGTGGAATCAAGAGAGACAAAAACAGCAGCCCAAGAAACAACATGCCAACAGATCAGTACAACATGCTAAGACCAGTAAAAGCCACGGCCATGTGGCAATGATTAATAGAAACTGGTTGGTTTAAATGTAAGAGCAAGTTAGTAATAAGCCTGAACTATAGGTCAAACGGTTTGTAATTAATATATTTCTGTGTGATTATTTGGTTCCGTGCGGTCAGGACACGAAAGGTCTGCCTTCATTAACAGGAAATGGGTTGCTATTCAGTAATACTACTATAGGAAACTGGAGAGATGGCTCCATGTTAAGAGCTCTGACTGCTCTGCCAGAGGACCCAGTTTTGATTCCCAACACCGATAGCAGCTGACAACCATCTGTAACTCCAATCCCAGATGACCCAACACTCTCTTGCGGTCTCTCTGACACATCACACACACGATGCATAGACACACTTGCAGGTAAAACAGCCACACGCATTTAAATAATAATAATAATGGCACATACGCCTTAAGAAAGTGCAATATTCTCTGTGGCCTGTTCCTGGAAACCTGACTGGGGTGATGAGGAAATGAAGAAATGGCGAGCACAGGAGAAATCGCAGGCACACATACAGAAAAGTGGGATCAAGTGAGCTGTGCTCCCTCTGTAGAGGGCACCTCCTGCGAACCGGTCACTGGGCATGTTTACTATGTACAGAATATGGAAGAGTGATTGGTTACTCTCCACGGGACCTAGGGAAGCAGTCCCAGATTACAGCCATCCAGGGAAGAAAGTTGCGGTGGATAGCATCCACACACGCTGGTCAACCACAAATGCTACTACCTAGACCAGAGGACAGCTGTCCATGCCTCTGAGCCTCACCCAGGGAAAGGAAGGCTTTTCCATGTCCATGGATCTGTGGCATTGGGGTCCTTGTCATGACTGTGCCTGGTGTCAACAACACACATTCAATCAGGACTTCATCTGCTCCCCACAGTCAAGAAAACTCCAGAGCATTCTTGAAACTGAATTTTCACTTGATGAAGGCAAGCTCTGGTTGCTGAAGATAACACATTTTTGATGCAGGTGGGCCTTCTCTCTACATGTTACTTTCATTGGTTAATAAAGGGGCTGCCTTGGCCTTTTTGATAGGCCAGCCCTTAGGTAGGTGGAGTAGACAGAACAGAATTGTGGGAGAAAGAAAGCAGAGGCGGGCAGACGCTATGGCTCTCCTCTCCGAGATGGAGGTAGGTTAGAATCTTCCCAGTAAGCCACGACCTTGTGGTGATATACAGATTATTAGAAATGGGTTAATTAATATGTGAGAGTTAGCTAATAAGGGGCTGAAGACAATGGGCCAGGCAGTGTTTAAATGAATACAGTTTCCGTGTAATTATTTCAGGTAAAACTAGCTGGGTGAGTGGCAGGACGTAACCGTTCCTTCTACAGTTTTAAAGTCAGAAGAGTGATAGTAAGGTCTCTGATTGGGGAGACACACACGCACACACATACACGCATGCACGCACACACACAACCAAAACAAAAGTTTAGACAGCAGATCTGCATGCTGTATGAAGGAGAAGCTTGCTGGGGTCCTGCCCTCTCTACCAGTTATGCTAGAATGAAGGAAGGAGCTTATCTTGAGAAAACCTCTATATACTTTTATTAGAGAGAGTAGAAAAATTACATCTTCAGGCCCAAAAGTCGCCCCCCCCCCCGACTCTGGAAGGGAACATCCCAGAAACCATGAGAATACCCCATGAGAGCTGGCTGGACAAAAATACAAATAGATTCAGGCAAAGACTACAAGAAGCTGGCAGGAGAGCAGCCTGAGTCCTGCAAGATAAGCAAGGACACTCAGCTGGAGAGATGGCTCAGTGGTTAAGAGCACTGGCTGCTCTTCCAGAGGACCTGGGTTCAATTCCCAGCACCCACATGGCAACTTACAATTGTCTGTAACTGCAGTTCCAGGGGATCCAACACCCTCACACAGACATAAATATAGACCAAACATAAATTTAAATCTTGAATTTAAAAAAAAAAAACCACTCAGCTATAACAGCTGTAAAGGTAAATACAGAGAAAAGGGGGCAGCCCTTCAGAGTCTCAGACAGTGAAATCCTGTATAAAACACCTCCCATTGTGCAGCATACAAGGAAGACAATAGCTGGCAAACTCCTAAGGGTGAACTGATTCTGACATAGAAAGCCAGACAGGAGCCAGGAAGCCAGACAGAAGGTACCCCACATCCAGGCCACCCTAGTCTGACTTTGGCATCCAGAGAGAGACTTCATAGGGCCCATTCTGGTCTAAGTGTTTGGAACTCTAGGTACACAAGTAGCTGATCTCCCACTAGCAGAAAAGGTTCCAAAAGACAATTCAGAGAGTGAAATGACACATGCCTCCCCAGCAACAAATAAATATGGACAACTGCTAAGGTTTTTGATCTTGACTGTGCTTTTTAATCTTTATTTTTAATCTTCATGTGTATATACATATATATATATTAGTCTTATCTTTCTTGATTACATTTTATGATTGTTCTTTTCTACACCCATCATATTCAATTATTTATCTCTTCCAAACTATATACTTTTCGAATCATTACCACTTTATTTCTTATCTCCATTACATTGGGGGCAGGGATGCCTGCATGTATGTCTGTGCAATACCTGCAGAGTCCAGAAGGGGGCGTCAGATTCCCTGGAACTGGAGTTACAGACGGTTGTGAGCCTTCTCGTGGATGCTTGGAATTGAACCAGGTCCTCTGAAAGAGCAGCCAGTGCTCTTAACTGCTGAGACATCATCTCTCCGGCCCTCCCATCCTCTTTTAGCTTCTCAATTACAATGTACTTCCACTTTAATAAGAATCCCTAAACTTAGAGGGAAAAGAGACCATAGAACGAAGCAGCGTGTAGTGGAGAGAAGCAAAACTAGAGACAAGGCAGTGACAGACATGAGAAGGGGCATGCCATGGGACTAGAGCTGGTCCTCAGGTGTCCGGGAGCCTCAGGCCACCACTGGCCCGCATCCTAAGATGATGCTGACCATGCTGCTGCTGCTAGCTCTGCTCAACCCATGGTAGGGAGGCACTGCAAACATGATGGTAGTGCCCAGGTACTGGCAGGGTAGCTGGACCCAAGGACAGGGTAGTGTAAAGCAGTCTGGAGTATGTGCAGGGTTTGTCCCAAGACACACTGCCCAACCACACAATCACCCTGACTCTGAGCAACAAGATATCTGAGATGAAGAATGGCTCATATTTTGGGGTAAGTCTCTTCAAAAGACTTCCGTGATCCTTGCTGCCACTGGGAACCATGTCCATGATCTGTGCTGCATGCGCAGGGAGACATCTATTGCCATGATATCGATGACTGCAGGCTCATAGCGAGAAGGAGAGACTTACTTGAAGGCTTCTGTGTCAACCACTCCCCAAGAAAGAAAGAAAGAAAGAAAGAAAGAAAGAAAGAAAGAAAGAAGGGAGGGAGGGAGGGAGGGAGGGAGGGAGGGAGGGAGGGAGGGAGGAGAGGAGAGGAGAGGAGAGGAGAGGAGAGGAGAGGAGAGGAGAGGAGAGGAGAGGAGAGGAGAGGAGAGGAGAGGAGAGGAGAGGAGAGGAAAGGAAAGGAAAGGAAAGGAAAGGAAAGGAAAGGAAAGGAAAGGAAAGGAAAGGAAAGGAAAGGAAAGGAAAGGAGGAAGGGAAGGAAAGGAAAGGAAAGGAGGGAGGAAAGGAGGAAGGGAAGGAGAGGGAGGGAAGAAAGAGTCCAGACATGAAGCTATTGAAGAGAGTCCTTTAAATCGTGATAAAGATGCTGAAGACTAGCTCAGCACAGTTGATGGTTTCTGGAGGGGTGGGGTGCTCAGTTTTCTTTAAGGGCTGGCCAGTGGGAGTTTAACCAGGCTCCAATGAGTATACAGGCAACATAATTTGGACTTGGTGTTGTTTTTTGTTTGTTTCTCATGGTGGGTGTGTAAGGGTGGGAGGGTGGACCTGGGAGAAATGGGAAGCAAGTGTAATGGGGGTGTGTTGTATGAAGTTCCCAAATAATTAATAAAAACATTATGTTGGGGAGAAAAAGAATTCTTAAACTTCATTTAGCTTAATAGTATTCTCTTTGTTTCTTAACTTTATTAAGAATATAATAGACCTCATGTGTTTTTACTGCATTTTCTTGCAGTGTTATCTTGTTACTGCTGCCTGCCTCTCCCCCTCAAAGCACTCTATACACTATTTGAATGAATATTCCCTTGGCTACAGTGCTGTATGAGCTCCACGACACTTAGTATGCTTTATTCTTTTGACAATAATTTTAACTATCCAAATGATAGAAAGTGAAGATTATTAGATGTGTATTTAAGATAATAATTTTGAAATTTCTGATAATTCCTGGGAATATTGATCTATTGCCCCTGAATCTCAGACAAACATAACAGGAACTTGAGAACACTGAGAGACTTGCTTGTTTTCACTGCATGTTATAATTCTCAAATGTATCATTGCTGCTGAATAAATGTACTTTTAAAATTTAAAAAATTAGGGCTGGAGAGATGGCTCAGTGATTAAGAGCACTGATTGTTCTTCCCAGAGAACCCAGGTTCAATTCCCATCACTCACATGGCAGCTCACAACTGTCTATAACTCCAGTTCCAGGGGACCCGACATCCTCACATATTCATACATGCAGGCAAAACACCAGTGTACATAAAATACAAATAAATAAATTATCTTAAAAATTTAGAATTAAAGAAACCAACAAATATCGCTCAGTAACAACTACATTTTAGTGATCTCCAATGAAAAGATGCAGACCAACTGGCTCAAAATGCAAGACCGAGCCATCTGTCCTTACAAGAGTCATGCCTTATTGGCAAGATTCACACAGATGGAAAGCCGAATGAGGAAGTCCAGGACACCACGCAAATGGGAGCAGCAGGAACCATTCTTATTTTCTTTTTTTTTTCCTTTTTTTTTTTTTTTTTTTGGATTTTTCGAGACAGGGTTTCTCCTTAGTTTTTGGTGCCTGTTCTGGAACTAGCTCTTGTAGACCAGGCTGGCCTCGATCTCACAGGGATTCGCCTGCCTCTGCCTCCCGAGTGCTGGGATGAAAGGCATGAGCCACCACCACCCGGCCCATTCTTATTTTCAACACAGAGAAGTTCAAGCCAAAAGGGTCAAAAGATAGGAAGATCACTATGTATTAACAAAAGGAATATTCCACCAGGAAGATATAAAATATAACTACATGTATGAAATATTTGTCCACCAAATTTCATGACATGAACACTACAGAATATAAGAGAAGGTCCAGATACAATAATTGTGGGAGAGTTCCATACCCCGCTCTTATCAATAGATTGTCCAGATCCCCCCCCCAAAGAAAAATCAGAAAAGAAACTCAGACTTAACTAACTCATAGGCCAAATGGACTTAGCAGATGTCTGCAGAATATTCCACCCCGCCTCTCCAGAATAGGCACTCTCCTCAACAACACACAGAACCCTCTCTCAACTGGGCTGCTTTCTGAACCACAAGTCAATTCCTAACAAAACAAAAGAACTGAAAGAATTTCTTGTATCTTACCAGATCATAGTGAAATAAACCTAGATGCCAAAGCAAGAGTAATTCTAGAAACTATACCAATGCAAGTAGCTTGAACAATAAATACTCTTGGAAGACGATAAGTGCATCATTGGAGACATCAGGAAAATAAGTTAAAAGCTCTTAGGAGCAGATGAAAATGAAAACGCAACATACCGCAACCTTTGAGATACTGATAAGACTGTTCTAGAGCAAAGATTCATAGCTAGAGTGCCCACACCAAAAAAAAAAAAAATCAGAGGAACCTCAAGTAAGCAGAAGAAAAGAAATAAAAATCAATCAAGTAAAAATCAATGAGTAAGTTAATAAAAGTAGACTGCAGAAATAATACAGCGAAACTAACATGACAAGAGTTGGTTCCTTGAAAGGGCTAACAAAATCGACAGCCCCTTACCCAAACCAGTTAAAAGGACAGAGAAAGTTCAAATTAATTAAGAAAATTAGACGTGAAAAAGAGAAATATTACAACAGTTATCATTATGGGAACTGTTGGAGGAGGCTGCTTGTTGGTTCCCAGTTGCAAAGCCCCGATATAATCACACAGAAACTGTATTATTTAAAATGCTGCTTGGTCCATTAGCTCTAGCTTTTCATTGGCTAACTCTTATATCTCCATTAATCTGTGTATCACCACGTGGCTGCGGCTTACTGGGTAAAGTCACGGCGTCTGCGTCCGGTGGGGCTACATGACTGCTCTCTAACTCCACCTCCTTTCTCCCAGCATTCAGCTTAGTCTTCCCTGACTATCTCTAAATTCTGCCCTATTAACAGGCCAAGACAGTTTCTTTACTTATTAATTCTTAATTAATTTATTCCTTATTCATAACACACAGAGGAGAATCCTAGATCAGGGTACTTTGAAAAAAACTGTATTTTAATATAGTAAAAATTTCATAATAAATTGATAAATTTCTAGACACATATGACTTTTAAAAATTAAACCAAGAAGATATAAACAGACTTATCGCATGTAATGAGATTGAAGAAGTAATAAAGAGCCCTCCCAATTAGAAAATGGCTAAGTACCAGATGGACTGACTGTTGAATTGAATTCTAAGTAAAATAATTGCAAAAAGAACGTAACAACACATTGAAGAAGCAAAATAATGTGACCAAACTGTTTTGGCTCAAGGATAGCTTAGCAAATTGTAGTCAGTAAATGCAATGCAGCTCATGTATAGGTTCAAGGACATAGACATGATCATCAATAGACACAAATAAGAGATTGACAACATTCAATATCCCTTCATGACAGAAAAAAACTAGGAATATAAAAATCCTACTGAATACAAATACAACAAAGCTTCTACATGGCAAACCTATAACCAATGTAGACATCAAGAGGGAAATGAAAATAGCTCCTCCAAATTAGGAATAAGATATCATCACCACTCTCATTCAGCAGAGTTGCTACCTCCTAACCAGAGAAATAAGACAATGAAAAGGAGGGGGAAATACAAGAGTTGAAGAAATCAAACTGCTCCTATGTGTATATGATATTATTCTACACTTGGAAGAATCCTGAAGTCTCTACCAGGAGTTCTTCTTAGATATGATGCTATCAGTAAAGTAGGAAGTTACAAAATCAATACTCAAAAGTCAATAGCTCTTCTATATGCCAGTAACAAGCATACTGAGGAAAAAGAATCAAGAAAACCATCCCATTCAGAGAGCCTCAAGAACCACACAGGCATAAATCCAAAATTCGTTTGTGATTAAAACATCGAAGAAAGAAATAGAAGATGGAAGCATACAAGCCCGACCCTGAACTGGTCCCATTGATGCTGTGAAAATAAAGCTGCACAGCAGTGAAGCTGCACACCAGTGCCGCTGTCCCCATCAAAAAATTCCAATGACATTTCACCAAAATAGAAAAAGAAATTCTACTTCCCATTGATAAGCCCAAAACCTCAGACAGCCAAAGTAATCCCCAGCAAAAAGACCAATGTCAGTCTTTAAACCATACTTAGTTCTATTACACAGCCATGCCAACAAAAGCAGCATGGAGTATATAAAGAAATATAAACTACCACAGCTAATTTGGGCAAATATTAAAAAACAGACACTGGGGAAAAGACAGCCTCGTTCCCAACTGGCACAGAAAAACTGTATCCACATGTAGAAGGGTGAAACTAGACCTATACCTCTCACCCTATACAAAAATTAATTCAAAAGGAGTCAAAGACATAAATATAAGACATGAAGTTTTGAAAAACATGGGCAAAATACTTCATCATATGAACTATAGGTAAGGACTATCTGTAAAGGATTCTAATAGCACAATAAGTAATATCAAGAACAAATAAGATTATATAAAATTAAAATGTTTTTATACAACAAAGGAAGCAATCAGTTGGATGAAGAAAAAGACTACAAATAGAAAAAATATTTTATGCCTATATATCTGGCAAAGTTTATACATTCAGACTATTTAAATAATTAAAAAAGATTAAACATCAATCTCACCAAATAATCTAATCATTAAACATACAAACAAAATGATTTAGCGCCTCTCAAAGGTGAAGTAAAATAGCCAATAAACATAAAAACTGTTCAGTAACCTTAGCCATCAGGGACTTGCAAACCAAGACTACATTAGGATTCCATGGTACCCATATTCAAATAGCCACCATTAAGAAGACAAACTAACAAACAAAAATAAATTATGACAAGGATATGGAAAAAGAAGTCTTTGCCTACTGTTGGCAGAAATGCAAACTAAAGAAATGCAGTTTACAAGTTAACATTGTGATTTCTCAAAAAACAAAAATGGAGCTACCCCATTTGTCACCATGGTACAGCGGCACCTGCTCATCCATATTTATTGTGGCACTATGCACAGCAGGTGTCCATCAGTAGATAAATCAAGTAATACATTGTATTTACAGACACTGGAGTTATATGCAGCCATGAAGAAAAGTATAATATATCATTTGTAGAAAAATATAGAGTTTGCAGTCTTTTACAAAAATTAAAAATAAACCAGACCTAAAATGTGATATTTTCTCACAGATAGAGAACGTAGAATGTGGGGGGTGAGTTATGGTGGCCCTCATAGACTCATATGTTTGAATGTTTGGTTCCCAGTTAGCAGAACTGTTTGGGAAGGATTGGGAGGTGTGGCCTTGTTGGAGGAAATTTATCACTTGAGGGTGAGTTCTGAGGTTTCAAAAGCCAAAGCTCACATCAAATCCAGTCTTCTTTCCTCTCTCTCTCTCTTTCTCTCTCTCTCTCTCTCCCTCTCCTTCTATCCTGCAGATAATATGTAATCTAGTCTACTGCTCCAGCATCATGCTACCTGCCTGCCTGCTGCCATGCTTCCCACCCTGATGATCATGGACTAACCCGCTGAAACTGTAAACATGCCCCCAATAAAATGCTTTCTTTTATCAGATAAATGTATTTATATATACATATACTTATACAAAAAATATGTTTCCTATATAGTCTTATTCACTTGGACAGGCTCAAAGCCTGTAGAAGACTACTGTCTCACTCCGGAGAGTAAAGAAGAATCAGGCAGAGGCACACGCAGGTGGAGCTGTAGTCAGAACACTGCTGTAGCAGTCAACATACCCAGTCCTGAAATCCCAGCAGTGTGATAAGAGGGAGATACTTCTCACCAAAGTGGGCTCAGCTATGGGACAGGCAATCTTACAGCAGGTCATCCTTCATGTAGAAGTTGGTGGGACAGACGATTTTGTCCTGTGTCACCCTATCCAGCGTGTACTTGCAGTTCTCTTTGGAAGGGAAAGCAAGTAATAAGGTCACGCTCCAGCCCTGAAGTGTTCCAGAACTGAAAAGAACACACTGCTTCTGCTACAGCCCTCTGTCCACAGCGATATGAGAATCCTGCTTTGCTTCAAGGGGACTCAGCCTCACAGAAGTGAAATGCTGATCCGCCAAGCATGAAATGCCCTGACAAGGAGTTGGTATGAATATTTGCTCACACAAACTACAGTAGCCTGCTCAGAGCATTCCAGGTTAATCGGGGCTGAATCGTGAGAATCAAAAAGGAGTGAAAAGAAGCTGGGAGAAGGGGGAGGAGGATGAGGACATGAACCACACGTTAAAAATCTAGACGTCATTTCACAGATAGTTGGGACAGGTTTCCGCTGGGGTATGAACTGACAATGCAAACCAGACACGGTGTGATTCTGGATCAAAGATCTCCTTACATGTCGTACACTCGGTGGGTGTTTCATGACAGAAAACAGGCAGATGGCAAGCAGAATTTGTTCTTTTGCTCACATTCCTTCCTTTTTAGGATAAACCCACATACCTGTGATGCATTCTGGATATTCCTGGCTTCCATTTGCTGATGCTTATTTTGGTTGGGTCTCTCACATCTAGATTCATAAATGCTTCTATAGTCAAAGTCAGTGACTCCACACAACCAATTCCAAAATCAAGTCTTCTTCTTCATCACAACTATGAGACGAAGTCAGCAAGCAAAATGTGTCAGCGGGTGCAACAGTGGCAGGACTATGGTGGGCACACACCAAATGCTTTCCGACCAGGTCTGAAGCCTACTCTACGAGAAGGTAACCATGTCTGGCTGTGTAAACCTGGACAAAAGGTCAGAGCAGCTTCTTTTTGCAGTGAAAGGTGGTACATATGGAGACCTGAACTGCTTAAAGAGCTTAGAATGATTGATGGTTGAATGCTCAGACCTAAAGAGGACATTTGTACCACTCCCTTCTAAGGCTCTGGGCACACAACGGAAGAGGGGAACGCAAAGAGTATAAGGGCCAGAAGATCTAGAGAAGGGAGGAAGTGCTATCTTCAGGGCACACAGCAATTACCGACATGATCTTACAGCAGCTGACTGCCTGTACTGGGCCTGAACAAGATGAGGCTTGTCAATAGCCAATCATGCACAAGCAAGGAGAAGGCAAGAGTCTGAAGATGCTGGGAGAAAAAGGGCTGCAATGCAAAATGTACATCCTGAAAAAGTATTCACTAACAACCAGGGAATGGCAGTGAGTCACCCCCCTCTCTGCCCATGCCATCTAAGAATGCCTCGTAACCAAAACCTCAGTCCCCGTCACCACAGATGGGGGGACGTGTCCCGCATTCGTCTCTCCAGAATGAAATGTGTGAACAGAAACATGGATCCTCTCCCTGCAGCGTAAAAGAGCAGATGAGTTCCACTTGTCGGAGCCTGGTACTATTAGAGGGAAATGGGCACATGTTGTTTCCTTATGAAACAAGAAACAGGAGACGGGGGCAGCATGACAAGCCTGTGCCATCGAGCTAGCAAGGAGCCGATCTGCAGAGTCTAGGAACTGGCAAAGGGCAGCTGCAGGCCCACCTACAGCCTTCTCCATGTCTGGAGGGTCACCCCACACCGCTACAGCTGCTCTTCCACTAACAGGGCAGAGCTGAGACAAGAGGCCCCAGCTGGTACTTGTCAGAAGTGGGCTGACTCGTAGCCTAGGACATTTTTTCACTGCTCACAGTTTTAAAGCCCCAAAATAATAATTCCGCTTGGTTTATACTTATTGGTATTTTATACCAGGATTTTCAGTGATAAATTTCTTTAGTTTACTAAAAGACAGGAGAATAATAAAGGGATGAAAAATAAAATTTGTCCATTCAACCTGTGACCTCGTTTCCAGAAAAAAAAAACAAAAAAACAAACAAACAAAAAAAAAAACAGAAAAACAGGTGCAGAATGTCCACAAGCATTGGGCATATGGTGATTCAAAAATTCAAAAATGTGAAATGGAATGCTTTTCAGGCAGCCTAGTTTTAAAGCCTATTTAGAAAATATCTTTTCACGTAGATGCATGTGTCATATAAAATAACAGTTGTCATAGACATAGCGCACCTGATGAACTGGGAGCAGCAGTTTTCCACGAACTTCGGCATTTTCTGATTCTGACGAGGTGGGTAATGCTTTAGCTGTGCACCCCCACCTGGAGTCTACTCCTCATGGGGAAGCGCTAAACCATGGAAACAGCCTGTGCTGCTAAGAGGTGGGACTTTGGTGAGAGTTTAACCCCAATGATTGAATCCCGGCAGTTTTATGAAGACTTCAATGAGAATGGCCCCATAGGCTCATACATTTGAATGCTGGGACCCCAGTGAGCAGAACTGAAGGATTAGGGGATGTGAACCTGTTGGAGGAAATGCATCACTGGGCACAGACTTTGAGATGTCTAAAGCCTACACCATTCCCAGTCTCTCCTCTTCCCACCCCACCCTTCTTTGTTCTTGGGGATCAACTATAAGCTCTCAGCCTTAGCTCCGATGCCATGGCAACCAGGTGCCGTGCTCCCCATTATCACAGTCACAGAACCTAAACCTCTGGAACTGTAAACCCCCAGTAAACTCTGTCTTCTAGAAGTTGTCTTAGTAAGAGTGTCTTATAACAGCAATAGAAAAGCAATAGATCAGAACAGTGTACACATGCATGCATGCACATGTTCTAATACCTGCACGTGCACACACACATGCACACAGGTGCACACACATACACATGCATGCATGCTTGCACATATGCAACACACTCCCTGCCTCTGGCTACCTGGTGCCCAGTACTGCCTTGGGACTCTATCAACAGGAAGGTAGTTAGCAGATGATATCCCTTGACTGAAACCTGCCGAATTAAATTACTTGCTCTTCTTAACAATGCGCCTATTCTGTGGAGCTGTGATTAGCAGAAGAGAGCAGACTAATGCAGATTATTTGTCCACAGATAGTTATGATGATGAAGCCCCCCCCCTTTAACTTTAGTACTGAGGTACTTGACAGTCACCCACCATGGTGTGGAATGAGGATTTGATACTGGAGGATGGAGAATCACAAAAGGCGAGGGAGACTGACCCTAGATTGAGCACCAACCCTCTGCAGCCACCGGAGATGAAGCCACACTCCAGCACACATCCTTTGCCCCCAGACTCCTCCCATTCATGGAAGATTCCTCCTTGCCCCAGTATTTTTGATCCAGACAATCCACATTAACATCACACAAGGGTCCTGGGTAATCAGATGCAGTGTAAAATTGGAAACCCTTCCTTGCATCTTCTACAATAACACTGGCTGCTCTTGAGTGGCTGTTTTGAATATGTCTAGCGATCTCATTAATATCAGAGATGAACTGTGTCCACTTCGATAAGGACAGGATCCAAACTGATACACAGGGAGAGAATAATATGCCCTGAGGTCATCTGATAACGCAGCCAAGATGCTGAACAGCACCCTTTGACCTCTATCTTCATGCTTTGACCTTGAGATGCCATGGCCAAACATATTGGAATGTACAGAGCATGTCAAGGGCTTTTTCACCCCATTTACTTGTCAGTATCCTAGGAAACAGACAGTAAACATGAAGTCAACAGACAAGAAAATAAACTCTAAGCAATTAATTATTATAAGAAGCTCTATGTAGGTCCAAAGAATGAGGACTAACAAGGGCAGGGCAGGGTGGATAAACACGGTTCTTTGTGGACTATATCCTTCCAAATTTCCTCTCCATGCTAAGTCCAAGCACAAGCTAATACTTAAAAAGCTGAGAGTTTCGCACAGTCATTATGTTATAGGCATGCCACTGCGCTGTCAGGGAATTCTGCTGCCCAAACTGGTACCTGGAACACTTCCTTCCTGACCCAGGGTGGGTATGAGTGTGATGTGTATTGGCACAAAGGCTGCACCCGTGAAGCATGGAGGTGACATTAAAAAATCACGTCACACTCTTCCTCCGACATGGCAGCACCCTGCATCTGGAATCTTGCTTTGCCTTTTTCCTTCGCAATGATAAGCAAACAAGAGAACTTTTTTTTTTCTCCCCCAGTTTATAGCCTGATGAGAAAGCTGTATTTCTAGGAGGAAAAAAATATTCCAAAAGTCATTGGAAATTGTGAATATGTTCTGAGAGGCCGCAGTGTTATTCTAACTCTCTGAAGAAGAGGAATAGGATGTTTTGATGGGCATCCAAAGCATGGGAACATGTGTCTCCTCGCCTCAGTTCACAGAAGGCTTTCTTGGCGGATCTGTTTATCTTTGAGTGACATTATAGTCATATCAAGCATGTGAAGTGAAGTAGACCATCAAAGGGCTTATAAGTTGCTTCAGACCGGAAGGCTAGAGTACCACCAGTCCCCCGCTTGAATTTCGCAAAAGTAGATCACTGCACTTTGGGGATAATTTACCATTCAGATTCTCTGGTTTACCACTGAAACTGAGTTCTTTCTCTTGAACATGCTTATTGAGCATATCCCAGATCCTGGCTATTGTTCTGGATACTGAGAACACAGGGTTAAAAGATGAGGACCAAATCTACAGGAATCTTTGAGGGAAGTACATTTGGGGAAAGGCCCTCGAGACTCTAGCTAGCTACACTCTAAGGGTAAAGTCCATTCTGGGCATAGGGAGAACTTCTTTCGGTCCCCAAGTGGAATCCTTAATAGGATTGGCGTACCCCATGAGACCCCGAAAGAAATGAAGGCAAAGGCTCCAACAGAAGATAGCCCGTGTTAATCAGCCCAGAAAGATGTCACGGCTACTACATTCAGAGGCTCAACAGCACACATGTATTTTTTATAGCCGTGGAAGGTGGAAGTTCAAGATCAAGGTATAGGTTGTCAAGTCTCTGGTGAGAGCTCTCGTTCTGTATTTCCTACGGCCACCTCTCTGTGGCCAGCAATCTGATACCTGCTTCTCTTCTTACAGAGACACTGGTCCCATCCTCAGGACCTTTGTCCTCATGACCTCTCAAAGTCCACCACTTTGAGGGATAGAGACTCAACTCAGGGCCTTCCAGGGCAGGACATAATACAGTGTACAAGGCCAGGATGGGCAGCTGACATTCAGATGACCAAAACTCCTGCCTCTGGGAAATGAAGGGAGCAGACCCTGACCCTTCCAGTAAAGCCACATCTGCTCCCACCATCACCAGGCAACACCAAGCTCCTATCTCCTCTCCCAGGCCATCTTGAGATGTCCCAGGACCAAGGAAGGCATTCTTCCTGTATATCGTACAACCTAAGTTCTGACTTCACAGGTTTCAGTTCCTCAGGCCGTGATTCGCTCAGTATGGATGTACAGCTGGATCCCACATCCGCCTGGGATACTAAAGTCTTTACCCTAGTCATGTTAAATTCTGCACCATGTCGTGAGCATGGGAGAGGAGGAAGGAAAACAAAGTGTGCTCTCAGGAACAGTTGGCTTCTCTCATTTCGCCCCCGCCCCTCTTGACGATGAGAACAGCTGGACACATTTGCTCATGCAACCCCTGAGAAAGCGCTTTGAAATCTGGCATATTATGGTCTTGGAGGGGAAGGATTTGAAGTTGAGACAAAGTGAATAAAAGCCTCATTTAAAAGCAGAAACAACTGGTGTCTCGGGCCCAACCTTAAAGGATACTGCTCAAACGGCACCTAGATGTGGAGTCGTAGAATTGTCTTTTAGCCCTTAAATAATCCAATCAATCAAGTCCCATCTGAAACAGGGAGCCTGCAGCTCCCCAGCAACTGAAGTTTGTGGAGAAAGAGCAGGTGTGAGATGCAAAACTGGCTTCCCTCTGTCACACACAGATAATAAACCCTGCATACACCTTGTATTAGTCTGCGGCTGTCCCTGGAAGACCCAGAACATAGACGTGTGGGCTCCTAGGTACTGTCGTGGTACCATGCAATGCAGGGGGCACACCAACTCCAGTGCCAGACAGCAAGCCAAACAAGTAGCTGTGTTCAGTTTTCTACTTATTTTCCAAATAGGAGGGAATCATTCTTCTCTGCCTCTCTCATACGCCTGCAGGCTCTGAAAGACATCGCACATCTGCCGAGAGCCTCAACTGACTGAAAGGAAGCCACAGAGAGAGAGAGAGTAAAGTTGAAGGCATCATATTTGTGGTTATTAGAGAGAACAAATCAGTTCCAGTTCTAGCCAAGGCTCCAGGTAGGTTCAATGGAAGCACTCAAGCCGTTGCTACGGTCCATTCCCTAACCCATGTGTTCATCGCTCATTACACAGGGTGCTTTAGTCAGCTGACAGCATCTCTGCGTGACCACCAGAAGTTCCAGAGCTGGTCCTCGTCCGTGCAGCCTTCTCGGATGGCGGCTTTCATTCACTCCAACCCTTCACGGTTTCTCATCAGAAAATACTGCCCCTTCCTGCAGCCTCGAGCTGATTTGGGGCTCCACACAGAGAACACATCTCCCGTCACCTTCTCAGCCATCTGCTCCCACCCCCACTCACTGATCTATAGGTGTCCAGTTACTGACATTTTTAGATCATCCTCCACCCTGGCACCTTCTGCCATTGGGTATCTGTCACCGAGATGGCATTCCACCATTTTCATAGGTGGAGATGAGCATGTTTCCCTCCATCTACATTTATTAGCTCGATGCCTTACATTGATTTTTTTTTTTACCATCCTGGAATTCTTGCATAAGTCCCACTTGGCTATGATGTATTATTCTTTTAATAGCTCGTTCTTTCAGTCTGCTAATATTTTCCGGAAGTATACCCAGGGATATTCCTGCAGTGTCTTTGGCTTTTGTATAAGACTGTATAAGATTGTATAAGGCTGGCCTCATAAAATGAGTTCAGAAATGCTCAATCCTCTTCAACTTTTGAAAGAGTTCAGAGGGATCCATGCTGGTTTGTCTTAAATAACTCGCAGACATTATCAGATAAGTTAGACAGCTCTAGACCTATCTTCACTGAATGATGTCTAAGTCACTCTCTTCACATATTGATCACTTCCATTTTCTGCTTATGGTTAGCCAGCCATCTCTCTTTGGGGTTTGTCCATCTCTTCTTGGTTATTGGACTTGGTGGCATATGATACATTGTAACCCATGGACTGGGTGGCAATGATACATTGTAACCCATCTTGATCATTTCTATTTCTATGGTCCTAGTTGAGATATTCCTCTCATTTATAATTTGATTTGATTTTCTCTTTTTTCTTAATATAATTAAAGGTTTAACAATTTTATCAACAATATATTCTGTTCTGTTTGCTTTTTTCCCAACTCCTGGCGTTAGCTTTAGACTGCCATTCATGCTTGGTTACCTAGTATACACAGTTAGATTGTTGGTTTGATATTTCTCTAGTGTATTAATCTAGATACTCAGTTTATTAATTTCCCTGTGACCACTGTTTTCTCTGAACTCATTATTCTTGGTTGTTTGATTCACTATCTTTCACCTAAAACAACTCTTACTTTCTCCTTTGATTTATAGCTTACTAAGCATTTTGTTTAATTTCTACACATGTATAAATTTTTCAGTTATCCTTCTTTTATTGCTTTCTAGTGTCAGGTCCTTTACAGACAGATGATATGTTATATCAACCTAGTGGTGTGATGAGTTTACTCTGTGGGCTGACCTAGACAAGCGCATTCTGCAGGGTGTCCCGTCTGCACTTCAGAAGAATACATGCCCTGTTGTTGGTGCTGACTGACGTCCTGGCCATATCTGTGTCGTGCATGTCTTCTGTTTGCAGGCTGACACTGGGTCCAGCTGGTCCATCCATTGCTGAAAGTGGAAGGCTAACGCCTCTGACTGTTAGAGAACTTTGCTTTTCTGCTCAGCCATGTCACTTTTGTGTCTTCCACATTATGGTTGTGTTCTGGGTTCATATATGTTTATTACTACTATGTCATCTTGATGAATTTATTCTTTTATGACTCATTCTCATGTTTTATGGCCAATTTTGATTTAAAGGCCACTGACTGATGCTAGTAGAATTGATATAGCATGGAATACCTCAACCATCTTTATGCTTCAACATTTCATGTCTTCTATTTAAAATGGGTCTTTTGTAGTTAGCATATAGCTATATTAGTTTTAATGCAACTGTGCTTTTTAAATGAATAGCTTAGTTTTTCTAAATTTAAAGTAATTACCGTCGGAAGGTATGCTCGCTACTTTTGCTTGCTGTAATAAAACATCATGGCCAAAAGCAACTTGGAGAGAAAAGGGTTTATTTCATCTTCTGCTTTACAGTTCATCATGGAGGGAAGCTCAAGGCAGAAACTTGAAGGCAGAACTGAAATAGAAGGCACAGAGGAACACGGCTACCTGGCTCGTTCCCCCTGTTCACACTCAACCAGAGTTCCAACACAGCTCAAGACCGCCTGTGCAGAGCTGCAACCTCCTACACTGAGCGGGACCCTCTCACATCAGTCATTGACCTAGACGGTAGTCCACAGATACACCTACAGGTACAGTCTGATGGAGATAATTCCCCAGCTGAGGTTCCCCCTTCTAAGCAGTCTCTAGTCTGTATACAGCACAGAGGGCTCTCCCTCCTGCTTTCCTATTTATCTTCTAGCTTTCTGGACGTGTGGCTCTCTCCTCCTCCACTCTCACCTTAGACTTTGTTTCTGATTCAACTTACCTAAGCAATTCCAGTTGTTTTGTTTACTGTTTCAGACTCTAGACTCCTAAAAGCTGTAATCAGTTCTCTGATGTATGACAGTGTAGCTTGAATTAGAACTAAGTCTTTCACCTGAAAGACTGCTTGCTACGAAACAGCCTGGTCCATCACTTCATGTGACTTCTGTCCCAAAACCTATCTTTATATTTTGATTTTTGTTTATACATTAACATCAGCATATTGCTTTACACATTTAAATTTTAAAAGGTATAAAGAAAGGAAAACTAGAAAAAAAAATCTAGAAAATAATAACATTAGCTTTTATAATTACCCTGGCAGTTACCCTGAGGGACGTTTTGTTTTGGTTCAAGTGCCTTTTGTTTCAACCGAAGGAATCTCTCTGCAGTATTTCCTGGAGTGCCTATCAAGAAGTCTAGTCCTCCTTGTTGCTGAAGAATGTTGCATAAGAGAAGTCTTGGTGAGCAGCTTCTTTTCCTGCCAGCAATTTGAATATTGCACTTTCCTTACTGATGAGAATGTGACTATCCTGGTGACTAAGAATCTACACAGACTATGACTCTATCATGGGGAGTTTCTCATGGTTACGTAAGGACAACAGTTTCTTTAGTTCTGTGTGTGTGTTTTCCCCTTTTACTGAAAATAGATTATTTTCTTATACAATACAATCGCTACAGTTTCCGCTCCCTCTACTCCTCCAGTTCCCTCCCCCATCTCCTCTCCCATCAGGATCCATTGTCTCTCATTAGAAAAGGACAGGCTTCTTAAAGATGACAGCCAGACATGACAAAATAAAAGATAAAACAAAAACCATCATATCAAAGTTGGACAGGACAAACCAATAGAGTGACAAAAGCCTAGTAGGAGGCACATGAGTCAGAAGCCCACTCATGAACACACTCAGGAGCCACACAGAAATCCTGAACTGAAAGCTATAGCACGTACACTGAGGACCTGGTGCAGACTAATGCAGGTTCTGTGCCTGCTGTTACGCTCCTGGGCAGATATCCAAAAGATATTTCATCATACTACAGAGACACTTGCTCAGCCACGTTCATTGCTGTTCTATTCATAATAACCAGAAATTGGAAACAACCTAGATGTTCCTCAACTAAAGAACAAATAAAGAAAATCTGGTACACAATGGAGTAATTTATATTACTCCGCTATTTAAAAAAAAAAAAAAACGGCATCATGAAATTTGCAGGCAAACAGATGTAACTGGAAAAAAAAAATCATTCTGAGTGAGATAACTCAGACCCAGAAATATAAACATGGTACTCACTTATAAATGGATATCCACTGTTAGGTAAATGAGAACCAAGCTATGAACCATAGACCCAGAGAGGCAAACCATAGAGGAAGGGATTGGGGGAGGGTTTCATGGCTCCCCCTGGGAGGAGGGATTAAAATAGAATTATTAGGTGGACTCCGGGTAGAGGGGACTGGAATAGGAGAATCAGGTAGGTGGTGTAAATGGGTTGAGGTTTGGAATGAGGAAAGCTAACTAGAACTGAGGGACATTTGAGGGGTGGTATGGAAACCTGGTGCAATAGGAAATTCCAAAAATATGTAAAGGTGATCCTAATGATCTCCAAATAGTAGTTTGTGTTTTAAAATCTGACTGTGACATCGTGGAGGTTTTCCTTTGCCTATTGGCATGTAGTCGATGCACACAGTGATGGTAAAGACCTGCCATTCAAGATACATCTGTGCTTGACCACAGTGACTCCTGTATCCTTTCCTTCCCCGTCCTTGCTACTCCCCTACCTTACTTAAATAGTACTACTTTTATTGTCATATTATAAAATAAGTTATATATATATATATATATATATATATATATATATATATATATATATATATACATACATACATGCAATCTGGAAATTTGGAATCTACAGATAAGAGGAAACATGCAATGTTTGCCTTTCGGAGTCTGGCTTATGCCCTTAGGTGGATGATTTCTAGCTACATCCATTACCTGTAAACAACAGAATTTCTTCTTTAAGTCTGAGTAAAACTCACTGTGCGGTGCTCTTTGTGTTTAAGCTTTCAGCATTTACCAAGACATGGTGATCTGCCCCAACCCAAGTTTGGGGAAAGTTTGGGGTACCATCACTTAAGGTTTTGCTGTGCCCCTTCCTCCTCCTTCTGGAGCTCACTAAAGAACCCACAGATCTCTAAGTGTTGTTTTGTTCTTTTTCTTCTTCGACCTTTCTGCTTCACAGACCGGATTATGTAAATTGAGCTACTCTGGGAGACCCTTTCTTCCTCCAGCTCAGCTCTGCCACTGAGCCATTGTTGAATTTTCCACCTCAGCTAAAGGCACTGTTTAGTTTAAGAAGTTCAGTCTCATTCTTCCCTTTCCTGCATCTCCACGCATATCCAGTTATCGGTTCCCTGGCTTCCTTCTGTCCTTCGTCAGTGGTCTCCAGTTAGCTCTTGGAAAATATTTAAGACGGTTAATTCTATGAACAGTGTCATCTTTGTTGAAAAATAGGAGTTCCGTGTTCAGGAAGAAGCCTTGCTTCAGAGTAATAAAGGGAAGAAGGAGGATGCCCAGTGCCCTTTTCTGGCCGCCATAGCCTTGCACTCATGGGCACATGTACCAGCACACAGGTAAGTACATACCGTATGCATAACAACATATTATCTTCTCTCTCCCCCCTCCTTCCTTTCCTCCCTCCCTTCCTCTCCATCTCCCTCTCCCTCTCTGTCTACACACACACACACACACACAATGGTATGAGATTATATGACCCCTCTGCACCAACGCTCTCATTGTGTCATTTGGACACAATGGTCCAAATCTTCACAATGGCCCACAGGCTCTAATTGATCAAAAAAATCTGCAACCTTCCTGTCCACATCCCCTAACTCACAGTTCGGTAACTCACCATACAGGCTCCTGTCTGGGGATTTGGCACTTGTCTACCACAGTGGGCACACATCCTCCTTGCTTCCTTACCTGCTCTGCATGCCACTTCATCAGAAACACCTTCTCCAATCATCCTGTGGAAACAGTCATTCCCCTACTCCAGCTGTTCCTTGTTTGAATTAACATGGTATGCTGCCTGCGGTTGGCTGTCTCCACCACTGCCCACTGGAAGGTCCCAAGGTTGGTTCTATCTCCTGGACTCTAAAACAAAGGTGTTGGAGAGGGTCTACTCTGTGCCAGCCGTGACCTCCATCAGGGAGTAGTGTGAAACCAGAAACACACAGCAAAATGAGAACATATTCAGACTACCGAGGTATGCTGGTTACACCAAGAATTCATCAACAACCCTGTGTCCCCCAGGAGACGCTCCGACTTCCCTGCGCTCTGATTGCTGCGCATTAGGATTATGTTTAATGAGCAGATGTGACTTGTGCTGTGAGTTTATTGTCGTCTGACCCTTGGTACCACATTTTTCATCATTGGCTTCCTTGCATGTGGGATATCTGCACTGGATGGGAAAGATGCCTTTCTGTTTTGTTTACAACAGATGCTAGAGAAATGTAGCCAAGAAACGGAAAGTAATGATCATCTATCTCCATAGACTCCTGTTGGTTTCTCAAATAGGTCTGAAAAATAACTAAAGACAGCCACACAGAGGAATGCAGAGAGGTCAATCTGTCCTAAAGATACACAACCCTGTGCTTGCATTTGTAAGCACTTTGATTTTGCACTGTTGTTTATTTACTCAAGAGCTGTTTTTGATAAACATTATAAGCTAGTAATATAAAAACAAATAGCATGGGGCCCCTATCTTTAAGAGCCCTGCAGACAGGCTTAAAATAGGAGTAACTGATATTTTAAATAACCATAACAGCAAATGGAGGGTGCTTTCGAATGAGTATGAAGTATCTTTTAGCGGGTGACAAAAACATTCGAAACTAAGCTAAGGGATGACTATACAACTCTATGACACACTAATGCCCATGACCATCCAACATCCACGAATAAACCCTATGGTAGATGAATAGTACTTCTACAAAGCCATCTGAAGTGGCACCGCCTCAGGTAAGAACACTGAAGATACAGCGGGAAGCACTTGGCAGGAGACAGGTGAGAGGCAGGGAGAGAAAGACCCCACACAGAGGTCAGATACAAGGATTAAACAGCAACACCCCCCCATGTATGTGTCTAATGGCACATCCTTCCCATGGGTCTCACAGCATCCAAAGTCCATTCTCAACACTGAGGCCCAAAGGATAACCTCCAAACTGCTCAGTATCCTTATGGCTACTCTCGAGGGTCTAAAGTGTAAACGCTTGCACAGATGAATGCTAAGGCTGGTCCCAGCTCCCAGCTCTGTCCCTGTCCTTCCCATCCTACCCTCTACAGTAGGCAGAAATGGGCAAGGCTGTAAACATCCTCTCTCGCTAAGAAGTTCCCTGACACTAGACAATTCTGAGGCCTCTGGACCCACCTGGCTCCTCCGAGACTGAACTCAATGTTGTTAAGACTGTGTGTTAGTTTGCATTTCTATTGCTGCGACAAGACACCAAGATGAAAAGCAACTTGGGGAGAACACAGTTAACTTCATCTCACCGTTCGCAGTCGGTCATCCAGAGACCTCAGGGAAGGCAGGAGTGCCGATTACTGACTTGTTCAACCTGACTCACTCAGCTCTCTTTCTTATATCACCAAGACCTCGGCCCAGGGATGTCACTACCCACAGAGCTGGGCCCTCTTCCCTAACCACCCTAAATCTCAAGCTCAGACTGATCTTCCTTGCATAGGCCCATCCCAACAACATTCTTGGTCCCTCTTTTAACTCTTAACCCTTGTAACAAGGTTAACGATCCTGAGAGTCTCTGCCCTGGCCTCGCCAGAATGAGTAGTCCCAACCCAAGTTCCTATGACTAGAGGGCTGTCCCTCTGTCTGAAATGCCTTCTCGAGACCAGCTGGCAGGACTGACTAGTCAGAAGCTCCGCTGACTTTCTCTCTGTATGATAATCTTGTCTACCTGCTGGGCTAAGGAAAAATGCAAGGGGGTGCTAGAGAAAGCACTGTAAAAGCTTGTGCAAGTGCTGGCAGTGACAGGGACATGGGTCATACCCACCACTGTGGGAAGCCCTGAGGGAGTAAAGTCCTGAGGGAATGCATGCTGTTGACATCTCGCGGGCCATACTCTCAGATCCCTGGGGAGATGGGCAAAGCCTTGCCTGCCCAGACTTAGGCACGGGGCGATGTCAAAGCCTTCCTTTGCTCTGGGTGGATGTCGACAGTTATACAGAGAATGTCCATCATAGCTTTCTATTTTGGGATATTTCCAACCTACAGAGTGTTCCCCCATAGACACTGCTCCTACCAAGATTAGCTGAACCTGCCCGCCAGTCAGTTGCGTGCAATCACCCCGCCTCCTTGTTTATCTGTGCGTAATAACGCCACATCTCTGTCCAAACACGCCGGCTCTCACAAACACACTGAGCTTCTGGAGCGCTGTGGTTCTCCATCAGAGAACCCGATCCATCTGATCCCAGCTTTTCTGTGCATCTCTGTGTTTCTCTTTTCTTCATTCCCTCACCGCCTAGTCAGGCCTGTCCATGGATCCATGGTTGACCTGGCAAACCACAACACAGCAAAGGATCAGGAAAGCCGAGATACAGGGCCTCTACCTTCCTGGAAACTTCCATCGATAACCTCCTTCATAATCATACAATCTTTCCACCTTCACAACCGCCACTGTCTTGGCAAGACAGAACAAACCCAAGTTTTTAAACCTGACTGGTCAAGCACGGAGTTAGAATGAGACCCAGATTCCTGACCCACAACACAGCATTCCTGCAGAATGTGTGGTTGGAGTGGTTGAGTGTCCTAGGTCCTTACCTAGGACTCCCTTAGTAAGTAGAAGAGAAACGCCATGATTGGTATTTGGTAATAGAGATTACTATGGAGTTGGTCGTGGTGAAGCACCACACAAGCAGCATTATCTGCATCTTTGACACCCGAATCAAAGGAGGCTCCTGGTCATGTGTGCCTTTGTCCTCCTGCTCTGGATCTCCCCTAGAAAGAGCTCCACCACTCAGACCCAGCAGACCAGACTGCTGTTCTACCTCAGCTTATGCTTCCTGTGACTACCAGAGTTGGGGTGGGTACCCCACTTTGACAGATGGCTCACTAGACTGGTGTATCATGTCAAATGCATCCCTGGGATACCAGGCAAAGGAGCAAGGTCACTACAGAAAGGCGAGTCTGCAGAATTATCCATTGTAATGGTGTTGGTGACATCTGACGAAGGTGCCCTGGGTCTCAGGGTGGGAGTCAGGGAGTCGTGATGGATAACAAGGCAGAGCTTGGCGGGGTGGGCTCAGCAACTACAGAGTAGTCCTCCTTGTGATGTGTCATTATCTGTACACAGCAGAACCAGGGGAGCACCCAATGGGACGAATCCCAACATCCTTGTGCCGTGGCACAACAGCAGACAGACAGGAGGAGGAGGGTACCCTTCCACACAGCATCCCCCCAGATGGGCCCAAAGAAAGAAGGTGGGGAGCTGTACCCCACCAGAAGTCAGGACAGAGCTCAGCATCCTTGCTACCAGGAAGACAGCTCAGAAAATGCACCTGCCATAAGCAGCTACGACCAAGCCCATGGTCTATGAAGATCACAAGATAGTTTACAAAAATTTCAGTCTGCTCCTTACCATACAGCCTAGGTAGATTTACACAAGGTTGCCAACATCCCGTGGAAGAGCCAGTCCAGTCCCTTACCTACCTTAGGGATAGAAACACAATGGGTGGCAGTAGGGGTGTAAATACCAAGACTGAAAGGTGAGAAGCCAATTTATAAGCTTGGATTCCCACAAAAGAGGAATTGGAGTTCTCCAAAGATTCTTTAAAGATTCATTTATTTACTTATGGGTAATAAGTCATAAAGAATTTAATTTAAAATAATTATTTGGTATGCATGCATTTTATTATATTAAAAATTTAAAACAAATTTGCATATGAATGAGTTAGATATGTTTGTTTACTGAAGGACATAGAGTATAGTCAACGAATTTTATTTTTGTGTGTATGAGGATTTTGCCCACACATCTGTCTATCACGGGTGGTACCACAGAGTCCAGAAGAGGACATCAGATACCCCGAAGAAAGCAACAGTTACAGATGATTGTGAGTCATCATGTGGGTACTGGGAACCAAACCCAGGTCCTCTGCCTCTTCAAGAACACGAGGTACTCGTAACTTCTGAGCCATCTCTCCAGTCCCATCCCACCCCCCCATGGAGAGTAAGAAAAATAATCACCAAATAAAGTTTGTGCTTGCTCGATTTGACTTAGTTTTCTGAAAAATAGGAAGATCTCTAAGGAAAATGAATATCTAAGCCACCTCTTAAAATGAGAACTTACATCTTTTAATTTTGGGGGGGTTGTTGTTAACTAAGACTAAACAAGAACAGATTTCACATTTGGCTCTGTTTAGCATCCTGAACAATTTCCATTATTCAAGAAGCTAATAAAAACATTTTTTGAAGATTTTTCTTACTGAGTTATGATTTTTCTCAGACACCGTTGGCCTTCCTGCTTCTTTGGAGTGTAATGTAGTTCATTTATGACATGAGTTTTCAACAAGTGTTCTGAAAAGAGAGGGCGCTTCTTACAGAAGGAAGGATTGGGAAGCCATTAGACATTAACCTTGGCAAGAGAGATGTGGTCAATGTCATTTAGTATTTGTTTGCTCTTGCCAAAGAAGGTTGGTTGAGTAGAAGACTCATTGGTGTGAGTCTCAGGAAGAACTCCCCTATTCTTAGAGCCGCCTGTGAGATTTCTGCTCCTCAACCAAGAGCAGGAGGCATGATATAGCAGGCCTGTCAGGGGCATATGGCTGCAGTGAGTGTGCTCAGCCCATCAGAGGCACAGAGGGACATCTGCCTGGCCAGCAAGGTCCACAGAACTAGCCAAGCATCCACTGTGAGGATCTCCAGATGTGGGCATGACCAAGGTTGCTTCTAAGTGAGATCCCCAGACAAATCGCCAAGAGCATGAAATACGTGCAGTTGAAATTCAATCAGATGAAGGTCCCTTTTCCAGAAAAGGAAACTGAGGTTCAAAGCAGTAGGTTATCCCAGAAGGTCCTAAAGACTGGAGGTGGCCTGAATCTCTTCCGAGTATATGGCATGTAAGCCGTGGCTACTCTGAGTCGGGGCACTGTCTGACTCTTGTCCTTTGTGCCTCCCGTATTGGTCTTCACTGTGCCCGGAGGTATGATAGAAAGCCACAGGCATGTCAAAGCTCCACAGTAATAGTCTTTGTTTTGTTTTATTTTTTTAAGGGATGCCATGAAATCATCACTTTGGGCTGGTGGTATCTAGACTGCTGGAGTCTCGTTTGGGTTCCTTTTCAAGTATCTCCTGATCCACTGGCAGACAGCCCGGCAGAACTGGGATCCTATCATAGATATTAGGCCTGAAGGAGTCAGGTAGGACTGCAGGTCCTTCACCCACGGCCCATCTAATTCCAGATCTTTTAACTAGTCAAGAAGTACCAATGTAGGCCACACAAACATCTCAGAAAATAGTCGCAGAGACAGGGACAGACACTGGACACCAGGGAAGAGGCTACATCTGGGTGGTTTGGGACCAATATCTCCCTCATCAGCCACCTGCCATACAGATCACTGTTACTGATTTTTTTCAATAAAAGAAATTTCACAAAGTCGTATAATGGATAAAGTGGTTAGCAAGGAGATACTAAGATTTTTTTAAAAAAAAATAAAATAAAAACGGCTAATGGCTCACCATGACATTTCAACCAACTTAACTTCATTTTCCAGAAAATTCTGTTTGATGAAACCAAAATCATAGGATCAAGGATCATAGTCAGGAAGACACATTTTAAAAGCTGTAAGCATTTTCATAGAAAATGAACCTCTGGGGTTTCCAGTGGGTTCTTCTTATGATCCACTACAGCAACTCATCCCTTATCTACAGCTTGGGGTTTTATTTACAGTCAGTCACGTCCTAAGAGCATGACACAGGACATTCCAGAAATAAACAGCTTGTAACTTTGAACTGTGTGGTGCTCTGAGCAGCGTGATGTAATCTCAGACCTTGTGACTTTACCCACCAGGATGGCAATCATCCCACTGCTCAGCCTATCCACGCTGTATACACCACTTGCCTGCTAGACACTTAGTAGCAATGCTGGTTATGGGACTGAGAGTTGAGGTGTCCCAGTCCTTGTGTTCAGATGACCCTTATTTCATTCAGTGATGACTCATAGTCACAGTGGGAGATCACTGATGCTAGCCATCCAGGTCTGACAGAGGAGCCAAAGAATGGAAACATAATATATTAGTCAGGGTTCTTTAGATGAACAGAACTTATAGAGTGAATATATATTTTATATTTTTATTATATATACATATATATGCAAATGATATTTACTAGAAAGGTTTTCAGACTGTGGTCCAGCTAATCCAACAATGGCTGTCTACAAATGGGAACTTCAAAGATCCAATAGTTGTCCAGTCCCTGAGGCTGGATGTCTCTGCTGGTCTTCAGTATATACTGGAATCCTAAAGAAGTAGGTTCTAATGCCAATGAAGGAATGGATTTGCTACCAAGGTCAAAGCAAGCAGGCAAAGAGTAATATTCCCTCTTTATCCTTTCTCATATCCTTTATATGGGCTTTCCAGCTGAAGGTGTGGCCCAGATTAAGGATGGATCTTCTCACCTCAAAAAATCTGGACTAAAAGTGGTTCTTCAAATGATTTAATTAAGAAAAAAAAAACCCTCACAGGTATATTCAGCCACTCCGGTTTAGTTAATTCTAGATGTAGTTAAGTTGACAACCAAGAATAGCTATCACACATAATGACCTATTTTGACAGAAAGAAACCAAATTCACATACTTTGATTATAGCTTGTTGTCACTGATTTTTGTGAACTTTTACTGCACCTGATTTACAAGTTAAACTTTATGCAAGGCCTGTGGGGGGGTACCATCCTGATTTTTAGTCATCCACTGAGACTCTGAACATATTTCCAGTGGACCAGACAGGAGAAGGGTACAACGACACATAAATCCATCACATGACTTTGTGAGCACCATCCCTCTATCATGTATGTGTGCCCTTGCTTCTTGCAGCATTATCTGTGGAGCCAACCATGACCATTGGTGGAACTGAGTCTAGACATGCTGACCAGCTGATTCTACATAGCGCCCCAGGCTCCAGCAGACCACCCAGCCCTCCCTGCTCTTCCTTGGATGAGCTCCCGCTTAAGCCCATGGGTCTAGTTTCTGTAGAATGAGCTAAATTTGCCTCTTGCCTCGGGGCCTTTGCGTCTGACCCCCTTTCTACTATCATCTCCTGCATTGCCTTTTTTTGCAGTCAATGCAACATTACTCAAGTCTTAAGTCTGTCTGTCTCCTTGCAGTTGTCTACATTTGCGCCCCGCCCCCAGCAGAGGTCACGGCCCAGAATCATCTCTGCTATGCCAGCTTGCTTCCATTTCAAACACCTTTTTAACTACATCAAACAATGCATAGTTAGGAGGGTCCTTGGAATGGTGAAATGACCCACAATTAACCAATGATGGTTTCTCTAATATCCACTCAACTATACTTTGCACAGTGAGTGGCCAAAGGGTTTCTTTGATTGTATATTAATTTTATTTCCATTCTAAAATACTTCCTCCATTTCTCCTACCCAAGTATATTTCAAATTTTTTTGGGTACACATTTTAGAGATTTTGTTGTGATTGTTGTTGTTGTTGTTGTTATTTTGCTTTGCTTTGTTTTTTGTCTTCCTTAAAGTCAATACTGAATTTATTCCTAAAAAAGAAATCTTTAATGTTATTGTATTGTTACCTCATAAATTATATTGAGGGAATAAAATACAGGTTGGGAACCTCTAGCCCAGTTTATCCTAAAAGCTTCTGTCGTCTGGTTTTCTTAATCACAAACAAAAACACCATCAGTTTAAAACTAAAATAGGACATTAATAAAACACTTGTTTGCACAAGTTTTATACACTGGATTAGCGGATAAGGCTCTGTTTGAAAAAGAGTAGTTCTCCGCTGAGAACTTTTAAGTCTTTAGAGAGATTACCTTGGAAGTTTTCCCGCTGCGAATCTGGCACATACCTGTCCAGTCTGTGGTCCTCCCACATGGAAGGCCCTGGACTCTGGGCAGAAGCACAGAGTTGGCTGGCGTGCTAACAGGCGCTTAGTTTTCTCCATACCTGAGGAATGATTTGACTTGATTCAGCCAGTTAGGGTTAGGGGTCATAGTTCAGAGTTTATAACTTCAGCATGGGCAGGAATCTTTATGTGCACTATAGGTACAGTAGATGCAATGCTGGGACACTGCCAGGCTGGCCAAGGGATGTGCTGAAGACCTGCATGTTCGCCGGAGGCAAGTGAGATTAGGGGTGGGTGTGTTCAGACATCCAGACACGGGCGTAGATAGGAAGACATGCCAACCGGTGGGCAGACCTAGGCACCCAAGCCCAGAGAAAGACACAAAAACATCATGAAAGGGACAAAAAGCAACGACCAGGGTCACCTGAAGACTTCTCAGTGTTAAGCCAGAAAGGGACTTTAGAAGTCATGTCTGTCGCCAGCTTCCAAGTTACAAATGGACAGAATAAACTCAGGAAAGGAAAGTGTTCCCTCTGAGTCCCACAGTCCCTTCAGTGTGGGGTTACGTGTGAAAACGCAGAATCCCTCTTATCTACCAGGATGTGGTGAACAAAGGCAGACCGGCTGAGCAAGCAACGGCCTCACTCAGGATCTGTGTGGTCAGGCACACAGACCTGGGCGGGCTCTTCCCAACTCACACGAAAGGCCCCCGAGGAACAGGAGACTGTGTTTAAGCACACAGAGAATGTCTGTGCAGTCAGCTGAAGCATATCGAAGGGTCTCCTACCCAGGGCCCCTTTCATCCCGAGCCCCGGATAGCACCAGTCCACTTCGGGGAACCTCCAGGAATGTGAGCATCTATGTTACCCATCTATTCACGCCTTACATTCCCTGCACATTCCCTGTAACAGTGCCTGCCCTCTGGCCCCAGCCAGTTCTTCATACACTGGATCACTGCTGTGTGTGGTTGCATTTGTTACGTTCTCGGGGTAATCCCACTGCCTCTCAAACCCCTTGGACTGAAGAGGCTTCCGTGTGTGTTTTGATTTCCAACACATTGGGAACTGTTTTGGTTTTGTGATATAAAATCGTTTATAGAAAAGAAAAATGAAAGCGGCCCGCAGAATGCGAAGTCTAGCTCCTGAGAGGTTCAACAGATATGAGTTACCCCATCGAATTGCTGCATGGATTCTAATGGACTTAGCCTCAGTTTCCTTATCACAAGCCAGTGACACCCATCACCAGTCAGACTACCATTCCCTGGCCCCCCAGGAGCATGGATTGTCCCACGGCCTTTCACCTCATACCTGGAAGCCTGACCCTGCCCAGCCCACAGATGGGAAAACTCAAGACAGAGGTCGTAGACTCTCATCCCACATGCGCTTGCTGCCAAACGCCTCAGCTGTTCAATGCCCCTCGATTTTAGCTTCTTCCTAGAGAACCAGCATGGAGGAAGCCAGCAGTTGCAAAAGTAAGCTAATGTAGGGAGGGCCACAGCGGCCAGAGGCAGCAAGGAGAACAAGGAGAACCCACCATGGTGCCATAGAGGACGAGCTGCCAGGCTGTAAACAGAGCAGCATGGGCATGGCATCCTTCGAACCAACCATCGTGGGGCCTGGTTTCACGGCTGTCAGCCTGGAGCTGGGTCCTGGCCAGTCTGTAACAGCCCCTTAATCCCCCAGTCCCACTAGACCTGGACTCAGTGATACCTGCCCAGGCCCTCAAGCAGTTAGCAGAGAGCTCCAGATCAGATGGGGGAGGTGGGGCGGGGTGCCAACACTTCCACAGACAAGCAGCTAGGCGCATGCTTCTGTAGAACTTCCAGGAGTGTACTCGGGTAAGAAAGCCTAGCACAGAAGACAGAGTTGGAGTGAAGGGGCCACATCCAGTCCCCTAACCCCAATTACCAATGCAGTTTTTCCAGAACCTTGAGGGGGCATGCAGAGCAGAAACAGCCTCTCTAAATGATGACCTCCACGAGAGCAATCCTGTTTCCCCCTCTCCCCCTCTCTCCTAACAGCAGATCACAACCTCCAAAGAATCCAAGTGCTTATGGGAAATGCAATTACCCAAAGTACTGACCCCTTTCTAGGACGCCAGTCCTGTTGCCAAGACTAACATCATCACAGAAGCCGTCACCGGGGCTGTCGGACGAGCGTGGAGGGCAGACCAGGGGCACCCAAGAGCTACTTTCTACCTTGTAGGCTGCTGCAGGAGAAGGATGTGAACGCTTTGCGTCTTAAGGAACTCAGGTGTAAGGTTGGGGACAGAGCAGACGGCTGTCTCCGCTTCCCCCGAGCCTGGGACTGCTCGAAACTTTCCCACACTCAAGTTGCTCCCTGAGTCTGACCACGTACCCACGCCTACATGTGCTCCCTCGATTGCACTCCTGGTGACCCGCTCGCAATCCCAGTCAAAAACCCTCCTCGTTTGGGTGAGTCTCACATCGCCTTCCAGATGTTTACGTGGGTGGCCACCTGCTGCTGCCAAGACAACCGCAGTGTCACAGGCATGCAGACCCTGACGCGGGAGACGTGTTCTACTGCACGGTAAATCAACACTCTCTGTCTCTGAAACAAAGTGAGGAAATTGAATATCAGAAGCGGCTAAGGCGCGGGAGGACGGAGGAGAGATGCCCGAGCGGTGACTCATGCTGCCTTCGTTCGCCGTGGCACAGACCTGTGTTAACCCTGTGATGCCATCCCAGAGCTAGCCACTTCACGGCAGGTCCTGATGGAGATCTGGGAGCCAGAAAGCAGCACCATGAAGAAGTGAGAGTTGCAAAGCAACGGTCACGCCCAGGACTCTCCAGATCTTGTCTACGGTGATCCCTAGAGGCCTGATGGTACTGGGTCCCGGCAATGTCTGAGGAAATCGTTCTTGTAGACAAACCTGCCATCACCACTGTGAGGACCTCTGCAGACCTTGAAGATGTCCTTCCAAGGCGATTAAACAGGGGAAAAAGAAGAAGCACCCTTTCCCAAGATCAGTGACAGACCAAAAACATTCTAAACATTAGTTTATATTGAGTTAAAATGCAGGATTCTTTACCCAATAAAAGGTGCCTCTCTAACGAAAGGAGAAGGTGCATGTGAACACATCTCCTATACGCTATTGTTTTGGAGATGGTGGTCCACTCTACCACGCAGTCCTGCCAACTCTTCACCTGTAACGTTCACTTTGGCCTTTAGCAGATCAGCTATAAGGTGTTGACTGCACTTAGTACACGGGGCAATTAAGCAGGCCCACCCTCAAAATCAGACCATGGAGAGAGCAAAGGAATGAGGAGCTGAGACCACTCACCATTGGCAAGCAGTATTCAGACATGGAGGCCAAGACATCACTATGTGGCTACCTGGTCTCCATCTCCCACTGCTTGAAGAAGCCACCATGGCTAGAGGTGATAGTTAAGTGGCCTGTGGAACTGGAAAAACTAAAGGAACCATTCTTCTGGAGGTAAGGAAGGGCACCAAGTTTCCATTTGGGGCTGGTTGTCCCTTCATGTATCATTCCCAGGGGCCACACGGCTGAGTTCTACAGGCATTAGTAAATGTCCTACCCCATACTGGCAGTCCCTAGCCACACAATCTAATCTCACTCCATGTCTCCTAGAAACCCACAAATCCCAGAGGACCCCACTTCTGCAGTTCCCATTACCACCTAGAGTTTCCTTCTCCCTATTCTCCCCCCCCCCAACCCCAGCTCTTGGAGAATATTGGAGAGGAGTGCCCTGACAGAGAGAAAAGAAGACACCCAAAGCCTGGGAGGGCTGCAAGTCACAGGCTCCCCGGTCACTCACATGACCTCCGTGAGCTCTGCTTTGAATTGCCCCCGGGGTCTCAGGGCCCTCACAGGAAGCAGAGCTATCGGTGACACCCATCAACCTCACTACAAGCCGGAGAGTGGTGCTCATGCATCCAATTAGTCTCCTAGGAAACCAACTACCCAGAGCATCCATCCTGAGGAGAGAGAGCTACCTCTCTACATTCTTTTTCATAGCTGTTTTCTTGGGCCCAGAGCCCTTCCCTCCTCTCGGTAAAAATAAGTAACTGGGAATGAAGATGTCTTCAGGCACAGGTGAGCCAGGCCTAGAAACCCCTCCCACCTCTGAAGTCCAGCAAATGGAAAGCTGCTGGCATGATGATGCCAGGCCAGGTGAGTGCTCAGCAAACAGCCCTACTGCCCTTCCTTGGGGAGTGGCTGCAGCCCTACTTCAGCAGCACAGACTTCTGCAAATGCACAGCTCATGTACTGGGTGTCACCTGGCCCAGCTTTGGGGCTGGCTCACCTAACCCCATTGTTCCGAGATCAGACGTCGATGGGTACAGTGGTGGCTACCACCGATGCAAACCCACTGATCTGTTCAGGACAGGTGGCAGAAATGACCCAGGGACTCTGAGTTCTGAATATCAGCTCCCGGCTCTTTGTTTGGGAAGCTTTACCGATACTTCCCAGGGACCAGGAGGGATGCTGGTGAGCATGCTTAGGCTGAGGGTGCCTAAGGCGGAGACAGCAGACTGCCGTTGCTATAGCAATATCCGTGACAAAAATCAGAACAGCTTGTGAGTTTGGAGCAACCGAAGGCTCTACCAATGCCCTTATCTCAAGAGGCACAGCCGCCTTCCAATGGTCATCTCTGAGCCGGGATGGTTGAGTATGCCTTTCCATCTCCTGTTGAGGTAGGAGGCTGGGAACAGGAAGGGACCAAGTCTGGGCTGCCCTATCGTTACTGCAAGTCAAGACACTATCTAAACAAATACGCAAGTTTTCAGAAGAAATGGGGCTGTATATGTTGTTCCTTGACTTTGGGAAAGGAAAATGTAATTAACAAATGACCAGAGAGGGGGACATGAGGGACAAAGGGGTCAAGATCATCATCCCCTAAGGCCCTGCCTACTGACAGAAATGTGCCCAACCTTAAAAACCCAGCTGGAAAGAGACAACTACCATGTGTCTGTCTCCAAGACAAGTGTCAAGAAGGTCCCTTTGGTCTGCCCTCTCCTATTGCTCTGTAGAACTCAGGATAGCCACAGTTCCTGCTGGAAATCATTATAAAGAACTCATGACTAAAGCCATGCTCAGCTTCTAGAAGGTTCAGCCCTCATTATTGTGGCTCTGTGTTATTCTCACCTGGGATTTTCACCGGGAACAGAGGGCCTGAGCCTGATTGTCTCTGAGTTTTTCTGTTCATTCTAATGCCAGACATAGATCTCATGGTAGCATTAATGGCGGGTGTTACTTTAAGGCGCTGCGGCATGCCTTAAATGACAAACAAGCATTAAATTTGGTTAACAGCATATAACCTAAGACTCGCATACATACTGTATGAAGAGACAGCTGATTGGATGTAAGTCAGAACATGCATTCATTTTTAATAAGAATCCTGAGAACTCTGACTCTGCCTAATCCCCAACTCCCAGAGGGCAGGGGCTTTCCAGAAGACGCTGTACACAGCTCAGGATTTTTCAGGGCTGGGGAGCTACAGAGTGACAAAGTCCCAGAAGTCACATTGTGTGTTTCTTAAAGACCTCGGGGACTCTCTGCATGAATCGTTCCTGGATGTGGAAGAGGGCACGGGGCGTGAAGGAACACTAAGTCAGGTAGCCATGTTAGAGCATGAACCACTACTTTGTCAACTCAGGCTTTTCCCTTTACATTCATGCTGTGCTTCTCACGTGGGGAGTGGCTCTCCTTCACTGCATGCTCACATGGACTACGGAAACTAGTGGTGGCTTGCCCTGCCCAGCCTCTCCCAAGGCCCCCCGCTTTCACGTGACGCCTTCAACTGCAATAAGATTTTCCCTTACCTATGCCTGTGTTCCTCTGCCACACAAGCCAGTCACAAAGCAGCTCAATAGCTGGCACTCTTGACACCACCGTATCCAGCCACATAGTCCACCCGGGGGACCTGTTCAGTATGCAGGCCATTCCATTTCATCCCGTCTCTGAGATGTCACTATCATCCTGGCAGCATCTCTGACTGGCCAAAGGAGAAAAGCCTGTGCCAGGTCTCAGTGTCCAGCCACATAGGAGAGACAAACAGTAATTACAAAAGTATCAAACAGGCCAAAGCACGTAGTTTGGAGGGGCATCAGGGATAACATGAATGCGGTGTCCAGAAGGGCCTCTTAGGCCTGCATCTGGCCTGCAGTGGGTAAAAACAGCTATTAGGCCAGAGAACCCATGCCACTCTGACCATCTTCATGCAGGCTCCGTGTGCCCTTCGGGAACTACCCCAAGACATCATCATTATCATTGCTCTCACCCATGGCAGCAGTGAAATTGATGGGGAGGAACAATGGAAAATGGCCAGGTTCCATTAGAACACCCAAAAGCACTGGAGAAGGCAATACTGAATGAATTCGTGAAAACCAGCATCACATACCTTGCCCGAAGTGTCAACCATCCTGCTCTCAACTAGAAACTTCTAGAAATCCAGTGTCCTCCAAGCACGAGCTGTTAATTGGGTTGCATTTCTCCCAACTTGAAAGATACCTTCCTGGAGTGAGCAGATATGCAGCTTCCAAGGCTCAGGAGAGGCAGAAAGTTAAACAGTCTCACGCATTAAGAATCTGCCAAGCTGCCTGCGGGGAGCATTAGAGACACAGCTTTGCTAGAGTGGGCTCCACAGTGATGCCACTGCCCATGAGTCACCTCTGTGCCTGGAAGTAGCTCTCCTGGAAGTAACTCACTCGTTCTCCGGGCTAAAGTCAGATGGGGTCTTTTCTTTGGTCTGTCATCTATGCCCTATCTGAGGTAAATAGACATTATTTCCATGTCCCCCAGAAGTCAGGCAACAGGACCTCTCCAGAATGGCCTCCTTGCAGGGCAGACAAACTTTCTGGTACTGTGATAAACACCATGACCAAAAGCAACTTTGAGAAGGCAGAGTTTAATTCATCTTGCAGGTTATCGTCACTGGGGGAAGTAGAGACAGGAACCCAGGGTGGGATGTTAGAGCAGAAACCAAAGCAGAGGTCATGGAGGAAAGGTGCTTGCTGGCTTGCTCAGCTGCCTTTATTGTACAGCTGCCAGGCCAACCTGCACTGCCTGCACTGGGATGGGCCTGCCTACATTGATTGACAGTTAAGAAAATGCTGCAAATATGGTCACACACCATTCTGATTGGAAAAATTCTTCAGGCAAAGTTCCCTCTCCCTTGGTGAGTCCAGGTTAGTGCCAGGCTGACAGTTGAAGCTAACTATGACACCCACTAAAGAGAACATGGCGGAGGACCAACACTCCTGAAAGAGTGCTTAGGGGAGCTACGAAGAGTGAGTGATAGTGGAATAATAAGGGTGGGAGCCTGACTGTAAAATGGCTGCGTCTCTGCCTCCTGTATCTGCATCTGTATCTGTATCTTTATCTGTATCTGTATCATCTGTATCTGTATCTGTATCATCTGTATCTGTATCTGTATCTGTATCTGTATCATCTGTATCTGTATCTGTATCTTTATCTGCATCTGCATCATCTGTATCTGTATCTGTATCATCTGTATCTGTATCTGTATCTGTATCTGTATCTGTATCTGTATCTGTATCTGTATCTGTATCTGTATCTGTATCTGTATCTGTATCTGTATCTGTATCTGTATCTGTATCTGTATCTGGGGCTAGGAAGCATTCTCAAGCAGACAGTTCTGCATGCCCACAGCTGGAAGCTTCAAGTTCATAACCTTGGGTCTTTGAGGCCTGGTCCAAGGATTTCCTTGGATTGTTCATCCTCCAGGATGTGATCTAGCAGGGAGAGAAGTAGTGCCTCAAAATACAGAAGCCATGTGATACATGAGAATCACAATGTGAAGTCACCCACATTCTTGGGAAACTGAGCCCAAGGGAGAACGAGAAGGGCAATTGGCAAGGAACAGAGATTCCATTGAAACATGGAGGCTATTGGCCAAGAACCTCAGCATGGTTAGCATGAAGCGAGACAGACTGGATCATCCCAGAAATAGAGAAATTGACAGGATAAAGAAGAGAAGCAAAGAGTGGACAGAACTAGAGGGAGAAGGGGAAGCTGGCAGGAGATGAGCAGAATGACAACTCACTGTCTCCGGTTATCTGGAGTTCCCATCTTGAGTCAGTGTTGTAATCGGCACCAAGATCTCAAGGGCTCTCTTACAGAGCTGAGATCATCTTATCTGACCAGGATGCAAATGTCGCACTTCCGCCCTAATCCCAACTGCTATGGCACAGCTGCAGGTACCAGGCTTGGATGTGGGACAAGAAATTTTGTCCCAGGATACAAACAGAGGACTATCGGCTGGGCCAGTGGTGGCTACTTCTCTATAAGTTGTTGGTCAAGTGAGCTCCTTTTTGCAGTAAGCATTGGTTGCTGCAGAGACCCGTTACTGGTCAAAACACTAAGAATAAATGACTGCTGAGTGTTCAGCCCTAAAGTCAACATCTATATCATTCCTTCCAAGACTCAGAGGGCATGGCAGAAGAGAAGGGAGAAAGACTGTTAAAGCACGGAGGGGAGGAGGGATGTAGAGTGCTGTCTTATGGGTAGCGTATGGCCATGGGTAGCCTGTTGGAGTCACATTTCTAGCCTAATTCTCCTTCCCCAAGCAGCCATCAGGTGCCAATAGCTCCTCAGTGAGGGGTGGGACGTCAGGAGTGTTTTCCATCCATGCTGGGTTTTGGCTGGCTTGATCTGGTGCAGATCTTGTACATCCAGTCACAGCTGCTGTGAGTTCATGTGGGCCATAGTCCTGTCACGCCCAACAAATATGGCTTCATTACAGTTACATATTCCCCTCTGCCATCTCTTTCTAAATGTTCCAGGGTTCTAGCTAGAGGGGTGTAATACAGACATTCTTTTAAGAACTGAGAACTTCACAGTTTCTTATTCTCTGCATATTGACCAGTTGTGAATTTCTGTATGAACTTCCAGCCACTGCTAAGAGAAGTTTCACTGAAGGGGAAAAGATACACTGATCAAGTGCAAATCCTATGAAGGCAGAAAGGGGATAATGGAACATGAAGGGTTATGGTGGAGAGGGTGGCACAGGGTAGAGAGGATATGAAGAGGAGCAACTGCCACTAAATGCCTTTGAAAAGCTACATGAAAACCTTCTACAGTAGAAGCTTCCTACGGTATATTGATACAGATATTTAAAAGGAGTTTTAATTGAGTTGCTCTATAAAGAATGGAACAATACCTCTCCCAGCCATCACAGGCTATCAAATAAAATACCCTGTGACAAGTACAAATTACCTCTTTTTAGGTTGTTAGTCAATGATGTCCCATACCCACCAACATTACAGGCTAGTGCCATTGCTCTCAGAATCCTCTATAACTTCATGGGGAGACCCTACTGATGAAGATACCATATACTTGAATCACAGGACATGGAGAAACCACTCTAGTGCTGCCTTGGAAGCTTCAGCCTTACTGGCTAGCTTTCCTAATGCTGGAAGGTTCCATGCATGCCACTGGGGGAGAAAAAACAATCATCAGTCTCACCTAGCTGTGAACGCTGTTAGCTAAAACAATAACCGACCTGGCAAGATAAACCCACTAATACAGTAGTGGCTAGTAGCATGAATACTGTGAAATTAACTAACCACTTTATCTTTGTATAAAATCTCACTCCAACAAGACAGAACTCAAACCTGGTTCCATTAACTGGGCAAAAACACAGTGGGAGACTAAGCCATAACCCCCAGGGGAGAGTCTAACACTACTATCCTGTTAAATGGGCATGGTATTAAAGTGTCCCCTAAGTTCTTATCTTTATTTTTATTCTTTGAGAATTACATGTTTGTAGACAGTAAAACATGATTACATCTACCCCCACAACTCTTCCCAGATATCTCCTAGCACGTCAGACGCTCAACTTTGTCTTGTTCTCTCCCTTTCTCTCTGTCTATCTCTCTCTCATAACCCACACTGCTCATTGAGTGTTGCCCATAATTGCATGAATGTGGGGCTACCCACTAGGGCATAAACAATCCACCAGTGTCCACATGCCCAAATCATGATTCTCCCTCCCCCAGCAACTGCCAGCTCCCAAGAACTCCTTAGTTAGGAATGGGAGCCCTCCAATTCCACCCCCAACCTGTGCTATAATTTCGGCTGACTTACCCTGTGGAAGTCTTGTACAGGTAATCACAGCTGTTGAGATTAATGAGCATAATAATAGCCATGGCATGTCTAAAAGACAGTATTTCCTTCCCAGCACTCCTAGGCATCCTCCGGTATTTCCATCCTTTCTGCCTTCTCGTCCACAGCCCCCCTGAGCCTTGGCAGAGAGGTTAATAAATTGTAACATTTAGAATTGAACACTCTTTGGAAGTCACTTATTCTCAGCACTCTGGCCAGTTATGAATGTCTGTAGTTATAACTGCTGCCCACTGCAAAAAAGAAGTTTCTGGCCAAGGCTGAGAACAGCCCAGGTCTGTCAGCACAAACATAAATATTTAGAAGGTATTTGCTAAATACAACACGAGTATTTTGCAAAACAATAAAAGTAGATTTCACCTCAGGGTCTTTAACTTTTCCAGCCACAGACTTTTGACCAGGTTTACAATAAGTTCCCTTTTGTGCAGCAGGGCTTAAGTTCAATCAAAAAGTAGTTGGTTAGCCCATAACATCCATGTCACTATTGCACCAGTGAACTCCTGGCCTGGAGGTTCAGTGTGTAGCATGGAGGGGCCTCAGCTGGGAAACCCACTCATGTATTTCTCCCCCAGCAGCCTGCACAGTCCTTTCCAGCATATGAGAGCTAACCTCTCTCTGGTTAATCCATCCAACACCTAGCATTAAACTTCTTTGCTTTTTTTAAATTTTGGTTTTCTTTTTAATTTATTAAACTTCATTATAATAACTTGCAAATAAAAGAACATCATGGAGCAAAATTAACCAGACCCAAAGTCTATGCACTTCAATGAACTTCTGTACAGTTAATTCTGAAATCATGGAGCTTCACATTGGCTTTCACACTATCAATACCAAATACATTTTTATGCACTTACCCACCACTAACAAAAAATAAAAAAATCTGGGATAGAGTTGAAACTAGAAAAGCACGTAGCTTTACGTCTTTAATGACTCATGTCCATTGCCTACACTCAATCCTTCATCATTCCCTAATATTTACCTTTTCTTGTTCTCCTTCCTACAATGTTATGCTGTGCCCACATGCACACTTGTCTACATACATACATACATATACACATTATAGGATAGGATTTGCATGCTTTTCCCCAAAAGTCATGTGGCCTCATGTAAGATTATAATACTAAGTTCATCCATTTTTTTCCTGGAAATTTTGTGATTTCATTTGTTAGAGCTTATTTTCATTCTCTAATTATCTGTTGATGGACAACTAGGTTGGTTCTGTTCCCTTGACACAGTGAACAAATCAGCAATAAACATAGGAATACAAATATCTCAATGGCAAGGTATGGAGTTTTCTGGGTGTGTTCCCAGGGCCAAAATCACTGGGTTATGATATGGTAGCTCTATTTTTAATTTTTTGAGGATGTTCCAAAATGATTTCCATAATGGCCATGCTAATTTGAACCCCACGAGTAATAAATTAACCCTATCTTTCTCTCCATATTCTCTGCAACATTTGCTGTCTTCTGTTGACGGCTGCTCTGACTGCAGTAAAGTGGCTCTCAAAGTAGTTTTAATTTAAGTTCCTGATGGAAAAGTCCAGGGTCACCCATTCACAAGAAGAAGCCTTGTCCCTTGGGGGAACTGCTTTAGAAAAAGGTGAGGTAAGACCAGTTAGAGGGTAGCCCAAGGCGTGTGTGGACAAGAGTACTCTTTCCTGCTCACTGCATGAAGAGCCACACTGAACTCTGAAGGTTCTTCTCTTCCAAGGCCCCAATTTTCAGGGTCCACCCCACTGCCATCTGAGCCTTTTTCATCCTTGACAACCAAACTTACCTGGATTCACACTGCAGCCCCTGTCTCTACATGCAAGGCCTTCCTGTCTCCCACCAAGAGAAGTCCTTCAGCACCATGTAGGCTTGGAAAATGTGACCGATCAACTAACATGTACAATGTAAGCTTGGCAAATATGACCGATCTATTAATGTGTACAATGTAGGCATGGCAAATGCGAATGATCAACTAACATGCACAATATAGGTGTGGCACATGTGACTGATCAACTAACGCGTTTAAAGGAGTGCATACAAAGTCATGACAGTCAGGGAGCAGCACAGGCATGAAGTGGAGGAGAGGCTAGTTCTCCCCTTGGTCTCTTCTGGTTGAGCTCTGAGGAGGGCAGCAAGTGCACTTGTTGGGTTTTTATAGCAGTGGGGATTAAGCCAAGGGCTCCGCCCATGCTAGGTAGGCACTCTGCCCTCAAGCCGCCCTCAACCCTCACTTATTGCTGTTTATTCTAAGTTCCCTAAGCTAGCTTGAAACTTTCAGCCCTTCTCCCCGGGGGTCTGGAGTATCTAGGATCATAGGCCTGCTTCACCAGGCATGCCTGCGTGTTTTCTCTTACTCTGCAATTTGGGCTTTGGCGTCTGAACTCCGCCAAGTCTGGAGCAGAGCAATCTTTGGGTGGTAGAGTTGCACACACTTCTAATAGAAAAGGCATTTTAGCATATTTCCATCAGTGACCAAAGAACAAAAGCCACAGCACTGGCCCTGTGCTGGGACAGGAGGTCTGTCACCATGCACTGACCACACAGCCTGAAGCATCTTCTCTGGTGACTAACTCTCACAGGTCAGAAAGAGATGCCTTATCCCATGCTACACACTTAGAAACTGGAGTGGGGAAAGCCCAAATGCTGCTGCAATGCAGGGCAAGGCAGTGCTTCAGATTTTGAAGCAATGGGTGCAAACCCTTCTGTAAAAAGACACCGAGTTAGTAGGCAAACTCTTTCTCTCAACATAACATATGATAAAATGCTCTATGCAAACTAGTTTGTGGTTTTGGTTTTGGTTTTCACTAGATACAGTCGAAAGTTCAAAGGAGACCCATGGGTGTGGCTACTTTGTGTATAGACACTGCATCTCCTGTAAGCTGAGACCTATCGTTTGCTAGACATCTCAGCTCCAGCCAGACATCAGCTAGAGGAGACACTATTGAAGGTCTCCCTGCTCGCCTTTACTGTAACTAAGGCCACCAACATCCCCCTAAAATACTGCATGGGCCACTATGAGCAGAGGTCATCGCCAAAACTTTTTTCTGCATTTCAACAAAATATAATCTATCTTTGGCCATTGAAATGGTTTTCAAGTTGAACTGATGAATCTATGCCAGTCTTGACAATTATCACTTCCTTAATTATTGGCAATTATCACTTCAGCTAATACTTTGCTCAGATTTTAAGGTTAAAGAAAAATGATAAAATTATGGGTTTCCATCTCCTTCAAACCCATTCACACAAAATTCACACTTGGGTGACCGACAGACTCAGGCTCCTACTGTGTGTTTACAAGTGTACATTGACTCTCTTTCCGTGTCTGTCTGCCTGCCTATCTGTGTTCTTTGGAAGAGGATGTTTAAATGTCATAGAAATAAAATATCAGATCAAAATTCTTTCCTTTTGTGTCACTAGAAAATGGAGTTTTATCCAATAATAAAATTGCACCAAGCTCTCCAGAAGGAGCTGGTGGTATGCCCACACAATGCTAGGAGCTTCACTTTGTTTAAGTCTCAGAGTTAGCATATTTGCCTGAACCATCCCGTTTTCTCCCCTAATCTTCCCATTTTATTTTCTGTCAGTCCCTGGGCTTGAATACAGGACTCCCTTGAATAATAGCCTCCCTTTTCATATCCAAGGTCTCAAACCAGAAAGCAAGGACACAATCAATTTATAAATCTACTTATTTAAAAACAATAAATTCTTGAGCTAAAAAGTAGGTAGTTGAATGGTACCCAGTGAAGACATGATCATATGATAGAGCAGGGCCTGTTCTCCAAGGGCAGGGATCATAGGCTCTCTGGTGTGGGCGTTGCCCATTTTTCCCAACTTGATACAAGTTGGAGTTATCTGAGAAGAGAGAGCCTCAGCTGAAGAACTGTCTCCATCAGATTGGCCTGTAGGCAAGACTATGGGGCATTTTATTGATTAATGATTAGTGTGAGAGGGCTCAGCCAGATGGGTGGTGCCACCCCTGGGCAGGTGGTCGTGAGGGGGTATAAGAAAGCAGACTGGGCAAGTCATGGGAAGCAAGCCAGTAAACAGTGTTCCTCCCTGGTCTTGGCTTTGGTTCCTGCCCTTAGTTCCTGCCCTGATTTCCCCACACTGGCTGTCTTTAAGCTCTACAGTGAAATAAACTTTCTTCCCCAAATTGATTTTGGCCGTAATGTTTATTCACAGCAATAGACAGAAAATTAGGGCAGAAATTGGGGCAAGGAATTTGAGATATTACTGGGATAGACCTGACCATGTTGCTCCTGGGTAGGATTGTGGCAGCATTTGGGACTTGGGGCTGGAAAAGCCAGAGTACAACAGCTGGTTTATGGGGTCTTGGAATATCACGAGGGTGAGAAAACTGTAGATGATAAAGTCCCGGCATGTGAAATTTCAGAAGGAAGTCAAAAAGCCTCTCAAGGACTATATTTGGAAAGTTCATGGGATTTATTTGGACTAAGAATCTGTGGTTCTGATCAGCTGGGGTTGAAGAATCAACAGTGATGACCAGCACCACTGAAGTGAAATCGTTGCTTCCTGGAACAATCAATGCTGGTTGGCTAGGGCTAAAAACTAAACTGTGATTTAAACAAGACCAGTACCACTGAGATGGAACCTTGTGGAGAATATTTCCTCAAGGCTATGACCCAACGTGGGTCAAGGCTGCGAAGTAAAACATGCTGTCTGATGAACTTGGCAATGAGTAAGTCTCTCTCATGGTACTGTTTGAAAGCATGGAAGGGTCATGGGGAAAAGCTGAAGTCTACACTGTCAGAGGTCAGGAGTGTCCACTGGTTAAATGTAGGCTGCCCAGTTCGTTTCCCAGCTGCCCAGACATGAATAGTCACACAGAAACTATATTAATTACAACACTATTTGGCCAATAGCTTATGTATATTTCTAGCTAACTCTTCCATCTTAAATTAACCCATTTCTATTCATCCGTTTATAACACACAAGGCTGTGGCCTACCGCTAAGGTTCTTGTTAGCGGTTGGTGGCAGCAGTTACATGGAGTCTCCTGACTCCACCTACTCTCTTTCTATATCTCTGTTCAGATATCCAGCCTGGCTTTACTCTGCTAAGCCACTGGCTGAAATAGCCTTATTCATTAACCAATAAAAGAAACACATATACAGAAGGGACATCCCACATTAGTGAAGGCCCAGCTATAATTGTAGTGGAGGTCCCAGAATTTGAAGGTATTGTGGAGGGAAAGGGAAGGCTGGCACCATAAGTCAGGGTCAGAGTGTAGTGATAGGAGCAGCTGGCTGCAGCCCAGTATCCCGGCTAGCTTTACCCAAAATAATTACATGGAAACTGTATTCATTTAAACACTGCCTGACCCATTAGTTCTAGCTTCTTATTGACTAATTCTCACATCTTGCTTTAACCCATATTTAGTAATCTGTATAGTACCACGAGGTGGTGGTTTACCAGGAAAGATCCTAACCTGTGTCCGTCTCAGGCCAGAGCTTCATGGTACCTGCCTGCCTCTGCTTCTCTCTCCCAGCATTCTGTTCTATCTCCTCCATCTATCTAAGCTGCTGTCCTGTCAAAAGCCAAGGCAGTTTCTTTATTAACCAATGAAAGTAACACATAGACAGATGACCCTCCTACATCACAGAGTCCCTGCAGAAAGCCCAGGGATAGCTCGTGGTAAAGTCACAGCCTGAGGTACAGTAGTAGCATATTGGAGATGTCTAGACCCATGGGACAGATGCCAAGGGTAGCGGCAGATAGGAAAAGAAGTCCGAATGAGTGTATCAGACAAGCTGGGTGTTGCCAGTGGCAGAGCCAAAGGAATAACTGTCCAAGCCCCTTGAGCCCAGAAGTTCATGAGTGAGTCTGAGATGTCAGACACTTACTCAGACACTTACATTTTTACACTGTTGGATGTTTGTTTCAGTCAGATTTGATTATAGTTGTGCCTTTTTTCCTCTTGGAATATGATGTATGTTTGCTTATTGTAGATTGGCCTAGTGGGCAAAACTTCTGGACATTTTCTTAATTGATGATTGATGTGGGGAGGGCCCAGTCCACTGTGGGCAATGTCATCCCTAGGCAGATGAACCTGGGGGTGTATAAGAAAATAGACTGAGCAAGCTGTGATGATCAAACCAGGAAGGATCATTTCTTCTAGGTCTTGACTTCAATTTCTGCCTCTGGGTTCCTGCCTTGAGCTCTGGCCCTGACTTCCCTCAATGATGGACTGCTAGCTGTAACATGAAATAAATTCTTTCCTCACTAAGTTGCTTTTGGTCCTCACATTCACCATAGCAACGGGAAGCAAACTATGACATTCTCTGAATAACACCTTCACACTCCTCATCTGTAAATGTCCTCTATAATGTGCTGTTAGCAGAGAGGACATATTGTACACCACAGGTATACCTTCGAGATGCACCAGGCCCAATTCCAGACTGCAGGAAAATCTTACAATAAAGAGGGTCACATGAGTCTTTGGTTTCCCAAAGCATATGGAAGTTATAATGAATTTACAGTGTAATCTATCATAAAGATTCTTTATATATAAAAACAAGGTACACAGCTTAAGTTGAAATACTTTAATATCTAAAAACAATTCAAAGGCAGTCATCTGAGCCTTCTGTGAATCATGAACTCCCTGTAGAGTGTCTCCCCTTAGGGGTTGAGGTCACTCACTGTTCAAAAGGTGGTTGCTAAAGATTGGGCAGGCTCGGCAATTTCTTAGAATAAGACAAGAGGCAATTTCTTAGAATAAGACAAGGAAAAGTTGGACGATGGAGAGGTATTCTTCCTCAGGGAAGAGCACACCAATTGGGCCAAGTGGTCAGCCACGAAAACGCAATTACAAGTAACATTTTATGGGCTGAACAGATTATATTTAGGATTGATTATATATGTACATACATATATGCATGCAGGAACAATTAGTGAAAAAAGAGACTATGAATTTGGAGAAGAGTGGGGAGGAGTATGTCAAAGGCTTTGGAAGAAGGAAAAGGAAGAGAGAAAAGTTGTAATTATATTATAATCTCAAATCAAAATAAAAAAAAAACTTTAAAAAATCAGACAAAAGTGGATTTTGTGGATTTTGCCACAGTGCGTTTCTTTCACGGAAGGATTCCCTGTGGCAGCTGGTCTGTGTGAGCGTGCCTTCCCCACAGGGGCACTGCCTCAGAGTTGGAACTCATCCTCTCCACTCTCCCATTACATTCCCAGCTAAACTGATGTGGCATTCTGAACCTCTGGTGTCATCCCCACAGCGGCTACAGAATCTACCCCGGGAACAGTTTCCATCACAAGCACCTTTTTCCCCAGTTCTTTTGTTATTTCCACCGTAGCTGCAGCTACCTCTTCCCCTGATGTCTTGAATCCTTCATTCACCCATAAGGGTTGGGATCATCTTCTAAATCCTTGTATATATTGAAACTCTGACCTCTTCCCAGGAATCCCAAGTTTTCTTAATGACATCTAGAATGGTAAATCCTTCCCAGAGATTCTCACACGACGTTCACCAAAGCCATCAAGGAACCTCTGTGTACGGGAGCTGTAATTCCACAAACTGTGCTTTTCTATAACGAGACTTATACCTTGGAATCCCTCTTTGAATCATGGGCTGAGAGTAGGTATACCAGTAGCCACTGAACTATCAAACTCATGGGACATCTTCAGCAGAGCTTTGGGTGATAGGCACATGAATGAGAAGTGGTGTTTGGAGGGATTTTCTTTTTCTTTTTTTTTTCTGAACTCTGGGTCTCAACAGTGAGATTATCACATTCAACAGAACACATCTCAAGCACATGCTCCCAGCTGGGCTTCCCTGCTAATCTCCTGAGCAGAGACTGAGTAGGTTTCACTTCAGCCTTGAGGGCTCCTGGGTTTCCGGGTGGTGAATGAGCAATTGCTTCTCCCAAGCTCTAACTGCACTTATCCCTGGAAGAGAGCCCACACCATGAAGCACTGACTCCAGGCATGGCTCTTCCCCTGTGGCTGTGAAAGCTCTAGATGGCACTGAGGAATAAAGGGCTTTCTCAGAGCCTTTGGAAGATTTCTGCAGCGCTTCGGCCTTCACCAGTTCACTGAGCCAGATCCTCTGGATAACTTACTACAGCTTCCATGTCAACAGCTTCTACATCAACTCTGGGCCATTCCACCTTGCACTTGTATGCTATAGAAATGGTGGCTTTCCTTAATCCTCATTACCAGACTCTGTTCTCTATAGGCTCCCCTTCTGCAGGGTCTCTGCCTCACTCCACCTTCACTAGTAAAGAGTGTTGGGGCCTTGCTCTGGATTAAACTTTATCTAAGGAAATGTTATGGCTGGTTCGATCTTCTGTCTATACCACTGAAGCCCTCCAATAAGATCACTTCTTATCATCTCATTTACATATTCATAGAAGTACTAGAATTTTCTGCAAATCTGCTATGCCAATCTGAGTGTCCTGTGCTGCCCCTAGGGCTATGGTGACACCCAAGCCTGGGCTGCTGCCAGGGACCATGTCTAGGTCTGTGGTCCTATCACAGTGGGGATCTGTGATGTCTGTGTCCCATAGTGTCACCAAAGGACACACAGATGCTAAGAGTCTAGGCCACATCCTGTGGCCATGTTAGTATCTGAGGACTATGCTGCCACTAGGGCCATGGAGTTGTCTGGGCCAGGGCTGCTGCTGAGGGCCATGTCTGGGCCCTACCACAATCAAGGTCTGTGTTGAAGTCCATGGCTCATGATACCACCAAAGGCAATGCCAATACCAGGGGTCTGAGCCACCACCGGGGCCATGTTGGTATCTGAGTTCCTTGCTGCCAGAGTGGCTATGCCAATCCAAGTGGTCTGTGAAGTCAAACAGGGTCAGGTCAGTGTTGCTGCCTTGGGCCATGAATGCATCCATGGCCCAACAGTAGCCAGGGTCTGGGCTGATGTCCATGGCTCATGTCACCACAGGGGATCAAAGAAACAATGCATGTTAAAATCCAAAGGCCATAATGAGCCAGCCCTGTCCCTCATTGGTCCCAGGACAAGCTAACCCTACCCCATGCTGGACACTGCAGCAGGAGAGATGGCCCCACCCCTCATTACAGGTGTGGAAGAGTTGGCCTGATGTCATGGACCTAGGTCGGCAGGCTCTGCCCCTCACCTGAGGTGGTGGTACCAGTGGCCCAGACCAACTAACTGAGCTACCACCCAGACCCACATCCTGGGCCTTGGGTTGGCCCGCCCTAACATCTGCCCCATCGATGACCTGTTGGAGTTCTCAAAGAGACTGGTCGCTCAGAATGATAACCTCAAACTGATGTCCAAGAGGAGTTTCAGAGGGATCCAGTGATGATGGTGTGCCGGAGGGCTTGAACCAGACCAATGCCTCACTGCCATGAGCAGTTTGCAGGTGGGGCTGATTGAACAAAAGGGTACACTGCGTGACACATCACAGCTACCAATGTCACTAGGATGAGTGAAGAGGGGTTGGAAAGATGGAGGAGGGAGGTATCTTGCTTGCTTGCTTGCTTGCTTGCTTGCTTGCTTGCTTGCTTGCTTGCTTGTTTTTAATTAATTTTTTCTTGAGGGGCATACTACAGGGGTGAGAGGCAGATATGGAGGGACTGGGAGATGAGTGGGATTGGGATGCATGATGTGAAATTTCAAAAGAACCAATAAAGCGCTATGTTTTTTAAAAAGAAAAACCTTTGTCTTTGCTTTCATGGCATGACTTTCTCACATAAGACCAGATATGTCTTCCTGACTAAGCGTGGTCATTTCTAGTGTTTAAAATGAGAGCCCTTCCTTCAGTTGAATGCTTAGAAAGCATTAGAAGGTTCTCGCTGACCTAATTTCAGTATTTCTGTACATAGGGAAGAGGGAGGAGTGAGAAGGGGAACTGCTGGTCAGAGATGTGTGAGAACATACACAGCCCTTGTCAAGTTCGTCATCTTAAACAGTGTTGAACTCCAGGACAAGCACAATAGTCACATTAAAGGTCATTATCACAAATATAACGATAATAAAAATGCAAATAAATCGCCCAAATGTAACAGACAGAAAGTTAGCACACGGAGTTTAAAATGGTGACGAACTGGCTCCAGGTAAGGTTTCCTATACCTTTGCTCCACAGAAACTGCGCATTAAAAGGAAACAATGAAATGCACTAGGCCTGCACTTCCATTACATGGGACACTTCAATTGACCACAAACCACGGCAACAAAATTGTATGTAGGCGGGATGATCTCAATGATAAAGAAGAAAAGTCCATAAAGACCAGAGTAAAATTTCTCAGAAGAGGCAGGGCGCTCGAAGGGTGACAACTGGCGGTGCAGTTCTGACCCTGCAGAGCTGGAGTCTAGTCAGACTTCATAGACTGCCTCAGTTCAGATGCCAGCCACAAGCTCATAGTCCCGAAGGCTTCACTTCTGACTAAAGGATCAGAGTCCTCACAGCCCTCTGATATTTTAAACTTCTTATGCTAATCTAAAAAGTGTAGATTTATGTTTGTGTGTGTGTGTGTGTGTGTGTGTGTGTGTGTATGGTTAAAATCTTTTTATTTTATTTTTTTACTATTTTACACAAAAAAGGGGGGAAAGTTTTATAAATAAAGTCTGCCTGAAGAACAGAAGGTAAAACTAAGCCACGAGAGGCAGGCAGTGGTGTCACATGCCTTTAATCCCAAAATTTGGGAGACAGAGCAGATGGATCCCTGTGAATTCAAGGCCACCCTGAGCTACACAATTGCAATGCAGAAACAGATCCAGGTGGTGGTGGCTCACACCTTTAATCACAGGACTAGAGATGAATATAAACCAGGACAAGACAGGAATTTGCTCTCTGTCAGTGTGAGGATTTCTTCGAGGTAAGAGCTCTTTAGTGACTTGGTTGCTTTGCTTTTCTGATCTTCAGGTTGAATCCCAATATCTGTCTCTGGGTTTTTACTATTCATACTACATTTGGCACTATGTGTGTGTGTGTGTGTTTATATATGGATATAAATATATATATATATATATAAACATTTGGTGCTATTTGTATGTTTATATATGGATATAAACATATAAATATATATGGATATAAACCAGGACGGGACAAAGACAGACTCTGGGAGGGTCCTGAATACAAACTTCCCTATTCCCAGGACATGTAACTCTCAAGACACCTTAACATGATTTTTTTGAATTTTTTTAAATAATTTTATTGAACTATATGTTCTTCTCTGCTCCCTCCATTCATTTCCCTTCCCCTTCTGCTCTCTCCCATGGTTTCCATGCTCTCAATTTACTCAAGAGATCTTGTATTTTTCTACTTTCCATGTAAATTAGATACATGTATCTTTCTCTTAGGGTCTTCATTATTGTCTAGGTTCTCTGGGATTGTGGATTGTGGTCTGGTTTTCTTTGCTTTCTGTCTAAAAACCACTTATGAATGAGTACATATGATATTTGTATTTCTGTGTCACCTCATTCAATATGATGTTTTCTAGCTCCATCCATTTGTCTACAAATTTCAAGATATCATTATTTTCTTCTGCTGTGTAGTACTCCATTGTGTAAATGTACCACCTTTTCTTTATCCATTCTTTGATCAAGGGGCATTTAGGTTGTTTCCAGGTCCTGTCTATAGCAAACAATGCTGCTATGAACATAGTTGAACACATGTCCTTCTGACAGAATTGAACATCCTTTGGATATATACCCAAAAGTGGTATTGCTGGGTCTTGAGGAAGGTTGTTTCCCAATTTTCTAAGAAATTGTCATACTGATATCCAAAGTGGCTGTACCAGTTTGCACTCCCACCAGCAATGCAGAAGTGTTCCCTTTACCCCACATCCTCTTCAGCATAAGTCATCATCAGTGTTTTTGATCTTGGTCACTCTTACAGGTATAAGATGGAATCTCAGAGTTGTTTTGATTTCCTTTTCTCTTATGGATAAGGATGTTGTATATTTCCTTAAGTATGTTTCAGCTAGTTTAGAATCCTCTGTTGAGAGTTCTCTGTTTAGTTCTGTACCCCATTTTTTATTGGATTATTTGCAACTTTACCAAAAGCAATCTACAGATTCAATGCATTCAATTCATCGAAAGAACAGTACTCAACTTCATATGGAAAATAAAAAAAAAAACAGGATGACCAAAACAATCCTGTACAATAAAGGAACTTCTGAAGGCATCACAATCCCTGACTTCAAACTCTACTGCAGAGCTACTACAGAAAACAGCCTGGTATTGTCATAAAAACAGGCAGGAAGACCAATGGAACCAAATCGAAGACCCAGATATTAATCCACACACTATGAACACCTGATTTTTGATAAAGAAGCAAAAGCTATCAAATGGAAAAAAGAAAACATATTCAACAAATGGCACCAGCATGGTGTAGGAGGTCCTTCTGTATTTGTGTTGCTTTCATTGGTTAATAAAGAAACTGCTTTGGGCCTGGTGATAGGGCAAAACTTAAGTAGGCGGGGAGACAGAACTGAATTGTGGGAGGAAGAAAGCAGAGGGAGAGAGCCGCCATGGAGCCACCAGGTCAGACACGCTGAATCTTTCTCAGTAAGCCACGACCTCGTGGTGATATATAGATTATTAGAAATGGGCTAAATCAAGATGTGAGAGTTAGCCAATAAGAGGTTAGAGATAATGGCCTAGGCAGTGATTTAATGAATACAATTTCTGTGTGATTATTTTGGGTGTAAGCTAGTCGGGCAGCCGGGACAAACAGGGACCCCTCCTCATACAACACCAGCATAACTGGATATCAACATATAGAAGAGTGAAAATAAATCCATATCTATCACCATGCACAAAACTCAAGTCCAATTGGATCAAAGGCCTCAACATAAAGTCAACCACACTGAACCTCACAGAAGAAAAAGTGGGAAGTACACTTGAACACAGTGGCATAGGGAACCACTTCCTAACTATAACCCCAGTAGCACAGACACTGAGAGAAACAATTAACATGTTTCCATCAGAAGGGAAGACTACCTGGGCTACAATATCACTTCCCAGTCATGACTGATGGTGTCAGTGGAGGTGAGATTGAACTTAATTTCCACTGCCTTTACCTCCCTAGAAGTTGGAATGATGTCACATAGCCAAAGCCTCAATTCCTCATTCTCTTTGTTAGATTTTCTGACATGACCAGGTCCCCATCCTGAAGCAGATGTGGGGGCTGTCCATGAACTAAGGTATTAATACAAATGCTAATATTCTCCCAGAATAACAGAGACACTTGTCACTTGAAAGAGTCCAAGGCTGCCTCCCATAAACCAAAACTATAAAGGAGACAGAACCTCTGCTATATAACAGATTCTAAAACAGTTTCCTATTCATCCTTCCTCTGACTTTCTTCAGTGTTTCACATAAGAACGAATTACCTATAATAAGAAAAAGCTAAATGAAGTGTTAAAAATATTAAATTCATCTATAAGCTTGAGACAGAACAGGGTTGTAAATAACAAGGAATTTTTAAAAGCCATGTCTGACAGAGTGTATGGAAAATATACTAAGGTAAAGCTCGGTAGGTGATATGCTTCCCGCACAGCATGTGAGCCTGAGTTTGGTTTCCAGCACTCTCGGAACAAGAACAAATAAGCAGCTAGGCTCGGAGTGCACATCTGTAATCCTTGCCGCTCTGGGGAGGCAGGAACAAGAGGATACTGGGCCTGCTGGTGAGCCAGTCCCGGCAAACTGGTGAACTTCAGCTCCAGCAGGAGACACTGTCTCAAAATATAAAGCGGAGCACAACTCAGGGAGACATCTGGTCAACCTCATGGCTGCCAAAGGTGCTGAGAGTGACAGCTGAGTGCTTAGCCCTAAAGAGGACAATTACAGGAACCCCTAAAACCCAAGGAGCATAGCAGAAGAGGGAATGAAAACATCTAAGAGAGGGAAGGAAGAGAAAGGGGTTGTGAAATGCCATCTTCTGGGCATGACACAGTCACAGACATCGGAAATCACAGCAGCCAATGGATGCTTGGACAAGGCTGAACAAGCCAGGGTCCATTAACACCCAACCACAGATGGAGCAGGGGCTCATAGGGCCCCACTCCTCCATGATTAATTATTGACTGCAGATGGGTACTTGAGAGAGACAGCCATTGTCTTATGGCATGTATCCACTGGTAAACCCACCAGGCTTCAATGGATACTTTCAAACTTCTGGTCGAACAAAGGGCCCTGGTTAAACTCAGGGAGTCACAAAACAAAAAGTCACGAATGTGGGAAAGGGACTTGGAGTGAGGAGATGATAGGGGGAGGAATAAAGGAGGTGTGGGTGACAGTAAACAGAATGTATTATATACGTATATGTCAAAGAGTGAATTCAATCAATAAAAAGAAGCAGGGAAGCATTAAGGGGGATTAAATAGGATAAAACCAAATAAAACCCAAAGATTTCTTAATAAAGCTGTAGAAAACAAAAGAAAAAAAACCCAAAGAGCTGGGAGGGTGGGAATAATGCATTACTTAAAATGGAACACAGCTGCGAGTGTCTGAGAATTTCCGGAGACACAGGGAAGCAGAGGCAGATTAGAAAGACAACCACAGATTAGCGATGTTTCCTAGTGGTCAGATCCCAATGTCTGCACGCATCACTTGAGACCTTTTGACCTTTGACCTGCCACTAATGGGGAAAGCAGAACTTTAAGGTTATTCTGCTTACTAGATAGTGGACTTCTGAATGCTCCCCTGGAACTTGGAAGCCAGGGGCTCCAGATATGCAGACAATGTGAATGTCTATGCACAGTGAAGTTCAGAGGTAAAGACTTGCATTGTGACCACTTCCAGGCTAAAGCCTTTAGCAGGCTCTGGTCTCAGACGAGATATTCACACAATCAGGTCACTCAGCACTGCCACTTGGAGACTTGGAAGCATCCACAGCCTTTCTACGGGACATCTGGAAAATTGCTGTGAGCTGTGTAGAACCCAGTGGAGCCCCAGAGGCCTCTCTATAGAATAATTGTCTACACTGTATCCTGAGAATCTCATGCAGTCAGAAAACAGGTAGCCTGCCCACAGACCTCCTCTCTGTCTGTTCCCCAAACACAATCCTTCGGTCTTGTCACTGGCCCTACAACAAATCACCAGCTGCAGCCTCCCTTCCCTGTGCCCACATTTCTGGTGAACCCCACAGCCCATCCCCTCCAAACCTCCCTCTCCCGCCAATCACTGTATCCCAGCTCCCAACCCCAGCAGGCACCTTCTGCTCAACCACAGGCCAAAACCGCAAGAAAACCAGGTAGACTGTCAAAGACTTTCTCCTTAATCTCTCTCTCTCTCTCTCTCTCTCTCTCTCTCTCTCTCTCTCTCTCTCTTTCTCTCTCCTTCCCTCTCTCCCTCTATCCCTCCTTCCCTCTCTCTCCCCCCACAGATGCAATCCCTAAACCTCATCTCTAACCCTGCAACATATCACTACCTGCAGCCTCCCTTCCCCGTGCTCACATCTCTGTGGATCCCACAGACCACCGCCTCCTAACCTCTCTCTCTCCCTGCTCATCACTCTATCCCAACCCCCAACACCAGCAGCACTCCCTGTGAACACACACCAACTGAGCAGGTCAGGAAAACAGGCAACACAGCCATCAAACTCTCTGAAATTCCAGAGAGGAAACAGAAACCAAGGAACAAAACCCTGACAAAGACAAACCCAGAAATCAACATCTAGACCTATAAAGTACCCCTTGCCCAAATGCATGCCTTTAATCCCAGCACTCAGGAGGCACAGGCAGGTAGATCTCTGTGGGTTTGAAACCAGACTATTCTACAAAGCAAGTTCCATAACATCCAGGGCTGTTGACACAGATAAATCCTGTCTCTGTTAAAAAAAAAAAAAAAAAGTTGAGGGCTTCAAGACACAACAGGGATGGCACACATATGAACTCACAGAGACTGTGGCAGCATGCATAGGACCTGCATGAATCTGAGCTGAAAGGAGAAGTGGACACACACACCCATCCATAATGGCATCTCACCAAAGAAACAAACCACTCTTCAGGGTAGCCCCACGCCTAGCAGTAGATGGCCAACACAAAACAAACTCAATAGCATCTTTGGAAGTCTTTTCTCTTATAATGTTGTCAGGACATTTTTGGTTTGTTTTGCTTCTCTTTTCTTTTGTTTTCTCCACCTCTCAAGTCCTGTGTGTGTGCATGTGTATACATGTGTGCATGCATGTGTGTGCATGTGTATGTATAATGGCTTCTGGCTTGGAGATTTTGTAGGATTTCTGAGTATACAAACTGGTGTCTCTCTGCATCTATATGCATTTCTTGGGGTTTTTCTTTGTCTCCTTTTCTTGTTTGGTTGTTTGCTCCTGTTCCAATTTGTTTGTTTTTTATTTATTTTATTTTATCCTACTATTATTCCTTAGATGCCTGTTTGTTTTCTAACGAGAGACAGAAAGGGGGTGAGTCTGGATGGGAAGAGATATGGGAAGGTACTGGAAGGAGTAGGGGAGGGAGAAAAACATATATAATATATGTAGTATATTCTGATTATATATTATATACATATATGTATTGTATTATATAATATATAATATTGTATAAATCTATTTTTAATAAAAAAAGGACAAAAAGAAAATGACTACTACAGAAACATCCTAAAATATGTAAATGTGTGTGTTGATAGACAGATAGATAAGTAGGTAGGTAGACAATAGATTGACAATGGAGTTACCCTCCCAAAAGGAGATCATATCCTAACTAGACAGACACTGCTTGCTAGAATAAAACCTCACTGCACAAAAGGGCTGTCCTTGAGTTGTGGGTCACTGGGGTCCCGTAGACTCCCAAGAATTACAAGGTATCTCTAGTACTCTTTGTTATCTTTCAGAGACTGACAGTAAGCCCAATTGCTGAAGACAACACATACTTGAGTCACAAAACATGAAAAAAAATCAAGATAGTACTTACCTGGAAGCTTCACACCTATTTCATGGTTTTGGAATGTGCTATGCATACTTTGGGAAGAAAAAGTAATCCTTATTCTCACCCAACTGTGAATCATGCAGACTACAACAACTGATCTGACCCTATATATGCCCACTGTGCAACAGTAGCATGAATGTTATAGAAGCAACCAACCACTTTCTGTTTGGATCTAAGACCCACTGCATAAGATGGAACACATACCAGGCTAAGAACATACGATGATATTGGTCATAAACTATATAGGAGAATCTAATACTGCGATTCTGCTGAATGGACAAAAGACTAAAATGACACCTGACGATTACCTATAGATTGGAGCACCTCTCAACCCTCACCAAAGAACTTTTCATTGCAGAAAATAGCAATTGACACAGCTATTGGTCAATTGCAATTGGTCAATTGCAGAGAATAAGAGACTTGTTCTCAGCCCTAAATAGAACATACATATCACACCCACCCCTGAAAGTCTCACGGATCTTCACAGGAGAAGGGACAGGAAGAAGTTAAGAGCCAAAGGTGATAGATAACATCAAAAGAATCATTTTCAGGACATTAGAGTTGCACATGTGAATTCACAGCAATTGTGGCAACCTGCTCAATACCTGCACAAGCTTATGCCAGACAAACCCCCAACAGAAAGTGAGGAAGATGGGAAGAAACCCCACAACTAGCTGAGGGACTATTGGAAATTGATAGCCCCTGGGAGAGGGAGAGTCAGTTTTCTTTAACGATATGACCCCTGGTAGGTCAAGCTGCTTCTAAGACTATTTGGACAACACAAGCTGGACTCACTGTGGGGAGGGAGAAGAAAACTCTCAGTTGTGTGGGAAGGGAGAAAACAGTAGAAAGAGCAGGTATGTGAGGATTTGGGGTTATTGAATACATTCAAAATACAGTCTATAAAATACTCAAAGAATTAACAAAATATTGTTGTGGTGGCTTGAATAAAAATGGCCCCCATAAGCTCATCATAAAATGCTTAGTCATCAGAGAGTGGCACTATTTGAAAAGATTAGAAGGATCAGGAAGTTTGACCTATTGAAGGAAGTCTGTAACTGGGATGGGCTTTGAGATGTCAAAAGTCCACGCCAGGCCCAGAGTTGCTCTCTCTCTCTCTCTCTCTCTCTCTCTCTCTCTCTCTCTCTCTCTCTGCAAATCAGGATGTAATTTTCAATTACTTCTTGAGTACCATGCCTGCAATACCATGCCTGCAATGCCTGATGTCAAGCTCCCTGCCATGATGATAATGGACTATATCTCTGAAAATATTAGCAAGCCCCAAATTAAATGCTTTCTTTTATAAGGAAGAGTTGCCTTGGTCCTGGTTCTCTTCACAGTACTAGAACAGTGACTAAGACAATTATTTAAGAGAATCTCACCATGTTCTACAACAAAAGAGACATATCAAGTATGCAAGTATACATTGAAATAATGAACTATGCACATATAACATACAGCTAGCCAAGAGAAGTCAATGTAATTGGATTTACTATCATAGAGAGTAGATGTTACAGTCAAAGAAGAATTAGAGATAAATATTGCTGCTTTAGAAAGACTAACAATTTGATAAGCCAGAAAGACACTAAATCTTTATGTATTTAAACACAGGACCTAAATATAATCAAACAAAAACCCATCAGAGGCATAAGAAGAAGTCTGACAATGCCAAAGCCTGCTTTTTGATGTTTGTTTCATGTAGCTGGAAATTGAACCCAGTGCCTCACGTAGCCTAGATGATGTTCTACCACTGAGCTATAGCCCCACCCCAAGCATTGTTAACACTAAGATACACAACACATAGACATATCACTGAATGCTGTAATGTTAAAGTAAAATAAAACAAACTTTACATTCCTGAAAATAAAAACCCTAACTGATATCTAATCAGTGGATCTACTCAACTCAACTAAGGCATAGTAGGACCATTCAGAGCATATCCTCTGACCACAATATACTTAAGTTAGAAATAAAACAAAATGATACTTAGTCACGCTTTATAAACATAACATTCTTAAATATTTTTCTAAATATATTATGGATCAAAGAAGAAAAGATAGGGAAATATTTTGAACTATATTACAAAGAAAGTGGTGCTATGTATCAAACTTGACTATAATCTAAAACAACTCTTAGAAGGAAATGTATCTCATTTCAAATGTGAATGTCAGAAAGAACAACTAAAATTAATATTTCCTTTCCCTTCTTCTGCTTAAGTCTATAACAGATCATTTCATTATAGTATTATTTAATGTGTAAACTATATTGCTATACATAAAAATAAAGTATGTTTTCTTAAAATAAGAAAGATAAATAGAAATTAACATTCTGTTCATCTGTCTCCAAAGATTTTTAAAGAACAGCAAAATAAGTTTCCTCCCCCCAAAAAAAGGAAATAATAAAAACGAGAGCAGAAACTAATGAAAAAGCGAACAAGCACAGAACAATAGCCAACTCCACCCCTAAAAGAAAATAGTCGGTCTCGGAAAAACTAATGACAAAACTTACAAACCACAAGCAAGAAGAGGCAAGCAAAATAATGAATGTCACAAAAGAAAATGAGGCCCCACTTACAAATCTTGTCCAAGGAAGATGATAAGAAAATGTCATAAACAAGTGTTATGTCAATGACCATAAAACTGGGTCACAAGACTTTTCAAAAAGTCAAATATTAACTTAAAATATTCTAACAAAGAAAATTCTGAATCTCCAAGTTCCCCAGTGATTTAGGAAATGCTCAAATGACTCTAGCCTTAAACTAACTCTTGAAGAGTAAATAAAAAATAAGAAGATGATGCATTCACTAACATATTTGAAGGATCTGGGGCAACTGTAATGAAGCCTAGCCAGCAAACTCCTGACCACTGCCACGGCAGTAAGCTATGTTGGCATCGTGATGAGATATTGATACTCAAATCAGCAACAAAAAGCAAAAAAAAAGGATCCTTTAACTCACTCAGTCTACCATAAGAAACATCACACACACACACTGATAAAGGCTCTTCAAAACACTTGACCATTAAACAACAAGCCAGGCTTGGGAACACATATCTTTAGTCCCAACACTTGAGAGGCAGAGGCAGATAGACCTCTGTGAGTTCAAGACCAGCCTGGTCTTCAGAGTAAGTTCCAAGAAAGCAAAAAGAAAAAAAAAGTCAAAAAAGCAAAGAGTCCTAAGCAAGGAAAATTAGCACAGATGGGTAAATTAGAGACACAGAGCTAAGTACAGCACAGAAACTGTGACCCAATAGGGTCTTGGTGCTCTGGAAAATCTGGTCAAATCTGAATGGCGTCACTTCAACATTGAAAAGTTTTCTTCGTAAAATGGTGAGCCAGGTGTGATAGCACAGACCTGTAACACTAGCACTGGTGAGGCAGCGGCAGGTGGAGCTCTAGGAATTTAAGGCCATTTTGTCTGCACAGCTCCAGATTAGTTGGGCACATGGAGAAACCTTGACTCAGAATGAAAATAAGGCAACCGAAAGGTAAGTCCACGGACACAAAATCTTAAACACTAGCAAACTTGACTCAGCTGTACACAAAGACTAAGAAGAAAGAAGGCGCATAACTAGAAGGGGGGGCAAAAATAAGAAAGAGTAGGACAAACAGTTGGGGTTGGACAGACAGCTCAGCAGCTATGAGCCCTGGCTGCTCTTTCCAAGGACCTGATTCAATTCCCAGACCCACAAATGGCTGCTCACTCTATCACGAACTCCAGTTCTCTGAGTTAGACACACTCTTTTGGCACCAGGCATGAACATGGTGCACATCCATACATATAAGCAAGACACTCTACACAGAAAAATTTTAAAATAATTTTTGTGTGAATGGGTGTAACATGTTCTGTAACATGAGGGCCTGCTTGTGGGGATTTTCTTCCTGCCCAGTTCCCACAGCCGTTAAGCCCCAAAGAATCACACAGAGAGTCTACATTAGATATAAACTGATTGTCCCATTAGCTCAGGCTTCTTATCAACTCTAATAACTTATATTAACCCATTATTATTATCTATGTCAGCCACATGTCTCAGTACCTTTTTCAGTGGTCACATGCTGCTTCTTCAGTGTCTGGGGAGGACTGGGGGTGGGCAGAATGGGCTTCCTCCTTCCTAGAATTCCCCTGATCTCATTGCCCAGCCTCTATTTCCTGCCTGGTTGATCCAACTATACTTCCTGCCTGGCGTTTATTTAAAACATGATTGATAGAATACAGACAATTCTCCGGCACCATATGGGTATTTTGCCTGCATGTGTGTCTGCATATCATATGTGTTCACGGTGCTGACAGAAGCCAGAAGAGGACGTTGGAGCTCCCAGAATTGGATTGTTCTTCTGGAAGGGCTCCTAACCACTAAGCAATCTCTCCAGTCCTTAAAATAATGCTTTAAAAGAGAATGCAATGAGACCTGAATTGAATGACTATCTAGGCCATGGTATTGATTAACCTATAGAATAGGACATAGTCTCAGCACTAACAAACTAAAGTGGAGCTCAATGACCATCTTAGCAGATGCAGTCATAAGCAACTGACTTCATATGTCTGTGTCTAATAGACCCATAGAAAACAACTCAAACCTACTTAATTATACATTAGAAATGGTGAATTTTATAGTATGTGAATGTTTTAGTTACTTTCCCATTGCTGTGATAAGACACCATGACCAAAGCAGTTTATAAAAGAAATTATTAGGGGCTTACAGTTTCAGAGGGCCAGAATCCATGAGCATAACAGCAGGGAACATGGCAGCAGGCAAGCAGACATGGTACTGAAGCAGTGGCTGGAAGCTCACATCTTCCTCTACAAGCAGAAGGCAGAGAGAACTAACTGGGAATGGTACAGGATTTTGAGACCTCAAACCCTGCCTCAGCTATCACACCTCTTAATCTTTTCCAGACAGTTCCACCAACTAGAGACCAGGTATTAAAATATATGAACCTATGGGAGCCATTCTCATTCAAACCACCACAGTAAATTAAAATGGCTAACATAAATGAACAGACAAGTAGAATTTTATGTGTGCCTTTGAATATGTGGGTAAAAATGCCCCTAGAGGTGACCTCAGCATAAACAGCCCCTTTGTGCCAAGATAGTAACAGAAAAGGAGACAGAAAGTTCTCTGTCTGCCTTAGAGAAGACTCTGAAGGGGCAGAGCTGACAGAATGATCACGTATTAAAAAGGGATTTGCTAGACTGGCTTTCAGGATATAGTCCCAGTTACTCCACAGCGGCTGCCTCAAACTCGAGAGGCTGAGAAGTTGGTTTGGTTCCATTCAGGAGGCGGGATGTCTCCGGAGTCCAGTCTGGTGCTGGATTCCAGATGACTCTAGAAAAGCTCCTAATCTTTAGTCTAGGATGGAATCTGAAAGAAGTTGGTTCTAAAGCCAGCAAAGGAATGTCTCAGGAAGAAAACAGATGGACCGTAAGAATGAGGGAAAACAGGCGAAAGGAACGTTTCCTCCTTCCCTGTCCTTTGATCGGGGCTCCCACCAGAAGCTGAAGCACAGATGAGGTTGTCTTCCTGCTTCAAATAATCTGATGAAGAAAATCCCCCATGAACATACCCATCCATGTGCAGTCAAGTTGACAACCAGAATTAGCTACCACATTGGCTAACCACAATGCTTCATAAACATCAGTGACCATCTGGGTGTCCACGTGGCCATCCCTGTGCTTCCATGCGTGCAAGGGGGACTGTAAGGGTAAGAGGAATGGTCGGCTCCAGGTAAGATGAACAAACACACCCTGCCCTTTCTCCCCCACCGAAAGCAGCAACAAATCAGTGGGAAATGAATGGGGCAAAGCTTAGAGAAGACTTACAAGGAAATGGTATGAGGCAAACAAAAACAAAAAAGGGTCAGAATTCAGAATTCTAAATCCCACCAAACTAATGGCGAATGTCTCAGTTTTCCTATGCTGTTTCCTGGACCAGGACCAAGTCATTCCAAAACCTAGAGTTGAACCCTGGTACACTGGAGAGTTCTCAGAAAAATGCTCTGGTTCTGGAGTGTTCTCATGTGCATCAATATTCACTTATCTCCACAGTAGCAAGGCAACCACGGCAGTGACAGTGCCTAGGACGACTGACACCTAAACCTGAGTCTACGGACCTGTACCCTGTAGCCAAGAGAGTGGTGGCCCAAAGAGCTGGGGAAACTATCACCACTTTTCTCCTCTCCTAATGCTTGGCCTCACACATGCACACACACACACACACACACACACACACACACACACGTGCGCACATGGCGGGGGGGGGAGGTAGGGGGGCACAGACACAGGCATGAGATGTAGGCAGTGCACTAACCCCAGGGTTTAAAAAAAAATTCATTGATATCTATGACCTTCTCATCTTATTCTCTCCAGGGCTTGTATCATGGTGGTGTGTCAGATTTGTCCATGGCTTTCTACGCATCTACTGAAATGGTCATATGATTCTTATCCCTAAGTCCCTTTATATGACCTGTCACATTTAGAGACTTATGTGTGCTGAACCACCCCTGCATCTGCAGGACGAAGCCAATGTGCTCTTTTTGGTACATGCCTGAGTTTGACTTGCAGCTATTTTATTGAGGATTTTTGGACCTATGTTCAACAGAACAGTCTGTTTTTTCTGCTGTGGTTTATAAAGAGTTAGGGAGTTGAAGATCTGGTTTATGCCTTTGACCTGGGATTCCTCTTCTCTGCCTATAATCTGACATTTTGTTTGTCAATAGTCCAATAGAGCCAACATTGCCCTTTCATATGCTTTTCATTTTTTAAATATTCTTTGTGTGGGTTGTCTAATTCCTCTACTTTATCTGCAAGTTCTGACGTTCTGTCTTCTACTTGGTCCATTCTACTTGTAAGGCTTTGCCCTGAGTTTTCTGAGGTTTTGAGGTTTTTCAATTCCTTCTTTATGACAACTTGAGTTCTCACCAATATTTCTATCTCTTTATTATATTTTGTTTTCAAATCCTGGATTGCTTTCATCATTTCATTTAGTTTTATATTTGTCTTTTCTTGGACATCATTCAGGCATTTATCATATCCCCATTGAGTCTGTCTGTGTTTTTTTAGGATTTCATTAATTCTTTGATCAAGTTTATGATTATTCTTATAAATTCTGTGTCCTGTGGTTCATTTAGGTAATTCTCATCAGAAAACAGACTAATGGGTTTGGGGGAGGGGGGGTGCATGCTGTTTGGTCTTTAATATGGTCTGTGATTTTACAATGTGACTTGGGCATGTAGACTTTGTTCTTTGTGTATCTGAGGTAAAACACTATCCCGCCTCTTGCTTAGACACCAAGCAAGAAGCTGCACAACAAGAGGTAGGCCTGGGAACATGGAGATGGTCCAGACAGGATTTGCTTTGCGGGGACTCACTAGGAAAAGCCAATGTGGACGAGCTTTGCATCAGGAGCTAGGACTGGGAACATGGAGATGGTATGGGTATGCTTGGTTCTAGGCAGGATCACTGGGGATGGGGGGGTGGGTCCTAGTAAGTTCTTTCTAATAATAACCTTGAATGTAACTCTGTTCAACTGATCACTAAAATGATCCAGGCTAGCCAGCAGAACTAAGAAACACGAAGTGTGCTGGGTAGATGGCTGAGCAGGCAAAGGTGCCTACCCCAAACCTTATAGCCTGAGCTCAAGCCCCAGACTCCACAGGGTGCAAGGAAAGAACAGACTCGGGCCAGCTGACCTCTGACCTCCACACCTATATCACAGCATCCGTGCACACGCTAGAAAAATGAATAGAAAATGTTTTTTTTAAAAGAAACAAGAACCAACTCCCTGATGTCTCCAAGAAACACACTTAGCTAGCCAAGATGTCCATAAACTAGGTGTCTAAAAATGGAAATCAAATCGGTAAGCAAATGGAAGCTATACACAAGCAGGCACAGCTCTTCTTGTGGCAGACAAAGTAGACGTCAAACTAGAGTGAATCGGAAGAGATAAAGAAGACCACTACATATTAATAATGGAGCAATGGGATAAAAAGTACAACAATTATAAATATTTATGCAGAGTATCAAAGCTCCCGACTTCATAAAACATGTGCTACAAGGCATGAAAGATCACACAGTTCCTGACACAATTCAAGTGGGAAAGGTCAGTGTTCTGCTCATATTTAGATACTTCTTCCAAATCTAAAATCGGCAGGAAAACTTCAGAGCTAATTTATATCACAAATCAACTGGATTTACAGGCTATTGTATCTGACAAACAGGGGCTACACATTCTTCTCACCAGTGTATGAAATCTTCTCCAAAGCTAACCCCATTATAGGTCACATTAAAAGCCTTAAAAATACAGAGGGAGAAAGAGAGAGAGAGAGAGGGAGGGAGGGAAGGAGGGAGAGAGAGAGAGAGAGAGAGAGAGAGAGAGAGAGAGAGAGAGAAAGAGAGAGAGAGAAAGAGAGAGAGAGACATTAGGCCACAGTGGAATAAAGGTAGAAATCAACAGCAAGGGGAACTCAGAAAAACCACGTGAATGTCACACAAGTCAAAGTGTGTCAAGCTGCACACTAGGATCCTGTCATCTATGTTGGTTATCTCTTAGCAGAAAAAAAAATCTATTTATCTACTAACCAATGAGATGGAGAGTGGACTGCGGAATCTGAGATGAGTGCTCTAGAAACCCAGTCAAAAGAAAGGGAGGGGAAGGGGAATGAGAATGAGATGGGAGAGAGAGAGAGAGAGAGAGAGAGAGAGAGAGAGAGAGAGAGAGAGAGAGAGAGAGAAAACAGGCCTCTGAAGCTCTCAAGGAGGAATTGGTGCTAGGGGAACATCAACTGGATGAAAAGCACTCACCAGTTGTCTTTTCTTCTAGATTCACTGGCCAAGGGAAGAACCTGTTATATTCAGGTCAATGTGAAGACCACATGTATCATATCCGCAAGCTGGAAGCATCACGTGTAGCAGGCTATCATTTGGAACAAGGAGACAAGGGCATCTGGGCTGTAAGCTGGCACCCACTGGAGGACCAAATTTCACGTATAAGATTTGTTCAGATGAGTAGGCAAACACAGAAATGAGGTCTGACTTCCCATCCACGAGTATCTAAGAGTTGTTCCTTCCATCTACACCATGAATCTACTTCACCCTATACTCAAGGTTTGCAGTCTGCTTCAAGCCAGAGTCAGCAAGGGAAGAATGAGCCAGCAGTACCTTTGTGTGTATTCTGCACATTCCCCAGCCTTTCTTACTATTCTTGATATTATGACCTTGGTTAACAGTGAGATCTACCTCCAAATTGTCAAACCAGACAGCACTGCCTCTGAGCAAGCCCAGCCCCTAGGATCTGCATCCCAATGCCATCCTCTCCATCCCACTCTATCCAGCCACCTTCGCTTCCACACTTCAGAAGTCTGCCTGCTCCAAAGTACACTTGCCAAGGCCAATACTGTCTCTTCTCAACCCACCCCACCTTTTCTGAACAGAACAACTCTCTGAGTGGGGGTTCTCAACCTTCCTAATGCTGAGACCCCTTTATATAATCCCTCACGCGTGGCGACTTCAACCAGAAAATTATTTTTGTTGCTACTTCATAACTATAATTACTCTACTGTTATGAATCATAGTGTAAATATCTGTATTTTCTAGTGATCTTAGACGACTCCTGTGAACAGATGGTTTGACCTCCAAAGGGGTCGAGATCCACAGTCAACAGCTACTGCTGTTCTGAGAAAACACTTCCTAGTCTCCCTCTGCTGGCCTTGCAGTTCTGTGAGGCTCAAATGCTTCACCCCTCTGAAGCTTGTCCGGGCCACCTAAACAGGTCTGTCCTTCAACTGTTGGGATACTTCACTTGTGAGGCCCCTCTACTCTCTGCGGCCATGCTATCCATGAGCCTTTGGTCTCTGCTAATTTCCCCTGGACTGCCTGTGGATCTCTGTGGTTGGTTCAAGCTTCAATGGGGCTCTTTGGGTAAGTCACCTGCAACACTATTAATGGCAATGATTTTTGGTAGTTAATGGTTCCGTAAAAGTCTGGAAGATGTAACTGTGGGAGACTCACCCAGAAGCTGACCCGAGGGCGGGAAAATTAGGCTCTTTGCCCCACCCACTTACCCTGCAGGGAGTTCTCGAGTTTTAGACTGAGTAACACTGAGTCCTAGAACTAGGTCTCCAACACTCCCTGCCCTTAGGAGTCTGGCCCTTCCACCAGGAGACTAGTAGAGATCAATAAATACGACAGTCACCTTCCTGGGGAATCTGGAGCCAGTGCCTGCTGCCTACAATGCTAAGGACTTGAGGCTCTCTGTTTGCTTGGTGTGATAATTTGAATGTATTTGGACCCATAATTGCATAGAGAATGACACTATTAGGAGGTGTGGTTTTGTTGGAGTGGGTGTAGCCTTGTCGGAGGAAGTGTGTCGCTGTGGGGGAGGGCTTTGAGGTTTCCTATGCTCAGGATGCCACCCAATGTTTCAGTTGACTTCCTGTTGCCTGCAAGATGGACTCTGAGCAACACCTCCCTCACCACGTCTGCCTGCATACTGCCATACTCCCCATCATGATAATAATGAACTAAACCTCTGAAACTGTAAGCAAGCCCCCTAAATTAAATGCTTGTCTTATAAGTTGCTGTGGTCATGATGTCTCTTCATAGCAATAGAAACCCTGAGACACTTAGCCAGCCCTGAGCAGAAGAAGAAAGACCAATATCCTGCACAAAGGTATCCAACTAAAGATGATAGCTCCAGACAGTGAGGAGTTTGTATCAGTTGGGTAAGATAAGCAGCTGGCAGTTGGAATCTCTAATTATAGTTAGGTCAGTGGGCGGGGCTCTGTTCGGAAATACTGAGCCCCCAGCCCATCGTCATTATTCACAGTTGAATGCCAAGTCCCTTCCGAAGGGAAGAGCACATCTTCACCACTGCACATGTTACATTCCTAGCCACAAACACCAGTTTTAAAGTTTGGCATAATTAACTAACACGTCATAAAATTACATTTTCTCCCACCTAAATCCTTCCAGAAATAATTATTTTCAGGGGAGGGGCGCCCTAAAGTTTTTGTCAAAAAAAAAAACCAGCTAAATATTAAAGCAAAATTCTCCTCGTCTAATTGTCACTAATGTACCCAGTTGGTGCACGATTCCACGAGAAAGCTGATGAAGGTCAGCACTTGCAGGGACCGAGCCTCTGAAAACTCTTGAGACGCAGGCGGAGACCTGGAGCTTTGGCGCCCTCTAGGAGTCCCACTTGGAACAAGCGTTCATTTCTCAAATTGCAAGGGCTCCTTCTTTGTGAAGAGAGCCACTCTAAAGACCCTTTATCTTTTCCAAGCCATTCCTTCTAGGAGTCCCCCGCCTCCTAGCGTGATGATAAAGCCGGGTAAAAGTGCTACACTGACCACCGACCAGACTGGTTTGGTGTGTAACATTGTACCTAACAGAGGGGAAGCCTGCCACTTCTAGAATCATTTTTGATACTGAACCTTGTTCTAATTTTGGAGTCAAGGTCTCTGAGGTTATTTAAAGAACAAGTGTAACACTGGGTTTTCTTTTTCTTTCTTTCAATTTTCTAATGAAATCAGAAGCCCTATTCTTGGGCGTTGATACACGGGAGAAAAGGAGGGACAATCAGGGCAGTTTTTGGTAGACGATGATAAGTCTAACCGCAACCTGAACACTTTGAGGAAGAAATATGTGAAAATTGGGGTGCTGGGCCTTGGCTGGCTACCACGGAGCCCAAGTCTTCACATTTCTGATCTTCGAATTTTTTCCTTTAATAATGCCAAATTTTAGCATTATTATTTAATAATAAAGAACTAAATTTAAAACAAATCATTTTAACTAAAATTAAAACAAATATATAGATGGAAAGTGAGTCACAGATTCAGGGAGACATCAAGACACATGAATCAGTTTCATCAAAAACTGCATGGTGGATAAAGGAGGGATATGTGGGGAAGTCGTCTTGGTTTCCTACTACATAAAATTGCATTGGGTCACCCCCCCCCAAAAAAAAAAACCTCTCCAGTCCCTATTGTAAACACTCATTTCAAGGGCATCCAGGGAAGTCTTCTTCCAATTGCTCCCACAAGTTCCTGCCGCTCATCCGCAAACGATTAGAAAAGAAAAAGAGGAGAGAAAAAAAATAATAATAAAAGGCCGAAAAGTTTGTCAATTCAATTCTGGACCACTGGCGTCCTCTGTTGGTCGCCTCTGAAAGGAGCGTGTAAACTTTCAAGAGAGCTAGACAAGAGAAAGTTGGATGGCTGAGCACTATTGCGTCAGGATTTCAACTCTTCGTGGTGTTCAGGATGTGCCGATTAGGCTGCACCGGAGCGTATCGCAGAGAATTTAGTACAGGGATGCAACGATGACTTCAAAAATGGTTGTGAAAATTAAACGTCTTAGGGACTCTCGTTATTAATCATGTTTCAATGGCACCCGCTTCAGTGTCTCCGTAGTTACTTCATCGCAGATGTATCTGCTTAACTAAAAAGAAACTCCAAGTAAGAACTTGTGGAACTTAACATCTTTGAAACCACCTTCCCGTAAGGACGCACTCGCTGCCCATTCGGCTAACTGGAGAAGTGTGGCCAAGTAAGAGATTTGAGTCACAACCGCTTTGAAAAGCAAATCTTTAGAACCCACGACCGTCACGTTCGATTGTTCAGTGCGAGACTCTGGAGGCTCAAGTGGCCAGCGGTGCAGATTTAAATATGATCCGAGCGTTCTCGCTGGGAAATGCAACATGCTCTACAAGAGGCATTCAATTACAGAAACTTTGCAAAGTACACAGGAGTTGAATGGGCCCACGCCAGCTTCTCAAACATAAATCAGCTCAGGAGGGCACCTAAACCCGGCATCCAGGGGGGAGGGGCTGCAGCGTCCAGGGCGCCAAGTTGGCTGAGAGTCATTTCATTGGGGGGAATCAAGAGGCCCTGAAGTGACTAGGGCTCCAGTGCCCACGATTCCCGGGGACGAAGGGGTGGCTCGAGTACCGGGCGTGCGCACACGGAGCAGGTGCCCAGTGAAGACGCGCGCAGCGCGCCCCCGTCCTTGGTCCCGCTTCCCAGGGAGGCGCGGGCCCCGGAGCCGAGCCTACGCCAGCCCACCCCACCCCACCCCCACCCGCGCCGTTCCGGGGCGTGTCCTTCCACACCCCGGCTTCTATATATCTGCCTGCTCTCCCAGGCTGCCCAGATGCGAGCTAGCGCGACTGCTGAACGCTGAAGACTTGCTGCTCGCTTCCCTACATCCCGCAGCCTCGTCTCGCGTGCTCCACTCCGCTCCCCTCCGCCGATCCGCAGGCCCTCCGCCCGCCGGGCGCCATGCATCCCGCGCGCCCCGCACTCTGGGCGGCTGCGCTCACCGCACTCACTCTGCTCCGCGGGCCGCCGGTGGCGCGGGCCGGCGCGGGCGCGATGGGCGCGGGCCCCGTGGTGCGCTGCGAACCGTGCGACGCGCGTGCGCTGGCCCAGTGCGCGCCTCCGCCCACCGCGCCCGCGTGCACGGAGCTGGTGCGAGAACCCGGCTGCGGCTGCTGCTTGACTTGCGCGCTGCGCGAAGGCGACGCGTGCGGCGTCTACACCGAGCGCTGCGGCACCGGCCTCCGCTGCCAGCCGCGGCCCGCGGAGCAGTACCCGCTGAAGGCGCTGCTCAACGGCCGCGGGTTCTGCGCCAACGCCAGCGCCGCCGGCAGCCTGAGCGCCTACCTGCCCTCCCAACCCGCTCCAGGTAAGCTGCTCGCACCACGTGCGCCGAGCGCGCTCCCTGGGACCCGGCGGGGGTGGCAGGGAGCCTGTGTCCTCAGAGGCTTATCCAGGTGTTAGTGGCTAGACGGGCACAGGGAGGCGAAGGGAATCCCGCAGCCATCGATCCACTTGCTTGGTTCTCAAAGTGCAGCCTTCTTGTAAGTTGCAAACGCTTTCCGTGAAAATGGGTAGATTTCCACGCAGGACGAGTAGACTGCCAGTGGACGGATCCCGGTCATTGGAGAGTCATGCTGAGCGTGGATACCAGGGTTTGGGCTGTGTAGCCGAGTTGTGGACCTAGGTTTCCATTTTCCACAATTGGGAAGGCGCATGTCTGTCCCAGGGAAGCTTGAGCATGGGATTCCGGAATCGGATCAGGACCAGGAAGGTTTGCTGGCAGGCACCTGTCTTGAAAAATACTAACATTTGCACAGGCTGATTGGCAAAGTAGTATTGTGTCCCAGTGTATCCAAAAACTAACGAGATGGAATTAGAGTACTGATGTCTTTGAGGCTGTGTAACCTAAAGTTCAAAAGGTAAGAACCGGGAGCTGCAATTGGGTTTGAGCCCGGTTTGCCCCGGTAGTCACCATTCCACGCCCTGCGGCGCCTGGGGGCCGGGAAATCACGTCCCAGGTGCAGGCCGTGCAGATCCAGGCGGTTTCCCTGCTGAAGCAGACTAGAAATGCTACGCAGGAATGTTCCTCCTTCCTAATCCTATGCAAAAGGAGTGGGGTGCAGCGGAAACAGCTCCTAAGAGGAAAATCGCAAACCCTTGGCAGTTACCCATCCTGGGGCTGATCCTATCAAGCAGGGGGCCATTCTAAGGGCATCGCATTGTTCCCTTAGGAAGACAAAAAAAAAGGAAAAGATTTAAATGGATTTGGCAGCTGTTGCTCGAAATATCCAGCATTCCTAGCCAGTCTTCTGCTTAGTTATGTGAGTCAAGTTCTTGCCCTGCACAGATGAAGGCTAGAATTCTCCAGTTTCCCCACGTCAGGCAGGCAGAAGGTGCAGAGCAAGACCCTGGGACCAGAGTGCGCTGGGCTGACGGTCCCTTATGATTTCTGTGGCTGTAGCGCTACACTCCTGGGTACAAGCAGGTCCTGGTTTAGACATCCCAGAGAAGCACCGGATTCCTGGCAAAGCAAGATTCCCGTTGTTTCGCTGACTCAGTCAAAAGCAAAATTAGGCTGTTTGCCTTGTGTGTCTTTGACTTACAATGTATTCTGTGATATCCAGAAGCGATCCTAAGAAATACCAACATGCCATTTTGAGTTAGGCTTTAATGGCCATTATTAGTAATGACCATTGAAGCTCTATAGAATAAACTGATGTGAGCTTTAGTTCTAAAAGAGTTCAGTGACTTCTAATATTCATTGGGTGGAGGGAAGGGGGAATGATACTTCTATAACATAATTCACACTTACATTTTTTAAGTTGAGCCATATTCTCCCCTGATAAGTAGTGTAAGGATAGCAAACAAAGGAAGTTTAAGAAATTCCTTCAGCTTCTCAGGAGACAAATGCAAATATTTTTATTTACATATTAGCATTCCCTCTATCCCTGTACTTCCAAAAGACAAAATCACTAAGATTAAGGCAAATTGAAACCAAGTCCATCAATTTAATTATGGACCTCCTTTGCCAGGTGCTAGTCTAGACCCTGGGAATTTGTGCTTAAGAAAGCACAGACATCATTGAGGGGTTTGCAGCTGGACTATTCAGTAGGTGAGAAATTGAGGGTCCTGGGCAAGAGGGCGTCCCTGGAAGTCAATTGCTCTCAAAGACATCAGATTCTGCAGCCCTCTGGTAGTTCCCAGGGAGTGAAGCATTTGCTTCTCTTGGCCTGGAACCAGAGACCCATGTCGTCCCCATGGGCCGGGTGCCTCAGCCTGGCATTTCCTGAGAGACAAAAAAAAAAAAAAAAAAGCCAGCTGGAGGCCTGCACCTTGCATCCAGACAGAATAAATTCAGAACCAGATGCATAGCCAACTGGGCCTTCCTGCTAGGGAGGCTATTAATGTCCCTTTCATGGGAGCAAAGGAATTCTGTGGCCATGACCTGAACATTGAACTTGAAGCTTTGGAGTGCAGAGCTGGGCACTGGGGGCTGATCATCTGGCATTGGTTTCCATATAGCCACAAATGTAGTCACATACATAAGATCTCAATTAATCTATTAACCTTCCAGCATCTCATCAGCTGGGGCCCTCTCTTTTGCACCTTGGATTATGAAAGAGGCCCCTGCCTAAAGGAGCTTTCTTTTCCTCTCCGCTCCCCATCTCCAAGGTAAAATGAATGCATCTTGGCACCTAGCGTCTAAGCTATGAGCAGTATGTTGGTGCTATTCTGTGTGCTCACTGCTGAGGGGGATGGGAGAGGTTCCCCCAAGAAGGTGCCCCTCCCACCCAATACACAAAGTCTTTGTGGACCCTGAAATGGAAAGATGTACGGGCTCCTCGTAAGTAGGCGTCTCTGACACGCCCACATAGTCCCTGCAGTGAACTACTTCACATGAGACCCGAGTGAATGCCAGAATCCCCAGGCCAGTGTGATGCTGCCAACTGGGTGGAGTTTTTTTTTTTTTTCCACTTTATCCCATCCCCAACAGCTGTGCCCAGGACTAAGAGATTTGGAATCTCTTGTAAGTTTTCAGGTCCGCTCCCCAACAGCATTCGATGGTGCACAACTGCCCCCTGCCGGTGGAAGGGAGAACTGACTGCATTCTCTGCTGCGGAAGGACCTTCACTTGTAACTGTATACCAAAAACACTTGACAGAGTAACTTTCAAACAGATGGCTTCCTGAAGTAGAGCAGACAGGGTCCAGCAGGCAGTACTCTACGATGCTTTATCCGATTACCTTTTTCTTAACTTCTTAAAAATTGTTGAGTGGTGCTGCCTTTTAGGTGTGACCTAAATAATCTGCAGAGATTATTATTCCGATATCAATCATGACCATTTCCTTATCCCCATGTCCTTTTTCAGGAAATGCCAGCGAGTCTGAGGAGGACCACGGTGCTGGGAGTGTGGAAAGCCAGGCTGTCCCCAGCACACACCGAGTGACCGATTCCAAGTTCCATCCTCTCCATGCAAAGATAGATGTCATCAAAAAAGGCCATGCCAGGGACAGCCAGCGTTACAAAGTTGACTATGAGTCACAGAGCACAGACACCCAGAACTTCTCCTCTGAGTCTAAGCGGGAAACAGAATACGTGAGAACTTTTCCTCTTTCTTTGGGGGATAGGGCATCCCAATACAGTCTTCATACAGTAAATCCCAGGGGTCCTACCTGATAAGTGGGCAGCTTCTCCCTTCCTATGTGAAGACCCACCTCCTATGTCAGAAACTCTTGGGAAGTTCAAGCTGAACTGTACTAAGTGTGTGGTGGACCCTGCAGATAAAGAAACAGTCTTCCCACGAGAGGCTGTATTTTATTCGGTGGACTTTCTGAAGTCTACTGGCCTAGCCTTAGATCACATTCCAGAGTCTATGTCTTCCTCTTGAGAAAGCAGAAGAGACAAGGAGTGATGGTGAGCATCCTCCTGGGACCTTCTCGCTGACCCAAGCAGAATGTCCTGGAGAGGCATGTCACAGGTTCCTCCTGGGATGGTCCTGTAGCCATTGGAAGATTGTCAAAACAATAACTGTGTCCTCAGGGTCCCTGCCGCAGAGAAATGGAAGACACACTGAATCATCTGAAGTTCCTCAATGTGTTGAGTCCCAGAGGTGTCCACATCCCAAACTGTGACAAGAAGGGGTTTTATAAGAAGAAGCAGGTGAGTGGGGTCCCCAGGATGGTTTTTCCACTCCTTTCTCCAGGGGCTCTATAGGAATTGGTCTCACCTAATCTCCAGGAAGCTCAACGGGTGGGGCGCTCTGCCAACTTTTTGTCCCCTCTTCTGAGACATGTATACATCACCCAGTGACGATATTTTAGGTGGCTTTCTAATTGGGTAGTTCACAGGAGCCTAGGAAACAGAAGCGAACAATCCTCGCCACAGCCTGTCCGCATTCCATTGTTTACACTGCAGTCTTCACCGGGGGCCTGAGCCTCGGCACCAGCCGCTGACTAGCTCAGCACACTTCCACTAAGGAGAGAGGAGACAAGGCTGGCCCTGAGGTCTGAGATCCAGCCTGGTGGCCACAAGGCAAAGAAAGCTCAGCATTCTCTCCGCACAAGTGTGCATGGATGTACCCATGGGTGACCCTTTAGGAGGCAGGACTGTCATAATTTTCCCTCAGCCCAGTTGAACAGCATTGGGTAACCACTACGGACCCTGGTTACCAGCTTACACCCCAGTGTCTGGGTTAGGGTTTCTGTATCAGATCACGGTTCATCCCTGAGGAAAGTCGCGGCAGGAGGAGTGTTGCTTGCTGGCTGGCTCCCCGTGGGTTGCACAGTCTGTCCTCTTTTAGCACCCAGGGTTACCTGCCAATGGGGTCCTGTCCACAGAGCTAGGTCCTCCCACATAGATCCTCGATCAAGAAACACACCATAGGTTCATCTATCTGTCAATCTGGTGGGGACATTTTCTCAGCTGAGGTTTCCTCTTCCCGAATGACTTTTGCTTGCGTCACATTGATATAAAACTAGACGATACACGTGATATTCATGCCCTGGTCTTGTCCCTTCCTCCCTCAGTGCCGCCCATCCAAAGGCAGAAAGCGGGGCTTCTGCTGGTGTGTGGACAAGTACGGACAGCCCTTGCCCGGCTACGACACCAAGGGGAAAGATGACGTGCACTGCCTCAGTGTGCAGAGCCAATAGATGCCGCTGAGCCACGTAAGCCGAGGGACTAGGCCTGAAAGAGGGAGAGGGTCAGGGGATGGCTCGGGGCAGCTGTGACCACCAGGGGAATTGCTAGGGGCAGCTGTGACCATCAGGAGTATTGCTCGGGGCAGCTGTGACCACTAGGGGAATTGCTAGGGGCAGCTATGACCACCAGGAGTATTGCTAGGGGCAGCTGTGACCACCAGGAGTATTGCTAGGGGCAGCTGTGACCACCAGGAGTATTGCTAGGGGCAGCTGTGACCACCAGGAGTATTGCTAGGGGCAGCTGTGACCACCAGGGGAATTGCTAGGGGCAGCTGTGACCACCAGGAGTATTGCTAGGGGCAGCTGTGACCACCAGGAGTATTGCTAGGGGCAGCTGTGACCACCAGGAGTATTGCTAAGGGCACCTGTGGCCACCTGGGGAATTGCTAGGGGCAGCTGTGACCATTGCTAGAAGCACCTGTGATCACCAGGTGTCCACCTGTCATCCTCAGCTCATTGACCCAGGAGTTGCAGCCTGGCCCAAAGAGAGGAGGACAAAAGGGGGAAGGAGGTCCCCTGCCCAACCACAGGCTTAAGGTCAGGGTCAGTGTGACTTCAAAGATGCTCTATTGTAAATAACTTTGTAGATATGCACTTTTTGTGTGTTTTTCGAGACAGTATCTCTCTGTGTAGCCCTGGCTGTCCTGGAACTCAGTCTGTAGACCAGGCTGGCCTCAAACTCACAGAGATCCACCTGCCTCTGCCTCACCAGTGCTAGGATTAAAGGCGTGCGCCACCCGCAAGCGCAGGCCCACACTCTTTCACATGCAAACGCTGTGAAGATTTTTTTTTTAGCTAATAGGTAGAAAAAAATTTCATTTGTAGTTAAATTTTTTTTTCTTATACTTTGGAAAAATAATTCTAATTTAGAGTAACGCTTTTTAAGAATGATACAATGAAAGTATCTTAGGGCATTCTTTGGCTTGTTGAGGAAGGGTAGACTGGGCCCCGCCCGCTTGCAGTGCCACACTGAGTGTTTGGGGGCTCCGTGAAAGGCTGAGCCCTTTGGGTTTTAGGGGTAGTCACTCTAACATATGTCTTACTCTTCTTTTCTCCCCTTAGTTGACGTGGAGAACAAATACGCCTTATTTTGCACAAAAGACTGCCACCAACATGATCAGCAGCTGGCTACAGCCTTGATTTTTATTTCTTTTTTTGTGGTGAACTGATTTAAAAAAAAAAAACAAACAGAAAAACCAAAGTTTAGACAGATTTTTTGAAATGCCTCTGGTTGTTTAAGTTGTAAACTTGATCGTCTTTCTGTTCTCCGGTAGTCAACAGACAGCAGTTTGAATTTTCCTGTTGCTTCCTATGAAAACACTTGTGCTCCGGGCCCCGGATGCCCTCTTCCCCTAACCCACCCAGTACGGGCTGCAGTGCTGCTGGCCCTTGGCCTGCTTGACGTCAGAGGTTCTGTTGCCGATAGAGAAAAACCCTCTTTCCGTTCCCTGTAATGAGTGCAGGCACTGTGGAGAGTGGGGAAAGCCCTAACCCAGTCACCAGGACATCTGGACACACACACCCGAGGCTTGTGGGCCTTTTGGTAACATCTGAACCCATGCAAGTGACCTGATCTTCCTGGGAACTGTGGGGAGAATAGGCGAAGTCTCTCTTATTAAGAACGGCCAAGAATGTTCTAAGGCACTCTGGGAGCCCATAGAAACAAGGACGAGGACCTTCCTTTGTCAGGCAACTTCCTGATGACTTGGCCCCAGGTGGGAGGAGCAGTGAGTGTCAGCCTCCAAGTTCAGAGATGTCACAAATGGTACAGTTAATTCTTCAGATGATTTTAAAAACAAAACAAAACAAAACCAACCAACAGTGTTTTCTTGTCCAACTTCTCAAAATAAAGTTTATTGTGGGGTGGGGGGAAGCTTTTTTTAAAGAAAGAAAAGGGGGTTTAAAGGGTTATTTTCATCTCCCCCTCCCTATCTGAACAGGAAAGAGGAATGGCTTGTTGGAGAGCCTGGCAAGACCAAGAGAATCACCCGTTTGTTGATCTTGGGGTTCTTCTCAGACTTTCTTTATAATTCACGCATATATGCAGACAAAATACCTTCGTGATTGTTAACAGTATATACGACATAGCCCGAATATAATAGAATCTGTACTAGATAATCCTAGGTAAAATGTTAGAGACGCTAGGTGATGTAACCACAGGCACGCCGAGGGAAAGGAGCCGGCGTCTGGAGGCTGGGCTGCTCTCCCCAAGGCCGAGGAGGTCTGGCAACAGAGGGTGCGAGGAGACTGCACTGCATCCCACGGGGTGAACGTGTGCTGTACAGAGCTTGTCTTGAGAGCACAAGGGATTCTCAAGATGTTCTGCCTGCCTATCAGCTTTTCTTTATTTTTTTTAATTAAGTTTTTTTGGGGAAAAATGTATTTTTGAAAAGTTTGTCTTGCAATGTATTTATAAATAGTAAATAAAGTTTTTATCATTAAAAAATAACTCCCTACTTTTGTTTGCTTCTGGGTCTTGAGTCACAGATGAGATCATTCTGAGAGGGTAGAACCTTCTAGACATAGCAGAAGATGTCGTGAACATGGCTAGATGTCAGAGCTGCGTCCATCTCTCACTGAAGAATCTCAGCGGCACGGCCGCTGCAGCCTTCTTTGGCATTCATGCAGCACCGGGTCACATAGGTCCAGTAGGTTGGGTTGATGGTTGTTATGATCTAGACAGGGAAAGTAGATGGTCTCCATGACAGTCTGGTCCTTGCTTCCGCAGTTTGTTCCTCTGGTCTTCAGAGGAGCTTCCCCAAAGAGATGATGGTACATCCTATAAGTCACTAGTCTTTCTGCTACTGGGTGCTTGGAGAAGGGAAGTGAACTGAATCCAGAAAAGGAGGACAACCCCAAAGGTTGGGAGGGCTTCTGTTACCTCGGTCCCTCTCTATGGCTTTGGCACACCTATCTCCCTTGCCAAAATAGTTTCAGGTACATCCTGAGACCATGACATGCCTGTTTAGAGTCATGTTTAAAGTCACCCAACAGACGTCCAAAGTGACTGCAGAATCACAGAGTTGGACACAGCAAACAGCAAATTGATTCCATGGGTATTCGGAGATCTGGGGGTGTACAGCATGACCACAGGGTGGGAACCAGGGTCAGAGGGCAGCACCCTTGGAGTGCTGTGCTGGTGGTGCTTCACCAATGAAGAAAGCACATTGAACTCACTGGGGATGGAGGGACAGCATGCACGGGCTACCAAGTGCCCTGAGGCCAGATCCAGAGTGCATCCAGGACAGAAACTTGGGAGGCCTTTTGCTGCCACTGCCGAGGCATGAGTCACAGGGCAATGCTTCTTCATAAACCCAATGGACTAACCTCCCTGAAGCTACCAATTCACACACTCTTCCTTGACCTCACCCTTTCACCTCTGACCTTTCCCCTACATGCCTGCCATGATCAGTTCCTCATATCCACTCGGCCGGGCCACTATGAGTACGAAGTTAACATCATTTCAGGGATGGCTGTGGGTGCCTCCAGGTGAGATGCACAGACTGACTCCCCAACACCTCCACCCCCACCCCGACACTAGCTGCACGCTGTGCATTCTGGTCAGAATCTGAATAAAACAAAATGGCGGGGAGGGGAGTCAAGCCATTCTTCTTCCTATCTGGGACATTTTCTATTCTCTGGTCCTTGAAGTGGAAATTACATCATCAAGAAGTCCCCTGCGTTCAGGTCTTTAGCCTCAGGCGGATCACACTGCCAGCTTCCCTGTGGTAGATGTGGGGACGTCCCAGCCTCCCTGGCACATGAACCAATTCTTCACAACAAATCTCCATTGAAAGGTGGGTGAGTGGATAGATGATGGGTGGAATGATTGACAGATGGAATTCCAAGTCAGACAAACAGATCATTGAAGAGCAAGTGTGCATTAAGTACATAGAGAGATGGTTGATAAGAGGTAAGTCGGTAGAGCTAAGGAAATGGTTTGGCAACAGGACACTTGTCTTGCAAGTATAAGGCCCTGAATTCATTTGCCATATAAAAGATAACAATCTAGAGAGAAAAATGGCAGGTAGTTAATTACCAATTGAAGATAGGTCATGGACAGAGGTGTGTGACCTACTGGCTCCGGCTCTGTGCCCTTGAGCGAGTCCTCTTTAAATGTTCTCCCACGCCCTTCAGGGACTCATGCCCGCCCGCTGTGCCTCTTGCTCTCCGTTTATCTACCTCTTCTCCTAGCCTGCCAGCTAGAAGCTCCTCCAGCTCGCTGCCTTCTTCTTGGCTATCCTCTGCTCTCTTAGGGGTTAGCCATCACCAATCCTAAAGGTTAGCATGCCCAGCAACCTTACACACACAGGGAAATGGGAGATGCCTGGTTCCCTGAAGTAGAGGCAGTGGAGAGGCCTCAGCTTCCCTTTCGGACATCAAACAGACGGGAAAAACCTGGGATAATCTATGGGAAGATGGGGAGCAGAGCGAGAGGCCAGTAACAGCAAGGGGAGCAAGGCAAGGCAACTGGCTCAGTTTCAAGAACCAGGCAATGGAGCGAGTGGAGAAGACAGCTGGGAAAGTCTAGCCTGGGCTACCCTGCCTCAAAAGCACAGGAAGCCAGTGGCTACTTCTCTCTATCTGTATGTAGTTCAGTTGAGGAAGCCCAGGTATACCGATGTGTTGAAGAGTGTTAAGCAGGGGAGAGGCAGAGGACTCTGGGGAGAAAGAGAGATGGGCTGCAATAGAATTCCTGCAGCCAGTAGCCTTTAAGCTACCCGCCCACTTGGCGGGTTTATGCCTCTTGTACTATGTATGCCTATGTAAAGCTCGCTTCCTGCCGGCTGCAGGCTTCTGTTGCTGTTCTCCAGTCCAGCAGAGGATTGGGACTTGTGAGTCTACCCCTAAATAAATAACCCTCTGTTATTCTCAATGCTGAGCTAGTGTGCGATTTCTTTTAAGCATCTTTCTGCAATGGGCTGAGGGGAGGGGATCTCTAGTGTGGCCCAGAGGCCTGATGCTGCCTGGAAATGGGGCCACAAGATCACGGCACCGTCTGTCACACTGTCTGTCCCCAAAGCATAGACTCAGGGGCCAGTGAGGGCGAAAGATAGAGAGATCACAGGAACAAAGGTGACGCTGGGGCACCACAGGGACAACAGTATTTCCAGGTAGAGTATTTATTCCAGATGTGCAGTTAAAAATGCACCCAACACAGGTCTCCACACTTAGCTTTGATTACATAGTCAACATCTCAAATTGCCCCGACAAATGGGCATCAGACCCAGATCCGTGGCTGCAGAGAGCTGACTCCCCTCTTTAAGACCACTGGAGACGTCCCTACCTCAGACTGACGTGTGCCTATTCTAGGCAGTATCACGCTGCCCTTTCAAAACAGAAGAATGGGCTGTGGAAGAGCTGAGACACAGTATTTACATATACGGTGATGAGAAGCGCTTCATGGTATATAAATTAATATAGCACAGGTAACTGTGTAGAAAAACATAAAGTTACAGTGAATAAATATGAACCAACTTTATATATCAAGCAGTATGTGGAGTATAAAAAGTAGTTCCTGATTATATACATATACACATATATAAAATGGTGTGCTCCGGACTATAAATATTCTATATACTTAAATATCTTGTGTGAGAGAGCGTGTGTGGAAGTCTTCAGTTATGTACATTGAAATACTGGTGGCAGTTGGGGTCCCCTCTGATCTCCAGAGACCCAGGGATCTTCTTCCCACTCCACGGATAGACACACCAGCAGAGACCCGCTTCTCCATCCAATGAGGTCTCACACTGTAAATAGAGGACCAAGGTCAAGAGCAGCAGGCAGTGGGGGCTCTGGCCACCCCGTCCCTGAGCGAGGCAGTGGAGGCTCTGGCCACCCCATCCCTGAGCGAGGCAGTGGGGGCTCTGGCCACCCCATCCCTGAGCGAGGCAGTGGAGGCTCTGGCCACCCCATCCCTGAGCAAGGCAGTGGGGGCTCTGGCCACCCCATCCCTGAGCGAGGCAGTGGGGGTTCTGGCCACCCCGTCCCTGAGCGAGGCGGTGGGGGCTCTGACCACCCTGTCCCTGAGTGAGGCGGTGGGGGCTCTGGCCACCCCATCCCTGAGCGAGGCAGTGGGGGCTCTGGCCACTCCATCCCTGAGTGAGGCAGTGGGGGCTCTGACCACCCCGTCCCTGAGCGAGGCAGTGGGGGCTCTGACCACCCTGTCCCTGAGCGAGGCAGTGGGGTCTCTGGCCACCCCGTCCCTGAGTGAAGCTGAGCACTGCAGAGCTACCCACTAGCTAAGACTCAGCAATGTCAGTGCCCATCTGGTTGCCATGACAAAATGGAGACACTGTGTGGCGCATGTGATAACGATCTCACACATTTGTTCAATGGTGCAATGTTTTGACAATTATCTCTTCATGGCCCTGCTGACAAAGGCGTCCAGCAATGGGTCTCACTGATTAACCACCTCTATCACTTAGCTGGGCCTAGATCTCAGGTTTTCTCAATGAAGTCACAGAACTTTCACTTCTCGAGTCCTAAAGGCTCCTCAAACTTAAGCCTTGGCTTGTTGGATCTCATTTATTACTGGGCATAGCACACAGCCTACTGTACTTTACTATAGAGTTTGTATTAATTTGTGGGAAGACAGAGTGGGACTTCTGCCTCCCAAGTTGACTGTGTTTCTTTCCTCTAGTTGCAGGTGTTGATCTGAGCGAAGGTGCACCTCCTTACTGACTTCACGCTGTTGATCTGAGTAAAGGCAGTCCTCCCTACTGGCTGAAGTGCTCCTCGCCCATCACACTACCTCCTTGTAAGGACTAGCTTCTCCCAACCACGCAGCGATGGGCCTCATGTAAGAAAGTCACCCATGTTCTGTATTTTGAGGCTCTAACCGGGATGTGGAAGAGCAGAGCTAGCATGTGAGACCACACAGTAGCAAAGCCACCTACCTGTTTGCTGTGATAAAATCCATTCTTGTTGCAGTTTGGCAGATAAAATTTGTAGATTTCATCTCCTGCTTTCTGTTGAGCTGCAGCTAATCTCTCCAGCACTTTATAGAGCTCTCGTTGGCAGGGCTCCTAAAAGAATAATTTTATATTAGCATGGATACAAGAAAAGAGATTTGTCATTTGAGACAATGACTGAGACAGAGCAGGAGCAGCTAGTCATGATATTCTAGGGCTGTGGGTGAAACACATGCTCTCCCCAGGCCTCATTTCCCACTGTGAGTGGGACAGGTTGGTCTCAGGCTTGAGCTGTGTGGACAAAGAATGGGAGCACCAGCCAGATCCTCTCTGGGTGGTGCTTTCTAAAGACCTGCTGAGTGACATCCCGGCAAGCCTGGCCAATGGTATCAAATGCTTCCCGATCCCTGCCATCTGCTGAGTAATTTGGGCACCTGCACTCTGGTGGGAATGACAGTGGGCGCAATCTCTGTCTCTGGAATGTAGCATCAGAAATGTGTAGATTTTCCAACAACTGTCCTTTGCTTGACATCTGTCACGTTTACTGTGGAGCAAGGCACTCACCCGGATGGCTTAAGATCAGGATGAGATTTCTTACAGTTACCATAATTTCCAGATAAAATCCTAAAGGGTCCCTAAAAATGGTCATTCTCTTGCTTCCCTAGTGCATTTGTTTAAGGCCACTGTAGTAATTTAATCTCTAACTTTAGTTCTCTGTCGCCCCCAAGTGGTCACATTAAAACCAGCCATTAAACTAGAGAAGTTCTTGCTGGATTGAGAACTGGAGAGGGAGGAAGAGAGCTGGCTGGTGGGGACAATTGCTGAATGGACTTAGTGACAAAGAAACCTAGACTAAAAATGACCGATTTTATGCTCTGTGTTATTTTGCCATAGTTTTTAAGAAGGCAAAACTACAGCAGGGACAGGGGTAGTTGTGGCCCTGTGCTCAGCTTCAGCATGCTCGGTGCCTTTTAGACGTTGTCTAGACTAACACCTTCACTTAGAGATAAAACTGAGGGTTCATGTGCAGGGTCTCACCTTCCATTTCTTGAGGTCGGCGATCTGTCGGGCCCGTATGCTGTTGTAGGTGCTGATGGCATTCCACAGGATGGGCCGGTCCTCACTGGAGGGAGCCATCAAGTGGAAGCTTTCCAATAGCTGCTCCTCGGTCATCTCTGGGCTCTCGGGAACCTCATCCTCAGGGCCGACAGCAGTCTTTGCTTCTGAAAAGCAAGCACCACAGACCCGTGAGCCTCTGGAAGCCTTGCTCCTGTGCCCGGTCACTTCTTCTCCCTAGAACCAATCTAGAGTGACCTGGCAAATTCAGATTTTTCACCAGCGGCGTTTGGGAATGATTATGACCAGACAGCAATACTAATTCTGTTCTGAGAAAATAGTATGCCAAGGTGAGGCAGGGGAGCCCTGTGGCAGAGGGAGCCTCATGCACAATTGGGTGGGGGAAAGGCAGGAATTATATCCCTGAAGAAGTCAAGGACTGGAGTCAATGCCTGAGTCTGTTAGTGGTAAGACTGGGGCCCTTGGCTCTCCTCTCCGCTCCACAAGAGTCTACTAAGATCCCAGGAACAGGTCTGGGGTCCTGTTGGTGCAGGGAAAAGCAAGGTCTAGAATGTAGCCTTCCTTACCTAAACCACCACCCTCCTCTCTTCTGGGGACCTTGCTTTCCCACACACCCTCACCTCTGTGCACCCCCCCACAGAGGAGGACATTATTAGACACTTTGCAGACAGAGGCCATAAAGGCTCAAGGGGAGGAACAATGAAGGAGCCCAGCCCCACCCAGGGGAAGTCCATTTCAGAGGACCACTGGGATCGCTCTAATTTCATTTACTCGAAAGGGTCACATGCTTGCAGGACAGCTTCCCATCAGAGTATGGAAGCACGAGGCCCCTCCACACCCACACAGGACGTGCATGCAGCCCAGATGGGGAGATAGGGGCTGGAGCAGAGGAAGAGGCATTTCCCAAGCTTCCTACTACAAACAAACCAGTGCTTAAATTCAGGAAAGCGCCTGATTGTCAGACTTCTAGCCGGCAACATACACATCAAACGCTGTTTGTCTATAGCCATGAATGGAAGTGAAGGTTTGGGCCCAAGTTTTCACATTATGTTCTGTAAACATCTGGGAAGCACATACTGTGTAGCAGGATATATGCTACAAAGAGCATTGCAAACCTCCTGGGGGCAGCGGGAGGGCTCCCATCCTAAACCTTCCTGGATCCTCCAGTCACTGGAACTGCCAAGGGCAGGACCCACTGGAGGAGGCCTTAGGTGCTTGAGCCAGCACCCCACCCACCTGGCAGCTCCATTGCTCCTCCACCCCAGCGAGAGACCAAGTACTAATCTGTGTATGTTCTTCCCAGCTCTTCACTAAGCGCCCCACCTTTCTTCAGATATCCCCGCCCCCAAGACCAAGCAACGATGAACCTCAGTGGGTGATCTGTTTGCCCATCACAGCTGAACGCTTTTTGTGGGCCTGGAGTGTCTTTGTCCCACCTAGTATAAGCTCCGGATAGGTCTGTGCTGGCCTAGTGTCCCAGCCAAGAGATCTAAAAGTAGAATGGGGCTGTAGTACCTTCGTCTTTGCGCTCAGTGCTGGACAAGGTTCTTGTGGCAGGTACAGCGGGCTCTGGTACACAGGCTCCCTGGCCACGGGTGAGGGCATGCAGGGGACGAGGCTCCCCCGGCAGCGCACGGCAGCTGAGTCCCTGGGCACAGCGTGCAGTGGCCACGCCGCAAGCGGCGCCCAGTGGCAAGGCACATGTCGGGCAGCAGCCACAGCCTGCAGGCCTGGAAATCTCAGGGCACGAAGCGGGCACAGGTGGACAGAGGCTCAGCTTCTCAGCAGTGCAGGGTGCACAACGCCATGGCTGGGGGACTCCGGTGGTCACGCCAACCTGGAAGGCTAGAAGGATCAGGAACCGCCAAGAAACAACAGCAAGGAACTCAGGCATCGCAGCCCAGTGCAGCAGGCAGTGGATGAGGGCCTCTAGGTAGGCAGCAGTGGCGCCGGTGCTCACAACTCTCTGGGCAAGTGGTAGTAACAGCCGGTGGTCACAGCTCTCTTGGCAGATGGCCGTGTGCGGTGTTCAGTGCTCGCTGAGTGTGTAGTGGCGGGCAGTGGACGATGCTGGCTGGTTGTACCCAGAGCCTTATGAAGGGCTGGCTCGAAGGCACAGGTTAATGATTATCAGGGCAGCATGCTAGGATCCCAGTGTCCAAAATAAGTTTGTTTGGCTGTGAGCTCTGCGCAAACTGTGGGTGGAAGGGGGGCAAAGGGATCAGGATTCCTACTATGTTTGTCCTGTTGTGATGAGCTAGGACAGGAGCTAAAGTCCAATTCTGACAGCAAACAGGTAGCCAGATGGGGGAGGGCACTTGTTTTTGTTCAAGGGCCATCAAAGACCTAGCCGACAGGCTCTTCAAGGGACCCAATGATAGCCTAAGAGACTGAGGAAGGACAGGTTAGGCCAAGAAGGCTTCAGGCTCCAAAGGGAGGGACAGAAGTGGAATTCTCTGTGACAAAGCCCACAGTTGTTTCTCCCACCTCCCAGAGAAGCCCCTAGTCAGCAAGGATGGTATCGTGACTGCAATTTCAAAAGTATAATGGGCCTCCAAAGAGGAAAGAGGCCCAGGGCCTTAGCAACCTGCTCTGTGTGGCTGTTGAAGGCAGACCCACGCTATCTCTAGCAGTCTGACATTCTAACTTGAGATGAGATGCTTGTCAGTGATCAAGTGTGGCAGCTTTTTCTTCACCATGTTTCATTCTTTTAAATTACAAGGGAAATTTAGAAATCTTTAAGGACAATCAGAAATGGGACACACCCCAGAAGCTCCCCCCCAAACCTTCCAGAGTAAACTGATCAGAACCCCCATTGCCCCTAAGTATCTTCTATGTCCCCCCACCCCCCGCCGGTCTAGATTTCACCTTCCAACCACCTTCACCTCTACTTCCTGACCCAGGTGCCAACTCAGAGCAACCAACCTCTAGCAACGGTTTCGACCGTCTTGTCTGCCCTTCGTGGTACTGGTTTGGAGCAGGGTGGAACCCTACAAACCACCCAAGTGTTCTACCAGCGTTCATATACCAGTCCAGCCCCTCAAGGTCTTTAAGAGTGGTACTTCAGACCTGGGGCTTTGGAGATCTCAACTTTAGCTCCTGGCTCAAGAGGAGGACATTGAAGACAAAGGTTGCAGGAGATTTCAGGTCAAGGTCACGGAGACTGTCATGGAACATCCTGTACAAAAACTCACATCCCTGTTACCCAGAAGTTCAGTACTGCTTGTCTTTGAGCCTTGGACAAATGGCTTTCTGGGCGGCTTGGCTAAAGTACTCTAAACACATGCACATTGACATATCACCTGCTAACAGTCATTCTTACGTGCAAAGGAACCAGCCTAGGTGCCCTGCTACAGTGCAGGAATGGGGGGAGGTGTCGGTGGTGGCTGAGAGTTCCTGAATTTGGGTTACAGCCAAAGCCCTGACAGATAAGGAATGCTATGTCCAGGGCCAGAGAGATGGATCAGTGGGCCACAGTGAACAGCAGAACAATCACCAAGAGAGGACTCATGGGGGGGGGGGGTTGAGGAATGGAGAGGATTACGCTAGGTAAAGGGCTGGGGGGGGGGTTCTGGAAGGAGTAGAGAATTTAGGAACTCAACTCCACTACACAGCAATAGGCAACAGGCACAGGCTGATCATTCACATCCAACCACAGAAGCACTCTTCTTGATTCACCAGAGAGGGGCCAGGGAGTTGTACCAGCTTACTATTGGTGCTGCCACTGCATTGCCATGGACATCACTGAAGGAGCTGGCTGGGAAGAGAAAGGGACACCAGATGTCTGCGCAAGTCCGTGGCTACAGACGATGAGATGGGTGTGAGAGCTCTCTCTAACGCTGTCCCCCACACAGCCTAAATGCCTACAATCAGACAGTTAATTCTGCATTTCCTGGTAGCAAGCCTTTACAATAAGGCGTTCTTCAATGAAGGAAAACCTCCATCCTAAGACATTGGGAGGGTACGAGATCTGCTGCCGTCAGTGCACAAGAGGCCCTGTGATTCTAAATGTAGTAAATGTCTTGAGAAGAATGCAGAACACAGGGCAGGGTGACCACTGGGGCAGGACGTGATTTAGGAGCCCGAGGACACACTGGTTTTTCCTATCCCCTTTCTTGGCTTTCTGGATCTGTACCATGTGCTTATGCTATGTAAAGGAATTATCACACTGGGCTGCAGATATAGGCGAGGGATAGAAGGCTTTCCTGACATGCACAAGGCCCTGGGTTCAGTTCCCCAGGCCTGAAAAAACGTATATGGAATTACCCTGATACCTATCCCCGGCTGAACTTTGCAAAGTGACAAGTTTGCAAAGCTGGCTTTTGTTCAACTTGGACAGTCTCAAAGAAACACAGCTGGCTCAACATCTGCCACAGTCAACTGGAGAAAGGTCAGGCAACAAACCTGCTCCCAAACACCCAGGATCTCATGAGAGTGTCTCTCATTATTTTTGTTGATTTGTTGATTTATTTGAAACAGGGTCTCACTATACAGGCTGGACCAGGCTCAGACACATAGTAATCCTCCTGCCTCAGTTTCCTAGATGCTAGGATCACATTAGTGTGCTACCATGCCCAGCTATGCCTTTTTTTTCTGTCTGATGAAGGTGCCTAAGTTCAGTACCTTGTTAAGGAGTTGAACAAATAATTCTCATTTTAAAACATTTTTATTTTAAATAAACATTCCTTTTGTAAAGAGTTTATATCTGATTCTGTGTAAGTTAGAAGGGTTTGTGTCCACGTGATGCAGGTGCCTTTGGAGCCCGGAAGAGGGTGTTGGATCTCCCTGGCATTCCAGGTGGTTGTGAGCCACACAACACAGGTGCTAGGAACTGAATCAGGCCCTCTACAAGAACAGGCCAGCGCATCTCTCCAGTCCCTAGCATCTCACTGTAAGCTGTTTTAAATGAATAGCTTGGATATAAGTCCTTAAATAATTTTATTTTCGGAAGTGGAATTTCTACTCCAAAGTTCCCCTTTGACTTCCTCAACTTGTTATCACTGTCCACACTTGAAAAGTTGCCTTAATGACACACAGGGAAGGCAACACACTGACAAATATTTGGGACTCTGTGCCAGGCAGGAACCCGGGATGCTGGTCAGTTTACTCTGCTGCACACTTGCCCGGTACACATCCAGTTGTCCCTCCGCTGCTCCTGCACATAGTGGCTCTGCTCTCTGTCCAAGAATCGATTTCCCCAAATGTTTCCATCGCTAACCTCACAGGCACACAAGCTCCACATTGATTCCCAACTCTGTCAACACACATGAAGCCAGCCCCCCACCCCACCCCAGGCCCGTGTAGACAGCCCCTTTCATTGGCCTGTGCTGCGTGGGGTGGGGTGACTGGCCCTTCTCCTGAGTCACAGCTTGACTCAGCCACCTGTCCTGCCTAGCTCTAATCCTGAACCTGGGAAACCAGCTCACTTTCCAGTGAGATGCCGCCAACGCCTCAATTTCACCTTCACACTCGAGCTCCACATTTTCACACTGGAATTCCCGTTGTCCCTTTAACCTTATATCTTTGTCCATGGTGCTTTGTCTCCCCCAAAAGCCTTCTTTCAGGACTCCCGTAGCTTCACAGGGCAGATGACCCTTCCTCCCAGCTTCTTAGACGTTTGCTCTCTGAGCTTCTGTCTGCATGTCTTTCCTCACCCCCCCCCCACAGTGGAACAGAGAGAACTGTCTTCTGGGTGAGGGGGACATAGCCGCGCATAGACTGATAGGATGTCCCAAGCAGAGTCACAATCTAGCATGCTCACAGCCCAGCAAGCCGGCAGTCTCTGGAGGGCTCCTAAGTTCATCCCGTGCTGCCCACGGCAGGAAGGAAGAGAGCGTCCAGAATGTCTGGGCATCCTGAGGATACGGTAGTGTCACAGTGGGCCTTAGAGGGAAAATGAGCTCCTCCGAGCAGCAAAGGTAGGGGTGACATGACAGAGAGAGAGAGCAGAACGTGAGGGAAGCCATCAAGTTCTGTGTTCCCTGAGAGTAGCCAGCAATTATCTCTGCCTGGAAGCACAGAATACTAAGTGTCTATGCATGCTGACCATGGGAAAACCTTAAGATGGACTAAAAAAACTTAAATTTGGAGTAATCGCCAGGGATGTGATGGGCGTCCTATAAGCCAGAGCTAAGATTCTTGAATGACAGGCTGGGAGCAACCAGGGCTATCAGGGCAGGAGAACAATGTTTTTGTTTTGTTGTTTGGGGTTTTAGTGTTGTTGCTGCTGTTTTCCTTGTTTAGTTTCCTTGGGCCAGGGTCTCACATGGTTCAGGCTGTCCTTGAACTTACTATATCGCCAACACTGACCTGAAGCTTCTGATCCTCCTGCCACCAACTCCCAAGAACTGTGATTCCGAGCGTGTGCCACCACCCTGCCCGTCCAGTGTCTTGTGGGTGCTGACCACGGACACCTGGTGCCAAGAGGGGTGCCTAGGCACTAGCAGGTCTCAGTGTGAGCAGCTAGGGTGACGTTCTTACTTTATCCAAATCAAAGCCTGTGTGTTTCCTGTCCACACAGACACTCCTCCTGCTCTGTTTGGGTAAGCTCAGCGTGCCACAGAGGAAAGGTATTAAGAAAAGTCGGCAGAGACATTTGCAGAGCAATCCCAGGCTGTACTCCAGAGGGAGCCAGCCACACTCGGCATCTCCCTCAAGGATTCTTCACACCTCTGCCTTTTTGTTTTGACAACTTCTGCAACACTGTTGAATATCACATGCGAGAAACCTCAGCTCTGACAGTTTTATTAGCACCAGAAGAGGGGGGGGGGTCATATGGGAGCAAAAGCTGCATTTTCACCTCGGGTTTCCTCACCCCAGTGCATCACACAGCCGAGGCGGTAAGGAGCTGAAGGGACCCTTGGCAAAGTGGCTGCCAAATAAGTGTGGGAAGTAACTCTCTGGGCTGCCGGGCTGCCAGGTGGGGGCGGGGCTCCCTGGGGGAAGCTGCGGGACCTGGGAATGATGAAAGCAAGGGAGGCTCTTCCATCACAAGCTGTTCCCAGTCCTGCCTTCATGCAGGGCGCCGCTCACCCACAGGCAGCTACAAAGTTAGGCAATCTGGGCTCTGGAAAAATGATCCAAGAGTCAAGGGCAAAGGGGACCTTTCAAAGGGGAAAGTGCTGCAATCCAGGGGAAACCACAAAAAGAGAGGTTGTTTTGAACCTGAGGGAAAACACAAAAAGATGTTCCGCCTACAGCCCATGATCAACATTGGGATGATGTAAGCCCATGCAAAGGCCTGGCCTGCTGCCCCCATCTCCAGAGCAGATGAAAGGTACCGCGCGCTGAGTCGCCATCTGGAAGCAAGGTTGGTGGGGGGAATAGCTCACCCCTACGCTCCCTAAGGATATGAACAGCCCAGGCTCTAACACAGAGTCAGAGAAACAGGCTTCCTACCAGTGTTCAGGGACCTTGTCAAAAGATGTCAGCTTCAATCTCATCATTGGCACGCCTTCCCCGGTGTATTTGAGGACTGTGTTGAGGTTTGAGAGGGCAGATATTACGTGCCAGGCACAAGGAGAGTATACACACAAAATATTTCATGGTCTAGTTAGTATAACGCTACCAGGAGCTGGAGAGCGAGGCCAGCCCCTGAAACCTGATTTCCAGGGTAGTACCTGTCACTCTGTTAACAAGTGTCTAGGGTTCTGATACACACTCCTGTGGAGCCGGCACCTCGCAAAGCCCCTGATCCCATTTTCCCTTAAAGCCACCCCTTTAGGGGAGGGAGGTGTGGAGTGTTCAGGGATAAGGGACATGTTTGGTAAGGAACAGCCCCCAACTCCCAACAGTGGCTAACGGTTGGGTGTTGGGACGGAAATGAGAGTGGAAACAAATTCTAGAACAGTCTAGAGGAGCGCAGTGATGAGAAGGACCGAGTGCAGGCAGGAGAAGAGCTCGCAGCCCGTGGGAAAGAATATAAAGCCGATTATTCCTGATTTCAAATCTCTCATAGGTTTCTCTCTCTTCGAGGGAGGTAGGTGAACTCAACTCTCTGGGTATTAAAATAACGAGAACCAAGGGTGGTTTTATTATGTTTCCCCCACTGCTCTGTGTTATCCAGTCCAGGCAGTGAGTGTGAAAGCCAGGCTTGCTTTCAGTCCCATTAGCCGTTAGTGCAGGGATTACGGATGACTAGCCACTGAGTACATGTCATGTTGATCACTTTTAAAAAAGTGGTTTTTTTTTTTAACTCTGCTGAAATTATATCAAATCATTCTATTATGTTGTTTAATATATTAATAAAAATGCATTTTTAAGGAAAGAAACCATGGAGCCAGAAGGTTGAGAGACTGTAGAAGTCAATGAATGGCCTGGTGTGTTAAGCCTTGTGCTTGACCCGGGACTCTGAGGTGGGCTAGGCTGTGTCTTAACCTTGAACCTTGACCTTGAACAAATTATCTGACATTTCTTCAATTTCTCCTTTGGCAAATTGACCAATACCTGCTACATAAGAATATATAGCAGGGGTAGAAAATGATTAAACCTAAAAGGTCATGTTCACCTTTCTGAAAACAGGGGTGGCTGTGGTAGGTAGCTGGTATTTTCTTTCTCATACTGGACTCAGTTTTAAATGAGTCTTAGGGAATGTCATCACGTTTTTTCATCCCCTGTGAGACTGCAGGCCCCACCCTGGGAGACCTGTGCAGATGGGCGGCCTGGTCCTTCTCCCTCCATCTTCTGTCTTCTGCTCTCTCCAGGCACCCCAGGCTCTATCACGCCAAGACTTACTAATATCTTGCCTATTGTGAAGACACTTCTTACTTCCATGAAAAGTCCCTCTGTGTGCAGATTTTAGCTAGAGGAACCAAGACACAGCTATCTCTAAAAGCCAGTTCTGGGGTCACATGTTATACTTGTGACAAACCCTTGTCATGTGGCCTGACCAGTCCTTGCCTTGGACAGTTAAGGCCTGTGGTGGACACAGTGGTTTTGTTGGAAACTCACGTGCTGTCAGGAGCTCAAGGACACATCCGGAAACTCAGCACTCGGTCACGTTAGGTCGCAGAGCCTGGGGGGCAGAAAAGCCGACCCGGTTTACTAGATAGGGAGCTTTACAGTTTAAAATTAGTGTGTGCTCATTACATGATCTCTCAGGGAAATGTGAAATAGAACTAAACTTTCATTCCTTTTTTCTCCTTTAGCCCCTCTTTCCCTTCCTCCCTCCCTCCTTTCCCTTCTTTCCTCCCTCCCCCTCCTTCCTTCTCTTCCTTCTTCCCTCCCTCTCTCCCTCTCCCTTCCTTCCTCCCTCTCTCCTTCCCTTCCTCCCTCCCTCTCTCCTTCCTCCCTTTTTCTTCCTCCCTCCCTCTCTCCCTCCCTCCCTCCCTCCCTCCCTCCCTCTCTCCTTCCCTTCCTCCCTCCCTCCCTCCCTCCTTCCCTCCCTTCCTCCCGCTCTCCTTTCTTCTCTTCCTTCCTCCCTCCCTCCCTCTCCTTCCCTTCCTTCCTCCCTCTCTCCTTCCCTGTCTTCCTCCCTCCCTCCTTCCCTCCCTTCCTCCCTCTCTCTTCCCTTCTTTCCTCTCTCCCTCCTTCCTTCTCTTTCTCCCTCCTTTCCTCCCTTCCTTTCTTCCTCTCAGAAGGGTGGTTCTACAATGTTTCTCCCACTGCTCCTAAAGAGAGCAGTCAGAAAGTTAAAAACCCCTTTATGGAAACAACTCCGAAGAGTGCCTTTAGGCAATTTCAAAACATTGTTTACATAAAGACCAGATGTGACTGTGAAAACAGAGGCCAGTGACCATCCAGGGGATTTACCCATGACTGTTGTTCTTAGATACAGTCTGTCTCCCAACCCAACACTCTCCAGAGCAAAGCAGTTCATCTGCCTCTTAATGAGGGAAGGGGTCAGAGAGTGGGGTATGCTGCTGAAATGATAGGGAACTCAGCACCAAGATAAGACCCAGGATGTCTAAGGCTAGCATGTGCTTTCTTCCCTAGTGATTCTGGGTGTGTGCTGGGCCATCACTGCTTCTCTGAGCTTTGTCACTAAGACGCAGAGTGTTTCTGTGGAAACCCCTATGAATGCAGACAGCTGTGGGACATCACATGGACTCAGCACCTGGCCCATGGGCAGGGACAGAGCTGAGGCTGTGGTGTACACACCCACCAGCCAGGCTCACTTTGGGGATGGCATCTATGACAAAAGAGACCAAGATCCCTCAAGACAGGTCTTCCTAGGACTTCAGGGAGTGAGACGGTAAGATGGGAGATGGTAAAGACTAGGGGGGCTCTCCTGCCCTGTATAGAACGCAGAGGGCTAATCTGCCACAGGTGTCAGCACTACATGGTGCTGGAGAGTGCTATCTTGCTGGTGGGGCTCTGGAGGTACAGCCCTCTGGGGGTACGAGTTGTCATTAATGTGCTATAAGTCTCCAAGTATGCCTGACTTGGAACCAGCAATCCTACTTACTCGAATGTGCCACAGACAGAGCTGCCTCTTAGTTCTGTGGGGTGTTATTTTTAAGTGCCCAGCTAGACAACATGCCCAGCCAGAAAAGACACAGACGGAGGAAGTTAGGATACATCTAAAGAAGGAATAGTTTGTAGTAATTTGTGTGTGAACGTGTGTGCAGGTACATATTTGTTCCCATACGTATGCACAGATAGATAAATGTGTACACGATAGACAGGGTCCTTATTTGTCAATTGAGAAAGGTTATAGAATAGCCAGCATAATGTGCGACCATATAAAAAGTAGATATCTAATCACATATTCCGAAAGAGATTCAATTCCAGTCTTTGATCTCAGCACCAGGGAGTTCCAGGCTAGCCAAGGCTACACAGTGAGACACTGTTTCAAAAAATAAACAAACAAAAACCTAAAAAATAGCTTAATCAGAAGAGTAATATCTAGGATACCTGGGAGGCAGGAGGTAAGCTGAAAATAGTTGGTTAGGCCCAGTGAGACACACCTGTAGACTTAGCTCCTTAGGATCTAAAGGTGAGTTGAGTTTAGGAGTTCAAGGTGAGTCTGGGAAACATTAAAACCACCTTTTATTTTTGTTCCCCTCAGACTCCACCGTGCTGAGACTTACTAGCATGCCTGACTCAGTTGCCATCCTGGCTCCACCCAGTGCCGTCTTCTGGGAGTCCTTAGAAATGTGATTATGAGAGCCAGGCTCTCATAATCATCAATTTAACCAGGGATTTGGCTCGCCCAGTGCTCTGGGCTCTAGCAACTCAAATCTGAGAGCCACTGAAGGGAGAAGTCCTGTGCCACAGACCCGCTTAAGATTCTAGCGCTTTCCAGGGCCAGGTGGTGGGTGGTGGCACTGGCCTTTAATCCCAGCACTCGGGAGGAAGAGGCAGGCAGACTCTCTGTGAGTTTGAGGCCAACTTGGTCTAGGACAAGCCCCAAAGCTACAGAGAAACCCTGTTTTGAAAAGAAAAAAAAAATGGCTCTCAGCGTCTCTGAATGCGGAAGTATCTTTGGCTGGACAGCCCTTTGCGTTGCGAGAATACAGGGGTATTCTAAACTGCACGTGGGAGAAATCGGCCAGGTGATGAGCACGGCCCCCTCCCCCGCACTGCCACGTGCTCACGTGCTCATTAGGTGTGCGCGTGCGCACCTGTCCAGGCCTGAGGGAGCTCTGTTGCCGGGCGTATTTCCAAGTACTCTTGTTCCGAGGGCCAGGCGCTGTAACTGCCCAAGGACACCCATTTCAGAGGGAAGACGGGATGGAGTTGGACACAACACAGGTAGGCATGGAGAGGGGTGTATCTGGGAGTAGGGCTGAGTAGTGCATGGTGTGTGGGGGAGAAGTCCGGCACCTAGTCCTACTGATTGCTCTTAGGCTGCCTGCGGGTTAGGACCCAAGGAGTTCCTAGCCTGTGAGAAACTGTCATAGGCCCTGGATGTGCTGTGTGTTAGATGGGTCATGGCCCAGTGGCCTGGCCTGGAGCCCCGGTACCACACACCTTAGACAGCTCTGGGCTTCTTGCTAGTTCTTCCTAGCTAGGGTCAGACCAGAGTTTTCCCAGCCTGATGCCGAAGACTCAGGAACATCCCTGACCTCTGTGTAGTAGAGAATCTGGGTTCCTAAACTATATAGCGTTGCTCTGCCTCAAGAAATGTCAAAGTCATTTTCTTAAAAAAAAAAAAAAAAGAAAGTAAGAAAACAAAACAAAACTGCAAGATAGTGGTGGCACACACCTTCTTTAATCCCAGCACTCAGGAGGCAGAGAAGCAGGTAGATCTGAGTTCAGGCCAGCCTAGTCTACAGAGTAAGTTCCAGGACAGCCAGGGATACACAGAGAAACCCTGTCTTGGAAAAGAAAAACAAAATAAAATTATAACGTTTTCTTTTGGAATATTCCAGTTCCCCTACCCCCAAGTAGTAAGGCTTCCTTAACGGTTTGGGGCTGTCACGACCTGCAGTGGACACTGTTACTCTCCTCGCTTCACAAAGGTGGAGTAGAGCAAGATGGACAAGCGGGCACAACTCTCAAAGTGACCTCAGTCGGTGCACGGGTGTGTTGCCTGCTCGAATTTGTCTAAAGCCCTAAGAAATACAGAAAACACCAACCAACAGAGCACGAATTGCTGCCTGGTGATTTCACATGGAAGGGTTGGCAGGGAAGGAGGCTCGCCCTATGGTGAACACAGATGTGTTTAATTCCAGGACCCTCCTCAGATTCCAGCATCCACTGATGTTCAGGTTCCTTACGTAAAACCTGACAGTGTCTGTGCAGAACCTAGGCAAACCTTGCTTTATCGTAACCCAGCATGATTCAAACAGTGTGGAATTTACCACTGGGTTGTGTTGTGGTTGGAATAAATGTGAGCAAAACCCTGCATGCTCTCGTGCATGCTGCTACTACTTTGAAAATTACCTAAATCGGACAGTTTTTTTTTTTTCTTGAGCATTTCCCACCTGTACTCAGTTAAATCCACTGATGCAGGGCCTGCGGGTGTGAAGGCTTTCTGTGTCCGTCATCTGTGTCTAAGATAAGGGGTATGCATGCGGGAGCATTGTTGGTTTCATCTAGGCTTTTTCCTGGAGGAGAAAGGTCATCAAGATGACTGGGTTGGGAATATGACAGCTAAATACAGCATGTCCCATCAGCTACAGCAGTGGATCTCGGGCTTCCTAATGCTGTGACCCTTCAACACAGTTCCTCATGTTGTGCTGACACCCCCTCAACCAGACAATTATTTCAGTTGCTACGTTCTAACTGTAATTTTGCTACGGTTATGAATCATACTCGAAACATCTGTGTTTCCTGACAGTCCTGGGCTGCTGTGGAAGGGTCATTTGATTCAAAATGGTGGAGAACCTCTGAACTAGAGCCACCTGCCCAGCTGGCTTCTTCATTTGCCAAAACGTATTGTCTTTTTAATTCTTCCTATGTTCCGATTCTGTTAAATGTTTCACTGATAACACTTAGCTGTTTTCCCTGCGGGAAGGCGGTTTCCTGAGACATTCTCTGTGCTTCGGCCCTGTCCTTGAGACCCATCTCCAGCTGTGGCTCACTGCGCTCTCATTAACTTTCCTTGGAAAGGAACAGGGGAGTGGGAATGTCCTATCATGCACGTGGTTTGATCTCCAGCCATGGGCGCAGACCCTCAGTGTTTAATGTTTCCGTCTCTGTGGCCACCAGATAGGTGTCTCTGGGCAGTTGTGCTCGGATAAGAATGTACTATGTCTTCACGAAGCATGCCGCAACTGTCTAGGGCCCAGATTTGTGTTCTTTGTCTCTAGGTTCTGGAGTTGAGCTCCTATCTAACAACAAACAGGCCAGGCTGGAAGAACCCTGTCGTGCACAACACTCCTCAGGAGATGGCTCTGGGCTGGAGCCCAAGGCCCCCAGGGAGGAACTTCCAACACCACTGGTCCATCATATCTGAAGACTCCGCCGAGGATCCTGGGTCCCAGCTGGCAGGGTCCAGTCCCACAGCCACCTTCAGAAAAGAGAGGCTTTCGACTATCGAGGACCTAGAGAATTCCAGTGAGCAGGTGGAGCCCCATCCAGACCCTTTAGCTGTAGAGGAAGAACCATGTATGTCAGCCTCGTTGAACAAGGAGCAGTATCAGAAGACAGAAGCCCTGCAGGAAATGAACTGGCCAAGGAACCCAAGGATACCTGGAATTTCAGACAGCCCCTGGCAGAGAAGACGAGACCCAAAGAAGCGGGCAGCTGCAGTAGGTCTCCTGCCTCCCACCCCAGCCCTGTCCCTAGGGACTCTAGGTCCCTGTGTGCTTCCCAGCTGTGGTATGGAGGGGGTAGGGGAGCATTTACCTTCCATCACTCAGGTTCCTCTGGCCCCAAGCATGGGGCTGTGCACAGTGTACCAATCTCTGCACATGAGGTCACAAGGCCTTCCAGCTTTCTGACACCCGATGCTTAGATATCTCAAGACAGGTTTTGTTCAGAAGGGAGGCTTTGCCTGAGGACACCATGACTTCCCAGCGCTGGTCTCTGCAAACCTAGTCCCCAGAGCAGGCTGTGGCTGTTCTTTGCCTTAGGTCTCTACCTCATGGGCATCTGGATGCTATGAGTGTCTGTCTCCAGTACTGAGGGTTCAGTAGAGAAGCTGTTGACAGGAATTGGCTATCTAGGTTCTTTACTGCACTTTGATCTGTGCCCTAGACACAGCAGGATGCTGTTACTGCCTGGGAGGGTCCTGAGTTCTCTGGGCCTGGCTGAGCTGCCTCAATCCCTTCCCTTGCCACAGTACTGGGACACAGGTGTCTCACTCTCACACAGCAGGAGCACAAGCCACACCTAACCCTTGCTCTGAGGGGCTTCTGCCTCTCTGGATGTCAGGGCCAGTCTTTACCAGAGCCCTGGTGATTAAGTGAGCACCAGGAAGCATCCTGGCAAGAGCAGAGGCCAAAGCAGCCAGAGCATTAAGAGCATGGATCTTTAGACCAGGTGTGGGGGACACTGTAATCACAACAGTACAAGTCAGAGGCAGGAGGCCAGCCTAGGCTGCATCAGGGAGACCATCTCAGCGAACACATGCTATGTGCCAGTTTCCAGCTCCCGTGCACAGATCCTGCTTCCAAGCTCTCACATCTATTAACTGACCGCCGGAAGCCTGTGGTGTTGTGAGAGGGCTGGATAGGGAAGCTCTGGAGGAATTTTCTTCCAGCTCATTTCTCCCCTGTATCTCTCCGGAGGATGCTAACCTGTGGGGTAGGAATATCAATACAGCCAGCCACTTTCAAGGGCCTTCGACCCACCGTCTGCAGATTTTAGACTATCACTCCGATAAACTTCAGGTGCTGACCTCCTCTGAGACTGAAAGCCTAGGTCTGGGATCTATACTTGGGGTAACACACAGAAGACAGGGAGGGAGAGCCCTGTGGGTTTTGCTGCTGTCTTAGACCTGGACGAGGGTCCCAGGCCTGCTGGTACTTTTTTCCCAAGTGCATTGTGCATATTGGTTACCAATAGTGACAGCAGACTGTTGTCTGTCTTCTACACAGATGCAACGTTTGCAGCAATGGGAGGCCCAGATGCTTCTGGAAATTGAAGAGGCGGTCCAACATGAGCTTACCATCCAAGACGGGATCCTTAGCACGGAGTTCCCTGACCAAACCCAGGGGCCACTTAGCTTTGGCACAGTCAGGGTAGAAGCCCAGGACCCTGCTACCTTGGAATAATTGGATCATGTACACCACACACTACAGCTGGCCCAGGTGAGTAAGGTGGGAACAGACCTTGTTACCCAAACTGTAAGGTGAGGAAGAACTGGCTAAGCCTGGGGGAGGTTGAGAGGCACAGTCTGAAAGAGAATGAGCTTCTTCATGTTCTTGAAAAGGTCACTGGGCTTGATTGAACCCTGTGCCCTCTAGTGCCTGGCTGTGACCTCGGGGACAATTGCTCTGCTCTCTGACCCTTGTTTTCCTTATCTGAAAACTGACAAAAACTTATCAAGTGCAATACAAAGCATATGGACCCAGCTGCGGCTGACTTGGCTCCCTCTGCCCTGGGAAAGCCCTGTGCACTGGGGACTTCCTGATTCTCTGGGCTGAGTTCACTCAGGTCTCAAGTGAGGCGGGACCAGAAGGAAATGGGCCATGGAGTTCTGAAATACTAGGCCAAGTACAAGAGCGTGGTTAGCCTCAAGTTCCGACCTTGCCCTTGAAATTCAGCTAGGCCCAATGGTGGAGAAGACAGGCAGACAGAGGGCAAGGCCACCTTCTGGGTGGGATCAGGGATGATACTGATGGAGAAAAAGAGGTTGGTGCGTGTCTCCTGAGGTGGAAGAAACAGGGAAAGAGTACAGTTTAGGATTTGGGTTTAATTTCCTCAAAAATGGATGGGATTGATTTCCCACTTGTCTTCAGGGGAGCATGGTTAGAAAGGTCTGATTTCTAGACACCTGGAGAGCTGCAGCTGCTGCTCAAGGTTATGCTGTGGGCGGGGCCAGAATAGAGCCAGCCCTGTGGTAGCCTGGGTAGTTGCTTCCCTTGTACGGTGTCTCCCCAGGTCCTAGCTAATGATGTACCTCCAGATAATGTAAGGGAGGAGACACTAGATGGCCACCCCTGGAGCTTCAGTTAACACCAGACTGCCCCCAAGTACTCTTGGGCTGACCTCTTCATGTAGACATGCTGTGGCCACTTTAACGTAGAGATCAATTTTACTCTGGGATGTTTGCCGTTTTTCTTGCTAAAAACAGACATGTTTCTAGTCCCAGTGTCGTCTTCTCCGCTTCTTGCCTGTCCTGTCCACAGTGGCTGTAGACAAACAGTTAACACGACAGTGAAATGTTTTAAAAGGAGAAAGCGATGATACAAAAGTAGGGTCAAAGTGTATGTGGGGTCCAGGGCCTTCTGCTTGCAGCCACAGGTAACAGGATGCATTGTCTGCTTTCAGGAGCAGGCCACTCACTGCAGCTGTGGCAGGAACTTCGGATTCCGTGTGATGTTCTCTATGAGTTGTAATTTATTTTATATTTAAACATCTGCATATTTTCAAGTCCCTTATTATTAAAATAATCCTCTATTTTCATTTGTGTAATTATCTGGTTAAGAAAATCAGTCTTGAGAGAGTATCAGGGCTTTATTAATTTTTCAGATAAGACAGAATACTATTTTTAGACCTGATGAGAATTGTGTAACATAGAGATGGAGAAGAACGCATCAGAGAAAAGGCCTTCCAATCTTCGCTATTAAAAATAAACTCTTTGCATGAGAACTATTTCCAAAGTTTGTGCTTGAATGCAAATCAATCCTATGTGTAGCCAAGAGAATTCTATTTCAACCTCACTTTTCAAAGACTGAAATTCAAACACAAAATGAGTTCAGGGAAGCAGTTTGGGCCAATGTGTTCTTAAAAGAAAGAATTGCAGGCCTCGGAGGAAGGACTTAGGTGACAGATATTTTCTGGACATTTATGTTAGTTTCCTGGGTTACTGTGTATTTGCCTGGTTAGAGTACACTTTACTAACAGACACTCAGCTGAAGACATTAGAATGTCATTCTTGGGGCTGGCAAGATGGCTCGGTGAGGTAAGGCTGCTTGCTGCCACGTCTGTCAGCCTGAGTTTGGACCCTGGAGTCCACACAGCAGGAGAGAACTGACTTCTTACACACTGTCCTCTGACCTAAAACACCCACTCGTGTTCCCACATACAAACAAAACAAAATGTAAAAAAATTATTTAAAACATGCCATCTGGGAGGACACTTCACCAACTGGGCAGTATAAATCATCCACACTCATCTGCAGCAAGATACTGATGGGCAATCCAGATAATGCAAGGTCCCTTTTGGACTCTGATACTTTCTGGGTCGCAAGGAGGCCTTAGCTTGAGAGAAACAGACCAGAGACAGGCCGTTCCCAGACTGCAGTGGCAAGGTGCCCCTAGAGCAGGCTGTTCAAACAGCAGGATTCTCAAGTTAACAATCCCATTGACTCACCATAATTGATGAGTCATGGTCCTTGGTGATGTGGTCAACAATGGCTGCTGAGGGATAGGCATGGATTATCTGAGTATTCAAGACCATGTTTTACAAAACAGCAGTCCTAAAACTTGCAAGAAAAAAATAGAAATAGTCTGCTTCCTGGCAGCTCCAATTTGCAATGTCCTCAGTCTCTGAGAGGATTTTCCCTCTAGCTAATCTTTTGCAGTTACACTTGTCTGCACACGGTGCCTCGACACTGGCACCCATTTCTCATGGAGTATGGTTGGGGAACAAATTTCCAATCCTATGACATGCCTGTCTTGGGTTTGAGTTCCCTCATGGAGGGACATCTCCTTTGTTCTGACTAGAAATCATGGGCTTCCTGCTGCATTGCCATTTCCCATGGCTGCAGAATGAGGGACCGGGAGCACAGACTCACAAGCACGCCCCTTTTCCATGGCCCTGCTCTGGGATCCCAGAGTGAGACTGAGGTCACTTCTTACCTGCAATGACCGGACAGAAATCTACCCCCAAGTTTGTTCAAATTGGCTGATTCCATTCCTTTGGGTTACCAATAACTGGCTGGGGTCTTTCTGTTGTACGCAGAATTGTGGGTAGACAAAGTGCCTTTGTTATGGGCAGGCAACCAGCCAGCTCCAAAACAAGGACGATTGCTCCAGGTTCTAGAAGTCAGAGACCATTTTTCATGCCCTGGGGTTACAGGTTTATTGCTATGGCTGTTGTCATTAGCACTGGCTGGCAGTGACAGCCACAGGAGTGCCCAGTGGTATGACAGCTCTCAAGCAGGACTTGGAGGCTGGGACCCTCAGGCAGACAGGAACAAGCACTGTAACTTTCTGAGCTCTGTGGGTGTGGAGTGAAGACCATCTTGCTCTCTGGGGCTGATAATCTCGTTTTTCAAGCAGCTGGGACATCAGGGCAGAGTCTAACAACTTAGAATTAGGTCCTCAAAGTCTATCCAAGAGAATCTAAAATTTAAAAGATGTCCTATTTTCAAAACCATCTACATGAACATTGAGAGTGATGTAACCTTTCTGCAGTACTGAAGGCCAGCTGAGCCCCTGCTCCACTGCCCCAGGGAGAGCAAGGCCTTCTAATCTGCTCCCCTGTAGTCGCAGGTGTGCAGGTCTGAGTTTTGTTCTCTTGCTGGATGTCAGAAGAGAGACGCTCTGCTCCAAGATGCTGACCGTCTTGCTCTCCCTAGTCATGCATCTAGCTAACCTTCTGAGTCAGTGGTTCTCAACCTTCCTAACGCTGAAACTCCTTCATGCAGTTCCTCATGTTGTGGTGACCCGCCCCCCAACAATGAAATGATTTCCGTTGCTGTTTCATAACTGTAATTCTGCTGTTATGACTTGTAATGTAAATATTTTTGGAGTTAGGGCCTTGTCAACGTGGTCACGGCCCTCAGGTTGAGAACCGCTGCTTGAAGCCATTAATGACTGTCATCCTGCAGATCTCTTCAGCTTTTGCTTCTGCTGCCAACCGGACAGTTTTCTGCTCTCAGGAAACATGGAAGGCCTGTGTATCAGATCATAAAACCTCTGGCACAATTAGGAGTGATACATCATACCATTACAAGTGACGACAATGGGATCTTGGTGGAGGGACATCTTAGAATTTTGTCTTCCACAATGTATTCCCAGTTATGTACCATCATCAACAGCACAGTGAAAAGCTGGAAGGGGTTGGGGGAACCGCTAGGATTGGTAGGATAGCTCGTCGTTGCTAAAATCCTAGAGTGATTTTACCATCCAAAGAGAATCAACACTCTGTGATCCCTGTGACATTTTACGGAGTGAAGACTAACTCTCTGGGCAGAATGTAGAAGTGTGATCTCATTGCATATTTAATATGATGCATGGGTTATCTTTCTAAAAACATCCCGGTAAAGGTGGATATGGCATGATATTGCTTTCAATTTGTATTCCTTTAGTTAGTAATTCAACCGATGACCATGTTTCTGCTAGGGTGTATTTCTTAATTTCAGACTTTCCACAATTCCATATATGCCTTTTTAAAATCTATTGGAATAGTCATTCCATAACTTAAAAAAATCCTTTTACTAAAACATGATTTTATTTGACCTTAAAGAGGCAGTCTTTAGCAGAGAAAAACTGTACATCATATATGCTGATAGTTAATTCTGGGTCACTTGGATTAAGCCACCCTCCTGCTGTCTGTCCAGACTCCATGGAGTTGTTGATATGAAGGTACTTTAACATGGGACTGCCATTTGTAAAAGACTTAGAGTAAAGCAGGTGACCTGCCACAGGGAGGGTGGCCTCTTGCCTTCAGATGCACTCTGCAAACTGAGCTCCTCCTCAGTCTCCTGACAGGCTTCAGACATGCCAGCCCCCAGCCCCCAGCCCCCAGCCCCCCAGTCATGTGAGCCAGTCCCTTAAGCTGTTGTTTTTGCACTCCTCCTTGACACCAGAGTACACACCCACACCCTCTTGCCCTCCCTCTTGCTCCTTGACCACTCCAGAGAACTTGAACACAGCATACAAAGGAAACACAACTCGAAAGGAATGCCTCCGTGGCAGACAGCGAGACTGTAGACATGATATCACCAGTTTAGTGCTGTGCTCAGGTTACTGGTTTTTGTTTGCTTGGTTGGTTTTATTTTATTTTTTATCTTTTAAGAAGGGGCAATGAAAGCAGCAGATATATAATAATAGTCTAGGGGCAGAATGCTTGCCTAGCATGTACAGAGGTGATGGAGATGTCACAGAGAGTAAAATGAACAAATAAAATAAAATACTGAGTCCTTCGCTAGAGGAAGTGCTGAAAAATTCAAGATGTAATGTTACCGACAGACTAAGCCTGGAGAATCCATATGAACATTTAAATGTTATCAGAGAAATATCTGAGGTTCACAGAACTCTATGACCAACATCCAGGCAAGAAAAGTGAAGGAGGTGGTGCTGTAAAAACAAACATGATTTTATGTGACATTTTGAATAATGATGTCCCCGTGCCCCATGAATGAGCATGAAAGGAGTCAAGAAGGGCTCCACAACACTTGTCCTTCAGTGAGACGGGCCAGAGTTTAGTCAAGCAATTTTTCTCTTTTATTTTTGTTAAATAAGACTCCATAGAGTATAGTGCAAACACTCAGTAGAAAAGTTGCGATTAAGAAATGTACATTCACATTAACATTTCAGTTCATTCACGGTTTAAATAAAAATAGGACAAATTATTCAATTACTTGTCTCCGTTTAACAATCTTGAAAAAGACTGGAAGGTGCTCTACAGAGTTGACATAAAAATAGACCCGTATTGATTATACAAATCTATTGTGAGAGGTTACCCAGTGATATTGAGTTATTGTGACTATAATCATCGCGTTCTCTCAGCTACGGACGCATCTGGTGAGTTTGTGTGGGAGAAAATGCCCCCTTTGTCCATGCACCCTCCATCCCACTAGGACTTGAAGCTTTCTTGATAAACACAGGACACAGGTGCTTACATGCCTTTTTTTTTTTTTTTCAAAGTAAGGACATACAGAAGTGGGTTTTGGGGCTTATACTTGAAATCAGGATGTAATTACTGCTAAGATATGATCATAATGACATTCCCATTTGTGCAAACCGGTGAGCAATCAGCTTAAGTGAGGATGGTGGGAATGGGAGCACGGGCTGATGGGATGGGGTGGACAGGAAATGCTGGAGTCACATGGGTTCCACAAAACCTGGAATTGACTGGCAGAGGGGAACACTGAGTGCTCCCAACAAGCAGTAGAGGTGACCTGAAGACAAGCCCAAGCCATCCATTCTTTCGGGCATGCGACATAATGTCAAATTGAAACTAAGGTGCATACAATTAGGAATCTCATGGCATGCAATTCCAAAGTGCAAATGGCTTGCATATACTCAGTTTTAACAGGGGTGAAGGCAACAGAACAAGCCCCTCCTCCCCAGGCATGTGTGCTCATGGTGACCAGTTGTGCCCACACTGCCAGTGATGTATGCAAGAGATGCCAGGGGCTTCTTTGGGGTCCCCACAGGATGGGAACAGTCTCCTGAGACTTGTGCTTCATGGGCCTGGGGCCTGGGGCTGAGTGGAGGCTGCTGGTGGGAGGTAAGAGACAAGTTCTGGCTGCTGTCAGGCCCACTTCCCACTGCAGTGCCACAGGCGATGGTGGCATCACCCACAGGCAGATGGAGTGGCCTGCAACTGTCCTTGCCTAAGAGATTTCTGGAGCCAGTCTCAGAAAGCATCTCCACGGAAACGCTAACTCTCAGAAAGCGGCTCTATGTGTTTGGAAACTGATGTACCTCAAGTGGACGTCACCTGGCATCGGCAGGTCACACTTAGAAGGCATGTGGGGCTCTTATACTTGACAGGCTAGGCTGACGTACTTCTTGCCATCCATCATAGTCCCTTCACTGCTTGCTTTACAAGCCTGGGGAACCTTCTCGAAACGTCCCTTTAATCCCTGGGCAGGCATCCTCAGGGCCAGTGCCGTGCCTGCCGGAAGCATGTGAGAGAAATGGCTGTAGAGCGCTGAAGGTCAGAGCTGTAACTGGAACCGGGCTGGCTGTGTGGAGGAGGAATACAAGAGTGGGGCCTGGGCTCTGCAGGAAAGAGTGTTTCTAGAAGATTCCCACTGAACAACATGACAGTTTGTGTTTCAGAAAGTTTTAGAATTTCAAGGGCTACAAAATAGGGCTCGTTCAAGCTGGGCATCTAGTTTCTTACTGGATGTCTGTAACCTTGGAGGAATGCAACCGGTGTGAAAGGAACCAGACAGCTCTAATTTAGCAACAAGAAGCCAAGGACTACAGAACCAAACAGCACTCGGCCACATGCCCCAAATATGGGGTGTAAGCAAGCCTTGCCCACAAGGGACCAGCCTCCACGAGGTGCCCTGCACCACGCACGGTAAGCATTGTTGTACAGCCAGTCACATTGACAGCAACCCAGTTCTTACAGGTTTCAGTTTGCTTAGCAGAGACCCTAACTGTAGGAGAAAACACACAGGTTGGCCAGAACAGATGAGGAACTGAGGTACAGCCCCTCCCTCTCTGCAGGCGGCCTCTGAACAACACGCATTGGGGATCATCCTACCACTTCCTCCACAGGAGGTGTCCAGGGATTGCCAAACTAGATGGGAATACTAGTAATGCGTGTTCGATCAATTTACAGTCGTATGAAAGGACCCCAAAGATGGTAACTAACGGGACGATGATGCAAGGATGATCGCCCTCCCTGTGGTTGGCCGTGGACTTAGCAGGCCTAGCAACACGCTGAAGAAAGCACAGTACATTCGCTAGATTTTAAACGACCGAACACTTGTCAGGACGGGACGTGGCGCAACTCGGGTCAATTTTCTGAGTTTTAAGACACTTTTTTCCCCAGCCACTTCTGAACCACAACCCAAGACAGCCTTCTGAGTCTTGCTCTTCCCACTGCATAAGCCAGACAGGCAGCAGCTGGCACAACAGGTGGAGGACGTGGCCCCCTACATCAGCTCCTATAACTTGGAGGGAAGGGTTCATGGACCACTTTGCTTCTCCCTCAGAATTGTGATGGACACTCACCCTGGCATCTCTCTGCACAGTATCCGCATGGGCCCTAACCCTCAAGCCAACAAGACAAAAGAAATGGGAGCAACAGATTGCCTCAAGGCACGGGGGCCTGAAGTTCTATTACAGCAATCCCTTTGCAGAAGAGAGTTAGCGGTCCTCACTGCACTAGTCAGGGACATGTGCCCATCCTACACCCCCCAAAGGAGGGGGGTTGGCAGGTGCTGCCGTGGTCTGTGGGATGCTAACTGTCAGAAAGGATGGTCAGCTGACTGTATTCAAATTTAGTTTTGGTCCTTCTGTTAATCACTTGATCCTAGGAGAAGTAATTCTATGCTGTCTGTATAAGACATGTACACATATGTTTACACATGCGCACAGGAGCACACATTGATTTGAACTAAGTGTGTCCCCAAGTGTTTTTGTTGTTGTTGTTTTGTTTTGTTTTTGTTTTTCAAGCTACTGGACAGATCTAGTATATGTGGAACAGAATGGCTTAAAACAGTTAAGAAAACTTAAAAAAAAACACACATCTGAGTTATTACATAAAGACCTGTTGATTAGATAATTGGTTTAGTGATAGAATGTAGCGCTTGAAGTTGGATCTGAAGTGTTTATGAAATGGACCACAGGGTGACAAACCTCATGCCCTATTGCTGGACCTGCCTTTACGAGGAGTGAACACACAGGGCAAGGCCGGAGACCCCAGATATATCCCAAAGTGCCCTCTGAATTCTTGGAGGTGAGGCAGAACCTGGAGAATGCGGACACCTGCCTTGCCTGACCCAGTGTGTCTGTGAGGATGTGTTCACTGTGTGCTTGACTGCAGGAGGAAACAGCTGCTAGAGCCTCTGACATCCTCCTACCTCAGTCCATAGAGCATCCCAGATGGGCTCCAGGCAGGAGGAGAACCCTGTGCAGCTGATGTCAGCCAGCAGTAGGACTAGGCCACCACAGATCATCCAGATGTGGAAATCAAACTCTCCAGAATCCTCCTTCCAGTGAGCTGCAGAAGCCTTCCTGAGCATGCCCTTCAGTTCTGTCCTCGCCCTACCCTCCAGGCAGAGATCCTCTGACCAGGCCTCACACCGTCTGCCTTCCCAGGAACCTAAGAAGGTTCCTGGATTCTAGGCCTTGTGCCTCTGGATCCACACTGGTGTCTTGTGGTACCAGCTGACCAAATAGGCACCAGGAGTTGCTTAGTGCCAAAGTGCATCCATTTCTACCATATCCATCCTGCCAGCTGTGAACATCCCAAAGCAAGCACACACACTGACACCCACACATTTTTAATCGTCAACCTATGCCCAAGCCTGCAGTTGTAAATGAAAATGAGGAACTACTGGTTCAAATCCAAAATGGAAACATTCAAAGCCGATGGCAGTTGGAGAAGCAAGATGCTTTGGGGCCCACATAACATTCAAGATGCCAGATTTGTTCCTTATTAGTTTTACCAAGCCAAACACCTTGGAGGAGGGGGGTTTTGTTTTTTGCTTTGTTTATGTGTGTGTGTGTGTGCGCACATACATATGTGCATGGGAGAGCACACTAAAAGTGGAGCCACTGAAAAGCATGAGCAAGTCCGTTTCTGGGGGTCACGTATGTATAGCCATTTAAGAAAGTAATACACCAGCATCGCTTCTGCAGCCTCTCGTGGTGTTGGTGCGAGAGCAGGACACGTAGGAACGTTCTTTCCCTGCCACTGCTTGCTTGCTGTGAAAGGTACACACTTGCTCTGTAACCCCCACTCCCAACGCCCACTGACTGAAGCTCTGTACGGGCTGTGAACGAGATGCCTGGGACGCGGAGAGCCCTAGAACTTACCTTGATGAGAATGGTGACGGTTGGGAGACTCAACTGAAACCTTCCCTACTTCCACAATCCAAACTGCTCGCCTCGCACCCAGTGCATGGAAGCAAGCCATTCACACAGCCTCTGCAGGCTGCTGCCAGTGCTTGTTATGGCACAAGTGTCCTTAGGGTTGCACATAAATAAAATGTGAGGTCTCTGGAGGCTAATCACATCTGCCAGCTGAGCCCACAGCCTGAATCCTCGATGCTAGTCAGGGCTCCCTTCCTAGCCCTTTCCTCTTATACCCTCAGGGATGGCCCGCTCCAACACAGAGCCCTTCTCCCACCAGGATGGCACTGATCAGGATGAGAAGTGCAACCTTGAATATGGCACCGTTTTCTTTAGATGGCATTCCACAAGTGCCTGGAAATGTCACCTTTTGATGCTCACACCGCTGAAACAAACCATTTCGATTTGATGCTCACACAGCTGAAAGAAACCATTACGGTCAGTCACATGGAGCATCATGATTCGAGGGTAGGTACAGATCCAGGATAATGTGGCTGCCCTAAGTTTTATCCCTTAGTAATAGTATGGGGCCCAGGACTGGTGGTTGGCTCAATCTGCTTAGCTATCTGGGGTACCAATCCTGGCTCTAGGAACCAAGAAGCTAGAGCCGGGCCTTCTGGGAGGGGTGGGGACCTGGAATGTCAGTCCTTTATAGCAAACTCACATGCACGGGTAGATTCCGAAGTATCAATCCGCTTGGGCCAAACTTGTCTCTGCAGTATAGAGTTATGGTTATTGCTTCTATGACAGAAGGGGTCCGGAAGCCCTGGTGGCTTTGGAGTCTGAGAAACAACTGGGTTGCTGGATGTGTGGGGACACACACCTGAAGGTATAGACGCTCCAGGAGTAGACCGTCCCAGGTTGGCACAGCCCGTGGAAGCATTTGGAAGCATTCTGGGGGCTGTGTTCTATTCTACGATGTCAGGCACGGGAGGCATGCTGGGGTTGAGAAGGGAACACAAACGGGGTCATTTCCCAAGGGCCAAAGCATCACAAGCAGGGGCTGACACGGGTGCCAGGCGTTTCCTCATTTTTGGTACAAGTGAACAGGAAGCACCTGTAACTGGTGCACTATTTACAGAGCATCTTAAAATAAATAATTTGGAGAGAATCCTACCCAGGTGGCTCTAACATTTGTACATGAATACTGTACAAGATTAAAAATAAATAAGGCAATATAATACATTTTTATCACAAATAAAAAGAAAATCGTTTATCACCAAACCCCGAGGAACATTATGGCTGCAGGTGTGGATCCTGACCTCATAAGAAGTAGGCGGGGTTGGAACTGCTGATGATGGAGATGTCGCCCCTGAAGAAGAGACCCAGCCAAGGCTCCTGTGTGGTCTGCTTCAGAACGGTTCTGTGCCCAGAGAAGGCAATGTCACCCTCTACGGTTGCTTTCTCTTGCTCTGATCACGCCGTGAGTAGCTCTGCCCAAGCACCCGTGTTACCTCCACTTTGCACACTCCGTGTGAGTGTTGCACACTCCGTGTGAGTGCAGTGCTACCGGTCTCGGCTGGCTCTGCTCAGAGTCTTAGAGGTCAGATCTGGGTGTCGCCGGGTTCCTCCCTGATGGCTCTGATGCTCTGCCTGCTTACTCAGGGCCAATTTCAGTCCCCCCTGTGGTTGTGGGAGTGACATCCTGGCTTCTTGCTTGGCTGGAGCTGTGTTCTCCTCATGGGTCTCCTCAGTGTGTGCTCCATGCCTCTCTCAGCCTATCCATCCTTCTGTTGACTTCTGAGAGTCCATGTGTCTGCACCAATCCCACCGGTGCAGTCTAGAATCCTTGCTTACCCTTCAGCGGCTACCCTAAGACCCCTTGTGAAGCTCCTTGGCTGACAGAAAGGACAAACACACAGGTCCTGGGACTATCACGTGGGCAGCTTTGAGAACCACTCCTCTGTCCATTTCCTGGACAGCCCAGAACAACAGCAGTTCTGGAGGCCCAGAAGCCACTCTGAGGAAACCCAGGCCATGCTTGAGGTTTTCTGCCATCCTTAATGACCTAGAAGATCAGGGATGGCACCACAGCCCGCAGAACCGCGGCCACAATGTACTCACTTGCTCTGGGTGCTCCTGTCTAAGCTGACTGCTTCAAATCCGGTTAAGACAGACAGACAGGTAAGAAAGTCCTAGTGAAAACGAAGCCCATGAGGAAAAACCATTTGTACCAAGGTCAGGCAAACAAGAGAGCAGACAGGAGACGGGCGCTACAGAGAGTTGCCTGCCCTAGCCAGGATCTGGCTCAGATGAAATCTGTCCTCAGAGCCCCACCTCCCCAACAGTCTGAAACTTTCCTATAAATGCAATCTCTGATGGAATTCTGGACCACAGGAGAAACGCAAAGACTCTCCCCTGCCCTCTCCTCTACTGGAGTCAGCACCCCCAGCAATGCTATCCCAAAACCCCAAGCCCCAAGAACCAGACATGACCACCGGAAGAGGGTGAAGCGAGCCACTCTCCAGCCCTGAAGGCTGCACTGGAGTGCTGAGGTGGGTCTGGCCCCCACTCTGGGGTCTAGCCAGAGTAGGGTGCCAGAAAGGCAGCAAACGATGGCCACACTGCCTGGTATCATCAGAAGGGCAGCAAAGGAGGGTGGGCACAGGTCAGAGCTCCTCTGCAGACAGTGTTAGAGGCTCCCTTTAGCATCAACCACAAGCTCCAGCGTGAAGAGAATGTTCAGTCTCCACAGCTGCCCCACGCCCACCTGAGGGTGCCTATAGTGCAGTCTACAGTCTCAGATGCTTGGAAACTTTGCAGCCAGCCTCCAGCTCTCCCTTGCTTGACACTTTCTTCCTACCCACATGCCACCTGAGTCTCCCATGGATAGCTGACTGACCTACCCAGGCCCCGGCAGGGCCACACACTTGAGCCAGCACGGAGTTGAGGACCAGGGACCCCACATATGCGCCCTGCTGCTGAAGGCTGGGTTTTGCTCTGCCTCAGTCTAAGAAGACAGGACCCTCGGAAGGGGGAAAGCCCTTGGGGAGCATGAGAAGATGGGCCTCCACAGCCATGGGCTGTGCCCACCTGCTCTGCTTGCAGGCTGCCTCCCTTCCTGTGAGTGAGGCTGCGTATTTCCAGATTTCATCCAGCTATTTCTGGCCCACGGCTTCTTAGCAGCTCTTCCAGGCTCCTGTCTCCCACACTTGTGGTTTTCATCTCAGCTGCAGACATAGGGAAGCGTAGACGGGAGACCCCCACCCCACGCCCTGTCAACAGGGACACTCTTTCCCTTCACTCTGGAGCAGGGACACCACACCTAAGGCTCAGGAACACACACTCTGCCAACTCTGAAGCCCCCAAGAGGAGGAATGGTTATACCAGAGAAACGATGTCTTCCAGCAAGGAAAGTGCTTGTGGGTAGCATGGTCGACCACTCTTAGCATAAACGAAGGCTTGATTCTTGTTACACTCACAGTGTCCAAGACACCACAGAGAAGGCAAGTCAGCATACACCCCTCTTCTCTGAATGCGTAGCGATGGCACCGGAAGAGGAGGGCCCACTGTCACGGGAGTCAGAATCCAGCAGGCAGGTGGGGTTGGAAGAGAATGCACAGGCCAGGAGGCTAGGAGTGGGGCTGGAGGGACCCCGAGGATTCCAGAAGACCTGCCTCTGGCTGTTGGCAAAAGCCTACTCTTGAGGAAAGCCAGCAACGTTACTCTTCATGCAGTAAGAGGTGGCTTTTCAATGCTTCCTGTTCTGTCCTGTCCAAGACCTGACCAGCTCTAAGCTGTGCCCATGGTATGAATAGCTCAACTGTCGTGGCCCTGCCCAGCGGGGCCCACTTCCCAGTCTGGCACTCAAAACTGCTACCCAGGGTTGGAACTACCCATAAACCACGGCCTACGAGGGCTGGAGCCACCCATAAGCCAGGGCCTACGAGGGCTGAAGTTACCCATAAGCCAGGTTGACTTGAGGCTCAGTCATGGTGGGCTCCTCTGCCAGCTGGACCTTCATAGTTTTTGCTATGACCGTGGAAGATTATTCCCAAGGTCCCAACATGCCAACACTAGCCGGGCATCACCAGGTCACTAGGAAGAGACAGGGCTCCGTATGCCCAAGTGGGTGTCTTGGGCACATCTCCCATTGGCCCCAGGCCAATGCTTCTTCTCCAGCCAAGTCGCGTGGCAACTGCTCCTCTGGCTGGTCTTGGAGCCATGGTGGCTGGTGTCACCCTGGAGCACTCTTGTTTTGCATGCATCTCCAGTGACCCGTGAGCTCCACTAGGCTTCCTTCCCTGCTGCTGTGGATGGCAGGTGCTGGCTAGTGGGGGCTGGGGGAAGCCCCGGTCTGATCGGGGGTCCGGCTGCAGGACACAGTGGGGGCCGTCTGGGCTGACCTCCACCTCTTCCATAAGGACACAATCTCCGCTCCAAGCGAAAGGTCCTGCCATGGGAACTGTTTCCTTCAGTCCTGCCTTCTAGAAAGTACGTTAGCATCTCTCCCTTGCCCTTGACGCTGACTTTGCCTCTGCACACAAACTGGTACGCGCACCTCTTCAGCAACCGGTGGACCTCCTCAGTCACCTGCCAATGGAAAGAAGCCAACAATATTCTTGATCATGCACTATGAGGGGGTCCTCTGGAGGCCAGGAGCTCTCCAGGGTGACATCTACCCTGCATCTCACTCTCCATCCTGGCTGCCCAACTCTGGCAGTACTTGGACAAAGCGACTCTGTATCTAGGCAGGTGCAGGCAATGGGGCTAGGGATCCAGCAGGGCTTGGGTGAGCCATTGCGGTCACTTTGTGCAGACGTCAGGGCTATGTGGGACTAGCCTCAAAGTTATGGATAGAGGGGCTGAGGAAGGTTCTCTGGCGGGGGCAGGTTCTCTGGCTGGGGCCTCCAGATTCCTCGGCAAAGTAATCTGGTGCTTTTACCCCACTACTTAGTTGTTAGGGTTGGGGTGCAGCTACTAAACAGTACACAGAGAGCAAAGAAAGCTAGGAGAAAATGGCTGTCCCTTAACTCCTCTTTTCTCAGGCTTCAGACCAGTGTCCTGGCTCCAAGAATTCCTGCCTCCCAAAACAAGCAAAAAAAGATAAAGGATGAGATCGACCTGATCCTTGGCATCATGCTAAGCCAGCGGAGGAGGCCTCTCCACCTCCTTGTCACCTGGCTTCACATCTCCTCCTATTTTATGTCCGAACAATGAAATTGTCTCAGCCTGCCTTCCACACTCTGGCAGAGCTGGGGAGGGTGGCTCCCACATCAACCTGAGCACTGGTGTCAGAGAAATCAAACAGGAGCCTTTTCTGTCAGATATTAGAAACTGTGGGTTCAGGGCAAAGAATTCAAATCTTTTTGTCTCTCTTCCACCCCATCAGAGTTTCACGCAAATGCTTCAGTCCTCAAACCCTGCAAACCGTCTGTCTACACAAACACTGCTGTCTCCAAGAATTTGACGGCCCAGAGTAGTAAACCCTTTCCCTTCCTCCTTTATTTTCACTTTCTTTTTTTCTTTTCAGATTAACTGATCAAATCAAATGGTGAGGTTAGACCCTAGCCAAAGACACCATCACGACCCGAGTTAGAACAAAATCTAAAGGTGCTTCCTGTGTCTGTGCCTTTGCCCTTCTGATCAAGAGTTAAGTTTACCTTGCCCAAACACTTCAGATGGAGTGGTGCTCTCTCTCTTTGCAACCCTGACCTTACTTCTGACGCTAGGATGCCTACAAAAGGGAAGGAAGGCAGAGGCGTTGGATGGAGCAGGGAGACCTATAGGGAAGGCCATTTGAGAAGCCATGCCCGGGGCAGAGGAGCCGAGTCACAGTCAAGCTCAGAGCACATTCTAGAAACAAATGCAACGTTGGCTTCAAGCGACAACAGCCCAGCTGCATAGGAGACGGTCTCTGTGATGGCGGATATTGGCTGTCAACTGTGAAGTTGTCAACCAGAATCAACTAAGAGGCAAGTTAGTGGGAACCCCTCTACGGGATTTTGTTTCCTTGACCAGGTTACGCGAAGGGGGAAGACCCGCCCTCAATGTGGGTGACATCATCCAGTGGCAGACACATAAAAGGTGGCCTGAGGGGGCGTGCTCTGCTTTTGCTGCTGGCTTTGGTGTTGCTCTCCACGTCACCCAAAGGGTCATCTACCCTAACTGCATCTTGCTGTGAGACCATCTGCCCTCTCGCTGCTGCCGCCATTTGCTGGCATTAGAACGCTGCTTCTTTGACCTTAGAACACTGTTTCTTTGACCTTCCAATGTGGAAGCTCTCCAGGAACCTTCCAGTAGCAGACTGGGGCGACTGAGAAATCCAGCATCACAGACTGAGCAGCTACCAGGCTCTCAGCTTCTCCAATGTGAAGGCAGACATTATTAGACTCCCTAGATCCATACAGTACACACACAAAAAAATCTAATGAAATCCCCTATAGTATATATTCATCCTATCAGTTCTGTTCCTCCGGAGAACCCTGACTAGCAAGTTGCCTTTATCCGGATATTTTAGCCCAGCAACAGAAAGAAGCTAAGACGGAAGTGCATATTAAGAAGTGGGGCTGTGACTGCGATACACCTGACCGTGTGGGTCTTAAGATGTCGGGATGTTACCCACGGCGGGAATGTGGAAGAGTCTGAAACTCTGGGCTAGGAAAAGCCACTGAATGCTGGCAGCGGAGCTTAAGGGGCCATTTCGTTGGAACCTGGAAAACAGGAATGCTGAGAGAAATATGGACCATGGAGGCCCAGCTCATGACATTTCAGGGGGTATCAGGCGCTGGGCTAACAACCATCTGTGTAGTATTTCTGCCAACAATCTGCCTTCATTCTGCTGTGCCCTGAGAACTTGAGCGGAGCAGAATTTAAAGCTAATGGCCCGCTTTGATGGGCAGGGGAAATGTAAGGAGATAAAGGCAATCAGCCTGGGGTTGAGAAGGCAGCTGTTACTATTAAAGGGCTCAGCAGGACTGAAGAGAACCCTCTGCAACACACTACAGTGGGAGGGATGGCCTGAGGGTAACACCACACCGCTATCTTGGAAAAAAATCCCAATTTATTTAAAGGGAAAGAAAGCCCGAGCTAATGGCTTTCTCTGTTCTTTGAACACAACTGCCAAAAAGAGTGCTTCTCTAGGGCCAGGAGAAAACAGGTATAGCTATGGTCTAAGGATCTGGTCTCCATCCTCAGAGAGTGACAGAGTGCATGTAGTGGCATGTATGGTGCTGGTTTTGGAGGCATAGAGCATGCAAGACTGAGGGGGTCAGAAGTACAGCCAAAACCAGGCAATATGAGGCAGGGTCAAAGTCCCAGAACAGAGGTCTCAAGAGGCTACTGTGTGCTTTGGGAGGCTGTTAAGGTGAGACCTCAATTGCAATGGAGACCCAGGAGATCAGAGAAGCCAGGCTGGGACATTCAAGCAAGGAGGGCTGTGGGCAAGGAGGGCTGTGGGCAAGGAGGATTGGGACCCAGATGATTACATTATGAGTCAAAAATAAAATACTCAATACAAGATTTAGCATTCGTCCTGCTGGATTTTGATTCTGCTTTGGTACAACTGTTTCTAGCTATGCCCTGGCTCCTCCATTTTAGAAGAGGCATGTTTAGAAGTGCCAGTATATATGCTGGAAGAATGTAACTTCTTAAATTTGATATTTGGACTTTGACAGTGTTGTGGTTGTTGTTACTAACAACTATGGAGGATCTTTATTTTGGCTGTAATAGACTTTAAGATCGTCTTGAGCCTAGGGGACCAAGGTGTGGAAGTTTATGGCTTAAAAGGGGTTTGTGTGTGAGCCTCGAGTTGACAAGGGATACTAGTAGTGTGTGTTTGTGTGTGTGTGGGGGGGTTAGTTAGTATTGTCAACTGGACAGAGTCTAGAACCCCTTGGGAGAAGGGTCTCTGGGAATTGCCCGGAAGGGGGCTGTTTTGATATGGGAAGACCCGTCTCACTTGTGGGTGGAGCCTGGGCTAAGCTATCAGAGTACTAGCATGCATGTATCATCGCTCTTTTGTCTGCAGCACAAAATGCCATCAAGTTCCCTCTGGCCTGACTTCTGTCATGACAGACTGCACTTGAACGACTCTGAGCTAACATAAACCCTTTCTCCACTGAGTTGTACAGTAACAAAAGGTGGAAAGCCTCCCTTGGGAATGGCTGGTCCGGGGAAGTCGATGCAGAGTGTAAGCACACGCTCCCCATTGACAACAGACTACATGTCCTAGACAGGACAGCAGGGGTAGCTGCACCACTATAAGGATGCTTGGTGCACAAAGTTATGCATGTCAATGGTGATGACAGTGCATTTTGTGTGTATTTTACCACAATAAAAGAAATCTGAAAAAAAAAATTAAAGAAATGTCATCAAGACAAAAATGCCGAGCCACTAAGGGGCACTGAAACTTGGTGCTGGAACTAGAAACTGGGGCACATGCTTGTACCCCACAGTGAAATGATGTAGACTTTCTGGCAAGTTGAAGGATCAACGCCTAGTAGGGCACTGCGCCATAATAACCACGGAGTCAGAAAACCCTGGCTGTGACAGCGGCCGAGCCACAGCAGGGGACCTGCACTATCTCTCAGCTGGCCTGTGTTCACGACCTGTTCCTACAGGTCCTGAAACCAGGGGGAATGCACCAGAAAAATAACCCCAGAAGGTTGCAGTTCTCTGGTGGATGGCAGGAGGCCAGGGCACCCTTTATAGGTCCCATGCAACCCACAGGACTACATCTAAATGACAGCTCTCATGTTATTCTAGGGGCAAACACCAAAAGCTGGACCGTCCTCCACACCGATGAGGACCAGATGCCGCCTTTCAGTGGTTCCTAGAAGACAGAGCCGCGGAGTCTTGTCCTGTCAGGATGAAGCTCCTCAGCAGCAGTGGGCATGTTCACCATCCTGCACTTCACACACAAGAGACATCTCTGCCCCACCATGCTCCTACAACAGTTCAATAGTGACCCTGGTTCTTTGCTTATTTCTTTTTTTGCTTTTGAGACAGAATCTCACTATAAAGCGCTGGCAGTCCAGGAACTCACTGTGTAGACCAGGCTGGCCTCAAACTCACAGAGATCTGCCTCTCTTTGCCTCCCGAGTGCTGGGATTAAAGGCGTGTGCCACCAAGTCCAGGTGTGACCACGGTTTTGAAACAAGGAAGAGCAATGAGAAGCCAGGCTGTCAGGTCACTTGGTGACCCCTGATTCACTGTGATCCTCAAGTTTGCATTTGCTCACTCAGGAGTGGCCCAAAGGAGGCGTGGGAAAAATCAAACAGTAAAAGCAATCTGCCAACCTCAACAGTGTTGTCCAGGCTCCCAGAAGACACCAGGACACTCAGCTCCATCTGCCCTGCCACTTACAGCTCACAGACCCAAGCTCACCTTGGATCCCTAATGCCTCAGTTTCCTCACTTGCTGAACGGATCCCTGTGTCTTTGGGGTTGCTGGGTCATTTACCTGGATTCTGCCCTGGACCCCAGTGCTGTCCATCCGACTGGCCACATTGACTGTGTTTCCCCAGATGTCGTACTGGGGCCTGCGAGCGCCGATCACTCCCGCCACCACAGGGCCAACGTTGATGCCTGGAAGACAGTCACAGAGTGGCCTGTGGGCAGCTGGAAAAGTGTGGCGGGGCAGCCTGTGTGCTGATGCTGTTCCTGGTGAGAAGGCACGCACCCTTCAGTCTCAGGGTGAGGGGTCACATAGAGTCAGGTCCCTTTCTAAAGGCGCCTCCAGCCTAACACAGGTGGCAGCAATCCAAATCAACCAATCCAAACCAGCCCAGGTCTCCCCAGGTGGGCCAGCGGGCAGCCCACTCAGCATTAGCGACCATACCCGCAGCAGCACTGGCCTGGATGCAGGAGAAACCCGAAGAGGTAAGATCAATGCTAAAAAGGCTTTACTAATAAACTTACTTAAAAGGTGAGTACTGTGTGAACTGGCTCCTTAGAAAGGAAGTGTTGGTTGCTGAGAAAGTTTCTGTTCACCTTTGTTCACCAAGGTTGACCTCTAATTAGGCTCCATCCCCGTAACAAAAGGGGACAAGCCCAACCTACAACCATCCCACATCAAACAGCATTTAGGGCAGCTCAAAGGTGCAGAGTCACAACCCTGGTTAAGACCTGGTCTGCCTTTAAATCCCCTGTGCTCTCATCCGGAAAAGCCTAGTTCTGCCCCAAGTGGGCCAGAAGAGCCAGGGTAATTATTTGAAAAGAACAAAGAAAGAATTCCGGCAGGATCTTTGCTGCGTAAATCTCCCATCTCCCAGTGGCCAGACTTACAATCTCCTGTCTCATGTGACTGGGGGCAGGGCTCTGGAAGAGATGGAGGGATGGCAGCACCCACACAATGCACGAGCCTAAGGTCTCTATAGCTTAGGGAAAAGTCTTCGGTTCATCACCGGCTGCTCTTTGGGCATTAGCCAGAGCTGGACTCATGTTATCAGTAAATATCTTATTTTTACTGAGTGTGTGGAGTGGATTCTCGCTAGGACATATTTCTGCGTCACTGTCACTTTGTCCCTTGTGCAAAGTCCTGCTCTGGAGCTACCAGGAACTCTGGCTCAATAGCCTTGATGATCACCGTGTTCCTTGCCTCTAGGCACATCTCCTCTGCCCCCCAAAGTAGCCGTAGCTTCCTAGGATATTGCTCAGAATGGGGGGTCTTAGCACCAAGAACAAATTCAGATGTCCAGGGAGGAGGGCATGAACCCCGTTTCACCCCGTTTCCTTCCACAGGTCAGGGTCCAGCTGGCCTCAAGGACTTGGACAGCTCTGCAGCACCCCCTCTGGTCCAGGTACACTCAAGTCTGGGTTACCATTTGTGAGAACTTTGACTAAGTGTTCACCTTCTCTGTGTGGGTTTCCTTCCCTGTAAATGCCCTGTGCCATCCTGTCCTGGTCCGCCCTTAGTCGGACATCTGGCACACTCTCATGTCAGCCTACAGGTTGCTGACCCTGCAAATAGGGTCTGCGTAGATGCCACTTCCTGCCTGTCTATCTGGGCATGTGAAGCAATGTTCCTGAACTTCTTCTCAAGTCACAGACATGAGTGACTCAGGGAGGACACCTGATAGGATTCTAGGAGCTACCTTTGTGAATCTCAGCCACCTATAGCCAGGTAGGGGAACCTGGGCAGGGACTGGCCGGCTGGAAAGTAGAGCCATAAGGGACTAGCATCCAATCCCGTTGCGGAAACAACACAGGGACCAGGGCAGGGGCAGAGGGATCTCCAACAGATCCGGTCTGTGCCTTGTTACATTGGCACTCGCATTGATCAGAGCCTGGGGCCCGGGGAGACTGGCCACTAGGAAAGAGGCCAGGACCGCTCTGCCCCTGTCCTCAGGGGACACCATGTTGAAACAGCTTGCTTCTAAGGACACCGACACAACACCTGCTGTGAAACCATTCACCTCCCATCACCCTTGCACCCAAGCACAAACCAGAGCCATGTTTAAGGCTAGTGGACATTTGCACAGTGGAGTGGCCATAAACCTCCAGTTAACTGTATCCTGAACAAGACAGGAAGAAGGGGGGTATGGGATATGAAGAGATAGAAAGAGAAGACCAGAAATTATCTACCTCTAACTCACTGGACTCTAGATGAGTAAGAATTGGTCTGACAGTCTATATTTAGGTGAAAACTGAATTTTGTTCTATTTTCTTTTTCTTTTTTTTTAATCCATTTTAAGATTTTTGCATTTTATGTATATGAGTGTTCTGTCTGTATGTATGACTTTTTTCCAGAGGAGGGCATCAGATCCCAGTATAGAGGGGCTGTGAGCTACCATGTGGTTGCTGGGAATTGAACCCAGGACCTCTGGAAAAGCAGTCAGTGCTCTTAACTGCTGAGTCATCTCTCCAGCCCCCAAAGCAGAATTTCTAATAGGGTTTTGTAAACATAAGGTCCTGGGTATCAAACAGTTTGCCCTCTCAAGTCACACACAAGGAGCAGCTGCCTGGGCCCTGCTGCTGGCCTTCCTCCAAAACCTCTTAGGCAGCCTTGCCAGTCACCAGGGCGGGTGATAGCCTGTCCCCAGGTGACCAAGGATACAGAGGTGCCTCTGAATGGCTGCAGCAGTGAGTGAAGGGGCTTACTGTGTCCCCTGGGCTGCATAATGAATCCTTACTCCCAAACTCTTTTCTGCAGCACTGCATTGCCCCAAGTCACCTTCAGAGACGACGCTGTCCCCATGCGCTCCTGACCAGCAAGACCCATCTCTTGGGATCCCACAGGCCTACACTGACTCTGCCCCCAGCATCTCCCCTCAGTGACAGGGATGAGTCCAGAGTCACCTACCGACTCGGAGAACAAAGTCGTTGTAGGACTGGTAGTTGATTTCATCCAGGACATCAAACATATCGATGGCAAAGTCTGCCAGTGTGCTCAGGTGGGAAGAGATTGACTTCTTAGCCTAGGGGTGAAAAGAGAACAGTAGTGTGTGGAGGACCAAGAGAGGAGGTGTCAGGGACCGCCTGGACAGGTCCTGCGACTGGGATTTAATTCCTACAAAACATAGCACTCCTGGAAATAGCAGGCGCTCTTGTTATCTGGCTGGGGACACATTGATCCTCTTATCCTATGGGTAGAAAACTCAGGATATTGCTCAAACTATGGCTTCTGATGGACACAGGCAGAAACCACCCAAAGCCATACTAGTCCTAACCATGCTCCTCTGGAGGTATGGGAAACAGCTCCTGGGACCAGGACATCAGGGGCCCAGATGCCTACTTGGGCAGTGCTATCAACAGGCACTACAGATAAACCAAACAAAGACCAGAGGCATACGTCGGTCAGGGAGGGGCCCGGTTCCCTTCCTAGAGACCGAAGCTGCATCTGTCATCTGTGTGGATGTGACTGGTGAACAAAGTCCCTTCATTTGTAAGACAGTGATGGCCAGGAAGGTTTTTAATTTGTATTTCTCCAGGAGACGTATTGTCCCCAACATCAGGGAACTAACGTTCTTTTTTTTTGTTTTGTTTTTTGATTTTTGTTTTGTTTTTCTAATACAGGGTTTCTCTGTAGCTTTGGTGCCTGTCGTCTTGGAACTAGCTCTTGTAGACCAGGCTGGCTTCAGACTCACAGAGATCCACCTGCCCCTGCCTCCTGAGTGCTGGGATTAAAGGCAAGCGCCACCACCGCCCGGCGGAACTAACGTTCTTAAAACAACATTGAACATGCTTTGTTTTTCAAAGAACTTTAGTTTAGATGCAACTGAGCAGATGACGGAGTCTCCCTGTAGTAATTGCCTCTGCACACAGCTGGCTGTTGCTAAATTCTTACACGCCAGCAGCGTATCTGTTACAGTCAGCGAGCCACTACAGGCATATTACCACCATCTTACAGCTACAGTTAATGTTAGAGCCCACCCTTGATACTGTATGTTCTGCAGGTTTGAGGAAAGTACAATGTCCTGCAGCCACCAGGATCACGCAATAGCTGCCCTAAACATCCCCTGTGCTCTGCTGAGCCAGTCCTCCTTCCACCCCACACCCAGCAGCCATTAATTCTGTCTCTGTAGTTCTGTCTCTTCCGGGCAGGACCACAAGTACCGTAAGGTCACGCTGTGTCTCTTTGCCACCTGCACACTTCTATTTTATGACAGTAGTATTTAATTTTATGGACATGTCAGAAATTCTTTATCTATTCGCCTAATGAAGGGAATTTTGTTTGCTTCCGGTTTTTTAGTGGTTATGGGTAGATCTTCTATGACTAATTATGTATCGGTGTCATGTGGATGTAGGTTTGCATCTCATTTTGGTAGGTACCAAGGACTGCAATTGTCGGGGTGTATGGGCAGTGGCGACGGTCTAATTGGCTTTGGAAGAAGCTGCCAAACTGTCTCCACAGTGGCTAGAACATTATGCATTCCCACCAGTAAGGAGCAAGCGTTCCTTCCCATCTCTTGGTGGTATCAGTGTTCTGGATTTAGGCTGTTCCAATAGTCAGTGCAGTTCTAGGCCAATGCTTTAATCTCCTCCCTAAGAACTCAGGCTATGGGCATCTTCTCACGTGCTTCCTGTCTCTAACTCAGGCTATGGGCACCTTCTCACGTGCTTCCTGTCTCTAACTCAGGCTATGGGCATCTTTCTCACATGCTTCCTGCCTCTGTGGGGCTTCACTGATGAGGCACCTATCCAGACTGCCCACTTTTTAACTAGGTTGCCATTTTTCTTATTTCTTAATCTTAGGATATTATTTTAAAATTTTAAATATAAGTCCTTTATCAGATAGGTGGTTTGCAAATCTTCTCCCAGCCTGCAGAGTGACTGTTCATTCCTGCTTACAGATGAGGGGCTTTTCTAATCTTTTCTTTCAGGGGTCATGCTGCGGGAGCTAATCTAAACTCAAACTCAAAATAGTCTAGATTTTCTCCCATGCTACTGTCCAGAAATTTTATAATTTTTTAAAGAAAATCTTTACATTTGGGTTAATCACTTGACTCAAGTTAGTCTTATGAAAAGTAGAACATCTTTATCTTAGTTGTATTTTTGAATGTGGATAGGCAATTATTATAGTAAAATAGAGATCAACTGAGTGCAGCTACAGGAGTCTCTTTCTGGGCACTCTGCCCTGTTCCACTGACCAATCTGAAATATCCCCAGGACACTACATTGCCATGGTTGCTGTAGCTTTCTAGTTCCTTCTCCAGCGCTGTTTTGGCTCTTCTGGATCCTCTGCTTGTCACTATATATTTAAATTTAGTTTGTCACGTTATGAGCTATCCTGCTACAATTTTGATTGAGACCGGATTAATTTCATTAACCAAATTTATAAGCACGGATATCTTGACAGTCATCATCCTTCCCGTGCAGGGACACAGAATAGTTTTCCTTATAAAGATCTTGTATATGCCACGTTATATTTATACCCAGCATTATATTTTAGCACTGATATTAACAGTGTCATGTTTGGAATTTCAAATACCAAGTATCATTTGCTACCACACAGGACTGACTCTTACATATAAACCCTGTAGCCTGCAGCCTTCCCAGGCTCATTTATTAGTTCATTAGTGACAAGAGTGTAAAGAGTGTACTGTCCATTCCCCAACCCACCCATCATTGGTTCTTTCATTTGGGGTGTGTGTGTGTGTGTGTGTGTGTGTGTGTGTGTGTGTGTGTGTAATAATGTGATCTGCACACAAAGACAGTGTTCTTTCTTCCTTCAAAGTCCATATGTGCTTTATCTTCTTTTCTTATCTTACGGCCTTAGCTAGATTTTCCAGAACACTGCTAACAATTAATGGTGGGAGAGTGGAATATGGTGATGTACACAATCCCAGAAGTCAGGAGCTGGAGGAAAGAGGATTGGGATTCTTTGCCAACTCGGGCTACACAGAGGTTCAAGTTCCAACCAGAATAGTTAGCAAAATCTTTACTTTAATAATTAATGATAATACTAACATCGGTGCTGGTGAGAAGGGACGTCCTTGCAATGCTCCTGAGCTTGGGTTGGGGAGTTTTTCTAAACTGGATATAATATTAAACGGCAGGGATTTTATGTATGGTCTTTGTCCAGTTAGAAATTTCCTTTTTTTCTGAGTTTAACAATTTTTATTCAGAAACAGGTGTTGAAGCAAACAGACTTTGTTGCATCAATTTTTTAGGCTCCTATGTTGATAGGGCAAATTTCAGAAATTCACTTTGGCATGTTAAACCAGTTTTATATACCTGGAATAAATCCACAGCCCTCGTGTAGAATTCGTTTCACTTATTATTTGATTCCATTTGCTAATGTTTGATGAGGAATTTATGCATTTACATTTGTGAGAAATAAACACTGATCTGTGGGGTCTTCCTTTCTTGTGGTGTCGTTGTCTAGCTTTGGTATGAGGGGGTCGGGTCACCTGGGGGGGGGTGTCAGGAAGCCTTCCCTAAGAGGCTACAGGTGACTAGCTTCCTTCATGCCTTAACTGAGGGGTGAAATGGCCCGCTAACTCCTGCTCCAGGGGACTGTTAATTATGAATCAGTCTCCTCGGTAGCTGAAGAACCATTTCATTTTCACAATGGGGGTTACAGTTTTCAGCCTTCCACGGGTGGGAACAAAGGGAGGTAGTGAGGAGGAGGGCTCAAGGCTGAAGGCTTTCCTAAGGTTGGGTATCTAGAGGGAACCAGGCAATGGCAAGATAGCCTAGGATCTTCTCCCCTAACCTAGCACAGAGAAACCAAGCCCAGTATGGGGACCTGTCCAGGGTGTCAGAAACATCGACAGCGAACTAGGCCCAGGCCCGAGCAAGTGGCAAGGGAATTACTTACTCTGGTTCCTGCTGTGGGCGCCAGCCCCACGGCGGCCATATAGGTGCTCCCAATGGTCTTGATCTTCTCCAGGTCCTTGTAAAAGTCCTTGTCCATGAGCTTTGTTTAAAACAGAAAACAGTTAAACATTGCAGAACACTGGAGAGGTGACATACAGCCATCATCCACTAGGGGGCAACAGAGGAGGTGGCCTTCAGATAGGGCACAGCAGCTCCTCTGGTGTATGAAAGGGACAGCATAGGATACATACATCCATGTCCCTGCCTCCAAACTCACAGTCACTGGGGAGAAAAGGATCTCCAGTGGAGCAAGCACAGTGTCCAGTTGGGGAAGGGACTAGAGGTTCCCACCTGCACACCCGGAGTGGAAGCTGCCCTGCCCTGGGTCCCTATCTTAGAGTCAACCGGCTCTGTCTTAACCGTCACAGCTACCCTGGACTCTAACGGATTCACAGCGGACACAAGAAGGATCTGTGTCCACGAAAAATCATCCTTGAGACCCTGCAAGGAGATGACGTTGTTGCAAGGTCTCACCTCATCAAAGTCGGCAATGATCTCGTTGAGGAGCCGCAGGCACTCGACCCCCATATTGTTGCCGTCCAGCTCGATGTAGAAGTCATTGAAGTTGGGGATGGAGGCGAACATGACGCCCACCTGGGAGTAGGACTGGTAATAGAGGTCCTGCAGAGACAGAAGGGGGTCAGCCCTGCAATGCTATGCCACGTGTGGTCAGCCAGCGGGAATAGCACTTGAAAGGGGGACAAGCCAGGCCATGAGGAGAAACACTGGAGGCTCCAGGTCGTGCACTGTGCCGCACGGGCAAATCTCGAGTGGCCGGCTTTGGACTTGAGCCTAGTGAGGCGAGAGCAGAGCAGGTAAGGGGGACCATGGCTCGAAAGCTCGGCTGACTGCACAGAAACACCGACTGCTGCCTCAGGCAGGGCAGATTCAGGCTGAACCTCCAGGCTGCTCCTATCCTTAGAACCTTTTAAAAGCCAGCCCAGATTTCTTTCCTTTTGAACTTGGCTTTAGTCAGCGTCTCCTTTGTGCTGTGCCGGTGGCTGCGGTCACTACAGCCGGCAAGGCTGTGAAGAGCTCTGACCAAACGGTCCACGCAGAGGAGGGTAAGAAACCCTCCCCCAGCAGGCCCCGCGAGGCCCTCCCACTTACCATGTTCCGGGGATTGGACATGAGGAAGTGCTGCGCCACGTGGGCCGGCAGGAGGTTGAAGAGGATCCTCTTGTTGTCCAGCTTCACCCTCTCCATGTCATCACGCTCCTCCTCGGCCTGGAGGTCACGGGTCATGAATGCCAGCCACGCAGGCTGCCCTCACCCTCCCACCATGACACCTCGACACCGGAAAGACTGGGGAGGATAAGACGATGCGATGAAGGATTTACTAATAAGCTTGCGTGGGGAATAGTAAGTTACACAGAGTGGACTTCAGCTGAAGGAGCGTTGCCGCTGGTTTCCCGGAAGATAAACAGCACACTGAACAGGCTTGTTGGGGGCTGGAGGAGACACGTGTGCGTCTAATGTAACTGAACATCACGCTTGCTGGGAGTATGTGCCTGCTAAGATCTGTTCACCAGGATGGCCGCCAATTAGACCCTATGTCCATACCAGAGAACCAAGTATGCTCACCAAGAAGAGCATAATTCTGCTAGACAGGATGACCCAGGTAACAACTACTGGGAAAGAAGAATGTTGATCTACATTAGAAGTAACCGTGACAACATCATTGTGTACAATGTCCAACGTGTCCCAACTGTCCAGACTTGAAGCTTTCTCTCTGTTTAGTTGATCAAAGTGCATACGAGGAGTGTTGAACCCTACAGTCTACATAAACTTTATGGTAAAAGTTTCTGTTCGTGGCTGGTTTCTCTTTGTGCATTAGCCAGAACAGGATGCACGCTATTAAAGGGCTTTTCCCTTGTTCCGAGTGGCTAGAAGGGTAGATTGGTGCTCCAACCTCACTAAGGACCCATGCAGGGATCTAGATGCACAGGTGCTCCACATGACTGCTCTTCCTCTTTCATACCAGACACAGGACCAGAGACTTACTACAGGGGTGAAGGATTCTGCACCTCACACATTGCCAGCTTTCAGAGGTGAATAATGACGCTCCCATTTTCAGGGTCTGTTCCCCAGATCCCATTGTCCCATTGTCTCTTGAGCAACTCTTGGGAGCCTATGTGCCCACTCTAGACCGCACTAGCCCCAGGCAGGTCTCTCTAGTCTGCCTTGACCAGAAAACTCAGCACCAAGTGGCTGGCACCTCTCCAGGACACCGTATTACCCTCGCCCAGAACTTCTGTTGCCTCCACGAGAGCTCACATCCTGCTAGCACTATGACAAAAACGCTATGAGATCTGGTCTGCCGAGGATCCAGCTCATCCCAGTGAGTGCACAGTCTCTGAACCAGAAGCAGGGGGTTAGGCACTAAGGACTGCCAGCCAGTCGTAGCCTGCTTACCATGAGCTATGGCTCCATCGTGCTAAGAAACAATATCAGGGATGGTTCCATGCACGGGTCACCATGAGGCTCAAGGAATACTACCAGTGGGGGCCAATCTATGGTATGCCACAGTTCTCAGAGAAAGAAATTGTATATCTCTGCTATAAAACTTGACCCTCTTCAGGATTTAGCTTGAGAAACAGTCTAAATATGTGTGTTACGCCATTCATGAACATCGAACTCCTGGTACAGAAGAAATGCCACCACAGTGCCTTTGACACTCGGGGCCTGCCATGGAAGCCATCCATGGGCCAATCCCATGTGGTAGTCAGTGACAAACAGGGCAGGACAGGCACATCTCCATGCAACAGCACCTTTTCACTTACCTTTAGAAACACGGTTCCCAGAGCCACATTTGCCAAAGGCATTGGGGAGGGCTACTCTACTCTTCCTAGGGATGATTTTACAAGCTACATGCTGCTAGGTCTCCTGTTGAGATCTAGATTACCAGTCAAGCCAAGAAGTAATGATTTCAAGGAGTAAGGAGAGGAAGGTTTGAGTCAAGGAGTTGCGATGGGGACACAGGGTGAAAGTCCAAGCCTAGTGCAGGGGGGCCTAAGTCATATGTATTGGTTTTGTGTTTTGTTTTTAAACAAGATCAATGAGTTAGCATAACCCAATAGAAAGGGGCAGACTGCAGTGCATGGAAACACAAGAAAGACAGCCCTGGGCCCCAGACTCCAGGTCAAACCAGAGGTGACACTGGCCACCGCCACCCAGACAGGCTGGAGCCCACTCTGCAAACAGAGGGACATAGTAACTGGCGATTCCGAAGGGGGCTCAGAGTCCATGACCTCTGCTGGAAAGAAAAACAACCTGAGGGGATTGGGCATGCTTTTGTCCTGACCCACTGTTGGGGAGGCTCTATGGCGGCGAGTGTCCCATGAGTGACTCTGACTTATTCTGGGTCTCTCTCAAAGGTCAGTGGCCTCTGACTTCCAGCCTCCGTCTTTTCATCCCCCGTTCCTGTCAACAGAACATTGCAAACACCCTCTTCTCCATAGGAAATATATTACTAATTATATTTAACTTGCTGCATACGAGTGGACCCCAAACAAAAGCCTTTAAAGGGTAGAATGAAGATGGAAAAATATATTTTAAAAATAATAGCTTGGTTGTATTAATGGCACAATATTTATCTCCTCTAAAATAGTTACTGTTACTACCAGTAATATTTTCATTTAAAAAACAACATAATTGAACATTCTTTGCTGAACAATAATGTGCTGTCATAATCCCTGACTTCTGGAGCGTATGTCTTAAGGGAGAGGGGACAGTAAAAGACAGATAAAAACAAAACAGAGAGGAGTTGGAAAGAGTCAAGCATGCAGGTGGGTTAAGAGACGGGGAAATGAAATGTTGACAGAGGTGTAGCCAAAAGACATGGTGAGTGGAAGAGCCACACAGAAACCTACAATCCTGCAACCCAAGGGCAAAGTTCAATTAGACGTGACAGCAGAGGATGACAGGAGATGGGGAAACAGTAAAGAGTGAAAGGTAAGTGTGGGTAGGAAATGGGAAAGAAGACATGTATTAACTGTCTTGTTTGTGAGACGGAGCTCTCTATATGATCCTGACTGACCTGGAGCTCACAATGGAGACCAGGATGGCCTTGAACTCAGAGAGATCCTCCTGCCACTGCCTCCCAAGTGCTGGAATTAAAGGTGTGCGCCTCTACACCCAGCCCCACACAAAAGTGCTATATATGTTCTTAAAAAGGAAGTCTAAATTTCCTTTTATGGTTACGATTAATATACTTTATGCATGTATATGAAACTTCCAAAGACTAAAAACAGGATAAAAAAAACCACTAAAATGAAAGCTATCCCTGGCTCAGCACACTGGATCGAAAGGTTTTATTCTGGGTTCTGCTTATAGCAGCATTTGGGTTTAGGGACCGCGAGGGTCTTCGTTCTTCCTATGTACGTAGGTGTCTCACTCCGTGCACAGGTCAAAAGGTCCCTGTTGTTGAAATCTGACTGACAAATGTCCATCCTACCCGGAGCAGTTATTTTTAGAAATCAAGCCGAATTGTTATATTTTTTAACGAGATGAAAATCCACTAAAATTTTCTTAAGATTTTCTAAACAGTCAGAAGGCTCGGATTTTTTTAAGGAACAGCTTACTGGATGACACACATTATTCGTGTCAGCAAGGTCGCATGAGAAACACGCTGAACTGTTTCCAAAATGTGCCCTCAGCACTTCTTCAAAGGCGGTCCCTTTCTCATGGGTGCCACATTTTAGAACTGATTGGCCTGGCACATCTACCAACCATGATGAAGCACTTTCAAGGTCAGAGCTGGTGTGCTTGTAATTTTAGATAAAGTACAAAGCGAAACAACTAACGTCCTGACCTGGCAGCTCCCTGGGATGCTGACGTGTGTACGGGTGACTCTCACCCATGGCCCTGACAGAACATTCTCAGCCAGAGAACACCAGCAACCCCCAGTGTAGTGCCAGAAATAAACAGTGTGTACCTTACAACCAAGAGCCTGCACGACTGCCCCACCCTCCACTGTGATTCCTGCCAGGGTCACGGACACCCATCCGGAGCATGGCCACCACTTCATTCTTTTTTGTTTGTTTATTTGTTTGTTTGGAGACAGGGTTTCTCTGTAGCTTTGGAGCCTGTCCTGGAAACTAGCTCTTATAGACCAGGTTGGCCTCGAACTCACAGAGATCTGCCTGCCTCTGTCCTCCGAGTGCTGGATCAAAGGCGTGCACCACCACCACCCAGCTCACCACTTCATTCTTTCATATCAGGACAGCACATTGCTTGATTTTCATATCGTCACTGCAAAGGCGCTTCCGGGTGTCCTCTTCCTAGTGTGTTTCTCTGGAGACACCCCTAGCTCTAGGAGCCACCTCTTCTGGAGCAAGCCCAGAGAGGGATATGAACTATCCATGTACAGGGTGCAGGCTAGTTTTATATAAACCTGATACAAAATAGAGGCATCCGAAAGGAGGGAACCTCAATTAGAAAACGCCTCCATAAGATTCAACTATAGGGCATTTTCTTAATTGGTGATTGCTGGGGAGGGCCCAGCCTTTGGTGGGTGGTACCACCCCTGGACATCATATAAAAAAAATCATAAGAACAACCATAACCTTCCTTTGTTTGCTAACTGCCACATAAACTAGGGCACACTGTAAAACACACACCTTCTGTACACATAAAGACCATGGTATAATGATGATAAGACAGGGCCCCCAACACTCCATCGTGTCACTACCTCTTAGATCAGGGTGGCTAGGGCCAAGCAGACTGGGCTGGAATAGCTGATCCTATAAATCTGCCTTGTATGTAATAGTAGGGGTGCCTGGGAACAATGTGAGCCCTCCTGCCCACAACAGACTCCAAGATTCTCCATCCTCTCTGAATGTTCTGAGGTAGGTGTTCTTATTATTCTCCACCGACTTCCAGTCGCCAGTGGCAGATGGACGGGCCTCCCTTAAAGACAAGGGAGATCATGGTGCACTCTCGGCTGGTGCATCCAGTCTGTTGTCTAGAGGACTGTGATGGTGTGACCCATGGCTAACCTGCATAAACATGTATGTAGCAGGAAGAAGAATGAAGCTCGGCTGGTCAATGCTACTGACATGCTGGGCATGGTAGCTACTGCAGTACAATCTGTCCTGGCTAGCCAAATACTGGGTTCAAAGAACTTGACCAGTGATGACCATGATCACATCCTTTCTAGCTATTCTATATAAACTGGTGGGTTTCTGTTTTGTTTTACTTTTTTCTGAGAATAGGGTTCTGAAATGTAGAATCAGATCGCTTTCGGGTGTAAACTGGTGGATTCCTGTTTCCTTTTTTTCCTTCTGAGAACAGGGTTCTGAAATGTGGGATCAGATCATGTTCTGGTGAACTCTCATTTCTGTTCTGAAGCTGTTTCCATGAAAAGTCTTACAAAACATCATTGAGCAGCCACAGGAAATACGTGCTATTTAGAAACACACAGAACATGGGCAGTGTAGCAAACCTCAAGGAAGTTAACAGGCTTCAAGTCATGAAAGCCCTCTGACTACAGAAAAAATAATTTTGAAGTTATTAACTACAACACCTTTGCAGAATCTTCCAGATCAAAGTACACACTCCTCCTCTTTGGGTGGAGAAATGAAGAGGAAAATCCGAGAATACTCTGGAGCAAACAAAGATGAAGTCACCCCACACGCCAGCGCTCCCAGAACCATTATAACCATGCTCGGGGTCTACAACACCGAGCAAGCAGAGCGCTTACTTCAGAAAGACCAAGCCCCTCTCAAGTCACCGCTAAATGGCGCTAAAGACAACAATAAATTCAGTTGTGACCAATCACAAGAAATTAAATAATACAATCAGGCTCCACAAATATGAAAGGAACAGCAAGGGCTGCTGTGGCCAATTTTAAGTCAACAAACTGCAGATGTCAGGGAAGGACTGAATTCCCAAAGCCACTGCAGCAAGCAATGGGAATGGGAGACCTAAAAAGCCTCGTGGTTTGGGGGAACTTGAATTTTACTTTAACATCTCCTCATTTGCCAGCAGATAAACCATCCAGTTCAGAGGCTTCATTTCATTCCACCTAACATTTATGGAAGAAACCAAAATCTCCCAGTAAACTAAGACAAATGGAAGACTTCCCCACTCATGTGGTTTGTTCCCAGGGTTTGTGTGTTTATGTGTGTATTATGGGGGCACACAACTCAGTCCTCAGTGTGGTGGTGTTGAGAGGTGGTAGGACTGAGGGATGGGCCTGGTGGGATGGTTCAGCAGGAAGGTGCTTGCTGTAGATGGCTGGCAGAAGAGCCAGCAAAAAGATGGAAGGAGAGAATCAACTCCCTGAAGCTGTGCCCTGGCCTCCATATATGTGCTGTGGCACGCTCACTGTCCCCAAACACACACATCATTTACAGCTTAGTAATACGAGTGAGAAAGTTTGGAGAGGTGGAGCCTAGTGTGAGATAACTGGAAATTGTCTGGCTCCATGTGCCCACTCACAGCCCTGAAGAAAGTGTGTGCCAATCAGAGGAAAAGGAAGATACATTCTACAGCATTTCAGAATCCCAGGAAAAGAACCCTACGTTTTATACATGTAAAGTCCCTGCTACTGCCATATATGTGCAGAAAAGAAAGCACGGTCAAGAACCTGTGGGGTGAAAGAAGAAAGGCAACAGGGTCTGATCTAGTTCTACTGATGGGAATGCAGTCCACAGGCAACTGTCCTAAGAGTTGGTGATAGCTTCAACAGGATGGGGATTCTCCCAGGATTAACGATTTACTGGTAAGGAAGCTAAAAGCATCCATACAAATGAACATAAACATTAGAATTATGTTTGCCATAAGGATTATGTCTACTAATTCAACAAAAATAATATTGGTTGCTGGGCATGATGAAGCACAACTTTAATCCCACCACTCAGGAGGCAGAGGCAGGCGGGTCTCTGAGTTCGAGACCAGTCTGGTCTACAGAGCGAGTTTCAGGATAGTCAGGACTACACAGAGAAACCCTGTCTCAAAAAACCAAAGAAGAAAATAATGTTGAAATGGAATTACGCCAATAGTTAAAGATAAAGAGCCAAAATATTTCCCCAAGGGCAAAGAGAAGCCTGTTTATTTATGTAGGGTTGTATGGCCAACGTGGTATCCAAAAATAATTAACCCAGCTAGTGTTTGTCCGGACAATGAGGCAAGAGTTTGAGGTCCTACAACCTGACTAAATATCCAGAGGGCAAACAGACAAAGTCCCGAAAGTTCCATGTTTTGCTGGGGTTACGGGAAAGCAAAGGGATGTTTCTTGTTACCTGTCTATGGAAAAAAAATGTGTTGGTATGTTCCATTTAGCAACCCTGCCATCATGACACGCATGCATGAGGAACACATTCAAGGAAATGCATCTGTGCCCCCACACTTCCTGAAAACCTATATATATTGGGTGGGGGTAGAAGGTGCGGCTAGATGGAGAACCACATGATTTAATAACATTTAAATACTACATTTAATAACAAATACGGTGATTTAATAATAAAAGCCAAGGAAAGGCCATGTCAATCCACACAAGAAACAAAAATGTCTACCTAAGGGGTGATGTGATCACCCTCTGAGAAGGAATTCACAGCCAGGCCCATTTCCACTTGCTTAGACTGCAGAACAACCGGATGCCCTCCCTAGTAAACAGCCTTAAAGACCCCCCACCTCGTGGTGCCAAGTATACTGGCCTTCCAGTCTCATTCTGCGTGCATTTTTCTCTAGTAAATATTCACTATGCGATCTGAAGCCCAGGCTGATGGCAGGCAGGGTCAGTGGACCAGAGCAGGCCAGAGCGGGCAGCCAGCTGGGTTACCCCGGACAGACAGTTGGGTTCAGCAGAGACCACGATCGATGCCACAGCTGCCATAGAGGCTCTTCCCATTACCTGGCGTGACTCGGGCAAAATGCAACTGGCCAGGGTTCCTTGCCAAGAGCTTGCGAATGCCATCATCAGGGGCACCCCCCGCCTGGTCGCTATGAACCAATAGGATCCTTAGTTCCTGCTTCCGCATGAGGCGAGTCACTGGTAAGTGCTGCAAGTACTGGCCACCCAACAGGATTCATGACCCGCAGCCCAGGGACAGAGCCATCTGCACAACCAAGGTGGGAGAACACGGCAGGCTTCATCATGCCAGACCTGGGGACAGGGTGCCAAGAAGGGGAATGGCACTCCATTTTATGGGCATTCACCCCGCTTTACTGCTGGTAGGAGGAGAATCTGGCCAGTACTGGCACTACAAGAAGCTGTTGGAATCTGCAACCGGGACCTCTTGATGCCACGCCCAGCCCTTGCCATTCTTGCTGCTACTGCCCCTTCTCCGCCCTTCCACCGCACAGGCTGCTGCTCAACGCAGCCCCAGGAAAAGGCTCAAATCAACAGGATTTCCCATTCCACCAAGTGTGTCAGAGCTGATCTCACAACCTGTCTTTCCTCAAGACTCCTGTGTCCACAGGGGCCCTCCGTACCATCGTCACTGGCTCCTCCCAGCTGTCCTCGACTACCTTTCATCTGAGCCCCAGTTCCGAGCTGGGACCCTACAGTCCCGGCTGCACAGTCGAGGCCCTGGGCTGAAGACAGTCCTGCTTGGCCTCACGCACTGCCCACAAGGGCTCGGAGCCTGACCAAGATTATCATACAGACCACAACATGTATGATAGCCTGGCTCCGCTGCTTACTCCAGCCTGCTCACTGTCTGACACCCGCAGGTCCCTCTGTGGACCCTGTTTGCTCACGTGAGATTTTATTGCCTGGGCAGAGCTGCTCTTATACCTAAGGAAACTCAACCACTCTAACGGCAAGGGCTGTCCCGTGTGCATCTGAATCAGAAGAGTAGCTGTTGCCGAGGCTCAGGTTCACTAGCCTTCACCCCTCCTTTCCAGGTAAGGAAGGCTCAGAAGGCAGTTTGCTGCTGGGGAGACCACTGTAAGTTCTGCAGATGGGAGCCAAGCCTGGGCAAGCTGCTCAACTACCCAATTCTCGAATGCCTGGGGAATGCACAGCCAGTGGGGAGGGGGAGATGTGCACGCACCCCAGCACCAGGGAGCCCCACTCTGCCCTGCCGTGGACACTGGTAAACCTCACCATGCCGCAGAGTGGTTTTGTGAACACGGGTTCTAATAAGCACCCTCAGCTAACACATTTCTCACACTTGGACGGAAAGCACAGAACAGGCAATGTTGCAGGCTGCCTGGTGCCCAGATAGTCAGGGCCCTGGACCAGCTCACATGGCTACTCGCTGATGCCTCCCCAAAAGAGGCCCTCCCGCCTCTCCCATCAGAAACACCCTGAGAATTACTAAGTCCAGGGTGAGCAGAACAAGGTTTGGCATGTTTAGTTTTCAAAGGGACCCTGATGGGGTCCTGGCCATATCTAGGCCCTAAGACGACAGAGTCACTCTAACTGCTGCCCCCAGCCCGTGCACCCTGCAGCCACCTCTACAGTCATCCCAAAGGTGCCAATCCTAGAACTCAAGCCTCGAGGACAGACCTTCCGAGTAAGTCCCTGAATAGCTCGCCTGCGCTACCGAGCGAGATCTCTGGCGGGCCACATGGCCAGCGGTTGTCTCTTCTACTTTCCGCATGGCCATCTCATGCCCCAGGAGACAGAGGGTTCAACTTACCTGTGCTGCCCAGAGGTAGTCCAGCCGCAGCCTGACATCCACTTGCCTGGCATGCAGGGCCAGTGTGCACGAGAATAGCAAGATAGCCATGATTGGCTCATAGCTACGCCCGGAGAGAGCACCACCCCTGGGAAGGTGGAGAAGAAACCCCATTAGTGTCAGTTTCCAGGCAATATACGGCCATCAAAGCCTAGGTCTGGGCAGAGAACCATCTATGGAGAGCAAGGCTTAAGGCTCGTGGGCCTGACCCCAGGCCTGATTCTCACCTCAGCCAAAAGTTAGAGGCTTTGCTAGAGTCTAGACTAAAGAAGAGAAATAGAAAAGCCACTAACCTAAAAAAAAAAAAAGTGCATATATTTGGTTCACATTGGTTTGCTAATTGGTGCACATGCACAAGCCTGTGTGTGTGTGTGTGTGTGTGTGTGTGTGTGTGTAATAGAGAGGGAGAGAGTACTATGACTACAGAGTTAGTAATTGAGGCGATGATTAAGAATAATAGTGATTCATGCAAATTATGATCCGAGTAGAATGATAACTAATATCACCCTGTCTAGAACGTTCCCTCGGGGCGCCACACTCACCCAACCTTGGTGTATCCACTGAGCTCCAGGACAAGGATGTAGGATGTTGTCAGCCCGGACAACAGGATCATCTTTGGCAAGGAGGACACCCGCAGGAATATGGCTAGTGGGAGGGTGCCCACCAGGCAGCAGAGCAGGGCATGGTGCGCAGACTCACAGGGCAGGGCAGGCAGCACAGTGCGCCGGCCGCCAGCTGCAAGGACCACTAGGGAGCTGTTGGACTGGGAGCTCCAGGCCCAGGGCAGGCAGCTCACCTGGGGAGCAAGGGTGCGAAGGCTTAGGAAGGCCCAGAGTCTGGCCTCACCGATCCCCCACCCAGCCTTCTGCGGTAGCCTCTCCCCCACCTCTGATACCACCAGCCAGGCCTCAAACTGCCTCCGCTGCTGCAGCCTCCCAGTATCTATAGAAAAGGCTGGGGGCGAGCAAGGTGGACCAGGTAGTACCAGCCCCTGCCGGGTCTCCAAGCCAAACAACTCTACCCTGTGCTGCAGCTCCCTCTACTCCTACCGCCCCCGGTATGACTCCTAGGTCCCGGCTCAGCTTCTCCAACCTGTTGCTCCTGCCCCTGAGCACGCCAAAGTTAGTGATACTCACCACGCATCCTAGGGCTACTGAGTAGATTAAGACCACTATGAATACACACAAAACAGTGCGAATCTGGATCGTCAGGCACCCTGGAAAACACTGAAGAAGAAAACCTCGTTTCAGGGTTAGGGATGCGGCAGCTCAGCGGTAGAGTGTTGCCTCCCATGTGCAAGGCTCTGGGGGGTAACCCCAGTGATGCACAGGGGTGGGGGGAGAAGGAAAGGGGGGAGAGCTTTAGAAGCATGCTGAGAGTGTGAAAGTACTTGGTGTTCACAGTGAGTCCTCCGAAGGAGGCCGGGTGTGGAGCCCTTTGCCTGCTCCAGGGGCTTACTAGACCTCCATCTGCTAGGCAACAGTCTTGATTACTTTTATCTATTTATTATTCCCCATGTGAAGAACTTGCCAAAAAAATTTAAAAACAAAGACACACACAGACACATATACCCAAAGCACCTAAAGGAGAAACAGCCGTCTCCTTCTCCCAGGCACTCTGACTGGCACCAAAATTAACTGAGCAGAAGCACTGGGTATTTTTATTATAATGCATTCTCCTACCTCAGGAGTTCCATACACCCCTCCCTCCCTCCCTCCCTCTTCTCTCTCTCTCTCTCTCTCTCTCTCTCTCTGTCTCTCTCTGTCTCTCTCTCTCTCTCTCTCTCATGTTCTCGAAGTTGATCATCACAGACAGGTTAAATATAACTTTTCAGCTACTAGAATTTTTATTTTTAGCCTATTTATTTACTTTGAACACGGTGTGAAATAATTAACAGATGCTTTCAAAGATGAAGCAGGAGGTTCGTTATTCTCATGGTCCTAAAAACAAGAGTATAGATTACAATGGACACCCACTGCCCCTTATGGAAAGTCACATATGCAGACAGAGCCTGGGTCTGCGGGACTCCACGGCAACACACACAGCTGCTTCTGTCCTCCTTCCCACGAGGCTCGCAGTGTGACTTTTCTTGTTTAAAAACTGGGAGGCAACGACCACCAATAAAACAAGCCCAGGACCATAGATTCTGGGTTGGTGTGGGAGCATATGTAGCTGGCAGATCTTTGGTTTGGGTTTCCAAGTCCAGACCCTACAGTGCTTCCTAAGAACCCTGGTCGGTCTAGCTGACCTCAGACAGAAGAGGCACCGTTTGGTATGAAGCCTAAGGGCTCTTCTGATCATGCCTCTCTCTCCATTTCCCTTCTGATCTGATCTCTGCCACTGGGGAAGGCACAGCTGCAAGTCCCTAATCATCAGAGAATGTCCCCCAGCTCCTGTCACAGCTTAGCTTGGTATGGTTGGGAATCCATGCAGAGGGACGGACAGATCCCAGTCTGCAGTCCACACAGGCCCAGGAACAGAAACTTGGAACCAGGTCCTGCCATGCCCTCCAGGTAATGACTCCTAAGAAGAGCTCTTTGCCTGCTGCTATGAAGGCAGGCCAGCAGAGGAGAAATTTTAGTATCCCGCATGTATACGCAAACTGTGTCCCCCAGTACGCTTCCCGGGAAAATCGTCTATTTACCATTGTACGCCTATGCATAACTGGGCATGCATATGATTAAGATCAGATGTATTGTGGGAAGGGATATTCTCAGCAGAAAAAGTCGATACATGAGCTAATCTATCAATCAAAACAGAGAACTGCCCACTTTCCATCCTTAGTAACCAAATCCCTCCTTCTCTCGAACCCCATGTAAGGAAGCATTGAGAACTCATCATGTGGCCCACCGGAGAGTGTATCCCTTTTTAATCTAAACTATGGACTTGCTCCAATAAAATTATCTTGCTTCCTTTGCAAACCTGTGCAAATCCTTACTTTCAATTCTTTGGGTAAGCCTAGAACCTGGAAACATCTGTCCCAGCCCCTGGCAATGGTAACACTGGGACTTGGTAGAAATGGAATGTCTGATTACCACAAGCCCTGAGCTGCCTATCATGAACTGGGTGTTTTCTGGCAGAAGTGGCTGCACACACACGACAGCACCTCGTCATCAAATGGACATGGTGTACTCAACAACACTGAACTCAAGACTCAGTAACACAGACTTCCATTCACCAAAGTCAGCCTGGCTCCAGCCTCTGCACAGCCTAGGCGTAACAATGGGCCCCATTCATGAGTCTTACAGGCGCTTCAGAATGCAGTAGGCTCCACAGAACAGTTTAACGACCTTCTGGAAACTTGTTCATAGTGCCAGGGAGGTGACATTATCTTGCAAGCAGGGGTCCAGGTGTTCCAGAACTCTCTAAATACTCAAAACTAGCAACTCATACAAGTAGTGTATCTAATGTTAGTCCAGAGCCAGAAGGAAGACCACACAAGCAGAAATCATACAGAGTAACTTCAGTAATTAATAGGCAAGACTAGGATTCTCCCATAACCCTTAGAAATGCTTGCTAGACTGTCAAAACTTCTATTCAGGTTATGAACTACAGAAAAATAAAAATCTAACTAAATGGGCATTTATTTCGCATACTTGGTATAGACAATGGTTCTTAACAGCCCCTGAGGTTTCTCACCCCAGTTCTTGTACCAAAGACTATGAGTGCCTATGGCTGGAATCACGTGACATTACACCCCTGCAGAAGGGATTCTAGGTTTGTAAGAAGTCATTCAGACGAGAGTAACTCATGCATCTAATCTGATCACATGACATTTTTTGCCGCTCCAAAGCTCTTTAGCTGGCGGCAACCCCATTGCCCATTTCTCCCCAGCCCCATGCTTCTGGAGCTACAGCCAAAGAAACAAGCTGGGCCAATGCCACAGAGCTTTGGCATCTATGATAATTAATAAATAACTCACAGATTGGGAAACATTATTTGTAAAACACACAGGTGATGAGGGGATAAATATTCAAAATATATATGGAAGACAGGCAATTCAATAGCAAGCAAATGAAAAATCCATTTTTTAAGCAGCTAAAGGATTTAATATATACTTCGCAAGTCAATATAGAAAAGTCCGATACTGATCCATGGGCAATATTCGTCACAGACCATTGGAGACATACAAACTAAAACCAAAACGAGATGCCCACGGCCCAGCTGAAGTGACCTATCACACCACTGATAATTGTAGGGGACGGATGTACATTAGCACAACCATTATGAAAAATAGATTGGAGGTCTGTCATCAAACTAAGAACAGAATTTCCATGGGATCCAGTAATCCTCCACCAGCTATACATCCAAAAGAAAGAAATCAATATGAAGAAGAGAAGACAGGCCATGTAGCTAGGAGGGTGTTTGCCTAGGGGACACAAACTCCTGAGCTCCACCTTGGGAACTGCGTACGACAAGGTGCGGGGCATGCCCCTGTAATCCCAGCACTCAGGAGGGTAGAAGGGAGAGGTTCAGAATTTCCCTGACTACATAGCGAGTCTGAGATCTCTTTGGAATACGGAAGATCATCTCTCAGAAAACAAGTGAAGAGGTAGCTGTGCTCCCCTGTCCCATGGTCACTTCAGCACTGCTCACAGCAGACAAGATGGAGCCAGCCTAGCCAAAGGTACCCTGCTGACCAACAAACACACAAAGAGCGGAGTATTACTCAACCCCAGAAAAGAAGTAAACCCTTTAGTCTGTACCAAACCTTGATAAACCTGGAAGGAGTTATGTTAAATAAAGTAAATCCGGTGCAGAAATACACCGTATGGGCTCAGGCATGGAATCTAAGACTCAAATTCACAGATGGGGAGTGAAGAACAGTAGATGCCAGGAGATCCGGTAAGGAGCTCATGGGAAAATGCTGCAAAATTTCAGTGAGCTGGGGAGAGCGAGGTTGTGAGACGGACTGCACAATGTGGGGCTACAGTGAATGGCATCAGCGCATGCTTCAAAACTGCTAGGGGTTGACTTTAAATGATCTTACTACAAAAACAAACAAACAAGCCATTATGCGTGATGCGACAAGTATGTTCACTTGCTTGACTTAATCAGTTTGCAACATAATGTATACCATCATATTGCAACTAATATATACATTTGATAACCATTTTTAATTAAAAATAAAAAATGTAATGGGAAAAAGAAAAGCAGAGCTTTTTTTTTTTTTTTCTGGACGGTGGAAAGAGGGAAAATGGAGGGGAATGATAGTGAGGTTCCCTGTGCCACTAAGAGTCTGGAGGAGGATGGTGCAGCAGCAACCTGTAAGGAAACGGTGAGTCTCACAATTTCCCAGAACTGAATTCTACAAACCAAAGTGGACCACAGCCTTTTGAGAAGCCACACCTTGATATCTTAGATATCAATAGACATGTATGGACTATACTCTCTAGAGCTGGGAGCTCACAAACATGAGATTTTGTGTCTCTGTTGGCTGCGGTTTTGTCAGGAAGCAACAGGAAACTCGGATGGTTTTGACCTGCTGTTCAACAATCAGGGACTCTTGGCTATTGTCAATGGTGTGTCTGCAAGCACCGGAGTCTGGCTGCCTCTTCACGCTGATTCCCTTTCTTTGGAAAGGACTTCAGCAGGAGGAAGAAACAGGAAATTCTTCAAGGAACAGGCCAGAAGAGATGTCCTTGCTTTCTCTCTCTCCTGGGTCTGCAAGCCTTAAACTCCAGAGGCTGACAGCAGCCCTATCACAGTCCGGTTCCTACAAAGAAACTCCCTGCGCTGACGGACATGCATGCCTCCCACGTTCCACCCCTCCGAGTGCACCCAGTTGAGGCTGATACCCCGAGCAGGAGGCGAATGGATCTTTTCAATGATGTGGAGGGCAGAGTCCCCTGTTCTAAATGCATGCTCCTGTCGGGTAGACATAAAGATGGAACAGCTGTCATATTTTGGCCACCTCAAGGAGGCCAGCATTGGACCAATACTAGCACTAAGCGGCAGAGAGACCACGCAAAATGAAATAGTCACCTGGCTTGAAGCAACCCTGAGTTCTCCCTCCAGTCCTTTCTGGCTCATGCTCAGTATTAATTCTCTGAATGTTCTCGATGAAGTAAGTAGGAAGGCAGTCGTCTTTAGGAACGGGGACCAGTGCAACTTTCCCCATGGACCGCGGAGGAAGCATAGCTACACTATCAACGCCATAGTCTCCTTGGAGATACAGCCTGGCAGCTGTCCCTAGTCCCACCTGTGTGGCTGGCCATGCTGGATTCTCTCCTGCTTGGCTTGACTTCCCACCTGCTGCCCTGCCCACTGTTCCACCCCCAAGTCCTTACCCCACCATCTATTCCCACAGCCTCCACCATAGGCTGATAGACCCAAACTGAAGCACAGAGTTCAACACAACCTGGTGGATACCAGTCACCTTGTGCCACCTTAGTTCATCCACCCTGACCTGGGGCACCCTCCTGGGAGCTGAGTCCCACCTGCCTCTGTTCCAGCCGAGTGCAGGTTCCTCTCTGCTTCCCAGGTGTTGGCCAGCATGAATCCAGACACCAGAGAAGGCCAGCCCCAGAAGCTGTGGGTGCTGCAGCTTCAAAAACACCCGTTTAGGAAATCCTCCATGCTGCTCTTTAGTGAGGCTGGGGGTGAGCAGCGGGGGCTGGCTGACCTGGCTGTTAACATCCAGGAGTTATTCTGGCCTGAGTCCCCGCCCAGGAGGGCAGCTGTGTTTGCACAGGGGGTAGTTTTGGGGAGGCCATCACAATCTGATCTCCCAGAACATGCGTTCTACAGAGCCAGGTGGTGTTTGGACTTGAATATTAGTTTTATGGGCAAGATGCTAGGTCAGGAAGAGGAGTGGTGTGACTCTGCCCAGGGGATCTGGGGTCCCCTGATGAGATGCTAGGTCATGAAGAATAGAGAGACTCTGCCCAGAGAAACTGGGGTCCCCCGAAGATATGCTAGGTCATGAAGAAAGGTGTGGCTCTTCCCCGGGGAACTGGAGCTGGGTGGGGCTCCAGGGCCTCTGTGTTCCTCAGCTACGCTGTGAGTGACTATGTCCAACCCCTAACACACATACACACACACACACACACACACACACACACACATACACACACACACACCTTTACACTTTTTGCATGTATTGTGCTGTTTGCACACTGCCAGGCAGACACACCAGCTCCTATCAATGCAGACAAAATGACAGCTTTAAACATTACCACCCCAAGGTCCTGCTTTCGTGCTGAAGCCAGAAATTCCAAACTAAACATCACTCAATCTATGGAAGCCAACACGCTGTAAATGTGGTCTTAATATAGAGTATCTTTTAAATTAGAAACAAAAAGCCTGGGAATAATGATGGAGTTAAGGGAATGAAATGAGACTAAATCCTATCAAGGTGTTGCAATTTTCTACAATTATACAAAAGTAAGCCTTGGTCTACCATCCCCAGTGTGCTGGGATGGGGCACTGGGAAATAAGCTGAGCCTATGAGAAAAGAGCAGAGGGCCAAGAGAAACAGACCTCTAAAGGGAAGTGAGGAGGCAAGAGTATGATGCTCAACCTTTGCTCCGAAAGTCCAGATTGCACTTGAGCATCAGAGTCGTGACAGCACAGATAGCCCACCTGGACCACACCCACCTTAGACCAGTTGCATGGATATATAAGAAACAAACTACCCTGGGCACTCCAACCAAGTCGCAAAGGGAATAAACACTTCGAGGTCCTTTTTCATCAGTATTTACCACCCACTGATTGTGCCAAGAAGGCAGCCCCCAAAACGTGACACAAGGCACAGTACACTGGACTCAACCAGTGCCTGCCACGTGGACAGATGTCTTCTACTTGCCACTGAGAATGAAGGAGAGAACCGCTTTGCCACAAGACTACACACAGAATACTCAGGTACATGGTCTTAGACATAGGCTCACATACCTGGACACCTGTAGAAGACACACAAACATACCTGGACCCGCGTGATGTGCAGGTACAGGATACAGGCCACCAAGAAGCAGATAGAAAACACCAGCAGCAGCAGGACAGCCACACTCCTGGAGACAGAGGACACAGGTCAGGTAGGTGGGAGCTAGGTACAATGTATATCAGATAGATACCTCAGAACTGGGCCAGGTACAATGTATCAGACAGATACCTCAGAACTGGGCCAGGTACAATGTATCAGACAGATACCTCAGAACTGGGCCAGGTACAATGTATAAGATAGATACCTCAGAACTGGTCCTCTTCCTGGCCCCTGTGCCCAGAATCTCAGGAGGAAGCATTGCCATTTCCATTTGACAGATGTCCCTGAGGACTGACTTTGCCTGGTTCGCTCCTAGAGAAGACACTTGGGACTTCTGGATGAGGTTCCCAAGACCATCACTATCCTTACTACCTCACCCCAAAGCTAATGCTTGGCTCCAGGTCACATGACTTTCTGGAAGACCTTTCCTCCTACTGGAGGAAGGTACTTGACTTCGCGGAGCTGTACTATTGATACTTGTCTGGGAAAGATGTTTCTAGAAAAAAACATAACCCCTAGCAAAACCATCCGGAAAACTGCCAAGTTCACAGTTGTCTGTGCAGCCCACAGCTGAAGCTTCCTGTCCTTCACATGTATGGAGAACTTCTATGTGCTTTCTGGAAACTCTTAGGAGACATTACACCCTCAAGGTAGGTCCTCCTGGTAAACAAGTGCCCAGAGAAACGGACAACCGGAAACTTCCTGGTGTCTTCCTCAAAACAAAAGCCCCAAGCTTACACTGACTCATAGGACGGTTCAATGCCATTTATATCACTCCATTTTCTTCCCTTTAACATTCTACTTCTTATTTTTAATGTCTTTTAAAGTGATGTGGGCCCAGGAGGCAGAAAGGCCATGTGTTCTCCTCAGAAGGCCCTCTGAGGACAATGGTGCATGCCATTTCAATGAGGAAGAAACACACACACACACACACACACACACACACACACACACACACACAAGTCTTTGCGTTCAGCAATTTCGAAACTAAAAATGGTGAGGATGTTGTATGCCAACAGGCTTATCAAAGTACCAACCTGAGCACATGAAGAAGAAAGGCAGGTGGCCAATGCCCTCCTCAAATGCCAGGCACAACAGAAGAGTAACCAGGAAGTGGATCTGGATCACATAAAGACAGCCAGGTCCAACCCCAGTGTTTGGTTTCAGAGTGAAATGGGTTTGAACACTCGGTCCCTGGACAGTGGCACTATTTGGGTAGGTTGTCAATCCTTTAGGATGTGGTACATGATGGGAGGAAGGGAGTCACAGCGCATGAGCCCCAGGTCACACACACTCCACTTCGAGATCCATTCTCACGTGAGCAAACAGCCTCATGCCCCTATCACCAAAGCTGAAGGTCTCCCCTGATGTCACCTTTTCCCTGCCATGATAGACCGTACCTCCCAACTGTGAGCCCAAATCAGCCCTTCTTTCCTTCAATTGCTTCTCCTCAGTTATTCAGTCGCAAAAAACAAGAAACATAACCAGTACCCGCAGAGACCCGGAGCTCTCGGTCACTGATCAGCACGGGAGCAACACTCACTGTGGAATTATCAGAAGGTAGACAAGCCCAAATAAGGCGGCCAGGATGAGGGCGAGGACAACAGCGCTGGTGAAGTACTCATCCTGAAGCTGGTGGTACTGTGGGGGAGAGGGGAGGGGAGCGAAGGAGCATGGGTCAAGGAGGGAGGGAGGGAGAGCAAGAGAGTGATCAACCCAGCTGGAAGACACAAACTCCTCAGGGACACGGGCGAAGCGCCGAGTCACTTACTTTTTGCTCTCGTTCAGCGTGTTTATACTTCAGGGTGAAGAAGTTCAGATCTGCCATCTCCAGTTCTGTCTGGCGGGCTTCAAGAAGACGGCTAATGTACCTGTTGACACGTGTGCCCGGAGTGGTGTAGACCACATTGGTAGAGAAAGATGAACGGTTTCTGAGCTTCTCCGAGGCTGTCCTCAACGCCCTCCGCTGCAGTCGCCACGGAAATAGAGAAAACAGCATCAAATGTTCCACCCGTTGAACAAAAGCACCCATGAGCACTTGGCTGTCAGTCATCCTTATGGGCTAGGTTCAGAACTGTGAGACACTGTCGGAGTGCTGCCCCCTGCTGGCTAGAGTTGGAAAATGCGGTGCCCTAACACCCAAGTCTGTATCGCACATCACAGAATGTCTGTTTGGAATGAGTGGATTCAATGACAAACATGCCCAGGACAAGCAGGCACCTGCACCCACTCTCCCATAGACACAGGAAGGAGACTTGGATGGGGTAACCACCTTCACTTACAGGTCCACATGCGTAGAAAGGGGTGCCTAGAAGTTTACTACAAAGGCAGCTTCTGTAAATTCATGAAAGGACCAGGGCGTGAGTCTTCTTCCATACGTCACATGACAGGTGCAGGAAGGGCCCCGGTTGTGGAAAGGAAAACAGTGTCATCTGAAGGCACCTGCTGTGGTCTCTCAGCCAAGGACTCATAGCAGGGACTCTGATGCTTCCCATGCCCCAGCAGAGGACGGACTATTAGGATACACTATAGCGTAATCGCAGAAAGGACGGAATAAAGAGACCCCTCCATGTTCCAGCAAAACACAGACAATAAACACAAGGCTCTATGGGAGGTGGAAAAAAAGAGCAGCAGGCTTTCAGAACTCTGGGACTCAAAGAGGAACAGTATGTGACAAGGGTCCCGGGGGGCATCCACTGCCACATCTATCCCAGGCCAGGAGCTAGAGGAGCCCACAATCGGAAATGTCAACAGGTGCAGGTAAAACTGGCAGGGGCCAGGAGAAAAGTTATTGTCTCTTAGCATAATGATCAAGAACAGGAAACCAGAAAAGCAAAAAATAACCACACAACGGCAGCTAAAGACCACTATGAGAAAGTCTATTTGCCAAGAATCCCCAACTTCCCAGTTACACCAAACTTATCCTACAATCTCAACCTACATAACAAAACGGCACCCCACGGCACTGTAAGGACAGAGACCCTGATATCCCAAGGACAGCAGAGGCAAAAGTCCCTTGGCAGATCGTCTTGATCCACACTTGAAAGTATTTCCTAAAATACAACATCCAGTTATCACTCAAAAAAAAAAAATGTAAACACTAACTTACAGAGTCCACCCTGAGGTTAGCATTCCTAGCTCAAAGCACCACAATGATTGGTAAAATCCTGTGCATCTTCATTAAGAGTCAGAATGAGAAAGAATGCCCACCCTTATTACTATTATCTAGTTTAATTATTACATGGGAAAGAAGAACAATGGCCCTGTTTAAAGTAGATATTATTACTGACCAAGAAAACTCAAGATGATTTTGAAAAGTCACTGCAATTGGTTTCAATTAGCGTGGGCCAAACGAGCTGCGCGCTCTCTTCAGTAAATTCATGTGATGATAATCATCCCTCATCGCTTTTAAACAAAAGGCTCAGGAGATGTGGACAGACTGGAAACAGGGAAGGAAACACAGTGTCCAGCACACTGGCAATGCTCCAAGCCTTGCTAAGTTGCCACGCTGGAGCAGCTGGAGAAGCCAGGGTTTGCCCATATCATGGACAGAATAAGATGCTAGAGGGAGTCCAGGTTGGCAGCAGCAGTCCAGGATAGTCCAAGAGAGCACTCCAGTAGCCCAGGAGTCCCCCCAAGACCAGGCTATCCGGCACTGCTCACTAAGATGCTCGTGGAATCAGATGCACCCAGCACCCAGGAACGCGATACAGAGAAATGAAGTCCCTGTTGACCAGTGAGCCCCTAGGGGAGTCAGGCCTGTGCCTAGACCTGGAGGCCATTCAGCCACAAAGAAAAGGCTGGGATCTGTGTGGGCCTCCAAGTGCCCGAGGCGTTTCTGGGGCGGAAAAGGCTCAGTTCGCCCGGTTACCACCCACGTCACACACAAGCTGATTTTCAGAAGGGAACAGAGAAACAGGAGCAACCCAGAGCACTTGACTTCGGTGTCGCCCACACAAGTGGCTTTCGTTTTGCTTTAAATTGATAAGCTTAGATTTAAAGCTGTACACATGAGAGGGGGTGGAAGGGAGGGAGGGAAGGAGAGAGAAAGAATGAATAAACGAATATGGGGAGGTTTCTGAGTGGAGAACAGAGGAACAAATACGTTTTAAAAAATCAGAAAACAAGAATAAAGAAGGCCCTTACCCTATGCTGGCTGTGGCCCTCAGTGCCACTGATGGTGGCTCCATGCTGTCTGTGGCCCTCAGTGCCACTGATGGTGGCTCCAAGCTGGCTGTGGCCCTCAACAGTCACTGCTGGTGACTCCACACTGGCTGCGCCCCTCAGGGTCACGGCTGGTGATGGCGCCCTAAATCTCTGATCAGTGCCATGCACAGAGCCCATACTTGCCAGGCACAGCTTACAGAATGCCCAGGGGTGAAACTGTACTTCCACGAACAAAAGTACCATGACCTGCCTTCGTTAGTAACAACAGAGAAGTCCCAAATATCAATGCCACATAAACCATCTCTCCTTGGGTTTAAAACCTAAGCCAAAGACTGAAAACTCAGACTGAGGGGCAGCTAATGATGTAAAGACAACTCTATGATACATCGAGACAAGAGAAGGAGAAACAAGCAGCCAAACTGCCTCTACGATATAACGAAGATCCTTAAAGGAACTCCGGGTCCCACAGTTAGGACACTGAAGGAGCCAGAGCGCCAGTTATTTGGGGGGTGAGGGGGTGGATGACAAACGTTTTTCATTTGCCTTTCTTGTGCATTTTTATATTTGGAGATATCGTTCATAATAGATACCTTCATGGGCAACAAAGTATCCGAAGGACAAATGGAACGGGAGCAAATGTGTTTGGGGGCTGGGGTACGCTATCAGGATCCGTCTCTGGTGTGCTAACAACAACAGCAGCAAGGGCTAGAAACCACAAGCACGGTGGAAGAGACACCGCACCGGGGCTCGGTGTTATTAAAAGGAAACCATTTCAATGACACTTGCTAGAACACAGTGGAGCAGGCTCTCCACAAGACCTTGCAGAAGGTACAGAGGCCATGGTGGCAGGATCCTGGATTCAACTATGAATGCAACACAGCAACTGGGGGTGTACGGTCAAGGAGAAAAGAGGCTCTGTGGACAGAAAACTACTCAGTAGACATCAGAGGTCAGAGCATGCTGGCTAAAGTGACCAGGATCCCTGCTGAAGATGGCTCTGGCTGATCGTGCGTCTCCAGGACAGGGGATGGATGGGATGAGGAACCTACCAGACGTGTGTGTGTGTGTGTGTGTGTGTGTGTGTGTCTGTCTGTCTGTCTGTCTGTCTGTCTGCTGTCTGTGTCATTGGAGCTAAAATTCCTACTATCTGTGACAGAAGCCCACCATCTAGTATAATGCAAGCCTCCAGTTGCCTGGGTGCACATAAAAGCTAATCATCCTCTCTGACGCGCTCCACCATGAATGAAGTTCTTAGAACATTCTCAGAAAAAGTTCCAGCACAGAGGAACTCACATACACAAATCCTTGTGGCAAGGAACCACTACAAGCAAGAGGCAACAGAACCTTGCTTTGTCCCGAAAAGCCTCTAACTGCACCAGGAAGTCTCTTTCTTTAAAAGGCGTAAAACCAGTAACAGCAGAGAAAACAACGGTGGGAAAGGCAGCAACAGGGTGGAGCAAACAGATGCAAGGTAAAGTCAGTGTAATCTCAGAGGGCTGGACAGGGCAGGCAACGCGGGGCCAGGCACCTTCAGGCTCAAGCACTCGTGGATACAGTGGCTCTCTGGTCAAGAGCCATCCACAAGGGGGCATTAGAGCCCTAAAGTGCACCCCATTCTCTTTGGTGAAACAATGTGCGGTCTTCCCCAGAAGGGGAATCAGGGTCTCTGGCTCTGTGTGGTTGAAGTGAAGCCTGAGACACCATCATAACCACCAGCACATGCTCAGAAGATCTGAAGACTCACAAGTGACGGCCTGATCAGCTGAGACAGAGAACCCTGGCGTCCACAGAAGGCACTGGAGCGCCGTCCCTAGCTCGGCACTTGTAGCCAGCTTTACTGTCCTCTCCCTCAAGAACAAAGCGGAAAAGGCTCCCGTGTCTGTGGGATTACAGATGGCCACAGACATGCTAAAGGGGACATAAAAACAGCTGCTCGGAGAAAACAGATGTTTCCAGGACCAGCAATTCTTTCTTAAAAACCTCCATGAGGGAGCTGAGGAGAAGGGCCAGTGGCTAAAGTGCCTGCCATGCAAGCACAAGAGTAAGGACTGGAAAGCAGCTCAGAGCCAGGTGGGCGTGGCAGCCCACCTGTCATTCCAGAGCTAGGCGTGCAGGGCCAGGGCACTCCTTGAGTCAGCTGACTTAGTTAGAGTAGCAGTCTGGGTGAGCACTGGATTCCAGAGGGAGACCCTGCCTCAAAGAATAAGGCGGAGGTCAATTGAGGAAGGTGCCCAACATTAACCTTCGTTCTCAAAAGCAATGTTCACAGGTGCATCCCCATCAATACACATACATGCACCCACAACAGGCATGCATACCACACACACACACACACACACACACACACACACACACACACACATTTTTAAAAAATAGAATAAAAATCCTGAGAGAGTGAGATGGCTCAGCAGGGAAGAGTATCTGTCACCAGGTCTGATGGCCGAGTACGGAAGTAGAAAGCCAGCTGCTATAGGCGTCCACATGTATCCCATAGTACACAGGCATGTGAATCCACCCACAAATATTATAAAAACTAAAAATAATCTCAGTGAGTGATGGAAGCTGGGGTTGCAGGGCTTGCCTGGCATACCTGTGAAGCCCTGGGATCGATCCCCTGCATGACATAAAACCAGATGTGATGGCACACATCTGTAATTCCAGTATTGGGAGGTAGAGGCAGGAGAGGCAGAAGTTCAAGGGTATCCTGAGCTACATAGCAAGTTTCCAGGCCAGCCTGGGGTCTCTGACATGGAATACAATTTTATTACGGAATTACTCCTAAAATAAAGAGTACCCGGAATTTTTAAGAATTGAAAAAGCTCAATATAAGCATTGGATGATGTCCTAGCCGGTTTTGTGTGCCAACTTGACACAAGCTGGAGTCATCAGAGAGGAGCCTCAGCTGAGGAAATGCCACCATCAGATCCAGCTGTAAGGCATTTTCTCAATTAGTGATTGAAGGGGGAGGGACCAGCCCCTGTGGGTGGTGCCATCCCTGGGCTGGTGGTCCTGGCTTCTATAAGAAAGCAGGCTAAGCAAACCAGAGGAAACAAGCCAGTAAGCAGCTCCCCTCCATGGCCTCTGCATCAGCTCCTGTCTCCAGGATTCTGCCCTGTTTGAGTTCCTTCAGTGATGAACACCAATGCTGAAGTGTAAGACAAATAAACCCTCTCCTCCCCAACTTGCCTTTTGGTCAGGGTGTTTCGTCGCAGCAATAGAAATCGTAACGAAGACAGATTATAAAGCTGAAAAAAAAAAACTTTCCAGAAAATAGAAGGAAAGAGCTCAGGGGAGGGGGGAGTTCAGTCAGTTTAAGAGCTCCAACATCCAAATCATAGGCCTTCCAGGAAAAATAACACAAGAAAGTGGAGGGAAAGAAATGGCAACATAATTCACTTCCAGACAGGTCCTCTGGGGACATTGGGTACCAGTTACAAAGCGACCGAAGTGAACATGTGCTGTGTGGCCAGAACACAAGATGGGGCACCAAGGATGGACAAGGGCACATGGGTACTTTATCATGGGGAATTGGAATGGCTCTGAATTAACAGCAGCCCTGGAAGGCAGGACCCAGTGAAGCATGCTGGGAGAGAAAGAAAGTACTGCCAACCATGATGGCTGAACTCTTACTTCACACACACACACACACACACACACACACACACACACACACACACACACACACCTACTACCATAAGAACACAGCAAGAAGACAGTTCCTGCAAACCAAGGAGAGCCTAGGCATGCAGGTACCCTGACCTGGGACATTTAGCTGCCAGTGAGTGAGTGCTTGCGGTTTACACTTCTCAGACTGGGCGCTTTCGTGGCAGCAGCCTGCACTGGCTAACATACTGAGCTAGAAATCAAGGCTACATTCTGCAGCTGAACATTTTACACATGCGAGTCCCCCCCCCCCATCACTTCCTGTACCCTTTTTACATTCCACAGGTAATGTGAGAGTAAGGCGCATGGGACCACAGAAGCCCATGGCGACAGGAAGAGAAAAGCCCGGGAAGAGCAAGCTGAAGATGAGAAGGCTAAGAGAGCAGACCTGAAGGGCTAACCAGAGCTCCTTGGACAGCACGTGGGGAATGTGAGCTTAGGCTTGGCTACATACAAAATACAAATTAACATATAGACTTGTGCTGTGTCACATGGTCAGACAAGTATCACCGGTGAGGAGTGTCCTAGCCAAGCTGCACCAGGCGGGAGGAGAGAGAGAAGAGCCCCAGGACCCTCCGCCACTCCTACCTTGTCATCATCCTCGCAGGTCATTACGTTGGAGAAGGGGATCTCCGCTTTGAACATTTTCCGGCAATGCATGAGCTGCACCAGCAGGTAGCAGACAGTCTTGAACTTCATCCTCTTGGCTGGTTTTATATCGGAGAGAATCAAGCCTGGAAATATCTATCCAAACACAAGGGGAGGGGAAAATACTGTCAATGAAGCAGATCTCGACTCTCAGGCTGGAAACATGACCTTAACAGTGATAGGAACTAGTGGGCCCTGAAATTAGGTTGTTTGGTACCCCCTGCATGCCAGGTATCCAGGAAACTACACACTCGCTGTCACACGAGCCTGCACCCTCAACTAAACCCATAGCTTCATGGGAACAGGCACATTTGCCTAACCCATCACCTAAACCGGAACCTTCATCTTCAAGAGAATCATCGTCCACTTAAATCATCATGTGAGGACTTACCTACACCTGGACCCATACCTTCACCTGAATCCACACCCTCACCTCAGCCCACACCCTCACCTCAGCCCACACCCTCAACTCAGCCTACACTCTCCCCTGAGCCCACACTCTCTCACCTTAGCTCATAACCTCATCTGAACACACACCCTCACCTGAGTTGACACCTTCACCTGAGCACACACCTTCCTGAGCCCACACCCTCATCTGAGCCCACACCCTCATCTGAGCCCACACCCTCATCTGAGCCCACACCCTCACCTCAGCCCGTACCCTCAGCAACACACCATCCTCACTGAACCAGCACCCCTGCCTCAACAAGCATGGTTACCTAAACCACTTCTCTCATCTGAGTTCACACCTCCTCTGAGCACACCCCTCATCTGAGTCAGCACCATAATCTCAGTCCATGCCATCCAATCAACTTGAACGGTGACCTCAGCCCTGGAAGCATCTCTACCATCCTCAATCCTAACCACATCATCTTTCTCCTGGCAGTGTGACCTGAAGCATCCAACACAGGATGGCCAGGATTCCCTACAGCACAGCATCTGTAAGTTCACAAAGATTTGTACCCCAGCCTCTTGCAGGAAGTTCAAGGTCTGAAGGGCCAAAGACAGGAAAAAGAACCCGAAGTGGCACAGTCAGGCATCCCCAGATTTCTGACTCCAGACTCCTACCAACTACTGTCTGTTCTCCCCTCCTATATACATGAAGCAAAGCCCTGCACCCAAAATCTCTGGGCCCACATCCGGAGGAGCGGTCAGGAGAGCAGGAGGTGAGAACAAGCGTTTCTTTACATCTCTGCTCTGTAAAGCCAGGCTGTTTAATGGCTGGATGAGGGGGACTGGCTGCCCACCTTTCTCCGATGGGACGGCACAATAAAGAAGGTCTCGATGTTGTGGGTTCTCAGGAAGGTGTTCCTCTCGTGGCCGTGACCTGGCTCTACTTCGTAGTCCCCATTCAGGCATGCGAGGGTCGTCTTTGTGATGTGAACCTTCCTGTGGGAGAAGAAAACACAGCTGAGTGTGAACTCACACGTGTGGCTGTGCAGGGACCTGGGTGAGGCACGCTGGGGTCACAGCAGAGGTGGTTCTGCTCGGGGCAAGACTTCCAAGGTATACACACTCACGTTCCGATGCATGGGTAACCTGGAAAGCAAGGACAGGGAGGCCCAGGCAAGCCAAGCGATGGGGCGCACACCCAGGAAGGCAGAATAGTCAGAAGATTCTAAGACAGAAGATGAGAACCAAACAGGTAGAGTAACAAAAGAAAGGGGAGCCCTCCACAGTCAGCCCAGTGAGGAGCTGCAGGTCCCGGATGCTGGTAGCCAGGACAGAGGGCAGTGGGAAATGATATGGGAGCCCTCACCTGCCTTGCTTCTCTGCCTCACAGTATTCCAAGCCACTTTTCCAGGCCTGCTGTTTCTAGACTTTCTGAATCCCCTGTAGGAGAAAGCCTTGAGTTCATGGTCGAACTCTGCAGCTGACTGAAAGACGGGCAAGCAGGCAGGGCATGACTGACAGCCACGAGGGAGCCTTTAAAGTCACGGCGTTGCCCATGCACAGGTGTGAGAAAATAAAACACAGAAGCAATAATAAGACACGAGAATGCCCCACGTACCAGGATAAAGGTCCCATGCACATCTGGTCTGATCCACATTGGTTTTCTGCAGATGTGTACTGGATCTCAGCTAGGTCCCCGGAGGGTCAAAGCAGAACTTACCCAAGTCCCCTCAGGATCAAAGCCCGAAATGAGGACTCTAGCAAAGGTACTCAGCCACCTCCCACCCCAACTACAACTTACCCAGGTAAGCCAGCAGCCTCCATGACATTGGCCAGGGTCACGTCGTTGGACCATACATCATACTGCCACTTGCGTAGGCCCAGGACACCACAGAGCACCCTGCCGGTGTGTAGCCCCACACGCATGTTCAGGTCTACTTCAGTAGCCTCAGCCACAGATCTGTAACACAGGGACAGAGGGCACAGGGCTGAAGGCTGCCGGGCAGCTACCCCGATGGGCTGTCACGGCTGCACTTCGAGGCCATGAGCACGGAGAACATGCTGCGTGCGTCTGGAGTGTGGCAGGTGTGTGGAGGTCCGATCGGAGGACAGCAGCACATCTCTGCCTGCTTGTGAGGTAAAGGCCAGCCACATCTATGCACAACGAGTTCTGTGAGCTCCCAACATAGCATCCTCTTGCCCCTCCCCACCCAGGGAAGTCCCCAAAAGAAAACGGGCCAAGAACTTCGATGGATCCTCTCTCCAAGGAAACAGCTCTGGGGAGGTGGACGAAGGCAGATCATGTGCCAAGGGAATTAAGGACCAGCGAACCAGTTGATGTGACCAACTGAGGACACACTACTCTTGGTCACGGAGACTCAAGTGTCCTGGCGTGTGAGTGTGGCTCTGCCAGCATTCGCTCTGCCAATCTCTGGACTTTTGCTTCAGAGCTGTCCTGGTGGACCTCACTGCGGGAGACGTAAGCCACCCCTTGCCAGCTTTTTCTATTCCACTAACAGAGAACACCATGGCCTGCACCATGAAGGAGTCTGGGAAGAACACCGTCCCCTCATCACTGCAGGCGTGTGATCACGTGGCAAACACTGCAGCCTTCGGTGAGCCTCTGCCTGCTCCACCCTCAGCTCTGCAGGGTCACCTAGGACAACGCTGCAGGTCACATTTTCAGTAATAATATAGCGTGCGTGCATTGACCCCACCCTGCGTCTGGCCGGCCTTCAACCTGACTTCTGTTCCACCTGGAACACCCGCACAGCACATCCCCACACCCTCTGGCCTCCCCTCGGGCCCCACAGGTGCTCCTGAGCAGTCTTCTTGGGTTGGCAAGATGCCAGAGCCAGCTGCAGCCCATGGGCCTGGCCCTGAATTCCTAGTACACAATCCCAATCCATTTCAGCGACCCTAAAAGTGCATGTGGAAGTCAGAATAACACTAAGTCTTTAAGACCCATTTTGTTTTTTACATTTTGAATGAAACTTTTAAAATTTTAACTTCATCCCCAGTGGTCTGCCAATCTTCGATAAAAAGACACTGAGACAAAACCCTAAAGAGAAAGTTGGCATTTCCAAACCCACATAAGTGACATTCCTTCGGAGAGACACCTGCCCTTCCTGCTGCAGCACATTCAGCATTTTCATTTCTGCAGCCACAGAAGGTAAGACAGCCTAGGAACTGCTGGGCCAGGCAATTGCCCATGTCCACAAATGTCCACAATTCCCTTAAGCCTTCCAAGCCAGCCGTTCTGGATCCCTGTGAGCTGAGATCCGCCGAAGCCCCAAGGCCCCACATGTCTGGCACTCAACACCTGCCAACACTCAGTCGGTCTTTCCTGGCATCTGGCACATCAAAGCTGGCGGCACCGAATCCATAGCACCCAGGAGAGCGTTTTCTAAGGAAACCACAGGCAGCTGTTCCGCTGGGGCTCCTCTTGGCGCCCTTCTACCCAGGCACGTTTTTGCTTAGATCCCAAAGCTTTTACTTCATTTCCAGGACATGAGAATTTCTAGACCTCGTCTGCTTTCTTCATCCTCTATTTCTTATTTATGGTCTCAGAGTGACTTATTTATCACAAGTATTTTCTATGAAGGAAGAATGTGGTCCTGACCCTGTCTGGTGCTGGATCCCAATAGGAAGAAGTCCACCCTGAGGCGCAGGCCTCCTCCTCCCTTTCGGGGTACACTGATCATGGCCGACATAAAACCTGGAGCAAAGAGCAAAGGACGAATGTGTGTTCTGTTCAAGGAGAACTTACTGAGTTCACTGCTCTTGGCCCTTCTTCCAGGCACTACGGATACAGCTGTGCACACAACAGAAAGAATAAAAGGCTCTCTGAAAGGTGTTTTGCTGTCCTCTAGGCGGAATTTCCCAGACGCAGTGATAACACAATTGCTGGAGGCAGCCCCCAGCCTCCATCCTAGCATGATAGAAGAATACAGCAACCCCTTCCACCCAATGGGATCAAACTTGTGCCATTAACACATGGGCTCCTAAGTTCCCCTCTGGGGCCTCGGCTTTACCATCAATAGAAATGCAACCATTGGCTATAACATACAGACTCAGAATCCCCAGGTCCCCAAAACAATACAACAGAATTTTTGTCATGAGTGGAAATTTGGAAGCATATACAGCATCCTCCACCCCAGAGAAAACTCCTTCTTAAACACACCCACAGGCCTGACTCTAAAACTCAGAACCCAATAATTAGACAAAGCAATTCTCAAGGTCAGTCTGCACTGAGAAACCGTATCACGTGCTGTGGCTCCCAAACAGCCCAAGAAAGAAAGGCCTGGGTATAAGAACTTTAGCCTAGAGACCAATGACTTATTTATGCCACAAGCTGTCTCTTCACCAGGTCACTGGCACATGGGGGCAGGGGAGGGGGCATGAATTTCCCAATTCAGCCAAGCAGATGAAAGACACCCAGCTCAAGAACAAGGCCAAGGGTAGATAAGATCTATTTAGAAAAAAGGAACATTGTGCTCTTGAAAGGCGCGGGGAAGAATAATTAGGTCACTGCTCCCATCTCACATGTGCCAGCAGGGGCTTCCCTGTGACGCGGACAGACTAGTACAGGACCACGGGCAGCACGGGAGAGGGAATCCCGGGGAAACCCTGCCGTAGAGGGCCTCCCTCTTCTTGGGATGGCTCCTTCTGTCTGGGTAGTGGTGAGTCATCCCCTGCAGAGGCTCCTGAAATCCTCCCACTCAGCTACTGCGCCTAAGAGGCGCTCACTCCTCACGGGCACCATTTCTCCATTCACCACCAAAGGAAGAAGCGTTCGAGGAAAACGAAGCATCACCCAGGCTGGGAACCAGGAGTTCACAGGCTCCTCCACATCCTCAACAACCAGAGGTCCTGGGGTCACTCAAGAAAAGTGGAGGTTGGGTCCACTGTGGGAGGGAAGGGGTATAATCAGAACGGGGAGGAGGCACAGACCACACTGGGTGGGGGGAGGAGGAATGCTCAGCTACATCACCAGGAGAAGAGTTCCAGTGACCTCTGTCCCAAAAGCCTGTTCTCAGGGGCATCTGGGAAGAGAGCTTTGGAGGGGGCTATTCTGAGACCAGAGCAGCACAGAAATCCTTGAGCCGCCCAGCGTGGTGGGATGGGGTGTGGGGGTGGATTCACTCATTGGATCCAGTAGGAGCTGGCTCTTCCAGCCCAGGTACAGCAGCTGAGGAGAGGACCCTAAAGCCCTTTCTTCTTGGGTAGCGCATTGCAGAGCCGGAAAGATAAGGAGAGCAAATGCTCTCTCTACATTTTAGGCGGCCTCACTGTGTCCCATTCTGGGATCACTTCAGAGCTGTCTGCGATGGCAGGCCGTGACAAACAACACCCTTGACCACTGAACCAACCAGTGGCAAGAACACAGGCACGGGTAGCCTGAGTTTAAAGGTTACAAAGGAAAAATAAAGTGAATGCCTGTGTCTCTTCTCCCCATAGGAATGAAGAGTCTAGGAAGCAAACTAGCCGGACTGTTACACAGTCGTGGACAAGGAAAGGGCCTCAACTCCTCTAGCCTGGGGAGAAATCAGGACCAGTCTAGCAAGAGTCTATCTGCATTTGCTCAGGAGCAGGGCCTGCCATGACTGTGGGCCTTCCTCCTCTAGTCCATGCTCCTTCCCTGCGTAAGCACACCCTACACGCATAAGTGTCGAAATGGATTGCCATGCTTTCGCCGGCCAGCAGTCCCGGTGCAAGTGCTGCCGGCAAAGCCTCCTTTGTACTTAACAGCTGATCACGGAGCCCCAACCCAGCTGGGTCAGGGGGTAGTGGCCTCCCTACCCCCTCTTCATCATTACACCATGCATCTAAGAGATGTGCATAATCTTCCAATAACCATGCTGGCCTTTGTTGTTGTTGTTGTTGTTGTTTTGGGGGGGTTCCAAGACAGGGTTTCTCTGTGGCTTTGGAGCCTGTCCTAGAACTAGCTCTTGTAGACCAGGCTGGCCTCGAACTCACAGAGATCTACCTGCTTCTGCCTCCCGAGTGCTGGGATTAAAGGCGTGCGCCACTACTGCCCAGCGCTGGTCTTTGAGTCACAGAAAGCTCTGCCCAGTCAGAATTCTCAAACCCACAGAAGACCTGTGGCCCCTGAAAATGGGCACTTCTGGCCCACAGGCTCAGCTATTTACTGGTCACTGGGAGACACTGTCCATCACTCAGGGATCTTTTGAAAAAGAGGTCATTTCAGAATCAAAGAATCCACACCGCTGAAGCCTGATAGCTTCCTCTACTGGGAGTTATTCCTGGTTCAGATGGCTCCTGACAGAAAGAAGATGCAGCTAAGGGCACAGGCACTGCCCCCACATTGGGGCATGTGGTGCAAGGCCAGCATGGCACTCTGCACATGCAGGAGATCCAGAGCTTCCCTGGTCCTCCCAAGTTAACCTGCACGAGTGCCCGCGCTTCCCTGGTTCTCCCAAGTTCTTCTCCAAGAACCACGGTGTTCCCCAAAAGCTCCCGGATGCTCCACTTCAAACTCAAGGAATAAAACCACATGAATACCCTGCTTTGCCTAGGCTTTCTGGTCCTCTTGATAAACATGTTATGTCTTGTGTGTTTCACCCCTCTGAAATGGGCACATGCAGGCTGGTATGGTCAGCAGGGCTGGTGCCAGTTGCCATATGGAATCTTCCTGGGAGATCCAGAGGCCAGCCAACGCCGAGTGCACATGGGCCATCTCTGGCTCTGCAATTCCCACAGGAAGAAGGGCTGTTAGGAGTCTCTTGGATGAACTCAGATGCTTGTTCCTTCCAGTCCAGAGACAGAAATTCAGGTCACAGAAAGACTCTAGGCTCAGGGGATCTCGAGGCTGTAGAATTTTCAGATGGAGTGGAAAGCAGTCCAGGAGGGCTAGGACAAGACTACCCAGTCTCGGGCTGTCCAGTCTCTCATGACAGAGCCAGAGAGTCCCAGCTGAAATACTGGAGGAATAGTGAGACCACAAAACAAAGAACATTGGGCAGGGTGGCTCAACAAGCAGACGTGGCACTCCACAGAAAGGGCTTAGAATCGAAGCACATGCCCACCTCACAAAAGAGACTAGAAAGAAGGGAAGGCCTGAGCCCCATGTGAGAAACCAGGCTCCTGACCACAGAGAGACCAGGTGGGAATTAAAGCTGCCAGAGAGCATGGGCAGGAAGGGCACCCAGCTTACTGGGCACAAAGTCACTGTGAGTCGTCCGGTACCCCAGTCAGCTGGAGCACACTCCTAACTTTACCTGGATCTGCGCAGTACACCCTCTGTCTCAGAGCTTCCTCCTACAAAGCCTCATTATATCCGAATCAGGTCACACATCAGACCTGGTAAAATATGCACTCTGTCTGTAAATGATATATAATGTGAAGGGCGGAGCAGAGTGGTGGACCGCAGTCAGGCTGGGCTTCGGAAGGTAGCACAGGCCCCCTGCTATGCTCTGTCTCCTACAGTTACAGGGACACCCCCTCTGAGGACACAGCTCATCAATCACGAGGCCCTAACTAATGGCATGAGATGGAGCCACTCATGTCAAATCCACAGCTCCCCAAACCACCAGGTTTCGCCAGTCACTCCTCCTTTTCCCCTTTTGTCATTAGTGGATATGAACGTAGAATCAACGGTTCCACTATGACAATTTCACACATGGGTAGATAGAATATTTTAATTCATCAATTGTTTCCTAATTTAAACACTAAAGAGAAAAGAAGACGAGATGACACTACCTCACCTTGGTTTTTGCTGATTTTAAGAATACATATTGTTCTTTTCTTGACAATCTGTCCTGGACTCACTGGGCTCGTGGTGAACACCAAACTACCATCCTTGGAGTCAGTAAGAGTATGGTGTCATTGGATATATGGCATACGTGATACCAGATATAATACATGGCACAACACACTGATGCACACATGATAAAATATGATACATGGTATTATGTAAAATATAGTTAGATGGTAGAGGATGTAATAAAAATGAGGGGTGGTGACAATGTGACAGGATAGGGAATGGTGTAGAAGATATGTTGTGTGTTGCCACATATGATATATGATAACAATAGTGATTTTTAATTTTATTTTTATTATATGTGGACGGGTGTTTTGCCTGCATGTATGTGTGCGGGCCGCATGCATGCAGTGCCCATGGAGGCCAGAAGGGAGCAGGTGTCAGAGCCCTTGGAATTGGAGTTTCTGAGCAATGTAAGCCACCATGTGGGTGCTGGGAATCAACTCAGGTCCTCTGGAAAAGCAACCAGTCCTCCTAACCCACTGAGCCATTTCTCCAAACCTTATTAGTGATCTGATGATGTGACCTGTGACACATGACACAACATCCTTCCAGGAACAAAAGACAGCCATCACCAGGCATCTGTCCCTTATCCCCTTTCAGCAGGAGGCTTCTTCCAGCTGCCTCTTCCCAGAGCAGAGGCTCAGCATCTGGGTGTGCACGGTAGACATCAGGGCCCTTTTCCACTCACGCTCATAGAGAGAAGCTCAGATCAGCTCCCAAGACCTGTGGCAGGAGCAGTCCTGGAGAGCTAGTCCCCGCAGAGCCAACTTCGGTGCTCAGGGCAACCACAGCGCTGGCTCCTTCCTTACATCTGCTCCAAAGCCCCAACTGTGCGGACGCTCTGTGTGCATTCTTGCATGTGACAGTCACTTGACATCTTCCTTGAATAATGTTTATGCCGGTCTTTCCACTCTAAGCATGGCCTTCACACCAGTCCTGAAAACATCTCATGGAGAGGACCTGCCACTCCGGCTGGGCTGTCTGGATTTGGATCTACCTCCATCCATCGGTCCCACACCTGGGACCCATCTCCATCTCTGACAAGGGCAGCCGAGGCAGACCAAGAAAAGGTCGGCTGGGTCTCACAGGAGAACCCACTCCACAGAACTCACACACCCAGACTCACACTCAGCCCCTCTCCCCACAGAGCACCAGAAGCAATTGACTGCCCAGAAGAACGCTGACTGGCTTTAATGGGCTTCTGCCCTCAGCCTTCCTCGGTGTCTCACCAAGCTCAGTTATAAAGGTCCCTTTGGGCACACTAGACACACAAAGGGTTTCTGTGGACAGAGAAATGCATCATAAACTGAAAGGATGGCTCACCAATTAATTGCCCCCCAATGCATCACTCCCCAGTGCATCATCCCCCAATGCAGGTGGGGCACTCTGACCCAGCCCCCTCCTACTGCTGCCTCAGCCCCTGCAGCCTGAGACAGACACACTAACAGTGCAACACTTACGTGATGGTATCGATCATGTCAAGTCCCATCTCCACACAGCAATGGGCGTGATCCGTCTTGGGCTGGGTGAGGCCCGACACGCAGTAGTAGCAGTCCCCTAGGATCTTGATGCGGCGACAGTGGTTTTCCTTGGGGCAAAGCACAGCATAAGATCATTGACAGAGTTGCTGCCGGTGAGCATGCGTGTGTGTGGCCTTCAGTGGCCAGGGTCAGGTCCACAGGGGTGCTCCCCTCACGACCCCCAACATCCCCCACCTCTTTCTACTGAGATCATTTATCTCTCCCACCTTCTCCATTCAGCCGCTTGTCAGATACATACCCCCATTCACTTAACTTACACAGCAAGCCCCACCCCAATCATGGTGCAGCCCTCCTGGAAGCCACGCAATCCAGAAGGAAGTCCAAGCTATATTCATAGAGACGTCCCTGCAGCTCTGAACCTCCCACCCTGGAGCACATTCTCTCATTTATATTAAGACGTGAAGAAGGCATGCTGAGTCTCCCGTATCTGAAGTGCTAAAAGCCAGAGGCACAGAAGCACTTCAGATCTTTTTCCCTATTGTCGGCTTTAGAAAGACTGGCATAGCCTTTGCCGGCCGAGCACACCCCGTCTAAAAGCATCACATTCCTAGTTTTTGAGTGTCGCATGATGCTCAAAGTCTTAGCTTTGAAAGCATTTCACAGTTTGGATATTCAGGTTAAGACTGCTCACACTGCAATGGCCCCTCTGAGGGAAATCATTCATAGCATCCCTTGAACATCCATGCATGTGGAACGGACAGCCCCTTAGGAAGATTTGAGACATTGCCACCCAGGTGGATTTCAGTAAGGATCAAGAGAGTCAATCACACACTATATTCTGAAACCTGACACATGCTGACAGATCCATGTATCATTGTGACTGTCTTTTTTTATTTCAAGGAAATCATTAGACTCTGCAATTTGAGAGCCAGGGAAGGAAATGACTCAATGGGTAAAGTCACTTGCCACCAAACCTGACCACTTGAGTTTGAACACTGGGACTCAGGGTGTAAGGAGAAAATCGAATCCTGCAAGTGGCCTCGAACCACACACACACACACACACACACTCACACACACACACTCACACACACACCATGGCACCCTTCCCATACACATGCAAAACAAAAGTTTAAAAAGTAATTCAATTAAGCCAGGTGGTGGTGGCGCACACCTTTAATCCTAGCGGTTGGGAGGCAGAGGCAGGTGGATCTCTGTGAGTTTGAGGCCAGCCTGGTCTACAAGAGCTAGTTCCAGGACAGGCTCCAAAGCTACAAAGAAACCCTGTCTCAAAAAAAAAGTAATTCAATTAGAAGGGGTAGTAGAACACAGGTGGTATGAGGGGAGAAATATTTGGAATAAATGGCTTGAGTAGGGATATGGAAATTCAGGAAAGGATATGGTAGTGGGTGGGTTAGCAAAACTAAGGCTATGTGAGCAAACCATATGAAATCAAATCGTTTCTAAATTTACTTTTAAATATACTATATATTTGAAAGAATTTGAACAGAAGCCCACTGCATAGGGGGACAACATGCTTCCAGAAGATATGAGTAATTAAATGGAAATCTCAGTGCCAAGGACTGGATATTCTCTATGAGTTGCTGGTCATAGGAGCCCCGAAAGCACCACAGTAACACATGCTATGAGAACTGCTCTTGGTTGCCCACAATAACTATACGGTAACTCTGTAGCTGAAGACACCACTCACTTTGGAAGCAGGACACAGAAGTCAACTTCACCCAGGAAGCGTTCCCTGCTGGCCAGCTGCCACAGTGCCAGAAGGAGCTATACAGACTGCCGGGGGAGAAAACCATCAATGCTCTCACTCAGTGCCAGATGTGCATGCTACAATACTGACCTGCTGGCAAAATGTGCCCACTGGCGCAACAGTGGCACAATGGTTATGCATGACACCAACTGCTTTCTGGCTGAATATGAGCCCCCCCCATTCCCCGGAAGGGAATTCATGCCTGGTACTCTAGACATGGTCAAAAGTTCATGACTGGAGAGACCACAGACCCCTAGCGGGGGACTTACTGTTGCTGTTTTCTTAAGTGGTCATACTATCAAACCGCACTATAGCCTAAAAATTTCTGTTGTATATCATAGATGTGGACTTCTCTCAACTTTAGTCAAAGATGCTTCCTTCTACAGTGGGTCGTATTCAGCTAATTACTGGCGAATGCATAAACTCATAACTGGTCATTAGCTGAGGACAAAGAGCACTCAGTGTTCGGCTGTGGATAGGCCATCTATCAGCCGCCACCATCCAAGGCTCAGGACCTTCACAGAAGAGGAGACAGAAAGAATGTAAGAGTCGCAGGATGGGGAGGAAATCTGTGAAATGCTAACTTGTATACAAGAGTCATGCCCCATTCAGATCAACTAACAGCAGCTACGGTTATCTGTCAAGATCAAACAGGTCGAAATTCCAGAGTGATGGGCCAGGACCCCAGAAGATGAGCGCCTAGTGGAAGAGATAGAGGCAGTTAACGGGTGTTGAGGGAGACTCCCTCTCCTTTGGGACATGGCTGCTGATAGGCTGGCCATACTGCTGTTGATGGCCTCACACTCAGGCACATACGGATGGCACTAATTACATTCGGAGATATTAATAGCAATGAGAAAGAGGACATGAAATTGGGATGGAAATGGATTGAGGATCTAGGGGGAGATGGAGGGAGGTAGTGGCAGGTGGATATGATCAATATCCATGGTATAAATAAAATTTTCAAAAAATAAAAACTATTTTAAAAACTTTCGAAGACACTTCAGTTCTCAAACAGCTCCACTTCAGATCCCCTTAACATCTGGAAATAATCAAAGCCATCTCAAAAAAACCTTTGCACAGGTCAGTTACAGCTGTTGACATTTGCCTAAAAGCACTCACACTGAGAAATTCTGAACAAATGTCTTTTAAGGTAATAGTTGCGAAATAAACCATCTGCAATGCAAACTAAACTCAAGTGAGAATCTTGCCTCTGGTGACCACTCCTGGGGGGTCTCTGATACCAATTTTCAGAGCAGACAGTCAGAAGATTTGGTCCACATCCACATCATAGGATATCCAGGAAGATGTTCTTGCCTCCTGCAGGTCACTCAAATGAAGACAGACTTCACAGGCCATAAGACACTTTCACTGTGTCCCACAGGTCCATGGTGTCCACTTTGAAAACACTCCACCATTTAGACCCAATTTTATGCTTGAATTTACCAACCATTTCCTGCAACTTTCTCAAATACTGTAAATCAACAAACGTTAACCTAAGCAGGCAATCAGCATTGCACCTGGATAGTGAGGGGTCCCGAGGCCTCTCCATGGAAAGATGGTACCAGAGCTGAAGAGACAGCTAACTCCCACTGCTGCTCAAAGCTGCCCAGGCCCTGAGCTGCAAAGACTTCAAGAGATCTCTCTTCTCTAGCCACCAACGACAATCTGAGAAGAGAGTGCCATCCGTCGTGCAAATGACTCCACACCTGCTCCTTCCGTCTCTAGGTCTCCCTCCACACGTGATGCTTCAAAAGAAATGGAACATCTCCAAGAGGACTGGCTAGTACAGAATCTGCTCCCAGCCAATGCAAGTGTTATATGGAGAAGACAAAACACACCACACTGTGCAGAACAAAGGGACATCACAGGGATGCTGAATGTGACCGTCACCTCGTGGTGCCACCAAGATACATATGGTGAGACTGCCTCAGGGACTAAGTCCTCGAGTACTGAGCACCACAGTCATGCATGCATCAGCATCATGTGAGCACCACAGACATGCACGCATCCACATCATGTGAGCACCACAGACATGTACGCATCCACATCATGTGAGCACCACAGACATGCATGCATCAGCATCATGTGAGCACCACAGACATGCACGCATCAGCATCATGTGAGCACCAGAGACATGCATGCATCCACATCATGTGAGCACCACAGACATGCATGCATCCACATCATGTGAGCACCACAGACATGCACGCATCCACATCATGTGAGCACCACAGACATGCACGCATCCACATCATGTGAGCACCACAGACATGCACGCATCAGCATCATGTGAGCACCACGGACATGCACGCATCCACATCATGTGAGCACCACGGACATGCACGCATCCACATCATGTGAGCACCACAGACATGCACGCATCCACATCATGTGAGCACCACAGACATACACGCATCCACATCATGTGAGTACCACAGACATGCATGCATCCACATCATGTGAGTACCACAGACATGCATGCATCCACATCATATGAGCACCACAGACATACACGCATCCACACGTTGTGCATGAGAGCCTTGTGTTCTCTGGGGAAACTGGCAGAATATTCATTTTAGAACAGCTGGTGCCACCTGGAACCTGATGAACATGCTCACAGGTCGGTGTATGATCCCAGTTCATCCAGTATCACTCTGGAGCATTTCTCCCTCCCGCCTCCCCTGCTCTTCCCTGTCCGTTCCCACCTGGCTCCGACCATGCTGGCAGACACAGCCTATAGCAGATACCCACTTGCTGGGTACAGTGCTTTATTTTTAATATCAAAGGTCCTAGACCTTGTCAGCCATCTTAAGGGCTCAAAAAGATGTTTTAGTTGTTATTGATGATTTAGATCTCTAGAAGCTTCTCTATAAATATGGAAAGTCTCTGTATGAAATCATTGCAAGAAACTCCAAGTGGGAAGCATCTATAAAACCTCTCAGGCTCTGCAATATGACTGGGAAAAAAGGAGGAGCAAAGCAAGGTAGTAGAAGGAGAATGGGAGGGACTTGAAGACACATTCAGTTTTTGGAACCAAGAACCAAGGACATGTGATATCGCCTCCTTTCCAAACTGGGAAGGCACAAGCCTGCCAGAAGGAGTAAGAAGCCTCAAGTATGATTTTTCAAGACCTGAAGGGCTCCAGACAGTCTTAACCAACTATAGCCTTGCCTGGGTGGGTGACATATTACAGAATCTAGGACGTCAGTCCCCTCCGCCACCACACCCCTGACAGTGGCTCTGATCCCACAAGGTCCCATCAAAGCATGGGGGAAGTCTTGATGTCACAGCAAAGCTCTGGCTCCATGCAGAAACTGCCAAATTAAGACCTATCGATTTGCAGGTCTAGGAAGAAACCAGGAGATGGGAAGCAGATGCTGCTGCTGAGTTCAGAGTCCTAAGGGGCCCAGCCTCTGCTAGAGCCGATCTTAAAAACAACCTACCAAAATGGTCCAACTCTGAGATACAGGTAAGCCCAGTGCCACCAACTCCCTAGTGTGGGGAAGGCAAGACAGGATTAATCTAATTTTTTCCTCCAAACTGTTGCATTTAAAGTCCAAAATGGGGGCCGGAAAGATGACTCAGCAGCTAAGAGTCCTGGGTTGTGGGGGACAAGTGCACGTGCCTGCTCAGGAGGAGCAAGAGCAAACCGTGATCAGACACCTAACCACTTCTGGAGGAGGAGGGGGCAGTAGCCTCTTGCAACGCATCTGAAGGGTTTTCACTGTGGAACTGGACTTCGCAAGTATTTTGTATATATACAAAAAAAAAAAATGGAACAATGAATGAGTGATGTCTAAAAATCCAAACCACAATGAAATAACCTAACTGTTACTACATGAGAAGGATAGTCACCCAGGGACAATCACTTCAAAGCACGTGAAAACACTGCTTCACTATCTAGCTGGTAGCCTTGGCCAAAAACAAGACTAAGCACTAGGAAGTGATAAGGGGAACTCAGTGATCTTGTTCTCGACAATTGACAATCATGTTCTGAACCTACTACCTAGAGAAGAAAGAAACAAATAGAATTACTGCCTCTCTTCATTCAATTTCTGCTGCTACAATAGAATACTAAAGACTGAGTAGTTTATAAAGAACTGAAATCTATTTCTTACAGGTCTTCAACCAGCTGAGAGACCCATGCTCCACAAGGGTCTTCATGCTCCCGGGGTGGAAAGCATGTTTCTAATAACCTGTTCCTGTGAGAACGAGCACAAGACAGCACTAAGTCCCTGTGGTCTAACCACTTAAAGGCCCAAGCTTCCTCTTTTGATGAATAAGACATTGAGTTCCCAACATATGAACCTTGGGGATATGTTCAAATCAAGGCACTTCATTAGAATCTGCACAAATATATAAATGAAGAGAGGAGGATGAAATGAATTAGAAATATCAATATAGCTCCCCCTTTTCCCCCCAAAGACAAAAACATGGCGCTGCAGAGAATGGCACACTGTCTCTTTATCTTGGGGGTTGTGACTCACCCTTCAATGGCACTAGCTTCTACGTGTTTGCACTCAGTCACTCTTAAGTTAAAATCCAGGGGGATAATCAAGACCTGTGTCCGCCTCACTGACATGCTGAGATCTGAACAAACCAGACGCCAAAATAGCCCAACCCAGACGCGGTGCTGGGAACAACGTGGCCGTCACCAGTTTGGTTGGGTTAGATAATGGAATGATGTTGGCACTGGTTGAACAGGCTCAAACGACTGTCTGTGCATTTGACTATGCACTGTCTGTGAAGCTGGGTAACGTCTAGAGAGCAAACAAGATGGCCACTGTTGGCCCTACACTATGGGTACACGGGACTCATTATACTGTTCCCTCTAGTCTGAAGCACATGTCAATGTTTCCACAAGGTTTCAAACATTAGGATGCTGAGGTATGATGCCATGTCCATTCATACAGCATCCTGTAATATAGAAAAAAAAGTGTGCAGTCCACAGTTGGGATTCAGCAGCCATTTTCTGAAGAACACATTGTTAGAAACCTTGGCCTTCCCACGTCCCCCTAAAGGACTGAGGGGTGAAAACCTCTCCACCTGGCATGGCAGCCATGCCTTCCCCATTGATTCCTCCACTTCTCGCTCTGTCCTTGGCGCCCAGTTCCCAGTCAGCTCCCGATCTCAAATCACAGCTCAGCGATCTCCCCATGATGTCCAGTCTCCTATCTAATCCCACACTCTCCTTCCAGGTGACACTTGGAGGCTTCATCTACACACCAACCATACCCTGCAGCCACCTTATTCCGCAAATGCCAGCCTCTCACAATTACTCACAGAAGACTCAGAGTTTCTTCCCTGAGCTATTAGGACCAGCCCTTGCTCCTCTTCACTTTGTCTCTCTACTGCAGCTCTGTCTGTACTCGACAATACATGGACCGTGCCAGTTTGCTCTAAGAACACAACCGGAGTGATACCTCTGGCCATCTCTTTCAGTTTGGCCCTCCGTGGTATACTCAGGCTTTAAATGGCTCACAGAACCAGTGTGTAGGAGCAGGAAGGAATGTGAAACTCCTTCTTCTGTCCCCTTCACATTTTATGGGAAGGAATACTCATTTTGACTCACAGACTCGAAGGTCCAGTGACTACCAGCTCTGCTGTTTGTGGACCAGTGAAGCAGAGTATCATGGTAGAGAGGGCAGGGGGGTGCCATGTTGGCCACCAGGAAGCAAGAAAAGAGCCAGAAAGGGACCCAAGACATGATCAAGTCTTTAAGGGCAGGTTCACAGTGACCTAATTCTCCCACCAGCAAACTGCCAAAGCAGCACTTTCAGTTGGGGGTCAAGTCTTTCATGCATGAGTCTTTAGAACAGTAGTTCTCAACCTGTGGGTCAAGAACCCTTTGGGGGTCAAACCTTTCACAGGGTCACCTAAAGCCACTAGAAAACATGGATATTTACATTACGATTCATAACAGTAGCAAAGTTACAGTTATGAGGTAGCAACGGAAATAAGTGTATAACTGGGGGTCACCACAAGATGAGGAACTGTATTAAAAGATCTCAGCATTAGGAAGGGTGAGAACCACGTCTTTTTTTTAATGTTTTCTTTATTATTTATTATATGTACAGTGTTCTGCCTGTAAGTACACCTGCAGGCCAGAAGAGGGCATCAGATCTTATTACAGATGGTTGTGAACCACCATGGTTGCTGGGAATTGAACTCAGGACCTTTGGAAGAGCAGTCAGTGCTCCTAACCTATGAGCCATCTGTTCAGCCCAAGAACCACTTCTTTAGAAGAACAGTTCATATTGGATTTGTAAGAGCATTTATTATAGTGCTGTCTAAATATTTCTTTGGAATCCCTGTGGAGTAGAAAGTTTCAAGCACATCTGTGTTTGGGGACAACTCTGACTACAGCAAGCTGTCAGCAGACCCAGCAGCCCCCAAGCACTGCTCAGACCTGGGAGGTGGGGTCCTGGGAGGTGTATAACCTCGCCATGCTGTGCAGCTAACTACAGCATAAGTCAGTCGGTGTCTATCAATGCAGCCACTACCTTAACTCTGAATCCATCTCCTAGCCAGTGTCAGAAGCTGGCAACCTAGCACACCGTGATAGTCTCCTCTGGGGGGCAAAGGGCTCCAGGAAGGGGTCAGACTGAACTGTACCAATGGCTCAAAATGAGCAGCAGGCGGCCCAGGTGATAAGAGGCCATGCTTAGATTGGTTCTCTCTTACAGAGGGTATACTGTGATCTCACCGTGCCACAACCTAACCTACAGGTTTCAGTCAAAGGCATGGTGTGCACATTCAACCAGCTCTTGTTCCCATTAGGAAAATTAACACCCAGAGAAGAGTCCTAGCCTGTCTGCGGTGGGTATAGAGGAACAGTGGGCAGCAGGACACATGTTTTTCCACCATGTCAAAGAGATGTGGCCAGGGCCAGTGCACATGCAGCAGTATTCAGTAACTGGGGGAAAGGTAAAAAACCATTGCTCTCTTCTGGGAGCATCAACTGTGACTAAGAAGGCAAATAAACCATCAGCTAGCATGGAGATGAAGGCAAACATGCCCCGTGTTTGCGTAACTTCCAGCAGAGACCTTCAGAAAGAGAAGGAAGGTGTTGGGGCTACAGGAGTGGGCAACTTTCCAAGCCTGCACCTCACAGAGGCCACCCTGCCTCACAGTGTCAGGGACCCAGAGTCAAGGCAAGCGCCTGTGAGGAAGCCCACAGGCTTCTCCAAAAGGGCTCGCACAGATCAGAGCAACCATCGTCTTAAGATCACAGGGTGCTCACAGGGAGGAACAATTTGTACAGCAGGGGGGCCATTTCAACTTGAGCTTTCTAGCAGCTACTTCAATGGGGGAAAAGATCAAAATCGAACTTGTTAGCTAAAACCTACAACATAAGAGAGAAGCCACATTGAGTGAGAAAAATATGTCAGACACTTCAGAAAAAAGCAAACACCAGTCAAATGAAGTAGCAACAGAAAAAGCATCCCGATTGTTTTAGAAACACCATCGTTGACTGCAGGATCACCTTCCGAGAACCTCATCAGGTAGAACTGAAGCCACAGAGGAAGAGTATTTGAAATCAGTGACCTGACTACTTCATTGTTTCTAAATTCGGTGTAGCTGTTAAAGCCAAAGATTCTACACCGAGGAGAAATACATCACCCAGAAAAAGAGCTCTTCGGAAACCCAGGGAACACAGCCCAGCAGCCCACTGACATGCTAAAGGAGAGCCCACTGGCAGGAAAATACAACACACAGAAATCTTGACCACAGAAATGATAACTATGTGAGTATACAGCAAGACTCGGTGGTATTTATAACTCGTTAAAAGAGAATTCTGTGCACGGACAAAATATTAACAACATAATTTGAAGCTGACTCTATACAAGATAAAGTATGTATGTATATATGTATGTATGTATGGATGGATGGATGGATGTACATACATGCAATTGTTGCCATGAATTTTACTTTTCATGCCATATTCACGGCAACAATTTCATGAGGACTGTAAGGGCACCCCACAACTGTGTCATCCTCAATCCGACAGCCTGTAAATCAGGAGTCACGTGATGGGGAACTGTTAACCAAGTAAATATTCTAATTAAGCCCTAAAGTAATGATGAAAAAAGTGGCTAAAACAAACACAGTAAAATGGAGCCATCAAACATATTCAATAAACTTGTAATAAGGTCGGGAAAGGGGGAACAAAGTACAAACAAGGGAAACGGAAGCAGCAAGGGCCGACCTTTGGCCCAAACCCAGTGAGAACGCAGCCTGTACATCCAGTTCAAGTAGGGTTACAACCCAGACAAAAAAAAAAAAAAAAGTAAAACCAAATTTAAAAAATAGTCTAAAAAGAGTCAAAAGGTGTAGGTGAAAGTTTCTTTCCCACCAGCAGCTTCCAAATAAGAACACTGAGGCTTATATAAATGACAAATGCTTGGCCAACAGTTCAAGCCTGTTATTAGCTAACTCTTACTCTTAAATTAACTCATATTTCTTATCTACCCTCTGCCACGTAGCTCTGGCTTGTTGCCTCAGTTTTTACACATCCTGCTTCCTCTGTGTCTGCTGAAATCTCCCTCAGACTCCGCCCTTCTTCCTCCGAGCATTCTCAGCTTGGCTCTCCTGCCTATGTTTATCCTGTTCTGCTATTGGCCAGTCAACTTCTTTATTAAATCTATCACAGCAACATATATTCACACAGGGTAAAGGAATAGTTCACTCACACACACAAAAAAATGGAAATTTAAAAGTATTTTGAACTGAATAAAAATAAATACACAGCAGGCCAGGCAGGGTGGCATATGCTTTTAATCCCAATACTCAGGAGGTGGGATGTGGAGGATCTCTGTGAGTCTGAGCTCTAGGACAGCTAGGACTACATAGAGAGACCCTGTCCCAACAAACAAACAAACAAACAAAATACCAGAATATTCGGGATGATGCTAAAATAGCCTTTCAGGGGCAATTTACAGCATGAAAAGGTGATATTAAAGCCCCCAAAGTTAACAAATAATGGTCTCAATTGCACCTTAAAATGTTACAAGAAGTAAATTCTACCCAAAATAAGAAACACAATAGTTAAGTCTAGAAGAAAATTAATGAAACTAAGAGATCAATAAAATTGAAAGTACATCCTTTAAGAAAAATCAACAAAATTGTTCAACCAGAATGATTAGGAAGGAAGGGGGTTGGGGGAAGGTGGGAAGGGGACAGGAGAGTGAAAGGAAGGGATGAGGGAGGGAGAGAGAGAGAGAGAGAGAGAGAGAGAGAGAGAGAGAGAGAATAAACAAATTACCAAAATCAGGAATAAACGTGCAAAGGCAGCCACTGGGGAAGGATGTGGAAGTGTGACAAAAACCTTACTCAGCAACTATTAACACCTGGAATAGGTTAACACCTGGAATAATGCCTTAAAATAAATACAAATCATTAAAGTCATTGGAGAAACATAACCTAATCGACCCTTCTGAATTTGCAAATTTCCCATTCTACTACATATATTCAGAAAGAAAGGCACCAACTTTACACAGTCATCTCGAGAGCTGAACAGTAGGAAGCATTAACAAACTCAGCCTTGAGATCACACTTGATAGCATGGAGAGATGGAAAAAGAAACGCCACAGATGAAGATCTTAACACAGATGGGGAAAGTTCTAGAGAGATGTCGGTAAATCAAAGCCAAAACCACACAAGGAAGAGAATATCACAAGTGTACGGAGGCCCCAGAAACACACAGGTGTTTTTACAGGCTAACATCGAGCATGCATTCCTCATGCAGTGATGGACACAGGAAACCAGGACCATTCCTACTGATGCATAAGGGGAAAAACCCAGCAAAACACAACTGGCATTTCAGATTCTAAAAAATAAATCAGAAAAAAACTCAGAATAAAGGGAAACTGTTCAGTCCAACAAAAATCCCCACAGAAACCCCACTGCTAATATGATTCTTAATGACCGAAGAATGCAGAGCGCCTCCCCGGAAATCAAAAAGAAGATAAGAATGCTGCTCTTGCACTTTTGACTGACATTACACCAGAGGTTCTAGCCAGTCAAATGAGGCAGGAAAATAAAAAATCAAACGCCTCCTGATGGTAAACAAACTAAGCTAAGATGCATTCATGTATAAATGTGATCACTGATTTGGGTAAGTCCAGTGGAAACTCCACTTTCAGAACAATAAACCAATATAAAAACTTAATTTATATTCTGCTGCTCGTAAAAAACAACTGTAAGCTAATATTTAAAAATCAATATGAATGATGCTATCAAAAGTAGGATCTACTTAGAGGCATATCTGAAGAAATAAATGAAACACATGAAAAGGAAAAAGATATAGAACATTTGTATGCTGTGAAAAAAATCACACATTTCTAAAGGAAAATTAAACACGTCGATCAATGCAGAGATAAACTATGTTCACGAATCAGAAGTTTCTACATCTGTAGGTGCTGTTTCTCACCAGATTCAAAGTATATATGTGTGTGTGTGTGTGTGTGTGTGTGTGTGTGTGTGTGTGTGTGTGTATACATTGTAACAAGCAGCCTTTGTGGTAAACCCAGAGAAATGATTCTCAGTGTATATTAGAAAGGACAGTGCCTACAGTCACCAGCGTCACGTGAGAAAGAACTTTCCAGTTTGTTGGACCACAACACCTGAGCACAATCTGCCATGAAGCCATAGGACCGACGGGCAGTCTGGGTGTCAGGGCAGACACGTGGAGCAGTGGAACAGAACAGAATGTCCAGAAAGACCCCTGCCCAGCTCTATATGGGAAGCGCAGTCCCTAAAAATCTGATACGGTAAATTAGCGGAGAAAGGTTACTACTCTCTTCTCAGCGAATGTTGAGGGCCTGCAGGCAAAAATAAAAGGCTTTGATCTGTACCTCACCTCATATACAAAAAATAACTCAAAATGCATTGTAAACACTATCTCGGGGAATCTGTAGGCCCTCACTGAGGCAAACAGTTTTATTAGGTTGGCTTCCCTACTGGACAGTGCAGGCTCCGCTTAGGCAGCTGGCAAGCAAAGCAAGGGATAAGATTAGTTGCCCTTCTCCGTCACATGTGTTTCTCCGAGAACAACGTCTTCGTAAAGTTACTAAAAATGTACGCGCACGAAGAATGTATGAGAGCACATCGGACTTGAGGGTGAATTTGCCTGGGCTCCTGAGGGTGGTTGTTTCTGAGTGTGGACACAGGCCTCAGAAAATAAAGAATATATACGTTGCTCTCTGTGCCGCAGTCCAAGCCTTAGGAAGCAAGTGTTAGGAACACGTGCTCACCTCGGGGGAGGGGAGCAGGGGAGCAATCCCAGCTGGTGAGGAGCACACTGGGTGAGCCTCTGCAGAGCGCAGCCTGATTTAATCATGGGGCCGTGAGATAGCAGCTAATTGACAGTTCTCTAAAACAGACCCGGCTAGCGAATGGGCATTTTCTGCAGCCAGCATTATCTGGTTATGAATTAAAGAACTTGATAGGATTAAAGAAAAACGAGCTAATATCTGGGGAGAGAACACCCTAATTTCTTTCACACTGAACTTCCAGATATGTGTGCCGCTCTGACAGATGGCCTCGCTTGTGCAGGGTTCCCTGGCCAGGGTGGTGATTATTATTATTATCTTCATCGCATGGCAACCCTGGGCTGGGCACCAGCCTAGAGATTTTAGAGTTTATATTATGGGAGTTTTGTTATGGAGATTCTTGCTACAGTAATCCCGTGAAATAGTCAGAGCTAGCCTCATTTCTTTCAGCAAAAGATCAAAACTCAGAGTGAGTTCAGTGTGTAGGAAGCTATGTATATGCCATGTATATGTATACGTGTGTGTGTACACATATATCCCTCAGAAATATCAATGATATCACCTCAACTAGGCAATAAAAGGATGAATCTCCATAGATGTGATTTAGTTAAAGATCTGAAATAAGAAACCCGTCCACTACGGAGTGGGACATGAGGGAGTGGAGGAGGGAAAAGGAGGAAGGAAGGCCACTTGAGGCAGAAGGAGACTTGGGAGACCTGGCAGGAACCAGCAGAGGTGTGTGAGGCGGAGGATAGCCTTTCTGGAGTGACTGCCGGAAAGAACAGCTCTGCCAACGGTACTGATTTCCACTGCAGGCTCTAAACCTGTAAAACCAAATTCCTGTTGTTTCAAGCTTCCAGATCTTCGCGGGACATTGCCAGCGCGGTCTTGAGAAACCAGCACAGAGACAGACGCTGGACAAGGACAGTGCAGACGCAACATAACAATGGCCATCTCATAGAAGAAACAAGCTGACAGACTACTTAAAAGTTTCTGCTCTTAAAACAATACTATTAGAAGGAGCAAAATATACAAGGGGAACGACCTGCAAGGCATGCGTCTGAACAAGGGCTTGCTTGTGGACAATTATGAACTCTCAGGCGGGGCACAGTGGCATGCACCTGTGATCTCAGCACTCAGGGCTAAGAAGGGCTGATGTGAGTTTGAGGCCAGCTCAGACAACCCAGGGCAACCCCAACTAAAACAATTAAAACTGAAATATACATAGTCTCAAAACTCCACAGTTTTGAGATCAACCCAATTTATAAAGAACAATGGTCAAAAACAACAACAACAACAACAACAAAAAACAGAATGGATACTTCTCCAAAGATGACACATGAATGGCCAACAAGTTATTAAAAGATGTGCATGGCTTGTTACTAGGGAAACCACACAACCATTTAAAGACAAAGATGCAGAGAAACTGGTACCCACACGCTATGGTTGGGGACATGAGATGGCAACAGGCAATCTGGAGAGTACTGGATTCATTTCTGAAAATATTAAATGTAAATTCAACAAATTCCGTCGTCAGTCCACTCCTACGTATTTACACAAGAAAACGGCAAGCACTCACCGGCACAAAGTTTTAGACACAAATGCTCTCGGCAGCTTTATTTGGAATAAGCTAGTCCAGAAATAACCCAGATGCCCATCGGGCTGTGAAGAGACAACAAGCTTGGATTGAGCCAGACAATGTGATGCTTCCAGGCAGTGAGAAGGTATTTTTTTTCTGAAGGGCCCTCCATGCCACTAGAACAGCGAGAAACAAGAAGCCAAGAACAGAACAGAGAGCAAGCCTCGTTCTGGAGAAGGCACACCCCAAGAGAAAGCTGCTGCAGGAAGGTGTGGGGTGTCGCCTGCACCCAGAAGCAAACACAGCCTGACACCTGGCACCATTTTTGTGATATCAGTCATGGGCAGGCACTTAGGAGCCAGAGCCACACTTTGGCCCCTGTTTGTTCAGAGAGTGGTGCGCGTCAGGTGGAGGAAGATACGCATTGTTTAAACCTTTCCTTTGTTCACAAAGACTTCCACAAAAGACAGACTTTTCTCAACAGACATCTTCCTCCAAAATTCCCAAACTCAGCTCACAAGGCACTATGCCTTCCTTGGGTGGCTGTGGGAGGGAGGGGCACGCCTACCTTCTTGTCCCAGTAGGGCGTGGCAGGGCTACCCCATGAGCAATGCAAGAAAGGCAGCAAGACCAGGAACTGTCCAGGGTCCCTGGAGACTGTGGGACCAGGAGGGGTGCACGAAATCAGAGTCTTGGGGCAGTGAAGGTGAGTCTCAGCTAGGTAGGAGGAAGATTCAGGGGGTCAGGGTAGGGGATAGGAGAACACCCCCAGGCCCAGCATTCTGCATGTAAGCATGTCCTTTAGCAAGTTGTTCAACTCAGATGCTGGCCACAAAATCCAGTTTGTAAAATGAAGATTTCCAGGTATTTGGGACGCTGAGGATTGGTTCTGGGTCAGGCCCTGGAAGCTACAACCCCCTCCTAGGAGGAGAACTGACAGGAATGACTAGATCTTTCCTTCCAAGGACTACCACACCCTCTGGCAAGGCTGAGCAATTGCAGAATGGCTACCTGAAGTTGGGAGCATACCCCACATCCGCGTGACATCCTCATCGCCCACAAAAGCCAGTCAGAGGTGCGCTTCTTCCCAGACACACATGTGAGCCACATTGCCACTGACTTTCTCTCCAGGTGCTCACCAGGCCAAGTTCCCAAGATCTCACAGTTATAGGGGACAGAAGGGGAAAACAAGGGCTCTTAGTGGCTGTGACAACGGGGAAGCAGAGCCCTCAGTAAATGCAAACGCAAGCAGCCAGCATGCTGGTTCCCATCAGTGCTGGTCTGCTTCCCCGCTTGCTCAGCAGCTCTGGAGGAGGCTGCTGCAGCCGTGGATAATGGGCCCAGGCTTTTCTGACGCTCTTCATAAGCAGACACCCTCAGAGGTCTAGCGTTCTCAGAGGCCAGGCCAGTGAGTCCAGATGCCACTGAAGCAGACATCTTGGTGTGGCACTGTCTCACTTGATAAATTCATGTGGCCTCTGCGGTGTACCAGACTCCTTAGTCATAACAGGGACCTCAGGGCTGACTTGGAAACACGTGCGGCTTGCCTATTGACAACCTGTCTTAGAGGAAAACAGCCACACAAGGCAACAGGATGTACTGGTGAGCCATCTGTACCTCCACTCCACAGACAGCTCAAAGATCAGAGGCCAAGTAAGCAAGCCCTCCCTCATAGGGACAGACAGCCTTTGGAACTTTGAAGGATGGGTACCAGTTCTATCCTAGGAAACAGGCTTTGAAACCACAAGGCCCTGGGGAACTGGCTTCATCATAAGCATCTCCTTAACACGACATAGTTACCTGCCCCGCCTGTCACAGGGTATAACTGGGCCACCATTTCCTACTCACGTTGTCAAGTGCAACCAAATCCAAAGCCCGTGCTCTTAAAGTTCTACCTTGATTTTGAGGATCTGTATCCAAGGTGATACATCTGGTCTCTGCCTACCACTGTGAGTCCTGCTATGCAAAACTGTCCTCAGGGACAAGAGCTGTGGCAGTTCAGCCTGGTGGTAATCTATACTAGGGGTTCCGTGGGCACCCCAAGAGTGGCATTGATATCAATGGTCAGGGGACACTACAGGCAGGAGGCCACGGGTACAGTCCAACACCAAGCTGTACGGAAGCCCTTACAGTGCAACCAAAGGTTGCAAAGCAAACGGTGCTGGTGCCGGGCACGCTAACAAAGAAGGAGCAGAGAGGACAGGGTCCCGGGGCTCACGCTGTCCTAAACACAGTTTAGGTGTTTCACAGTTCACAAACTGTGCCCCTAAGGAAAGCCTTAAAGTACACAATTTCCAGAGGAGGGCACAGGTAGGAAATACCTATAATTCTTGGTTACATAAGGATTTTTCTAGATGCAACACCAAAGTGACAATCCTTAAGAGAGTAGTCATGAGAAGCGCGTTGTCTGTCCTTTGCAAGACACTGGCCCAGGCTGGGCAGAAAGCACTTCCAGGTTCTGTAGGCCCATGCAGCAGGCACTGAAGCCTGTTCCACCTTTATTGTCCTCAACTTCTATAGGCGCCATCGAAGGCAGGGGACACAAGGCAGGTGCCTTGTCGGAGATTACACAAGTTCTGGGAAGTCGCTAAGTGAGGGAGCAGACACCTGGAGCTGACTGAAAGAGGCTCCTCTGGGGATGGTGCTGGCCTCGGGACTTCCTGGATCAACTGCATGATGGGGATGGGGGACCCACCCCCCCAAACACACACAAAACAACTTTTAAGCAGCACAAAACTCAGGGCACAAGAAAGGAAAAAAGGGGGGCCCTGGTAGGGTCAACTTTGATTCTCTGTTCAGAAGCCTCTGAAGAATGAGCTCCCTAGTACAGAGGAGAAGTCAGGGACAGACCTAGGAATACCACTGGCTACACTCGGGGCTGCAGTCTCCTCAGAGCTACCCCGCGCCTTGTCAAAATGTGCTTTCTGACCCAGACGCAGAATGGCTGCAGAACCACCCTCGCCTTAGTGGGCTGCACGCTGTCGGTGCCACCTGCTCTCCTCTCCGCACAGCAGCCCCCCATCATGTGGGACCAGAAATCCTTTACACCACAGCAAGATACAGGGACTCACCTCAGAGAGCAAGGGAAGCTCACATGAGGGCAGGCACAGCCACACTCAGAGGGACAGGACCCAGGGGCAATAAGAGAAGGCTGCAGAGGCCTCACAGACAGGCCACCCAGTGCCCAACAAAAATAGCAGACAGAGGACAAGCCTTTCCCAGTTAGGGGTCCTACAGCACCCTGACTAGGATGTCCTTGGGTACCCCAGGAGGGGCTTTCCCAGAAGATCTTTAGATAGACAGCAACTTCACCACCCAATTCCGAGATGTCCACTCCAACAACATTCCATGAGACTCATAAAGGGGGCATGGGGATAATTTCCTGTCAACTTGACACAAGGTAAAGTCATCTGAGAGGAGAGAGCCTCAGTTGAGAAAATGCCTCCATAAGATGGGGCTGTAGGACATTTTTTTAATTAGTGATTAATGGGGCCATTGTGGGTGGGGCCATCCCTGGACTAATAATAGTTCATTGTTCTATAAGAAAACAGACTGAGCAAGTCATAAGGAGTAAGCCAGTAAGCAACACCTCTCCATGTCCTCAGCATCAATTCCTGCCTCTAGGTTCCTGTCTTGCTGTGAGTTCCTGCCCTGACTTCCCCAATTTGCTTTAGGTTCTGGTGTTCACTACAACAATGGCGTCCATAACTAAGATAAGGGAGTACTGTGTAAAATCCTGGCTGCCACCCATCCCACCTTAATCTCATCTCTGCCCCGCTTGGGGCTGCTCCACCTGCAGTCAAACATTAAACCTGCTCTCTGGTGTCTGTCAATGACCTAACCCATGCCCACTGAGTCTCCTTACCCAGCCTGCACTGCACCCCACTCTGACAAGACCTGCCAGCCCTGGCTGCCCAACTCACTTTACTAAGAAACCCTTCCCTGCCACTTTCACTGAGGAAATGGCTGCCCATGTCCCTCAGTTTCCCAGCACCCACACCCCCACCCGGGCAAAGGCTGGGATAAAGAGAATGTGACTCCACACCACAAACCCCTTCATCACCTTGAAGGGTAAAGATGGTTAGGATGTAAGACAGGCAGTAGCACCCCAGTAAATTACAGGCCCAAGTGTTACCACCTCTGCCTTCTGCTCCCTTTCTCCCACTGTCAGTGGTTCCCAGTCCTCCTCAGGTATAGCTGGTGCGCTGTGGAAGCTGCCCCCGCCTACACAGACTGGGAGCCAGAATCATTGTAGATCTACAAGACGGGTGAGCTATGGGGATTTCAGCCTATATGGTAAAGTTCCAGAAGTGCAAAGGACTCCTAAGACCATAAACTGGGCTCTCACACAGAGACACGGAGCCTACGGACAGAGTGCCACCCTTCAGCAACACTTACCTACCACAAGTGCCAAATGTTAAGAATTCCAGCAGGAAGCCTGGTGAGCATCCCCAACATTTCTGGCACCAGTGGGGGCTGGGAAGGGGGGAGTCTGCAGTAGAATCACCAGGAGCAGGGGCTTCAGCAGGGACTGGGGGAAGATGGAGCTGGCATTTTCCAGCTCAGAAAGAGGGCAACACCAAAGCAAGGCCAGCCCAGAAGAGGCACAGGTAGAGAGAGGGCTGTGATCGTCCCAGGTGCACAGTGCCAGGCTGGCCAGGGCCAAGTGCAGCCTGCAGGACACGGTTCCATTGGGATGCCTCTTCGAAGGAGCCAGTGGAGCGTGTGAAGTGCAGGTGCTGAATTTAAACATAACGCAGAACCACTGACCAGTGAGGCCCCTATACTGCAGATACAGAGGCTGGCTGGGCAGAGCACCACCTTAGAAGTGCTCTGGCTTAATCAAGAGAACAAGAGCAAACGCGGTGCTTACCGTGGCTAACTCGTCGAACTTGCCGAAGAGTTCGTTGAGCAGTTTCACCAACTCCTGGGCCGTGCACTGGGATGCCAGGCCTGTGAACCCCACGATGTCTGCAAACAGGATGCTGCAAGAAGAAGGGGATCGAGGTCACCTCTTCTTCGTCACTTAGGAAATCATGAGCTAAGAGTTGCATAGCCTTTTCCATCTATACCCTTGCTTACCCCTCAAAGCTGACTTGTAGACTTCCTTGTACATGGAAGTTTCTATCCTGCCAGACCCCACAGTCATTCATTCCCAAATAAACATGCAGAGGTTTATATTAGTTATAAACCGTTTGGCCTATTGCTCAGGCTTATTACTAACTAGCTCTTACAACTTAAATTAACCCATAATTCTTATCTATGTTCAGCCACATGGCTTGGTACCTTTTCTAAGGAAGGCATTCTCATCTTGTTTCCTCTGTGTGTGGCTTCCAACTGTGTCTTTCCTCTCCCCAGAATTCTCCTAATCTGGTTGCCCTGCCTATACTTCCTGCCTGTCTACTGGCCAATCTATGTTTTATTAAACCAATATGAATAACAAACCTTTATAGTGTACAAGAGTATTATCCCACAGCACTTCTTCTTTCTCTTATAGGCAAGAGGACCTAGGCTTAGGACAGCTGCAAGGCACACCTCTTGGTCACAGAGGAATTAGTTGCTGGGCCACTTGAGCTTGCTATCCCTCATGCTGATCCCTCACCCCACATAGGCAGCTCTTACTAGCTTCCCAATAGACCAGCTCCCTTCCCAGGGAGCTCACATGGGCATCTACAATGGGATCAGGGGCAGGAATTAGAGTGCCTTGCTTTTAAGAAAGGAATGGTTCCTTCCCACCAACCATCTTCTTCCCCTTCTGCTACCTGGATGCATGTGCCCATCAGAGTGTCAGAGCCAAAGCCCTAAATCAGTGGGTAGAGCAGTGGTTCTTAACCTGTGAGTTGTGACTCCTTGGTGGTGGCAGGGAGGGGGTCAAATAGCCCTTTCACAGGGCTCACCTAAGACCATCAGAAATACGGATATTTACATTACGATTCATAACAGTAGCAAAATTACAGTTATGAAGTAGCAATGAAAATTATTTTATGGTTGGGGCCACCATACATGAAAAAGGGTATATATCAAAGGGTTGCAGCATTTGGAAAGTTGAGAACCACTGGTGTTGAAGGGTCATAGTCCCACATGACACCCCCCAAGTATTAGGGGTCTATTAATTGCAGAACTTGGGTCAGTCTCTAGAACATTGCATCTGTTCAATTTTCTACAGAAGATAAGATTCTAAAAGGTATTTCCTATTATTTTCTCTTTCAAAACTAAAACATATTCTGCAAATATATAAAAGATGAAAAATCATATATTGTTTGTCTTTAAACACTGTTTAGCTTTAAGGTCTGTCTTTAAATATGCTGCTCAAGTATTCTGAGCTTGCCCATAATTTCAGGAAACGAGATGTTCCACCCCCCTGCACCCCTCTGAGGGAGCCACAAATGTCAGACAAAAAGAAATGAGCATTCTTGTGGACAACAGAGGGTGTCGCCAAAGATAAGCCAAGCTGGACAGTACCAGAGGGGAGCAGGGGTTAGCCCTGGGCTCTGGCAGGACAGCCTCACTCCACCAGCTACAGCGAGGAGACTGTCTGCCCTTCCTCATGCCCACTTCTCATCTGCGATACGGAAATGAGTGTCCACATGTCCATAACCATGTACAATATTTTTATTCTGTTTTTAAATTTTTTCATACAATATATTTTAATCATATTCTTTCCCCTCTCCAAGCTTCTCCTCCAACCCATCTACCTAACTTCATGGCCCTTCTCTCTCTTTAAAAAACAAAAAAGAATGCAAAACCCAAAACTAAAACCAAACCAATTTTTTTTAAAAAAAAAATTCAAGCACTAATGCATACACGCATACACACACACACACACACACACACACACACACAAAAAATCAAAAAAAAATAAAACAAAACAAAACATGGAGTCTATTTTGTGTTGGCCAACTACTTCCAGGCACGAGGCTGGGCGCTCCACTGAGGAAAACTGATTTTCTCTCATGTCCACTTCCCCTCCCCCTGCTGGGATTTTGTGTGGCTTGAACCTGTGCAGGTCTTGCTGTGGTGTCACAGTCTGAGTTCAATTGGGAATCAGTCCTGCTGTGCCTGGAAAACGGCTGTTTCCTCCTGGTCACCCGTTCACCATCATCTGAAGTGTCATTTACTTGCCGGCTGCCCACCAAGGGCTAGCTAGGCTGGACAGGTGCTTGGGATGGACCATAAACAGAAGATTCCAATAAGTATCTGTGCTCTCAGGAATCTTTCTGGCCAGGGGAAGGGGACATTTGAAATATGTCAAGGCATTGCATTTATCTGTGGTGCAGAGAGACAAGGAGATGGTGAGGAGCCCGTACTGCCAGCTATGAGCGGACCAGCTTTGCCTGGCAAGAAGAGAGCAGGACGCTAAGGAGCCACGGAGTGAATGGGGCTCCAGTGGAGGGGCAGTGCTGCTGTTCCCGTGTCCTGGAGGACACAGAATTCTTCCCTTTTTACTCCAGCCATTGAACATACCTTTCTGCGGGCTTCTGGCCCTCATCTCCATAAACCGGGCATCACCTCACTCAAGACCATTCTAGATAGCCCTTTCTCTCCTGCTGCCTTCAGATTCTGCCTGTATCCCTGACTGTCATCACTTTGACCAGGATCTGCCTTGGTGTGGGTCTCTGAGTTTATCTACTTTCAAACACATCAAGTTTCTGGGATAAATAGATGAATATGGTGTGTAGGAGGTGTTGTTGTTGTTTTAAGGAATATTTTTAGTCATTGTTTTTCTCAAAGGTCCTGTCTTCTTCCCTTGTCTAGGGAATCTCAACGCGTGTGTGCTGATAACCTTGATAGCACCTCACAGCGCTCTGAAACCCTTCCTGTTTCTCCATTGTCCCCACCCTCCTGCTGCCTGACACTTCTGGCTCTGCCATTAAGTTCTCTTGTTCTCCCGCTGCCTGCGCAAGTCAGCCGCTGAAGCCCTCCAGAAAATTTTCACTTCACTTGTGTGTCTTAAATTTAGAAGTTCTATTTGATTTGGTTATTTTTAAAAAGTCTGCACTATTGGTATCCTCTGTTTGGTGAGGAAACATCGCCATGGCTTCCTTTAATTGCACAGACAGTTTGTTCCTTGAACACATTTAAAATCGCTGACTTCAGATGCTCGTCTAAGAATCTCAGTGTCTAGGCTTCCTTGGGGCCGGTTTCTGCTGACTGCTTGTTTTGCTCATGTATGAGCCATACATTCTTTTTGCAGCATATCCAATATATTTGAGAGCACAAGACAGCAACTCTAGAAATGAGTCTCACCATTCCCCATCTGAGGGCCCCAGTTACAACTGGTATGGATGCTCTTCTAATCTGCGAACTAATTCTGCATAGGCTTGGTCTTCTGAGATTCCCACATCTGTGTCTAGACCTTTGCACAGGACCCCATGTTCATTCGGTGCCCAGCTGTCCCTTTCATTGTTTCCAGTCACATTGCTGCCTGCCTCAGTGCACCGCAGCAAGGCCGAAGGATCACCCCGGCCTTTCCAACAAAAGTGCTGAGAGGCTGAGGCTGTAGCCGAGGCGGGGCAGAGTCAGGGCTGCTGGCAAAGGCCAACGAGAGGGCTTCCCAGGGAATTCCCAGGTCAGCAAACCCTGACAAGTCTGACAGCAGAGATTTGAAGGGGCACATTCTCAGCCTCAGAGGCTGTGGAGCTAAGGAGAAGGAGCAGGGGACAGGTGCTGAAGCCACAGAGTCCCAGTCTTGATGCCCAGCGGTTTCTCCCGAGGACACACTCCTGGGTGATTGCCGGAGTTTGATGAATCACCAAGCTGGATCTAATTCCAGTTACTCCTGCTCTTGCTGCTATGAAATCATTGCCAAAAACAATGTCATAGCACTTAGCCCATTTTTCTTTCTAGGATTTTATACATTTCAGGTTATAATCAATTTTAGTTGATTTTGTATATGGTATCAGATAAAAGTCCAATTTCCTTGCTCTGTGTGTGGATGTTTGGCTTTCAGTAGCATTATCTACTGAAGATAACCCTTCCCTTATTTCACATTTGTCACTCTTGAGGACAGGTTGGGTACACGTCATCTGGATTCCTTATTCTATTCCATCCTGTCTAAGTTTCTGCTTTCATGCCATACTGTTTCAATCATAACAGCTTTGCAGTATAATTTGTAGTCAAAGAATCCAGTGCTTTTAGATCGGAAAATATAGTATGATTTACTCTTCTTTAATTTATTGGGATTTTTTACATGACCTTGTGTATTCTGTGATAGAGAAAAACCCACAGGCACTTGAGAAGAATATAGATTATACTGCTGAGTGGGATGGTCCGGTCTGTTTTGTCTACATCGTCTTCCTCTCTCTCTTTACCCTTCTGTCTGAACGCTCTGCTCACCATCGGAGAAAGTGGATTACTATTGATTTGATGGACAACTCCCCTTTCAGGTCTACGGATGCTTGCTTTGCATATTTCAGTGTTCTTGTGTTGGGTGTGTGTTTTTATGACTGTCATTGTTAACTGCCTCCTCAACCATGATGAAATGCCATCTCTTCTGACCATGTTGGCATGAGAGCACTTGAGCCGATGAGGGCAAGGCCACCCTTGCTCTCCCCTGGTTCTCGTTCACATGGATGCCCTTCTCCACCTCTTCCCCTCCAGCTGGAGGTGCGTCCTCATAAAGCAAGCTTCCTGCACACGAGGTATGGTGAGACTGCTCGGCCACTGGTTTGACTTGTGTCTGTTTGACACACGTTCCCATTCAGCCATTCTGTCTTTTGAGTGATGGGGGATTTTACCCCACCTACATGTAGAATATTGATGGAAAAGGGCTCACACTGCCTTTATGGCTCACACTGCCTCTTGGGCCTGTGGATCTTTTGTTTGCATTTTCTTATGTGCTCAGCTGCTGTTTGTTGGATTGGAATGCCGTGATTATTTTCTCTTTCTTGTTTCGGTTAACTTCTTGATAGCATACTGCTATTCAGTCACACAGAAGAAAATGTACATTTTAACACCTCTTCCATAATCTGCTCACCACAGTTTACACGTATTTGTATCGTATATTATTTTCCCATTAAGTTATTTAAAAACTTCTGACTTTTAACTTTTCTCTTCCATAATCTGCTCACCACAGTTTACATGTACTTGTAATCGTATATTATTTTCCCATTAAGTTATTTAAAAACTTCTGACTTTTAAATTTTTCACATTTGTTTACCTGTTGTCACATGTTTACCTGCCTACCACATGTTACTGGGGGCCTGCAGAAGGATGTGTCAGGTGCAGCACCTCTGGTGTATGGAGTTTCTGTCGTGTGCTTTAAATATTTGGGATATGTCACTTACGCTCTCTGCCCTGCACGGTTTCTGCCTAAAGATCCACGGACAACCTGATGGGAATTCTGTTACTCACAGGAAGGCACTTTCTGCTGCTGTTTTCAAAATTCTCACTTGTCTCAACCGTATAGAATTTTATCACGTAAATTTCTTTAAGTTCATGTTATTCGGTGTCACGTATGTTTTCTATTTCTGGAAGCCCAGTTCTGTCTCCACATGTCTATCAGAAAAGATTTTCTAAAAGCTTTATGGTCCAGAAGGTGGTGGACACAAACCTTTAATCTGATTTCAAGGAAAACCAGGGCTACACAGAGAAACCCTGTCTAAAAATAGCGAGGGGAGAAAGAAAAAGAACGAACAACAAAAGCTTTGGTCCCCTCCTCTCCTTCGGCAGTCCCTATGATGTGCCCAATGCTGACGTCTCAAGTCCCCTTAACCTTCCTCCATTCCTTCCCGTTCTCTTTTCTCTTTCTGACCCTCTGCCTGGGACTTCCCAGGGACCTGTCTTCCAGTTCACCGATCTTTTATTTCTGCCTGAGTCCCTATTCTCCTCTAGGGAATTTTATATTCGGTCGCTACGGTCTTACGTTTTCTGACTTTGTACTCCTTGATGCTTCTATTTCCCTGATGAAATTCTCATTTTGCTCATGCACAATTCTTTTCTATGTTCATGAGAGCTATTTTTATTCTCTAGTGAAGCAACCCATGTAAGTGCATTTTCTCAGATCTGTGTCTGCAGGTCTACCTTCCTCCTTTGTTTGGGGCGCTCTTCTTTCCCAGCCTTTAGAGAACAGTCTCACAGAAGAGAGCAACCACGTCACTTATTCGAGTCAAGACGCTGAGGCCATTTATCAGCTCTCTGTGTCCCCAGTGGGCAGCTGTGGGTCCCGCCGGTCCACTCTGTCCTGAGCAGGGCACACACGCGTGAGAGCTGCGGTATTCTCCAGCTCAACTCCACCTCTGTTTTCCCAGCGAACCAAGACTATGTCAGACTTTTTGGAAATTCAGGACTGAACTGCAGATGTTGGTTGTTTGGGCAGTCCCAGAGCAGCTGGGGAACTGGTCACCCCAGTGAATTCTCTCCCTCTCAGTGTGTGGAGAGGAGAAGGGGAGAGTGGAGGAAAACTTGAGGGAACAGGATAGTCAAGATGGGGGAAGGACAGAGATGGAGAACAAGGAAAGAGATATCTTGATTGAGGGAGCCATTATGGGGCTAGCAAGAAACCTGGCACTAGAGAAAATTCCCAGGAAACCACAAGGATGAGCCCAGATAAGACCCTAAGCAGTAGTGGAGAGGGTTTCTGAACTGGCCTTGCCCTGTAGTCAGATTGATGACTATCCTAAATATCACCATAGAACCTTCATCCAGCAACTGATGGAAGCAAAGGCAGAGACCCACAGCAGAGCACTGGGCTGAGCTCCCAAAGTCCAGTCTAAAAGTGGGAGGAGTGAGAATATGACCAAAGAGGTCAAGACCATGATGGGAGGCACACCCACTGAAACAGTCTACCTGAGCTAATGGGAGCTCACCAACTCTGGCCGGACAGAGAAGGAACCAGCAAAAAACCAAACTAGTCCCTCTGAATGTGGGTGTCAGTTGTATGGTTGGGGCAGACTTTGGGACGCTGGCAGTGGGACCAGGATTTATCCCTACTGCTTGTACTGTCTTTTGGAACCCATTCTCTTTGGAAGAATACCTTGCTCAGCCTAAATATAGTAGAGAGGGCCTTGGTCCTTCCTTAAAGCAATGTGCCTTACCCTCTCTGAGGAGTGGATGGGGGGGCAGTAAAGTGGGGGGAAAGGTAGAGGGAATGGGAGAAAGGGAGGGAGTGGGAACTGGGATTGGTATGTAAAATGAAAAAAGACAGTTTTTCTAAATAAAACAAAAACAAAAGACAGTTTTATGTCAACTTGACCCAAGCTAATGCCATCTGAGCGGAGGGAACCTCAACTGAGAAAATGCTCCCAATAAGATGGGGCTATAGGCATGCCTGTAGGGCATTTTCTTAATTAGTGATTAAAGGGGAAGGTCCAACCCTTCATGGGTAAAGCCACTCTTGGGTTATGGTCTTGGGTTCTTTAAGAAAGCAGGTTGAGCAAGTCATGGGGAGCAGGCCAGTAAGCAGCGCCCCTCCACGGCCTCGGCATCAGCTCCCCGCCCTGACTTCCTTCAGTGATGAATTACAATGTGGAGGTGTAAGCCAAACAAACCCTGTCCTCCACAACTAGCTTTCGGGCATGGGGTTTATCACAGTCATAGACACTTAACTAAGACACGGGAGGCTGCAGAGCTAGGTTGTGTATTTGTGTATCTCTCTGCTCTGTTGAGCAAGCAGAAGGCTAATGTTGCCTACTCCCTCGAGTTACCAGAAGGCTCTCAGCTGTGACACCCTCCTACAGTACGCCCTCCGGGTTCTCGCTGAAACGCTCTGGTGGCCGGCGCGCCTCCAGGGCTAGCAGCTGGGGTACTGGATTACGTCCCTTCCCGCTAACAAGGAGCAGCAGGTGCGATAAGGGAAGTACATCAAATGTGAATGGCAGCTAATCCTGCGTCCAGCCCTCCACCCCCTGCCCAGGGCATCCTGCACATTCGTTTCACATGGCTGAATCTCAATTTCCTGATTCCCACAAGGCAGGCAGTGATGCCAGCTGCTCACGGGAGGGAGAGGATAGCAAACAGCCAGGAACTGAGCAAGGAGCGTCTGAGCCCTAATTCTGGGGCCATCAGAGTCCACGTGCTGGCTCTGTGGCTACTCTCCAAACAGCTGGGCCCCCATTGCACACCACTTCAGCATCCTCCTCTGCGGAGGGAGGAAGGCACTCGTCCCTAGGAAGCCGTGTGCACTACAACAGGGAGTGAAAGAATTCACAGGTGTGCACAGAGAAAGAGCTGTGAGCTGATTAGCCACAGGCGCTCCATACCTTGATGCATTCACAAGCCTTAACTAATCTGGGATGAGCCAGCCTGTGCTCCCCAACGTAAGAGAGTTTTTCAGCATGGTTTTGTGCCTTCAAGGGCACCAAAACCCAGAAGAGCACAGAGGAACTGAAGAGAAAGTGCTTTGTGTCCACCCCATCTCCTGAGTGCCACTCACACGGTGACAATCCCACACAGGTGACAGCTCAGCCATTCTAAGTGCATTAAACTGTCATCCAAAGTATGTTGAAAAGACGGTACAACACTTTAAGACAGACAGCTTCAACAGAATCTCTCTAAGCAAGCAAGCAAACTTCAGCCAACGTATCACACACTGGTTCACATGGAAGGCTCGGGTTCCTTTCCTGTAAAATACAAACAAGACCTCCGACCTCCTAGGGGTGATGAGAAGGAGAAAGGGGAAGGGTAAGACTCCCATCTCGAGAAACACTCCACCATGATTTGGAAACAGAGAATCCCCAGTTCACAATTAAAAAAAAAAACCCATTCTTTGGACAAAGTTCTGTCTCCCTGTCAACGTGGGAAGTGTGAGTACTGGCAGAAGAAACGTGAAAGAGAACTGGCATGTGCCACCTAAGAAGCCACAGCCTCCTCTTCATGGGACCAGCTTCCTTGCTGGACACCCACCCATCGCTTCTCCACCATACCGCTTCTCTCCCCCTAAACTACAGAGATATTCTAGTGCCTCTGCCCTCCCCCCTTCCTCCCCACCTCTTCATCCACTTCCCAGCTCCTCTATCCCTCCCCAAACACACCTTATCACCCTCCCAGTACAGCGTGCCATCCCTACCTCACGTTGTCGTGCCTCTGGATGTAAATCTTGTGGAAAATCCTCTCAGGGGGCTTCAGGAAGTCTTCCTTCATCTCCATGGCGACATTCCGGGGCAAGAGGCTCATAAGCAGCCGCTCCTGAGTAGGAGAAACATCATTTGTTAGACAGCAAGGACATCCCCCATTCCTGCTGGCCCAGGAGAGACGCTGTTAGGGGGTGGTGGTGGGGGTCTACAGACCCTGCCTCAGATAAGCCAGCACATGCCCAGGCCTGCAGGCACTGCCCAGACCCTGGAGCCCCATGGACTGATACTCAAACATGGATTACCGCTGAGCAAGCAATTGGCTCCAGAAGCCTAACCCAGCATAGGTGGGCCTTACCTCACAGACATGCTTACAGACCTCCTCCAGCCTATACTCTGAGCACTGTCTGTCTCTTAACCAAGGGCCTGCTAGGTCCCCCTCCCTTCCCTCTACTGGTCCAACAAGATCCAGAAATAGTCCTTAAGACTGGTCTATATTGAGTCTGACCCCTTGTTACAGGAAGATACAGCCTCAGGGACAAGCTGACCCCCTTCTCTTGGCCATTGTCTTCTCATGCCTCCTTATCTGTGTAGGGTAAACATTTTCTTTCTTTCCCCAAGAGAAAAGAAAAAGCATATGGTTTGTTTTGAAGGGACGAAGCACCCTGGTGAACCCACCGGCACCCTCCCTGGCTTCAGATTCCTGTCTGCGAGCTGGCCTCTGTCTCTCATCTTCCAGATGTGACCTTCCCTGATCTCAGCCCCAGTTTGTTCTGACCTGCCAGGCCTGTGCTGCTGTGTGCTGGATCTGAAGTGGAAGGGCCCCCCTTTTCGCTCAGGCCTCTCATGCCCTGTCCCATGTTGCCTTGCAAAGGAAGGCCAAAAATGATCTTTAAATCACAAGAATGGGGAAGAACAATCTATTGACTGTGGAAGACAAGGTTGAGGGAGGAGGCTCAATCCCTGCTCTGACTGGCTGCAGGCTTTTCCGCAGACCCCCTCCCCCCCATGCTCGACTCATCCTGTCTGGCCCAGTGTCCTGGCCATCCTCCTTCTGGGAAGCTTCAGCAGTCATGTCATGGGGTGCATTCCTTCTCTGCCAATCTCTGAGTCTGTCGTGGACCATGGCCTATGGTCTCTGACTATAGGCAACTGCAACCCTGGTGACTTTCTCAAGGACCTAAGCCTCTGTGTCCACAGAGACTATCAGGGCAATAGCTAAGAGGCAGCCACAGTCTCCGAGAGCCTAAAGATTCCAGGAAGTAATGTAAGAGTTCCGCCCTAACTGCACACAATGGACAGTATTGAATTTGCAAGCTCATCCTATGAATACGGAGCACAATGGGTATACTGGGAAAACCCCGGAAAGCTGCTAATACAAGCAAGCTTATGTTAGGCGAAAGGAAGAAAGCCAGGTGCATCACTGGAGGATGATCAGGGCTAATCTGTGCATCGGAGGGAAGCCACCAGGGTCCTGCCCCAACGTCACATGTATAAGCACGGTCTAGTGTTGTGTAGAAACCTACCCACACCAGCCCCACGCCAGTTCCCATGCATCTCCTTGCTGATGGACCCAGACATAGACAGGTAGGCTGGAGAAGGCAGGATCACCTGTTTACAAGTTGGATCACAAAGAAAGAGGACACTGCCCAGGCCACTCTCAGGGACAGAAAGGCGTCTTGCTTAGGGAACAGAAGGCAGAGCATGACGAAGGAGTCGTCAGGTCCCTTCCTACACTACAGCCCTCTAGGGATGCAGCCAAAGATGAGGCCCTCGAAGGTGGGCAGCTGCCAGTCACCAACTGGGCTGGGCTGAAAGGAACCTCTGGGGGCCGTATTCACTGATAGGTCAGAAACGAACAATGCACCAACCTTGGAGCTTCCGAAGAATGTTACAGCCATGAGATCCAAAAGCACAGGCCAAGTGGGAACACAAAGATACCGGCACACTCAGAAGGCCACGGGAAAGGCTACCAAAAAGGGCACCCCAGAGGCATGGAGGAAACGGGGGCTCCTTGAGCTGCTGACGCAGAGGCGGGCTGCTTGCTCACATTCACTCCTTCTTTTACAGCTAACCTTCTCCCACCCCACCCCCCCGAAAGTCCCACAATACTATCACCACAAACCCACAGGGAGGCCTTAGACCATTGCTATGCTGCCTGCAGTTGCCTTCAGTACAAGCAAACAGAGTTGCAGGCTGAAGGACTGGAGCAGTCAGACAGGGGGATACCGCCCTCCAGGGAACTGGGTGGACTAGGGCCACAGGTGCCAACAAGAGGGAAGGAAGAGAGAAAAGCTGCTGGAACCGGCACACAGCCTCTAGCATGGAATCGTGAAACCCTTCAAAAGGGAAGCTGAGCCACGGCATGGTGGCTGCAAGGGGTAATTTTGGCAGTCGGTGGTCATTTGATTGGCCCGTTACACCTGCTCCGCTGTTAGCATTATTTTCATCAAGATTTTTGGCTGCCAGGGTTTTCCAGCCTCCCAAGCAGCTAGATGTGGACAAGAAGATCTAATTCTGACTCAGAATAAAAACTTTAGAACACAAACTGGTGGAGCACAGACTAATGCAGCCGCTGTGGAAATCAGTGTGGATGTTCCTCAAAATGTTAAAAATTGGTCTATCATATGATCTAGTTAGACAACTCCCGGGTCTCTTCTCTACAAAGACACTTACCCACCCATGCTCACTGTTGCTGCATTCCCAAGAGACAGGAAACGGAAAGGCCGGATTCCTGTCAACTAGTGAATGGAGGATGGAAATGCCACACAGATACACATGGAATGCTATTCAGCTGTAAAGAAAAATGAAATTACGAACTTCTCAGACAAATCTATGGAGCTGGAAATAACCACTCAGAGCGAAGGAACAGAGACTCAGAAAGGCAAATGCCATATGTTCTCTCTCCTATGGAGATGCTAGCTGCAAACCTTTAGATATGTGTATTTAAACTGAAATATCTGCAGAAGTAAAAACAAAAATGGTAAGGGCCCACGGTGGTAGATTTCAAGGGCGAAGGGAGAGAACTCAGGTGGCAAAAGGGAGGAAGGAGAATAATGGAGCAGGAAGAATTAAAGGGTGGGGGAGGGTCAGGAGACAAGGGAGTCTAGGGAGATATAACTAACAGGAAAGCCCTTTGAAAAAGCCATAGGGAACCGTACTCTGTAGGAGTTTCCTAAAATATCCACACATACAAGAATAGGTTAAAGGGAGTTCCCCATAACAAGGAGAAAATACATCATAGGCTGTCCAATAAAAAGCCCATTGCCAGCTCTAGGATACCTCCTTTTGGGGACAATGAGGTTCCATAGATGCCCCCAAGAGCATTATAGGCTAATGCTCTTGTTTTTGGTTAGCCTCCAGAACTTGATGGTGGCACCCCATTGCTGAAGACTGCACACACTTGAGTCACAGAACATGGAGAAATCAATACATTTCTGAAATGAAAGCTTCATCCTCCATGCTGCCAGGGGAGAAAGACAATCTTACCCAGCTTTGAGTCCTGAAAGATACAATGATGACTGGCCTGGCAAGACATGCCCACTGGTTCAAGAGTGGCATGAATGTCCTGGGAGTAACCAACCCCTTTTTTTTTTTTTTTTTTTTTTTTTTTTTGGCTTGGAGTGGAGTCCTGCTTCACAAGACAAAACTCATATCTGGTACCATTAAGTAGGCCAAGAATCTGTGACTAATAGATCACAGTCTCTAGGGTAGAACTTATTGATATTTGCTAAATGAAAATAGAATTAAACTGCCCCCTAAGTACTTATCTTCATACTCATAGATTACTGCATCTCTCAGCCTTCACCCCAGAAGCCTGTCTTTCCAGCATATGGTTATTATTGCAGAGATTCATAACTGGTCAGCATGCAAGACTAAGAGACTGCAAAATTCTCGGCCCTAAATGAGACAACTATATCACCCCTCTTCCTCTCAAGTTGGGGGTGATCATCAAGAGGAGGCAGAAAGACAGCAGAACCAAAGGGAGTGGAAGACGGCAGAGAAATCGTGTTTTCTGAACATGAGAAGGTGTTACACACATGGACACACAGGGGCTATGACTGCATACACAAGACCTAGACAGATCAAGCCACCCCAAATCCCAGCATGGATGGAAGAGGGGCCTAAGTCCCACCCTTAGCCTGAGGGACTGTTGGCACTTAATGGCTGCTGAGGAGCAAGAGTCAATTTTCTTCAGAGATGTGGACTGAAGACTACCCATGTTTCAGAGACAGCCCCACCCCCATACACATGCCAGCTGCACCGGACTCAGCACATTTAAAACAATACAAAAAAAAAAAAAAAGGAAATAGTGGTGAGAGGGTTAGGGGAGGAATTGAAGATAAAATAATGAAATTGATAATTTACTTTTTAAAAACATAAATATCAAAATGGAAAGCAATAGAGGATAGACACATTGATCTCCACATGCACACACACAGGTGTGTGCAGTACACACACACACACACATACACACGTCATAAACATGCAATGAAAATGAAAAGAGATGGCAAGAATCCTTACCAAGATGCGAGCAATTTCCAACATATAAATGAATTGCATTTCCTACCAAATGAAATCTAATCTGAGAATATGCTGCTAGCTCAGTACTGAAATATCAATGCTATACTGAGATAAGGAAGAAAATAGCAGCAATTAGTACTGATAAAGGAAACAATGAAATGTAGCTCTTACCTGCGGTGAAAATCTTTATAAAGGAGAAGCCAGGAACTTCCTCATATTGACAAAGGAAAGCCCCAGGAAGCCTACAGCTCACAGCACACTTAACGGGAGAACTTCAGAGGCTTCCACTGAAACAAGGAATTGGGGCAGTGGCTCTCAATTACTTGCATTTGATATCACACCTGGCAAGCTAGCCAGCGTGGGGAGGTAAGAAAAGAGCTACAGGATAGAAGGAGAAGCACCAAGTATATGGTGGTCTCATCTATAAAAACAGAGCCAATGCACCTAGAACAAATAACCAATGTCAAAGAGTCACATGGGCAAACCGCCCTTCAAGAACCTCCCACATTTCCACACAGAAGCACTGAACACGTGCGCATACACCATTTACAAATGCTCAAAAGGAAAATCCCACGATGTAAAGCTAATTTTAGAGGTGTAAAGTTTGTATTTTGAAAAATCAAGGCTCTGAGTAAAGAATCAAAGAAGAGCTAAGTAAATGGAGTCAAAATCTTCACCCCTGAAGGGAAGACTCAACCCTGTAAGGGTACAAATTCTCTCTAGATGACAGTACCAATGCTGTCAACAGCCAAGCGACGTTTATAGGAGACAGAGGCGAGATCATTCCAAAACTAGTATGGGTAACAAGAGGAAAGTAACAGCTAACACTTGAAGAAAGACCAAGAGGTGGAATCAGTTAGTCTACCCAATCCCAAGACTTACTACAAAGAAACAATACTCACGATGATGTCCAGGAAAGGATGAAGACTGGTGATGCTGTGATAAAGCCCAAGACCCAGAAGAGAACCTTCACAAATAGACCTAGATTATTCTTACAAAAATCCAAAAGATGATGTTTTCAACAAACCGCAAAGCAGCCATCCCAAAACCAAGAAAGTGCCCTCATACCTTGTTTAAATATCACCTTGAAATACACGTCACAGGTTTATCTATTAACTCTAAAACCAAAAATATGTTGGAAAAACAGAGACAACCTTCAGGAATCAGGGCTAATCTCGACATTCGTAGACTTGGCTTAGAACAATAAAAGAAAAGAAACTTTGATCTAGTCAAGAACCTGGATGAGCCATAAAACAGGGAAAAAATGATAAATTGAATCTCATCAAAAGGTAAAATGTTTGCTCACTAGCAAAACAAAGCAAAAGTCTCTTGAGATGATGAGAGGACAAGCCACAGTCTGAGAGAAAATATTTGCAAGTCGCGCATCTAGTGAAAGACCAGTATACAACCCATTTAGAGTAACCTCAGAGTCCATCAGTTTGAAAACCTTCCAGTTCTATGGTTCAACCATTTTGGAAAACAGTTTATGCGATATTTCAATATTTTTGGCAAATACCACATCCTTCAGCACTATTTTTAGGCATCCAGGCCGAAGAAATTAATATTTATGCTCATATGAAACTTATACATGGTGTTCAAAACAGCTTTATTTATAATCATCATAAACTAGATGCTACCAGGATGTCCTTCCCAGTCAGAATGGTTAAACACACTGTGATAACAGCCACACTGTGGAATATCACTTAACAATAAGCCAGAATAAACTACTGATATAATCAACAACCTGAACGAAGCTCCAGAGAATTATGTTCAGTATAAAAAATATACATAAACCAGATGCTCCCTTTTTTATGACATTACAAATTTATAGAAATAGAGAATAGGTTCCTGGCACCAACTTGAGAATGTGGGTGGTGTGGTTCTGGAGGGGCGAAGAGAGGGGACCTTGAGCCTGTGGCTGAAGGCACGTTTTCACTGTAATACTGGACTAGTTCAGTAAGACAATGCCATTGGGAAACAAGAGGAAAAACCACATAAGATCTCAGTCTTCTGTCTTGATTACACATGAATCTAAAGGCAAAACAGCTTTAAAAGGACAACAAAGCAAAACAAAGCACTAAACTAAAACAGGGCGGGAGAGACAGCTCAGTGGCAAAGAGTTTGCGTGGCTCTCGCGGAGGAGCTGGATTCTGTTCCTAGTATCCACATGGTGGTCACAATCATCTGTAACTACAGCTCCAGGGCAGCCAGTGTGCTCTTCTGACCTCTCCAGGCACCAGGCACATAAGTGGCGCACATAAACGCATACAGGCAAAACACTCATGATAATAAAGCAAGTGGTGTATTCACACATTCCTGGTGGGAACAGGAAATGGCCGGGCACTCTAGAAAGGAATTTGACAGTCCCTTAGAATGCTAGTTAGCACAGGGCCAGAAATTCCACCCCTAGAATTTTCCCTACCACTTTCCCAAGAGAAACAACAAGGTGTGTCTACACAAAGGCCGAAACAATGTGCATAGCCCTATTATCTACAATACAACGAAAGCATGGAAACAACCCAACTATTTGCCAAATGTAAGTGGACAAACGAAATGGTCAGGCATAGAGACACACACCTGCAATCCAAGCATTCAAGAGGTTGAGGCAGGAGGATCAGGAGTTCAAAGTCAGTCTCGGTTACATAATGAGTTCAAGTCCAGCCTGAGCTACCTGAGACCCTATCTCATTTTTTTTAATTAAATTCAATAAAAATGTGATCTATCCTCCCATCCCCTCCCCACTAAAATGTGGCTCATCAATACAAAGGAATAGAACTCGGCCCATGAAAAAGAATATAGTACTAGTAAGATACAATCAACTATAAATACCATGAAAACCTCATACTGGGGGTAAGCAGTCATTCACAAAGGATTGTAGGGGCTGAATTACCTCCCGATACTGTCGTGGAAACCGTGCCTCATTTATTAACACACCTCCACTCTGGCATGAGAAAAGGTTTATGTCCCAGCTGGTCCCTGACAAAGGGTCATATTCTATACAGCTCCATTTGTATGAAATGCCCAGAATAGTTAAATCCATAAAGACAGAAAGTATCTGTATCATAATGTATCTACATCTGGTGGGGGACAGGTGGACTGGAACAGGCGTGACTGCTAATGGGCAGAAAGGAATTTCAAGAAGAAAAAATTTCCAAAATTGTATAATTATTCTATACTAATACTATTGAGGCTAATTTAATTAATACTTAATGTACACATCACGTAAAGTTAATATATAAGGTTGAGGTTATATAATAAACATATTAAATAACATTAACCTATAGCATTAAGACATAATTCCATGTAACAAAAATAATTGTACGAATACTGAAGAGCCCATTTAATTGTTTTCAACTTTCAGTTAATCTTCATAGTTCACCAAATAACAACTGTAGTGGTTTGAGAAGTGCAGTGAGACCAAATCAGTCTATTTAAAACTCTGTCTGAAGCCTGGGGATGCTGTTCAGTGAGCAAAGGGCTTGTCTAGTAGTCAGTCACAAGGAGTCCTGTGATCCCAGCTCTCAGGAAGCGGAGGCAGGAGGATCACAAGTTCAAGGTTATCCTCAACCACATAGCAAGTTTAAGGTGAGCCTAGCATGCATGAGACCCCATCTCAATAAACAGAAATTGATTAAATTAAACTGAACTCCAGACTATATTATTTAAAAGAAAGTATCCTTTTTCTTGACAAATTTTCCCACACACCAAGAACTCGATGACTCCATTTGCCTTGTTAAGATCACAAATTGAATGCGCTTTACATAACTACACGTTTCTGGAGGGTTCTGATTGAGTTAGTGGCATCTGAGAAGCAAGAAGGGCCCTTGGGAACCAGCGGCTACCTCTCAGAAGGGAAGCTTAGCTCGAGAGTGCCTTCCTGGGTAGGTTGTGTGGGCACCAGGAAGAAGACTCAGGAGATGATAGTGACCTTCAGATGCCACTTGGCCTGTGACTGGTAGAAACTCCAAGGTTGTGGTCCAGGGCAAGGCTGTAAGCTCAAAGCTCCCTTGAAGCTGGAAGGAAGGTGATGCTAGAGGCAAGAACCAGGTGCAGAGAAATAAGGGTCATGGGCTCTGGACACAGCTTCCCTGTCACCACAGGTCGGCAGTACAACACGGCCTGTCTTTCCTTCCAGTGATCTCATGTCCTGGGCAATTGGCCCTCTGTCCACTGAGTCCCTTGAGCCGACTGGCCAACTATGTGCTCAAGGGCTGCCCACACACCGCACACATCCTACAAACAGGATTGACTTTTCTCCTTCCTGGTACAGTGGGAGCCTTCCTGAGGTCTACAGCTGGTCATTTGTGGAAGCATCTTCATAGCTGTAGCAACCAGCCAGTGCCCTCCAGACTGCCCAGGCCAGGAGAGCACCTTCGGCAGTTACGCCCCACCCACCTCACTAGCTGAAACCACGCCCATCCCTTCTCGTTGCTTTAGCCCCAAGTCAGACTCCCCTGTCTACAATTCAAGGTCTGTCTCCCACTGTCCTCACCCTGAGCATCTCAGGTTACACACGGAATCTGAAAGCAGAAAGGATGAAGGAAACAAAGGAGACCAGATGAAGACCCATCTTCTTTATCATCATATCTGTTTACAGCCCATTCCTCAGTGAGGACCAGCAATGCCACCTCTGCTGGTCATTATGTGGGGGTAGTAGAATCCATACTAAGAAACATCCAAGACTCACCTTTTCTGCAGTCATGAGAGTGCTGAGAAAGACCAGTTTCCCTGGTGGGGATGGATCACCCTTAGAATGACCACTGATGGTGTGCAACATCTGGCTGAGAGGAGGACTCACTACACCCCACCCGCAATTATCCTGAAGGGAACCCCCCCCCCGAGATGTGGTGCATTCCAAGCCAGAGATAGCTAATGAACTACCCGCAGCCACTACGAGCCAGAGGAGGTGGAGAGCCTGCTTGGGCTCTGCTCCCAGGCTGCTGTGCAACACAGATCAGAACCAAAGGGACTGGCAAGAACCAGCAGGGAGAGGCCAATTTCCAGTCCGGGCTGCTTCTCCACCAGCTCCATGGGAGTCTAGGCTTGCTTCTTCTCCTTGTGCCTGGCCTTCTGGAGGGGGAAAGATGGGTACCCTCCACCTAATACACACCCACCCAGGCTCACAGCCACCCTTTCCCCAATCTGAGATCACGCACTTGACTTGTTCTTGGTGCAAAGTACAGCTGGAACTGTGTCCCCCTCAACATGCATAGGTAAAATCCTGACCTCTAATGGGACTTTACTTGAAGAGCAGGCTCTACAAAGCTGAGAATCTCCATCTTCTATATAGGATCGGGAAGCTGCACCTATGAAATCTCAACATTAGGGCAACCTAAGCAAGACCTGAACAAAACACCAGTTGGCACGCCAGCGTGGAAGGGGGGATGTCACAAGACCCTACTCCCAGATGAAGGGCTACAGACAGTTAATGACTGCCGAGAGAGAGGGAGAGCTAGTATCTCCCAGGAATGAGCTCATTAACTGATTGCCCAATACCAAGTGGTCAACCCTAAACATATACACATATGAACAACACTCAAGGGACTCAGAAGGTGGTGTTTCCAAACTTATACATGTGTATATACGTAACAATGGTGACAAAAAGAAAAGAAACAATCAAGATGATACATGAAAGTGAAAGGAGGGCGTGGAGACAGGAAGGGAAACTCTGGGGCACTGGGAAGGGATGCTGATAATAGGGGTGAAAGACGATCAAAACATATACATGTATGAGATGCCATAATGAAATCTATTATTTTGTAATAAATGCTAATAAATGAAAAAATAAAAAGTTCTACTTTTTTTTAAAAAAAAGAAAAGAGTGATTAAGTTAATACACAGTCACTGGGGTGGGTCCTACTCCACTCTGACTGGTGACCTTAGAAGAAATTTGAGAACCTAAGACACCAGAGTTGTTTAAACAGACAGACAGCCAGAGCAGGACACAGCTAGAAGGGTAGCTATGTTCAGGCCTGGAGAGAGCCCTGTTCCTAATTCCTATTCCTATTTCTCCAGCTCTTTCCTAATCCTGGTGAAATTGCCGCCATGCCCAGAAGCTGTGTTACCTACTCCTTACCTGCCTTACTAGCTTGTCCAGGGATAGCACACTGGCCAAAATCACCAACTGTCGTGCAGACTCAAGGCAGATGAGGAACAAAACAGCCGAGTCAGGAATCTAAGGTCCACATACACCACTTGCAGTCCCTGGACCATGCTGTGAAGCTTCCTGCCCAGAGAGAGGATCTAACTAGCACTGAATTCTTCCTGTCAGTGCTGAGAACCACCATAGTAAAGCAAAGAGGTGACACTGGACCTGTGGCCTCTGCTGCCCAAATATTGGAGCACATGGGGACAAACAGCATGGATGGGCTTGATCACAGGACTAGGTAGAGCTAAGGAGTCTGGCAGAGCCCCATATAACATGCCTGCCACAGTGCACACAAACAGGCAGCATCCAGGCTGGAGCAGGTATCCACCACACCCCTGCTGAGTATCCAAGTCTGGGGCTGGGAGGAAGGAAGGGAAGGAGGGAGAGAGGGAGAGAGGGAGGAAGGAAGGAAAGAGGGAAGGAAGGAATAAACGAAGGAATAGAAATGATCACTTCCCCTGCCCAGCACCTGACCATAAGCCAGGAGGAATAGAAGCTGACCCAAGCCAGGCCAACCACCCCAGTCTCTGTTCCATTTGCCAGGTACCCTGGCTATTGTTAAACAAACTATTCTTAAGAGTCAGGTCGCTCCAACAATAAGCATACTGGCCGCCTGCCTAGAACCCCATGTATTAACAACAATACCACAAAAGGGCCAGCAGCCAATAAAGGCCTTCCCAGTCTACTAATGAACCAGAATCACAAATGCCCCTAAAGAGTCGCTAATGAAAACTAGACAAGGAAACAGGCTTCCACAGTCACCCCTAACCCACCTATCCTAGCTGAGCCTCCTAGCTTGGCCCAGAGTAATCACTAGGAAGGGCTAGTGATTAGTTCCCAAAGAACACACTCTTGCCAGTTCAGCTGTTAGCTTCCTGGCTGATACAAAGAATTCATCTGCAAACCTCTGCACTCACTAGGGGATTAGGGCAAATCTCACCTCCCTGCCATGTGCAGTCCTGGGTTCGATCCCCAGCCTTGCAAGGTAAGAAAAACACAATATGACAATATAACGATAAATAAATACATTTCTGATGGGTATTTTTCAGGCTGTATGGGTTTCTGCTTTCTTTCTAGGATCACCTTTGGTTACTGATGCTTTTCTAGGAATTGGTCTGTTTTATCTATTGAAGTTTTCAAGTTCTCACGGGCATCAAACGATCCCTGCGTGCCCCAGGTTTCTATTTTGGTTGGTTGTTTTGTCTGTAACCACCTTCCTAGGCCTCACAGGCCTCACGGGCCTCTTTCTTCTTGCTCCATCTCTCTCAGGTTTTTCTACTTCAAAGAATAAACTTTGACGCCTCTGTTCTAGCCTCGGAGCAATCCAACTTGGTCTCTGTGAACATACACTTCTGTGAACGCGTGAGCAAGCCAAAAGTTACACGAAGAAAGGCGTGACCAAAGCTCCCCCAGGTAAGAGACGCTCTGTTTGGTCAGGGTTCTGCCTCATCCCTGAGTTATTTAAAATCTCTGAGCCCCGGGTCTCAGGTTAATCAAACAGAAGCAACACCACAGGCTGATGCAGCTGATGCCTCTCTGCAGAAAGCTCTGAATTTTAAAGGGATTTAACTCCTGTCTTCTCTACAGGATGAACAAAGGTGCAGCAGGCTTCCTATTCCTCGCAGCTCCCATAGGACAAGACTTCCTCTTGTTTTGGTCCCAGTTTGTTTTTAGGAAGGTGGGTCATTTACTACATCTGAAATCCTCCCCAAAGAATAAACCTCAGGATACTACACACACACACTCATACATACACACTCACACACACATTCATACATACACTCTCTCTCACACACATGCTCTCTCACACACATGTACACACACTCATACATACTCTCACATACACACATGCTTTCTATCTCTCTCACACGCATGCACACACACGCATGCAGCCACACATACATGCTCTCACACGAGCACGCACACAGTCATACATACACACTCTCACACACATGTTCTCTCTCCCTCTCTCACACACACGTTTGTATGCACATGCATGTGCATGCGTGCGTGCACCATATATGTATGCACATGCATGTGCATGTGTACATGTTCTCTCTCTCTCTCTCTCTCTCTCTCTCACACACACACACACACACACACTCATGCAGCCACACTAGTCACAAGAGCTAAGACAGGAAAGCAGCCTCAGTGACTGCCAGTGGCTGGAGGGATACGGAATATGAATATCATTCAGCCATGGAATAGGACACAGTCATACCATCTGCAAAATGAATGGGACCAGAGAAGATGAGGTTGAGTTAAATAGACCCGTGCCAGACACGGGAAGACTATATTCTGTATGTTCGCTCTCATACACAGAAGCTAAAGAAGGCTATCACAGTGTAGAATAGCGACGGCCAGAGTGTGGGAGTGGGGTTACAGCGAGGAGTGTATTCTGGTGTTCCCAGCAGGGTGCAGTGGCTTTATCACAACCTACTGCACGTTAGGAAAAACTAGCAGAAAAGAACGCAAGGGACGATGGGATAAAACACGTCCAGGAAGAAAATGTTAACTGTCCTGACTTGATTGGTGCAAACTGCATGTGCATGCTGAGATACCACACTGCACCCTTCAATCAGCAGATCTGATTAAGACATACTAACCAAAATAAAATTAAATTATAGATAGGTAAAAATAAAATGACCTCCATTACCTTAAGGAAAAACTAGGAAAGGAAAAAGGCTATACGCAAGGAGATCAATAGAAAAGGCAGGGAAGATAAGAGAGACATGAAATCGGACAAAAGCCAAGGACGTAGGAAAACAGAGCAGAAGATGAAAACAAGAGTCAGCCACGGGCTTCTTCACAAACACACACGAGCACGGCCCTCACTGAAGCCAGCTGCTCCAACCCTGCAGGACACTGTTAGCTCTGAGACAAGAAGATTTCCTGAAGATTCACTCCTCGACCTTGTGAAGCTAATAAAGCCAAGGGCAAGCTGGGCACAGTGGTGCATGACTACGCTTCCAGCATCTGGGAGGCCGAGGCCGGGAGATGAAGAGCTCAAGACTAGCTTGGGCTACATAGCAAGATCCTGTATCCAAGATTAAAAAAAAAAAGCCACATTCAAGAAATTCTTAGAAAGTACCATGGAACTCTCAATACCAGTATGATGACTCTAGAAGCCAAGGAAAAAGCCTGTGAAGATGTCTGATCTACACATTCATACATACAGTATACAACAACAACAACATACGTGTGCACATGGACATGCACACATGCATGCACAAATGCCTACACATGGATATACACACAAACACATATACAAAGACATTCCCACAGCTCCATATGTACCCATGTGTACAAATGCATAGACATCCACCTATACATTTCTACAGGTATGGACACATCCATGCACACAACACACACCACCCTCCACATGCCCAGCCATGTGTCCACTCACTCATTAGCACACACGGTCTAAAAATACTTATGTGATTTATTCTTCAATTAGATTCAAACTTTGCTATAAATACTACATTGCATTGCAGTGTCTAGACATTCGAATAAATGTTTTAAAATTAACAGTGGGTATAATAATATCTTTTATTGATAAGGAAGGCAAAAACGGTTGAGAAATGAATACTCTGTCCTTAGCCTGAACATCTACTATGAGACTTTAGCAAGAGGTATGCAGAATGCCTGTAAGCCCCAAGCCAAGATAAGATTCCGGATTCTTCTAGCAAAGGCACCCCTGGTGTGCCAAGCCTCACTCCTAGGCTTCCTTGAGTCACTCTTACTCACCCAATGGGCTCAGTTCCTTCCCTACACCAGACAAGGACACACAGGTGACAAACCACAGGAGATAAAGGGGTTGATGTGGGGTGCCCTCCTAGCCTATTTCATCTGCAGAATAGGGTGACTGTTACACTGTCTCACAGCCAAAGGAAGCTGAATGCCTAAGAGCAGAGGGTCAGGGCCAGCTGCACATTCATAGTCAGCTGAGGTGTGTCCAGGACCCATCTCACCCGCCCCCCAAGCCTGGCTCAACACACTACAGGCACATCAGAAAGATAAGAGACGCCCACACGCCACCCCATGGTCACCCACGGCTTACAAGTAGTTCAGCTGTGTCAGAGAAGCAAGCCCCGGCTGTCTGCCCATCACATCCTCTCTTCCTCAGACACCACCATGAAACACTGAGCATTAAAGCCTTGCCCTTAAAGGGTAGACTGAGGCTCCCAGCAAGAAGAGGTAGGAACCCTACAGTCACAACTGCCCTTCATCAGATAATACTGAAATCTAGCATAGCTGGGAGAGAGGCAGAGGTGACCGAAGGACCACTTCACACTGGACACACTGACCTGCTTCTCATTCTCATCCTCCAGCCGCAGTCGGTCCTCGATGCAGCTTCGAGCCTGCAGAAAGGCCTTCCTCTGTGAGCGCTCCGTCAAGATGCGCACGAAGACGCCATACATGTTCACACCCACGAAGAGCAGGGCATTGGCACCGAGCTGTAGGGAGAGAACAGTGGCAGAGCGTTGAGTTCAGACCAGTCAGGGGCAGGAGGGCCTGGGCTACCACGGAAGCCACGAAGGGACTCTCCCTAAACCCCTCAGCCAGCGCCAGACTCTTAGCTACCCAGGGACATTCAAGCACTGCCCAGACCCGCAGTGAAACACCGTAGGAGCCACACGTGGCAGAAACACACCTCTGCCCTCCCAACAGACAGCGACGCCACAGCAGGCCATGGGATTAAGAGAGAGCTGCATCTATACCCTGGGCTGAATTCTATTTCCTCCCAATTTTGTATGTCAAAACATTGAGCCTGGAAGACCTCAGGATGTAGTTGTATTTAGAAACAGGTTATTAAAAGAGGTAATTAAAGTAAAATGAGATCATTAGGGTGAGCTCCGATCCAGCCTGGCCAATAAGAAGAGACCAGGATGCAGGACTGTGAGAGGCCTGAGGAGCCAGCCCTGCCCCCACCCAGATTGTAGATCCCAGCCTCCAGCACCGCGAGAAAAGACATTTCTGTTATATAAACCATCAACCCCCACTCTGTGGCACTCTGTTATGACAGTCCCACACAAACAACACACCTACAACGTAAGAATATGAAATGGCTGCTTTCAACACTACATGGAACACCCTAGAAAGATTCAGAGGAGGTAAGGAGACGAAAATAAAACTCGAGTCATTGATCGGGCACAGAGTAAACTTAGCACAAGAAGAGCAGGCCCTGCTCTGTAAACAACCCCTTCCACCACGCCTGCCAGGCTGAGGAGGGGCCTGCGGGGAGCCCAGACTCTTGGGTCTTCTCTGAAGGCCAGAAGGACGTTACCTGTTTGGTTAGATAGAATCGCGGGAACTTAGCTTGTGGACCTGACCTAGTTCTAGTCAAGACCCCACAGGAACAGAAGACTTCACAGAGATTGGCCATGGCCAAAGAACTCAGCTCAGACCCCAGACACCAACTGTGAGTACTTCCTTCTGAAGGTCTCTACCCCCTGCCTGTCCCAGAGCCTAGCGGACCACAGGACCAGAGTTGGACACGGGTGTTTGTCATGAGTTACATCGTGGCAGCCCCCCAGGACAGGGGATGCTCAGCCAACCTGAGGAAATGTGGATCTGTCGGCGGACAAGGTGTGGAATTTCCATCTGATTAAACAAGGCATTCCCACTTCTACATGAGGGAGAGGAGAATGCAGATTTGGAGTGTTCCTGCTCCTCAGAGATTGTCACCAAGGACTCCAGACGTGGCTGTGCCACACTCTACACACGGAGGAGAGCAAGGTCAGTAAGCACAGCAAAAGATGGAGCAAGCACCTCCTGACAGCTGCTAGGAGAGACTGGGGAGATGTCCTAACCAGGAGGGGGCCTGAGACAGCCTTGGGACAAGAACTGCCAGGCCCTGACACTCCCAAACGCTGACTTGGGAATAGGTGGGAGATCCAGCCTGGGAAACCATAGGGGACAGATCTGGGCATCAGACAGGGATCCGCGCATCTTCAAACTCAGGTTGTGTGAGATGACCTCTTTTAAAGTAAACTGAAACGAGGACCAGACCTGGGGACTCTCCGAACAAAGCACCTGGGGTTCACGAGTGGCCTTAACCTTGGCTTGATGTGCATGCACGGGCAAGCCTGAAGCCGAGGTGTTTCCTGCAAAAGACTTTACTGATGGAAACCAGAACCTAACCTCAAGCAATGGAAGCAACCATTAATTCAGAGATTTGCTGCAAGGACCTTCCGGGGGTCGCATCTACGAAGGTGCTGGTGAGATTGTAGCCAGGCAAGTTCCCTAATTTGCTTTTGCCATCATCCTGTGACTACTGGCACTCCAGGCTTTGTCATCGAACACTAGATCCCTTCTGGTTTGGTACCTACCTCCAACTTCATGAATCCCATCTGTCATAAATAAAATTTTGCATCTCAAAGTCGTTTAAACCAGTAGTGGTCACCCGTACCCTAGGAACACGTGGAAGAGAGCATTCCCTGTGACCCTGACTTTACCACGTGACCCCAAAGGGTCTCACTGTGCCCCGTGGTGTGGGAGAAATGACATCACGGAACTCGCTAAGGATGAGAATGAGCGAGTCCCTCCTTGTCCTCCGTCGCTAACCTCGACCCTCACCCGGCTGTGTGTTGCTTCCTCTTGGCGTAACTGGACCACTGACCGGACCGCACGCTGAGTGTTACAGGCTATTCCAGCCGTTTCACTGTTGCTAAGTACACCACACCGGGCGATTGCTCAAGCAGGCGGTGCTCCAGGGGTTGGAAGACAGAGGCCGCATCCAAAGAGCAGAATGTGTGCAAAGCATGTGAAGTCACATGACACGAACAGCCAGGACAACTAGCACCACCACCTCCCAGAGAGGGCAGTAGAGTTCTCTGGAAAACACATACTGGGGGAACCGATGGTATAGGGCTCATGGTAACTTCAGTCTGAGATCCAGGCCTGCTGTTCGTAGAGCTTGCAGAACCCTGAGCAAGGCCTGCCACTGTCTGTCAAACCTTCTAAAGCCAACAGACGCTAGGTCCCCAAAGCAAAACTAGAACTCAGGGCTACAGTTGCATCTCTAGTTCTGGACACTGGGCAGACAGGACATCTGGACCCTCAGCACATACTGGGTTGGACATCACAGCCATTACAAAGGTGACCCTGTATGAGATGCTCAGGGCCACATAGAGATATCAATGGTACAGCCTCTCCCTCCCCTTGCCCTCAACACAGAACAAAAGCCCAGGCTGAGGGTTAAGAGATCAGGCAGGTGGGCATCTTTCAGGACAACATAGCACACTGGGCACTAATGGAAGATCTAACCCATCCCTGAACAGTATGGCGGTCTGCAATAGGCCAAGGCCAGAGGAATGAGCCAGGCTATCAGCTGAGCTGGTGAGCCCCAGAGAAGGGCCTCAACAAGAAGCTACTTCCACCTTTCACGGGAAGTGAAAGTCAGGCAGACACACCCCATAAAGTAGAAACTCCAACTAAAGCCTCCCTGCTGAGATCTGCCCACATCAGGTCTTCTTTCCTCCCGTGACATCCGCTGAGAATGTGTGGGCCCAGATTGTGGGTGTGATTGGGAGCAGAGGGAAAGGTAAGAACCGGTGCACTCACTTGTCAGTGCACTAGGCCTCAGAACCAGCCCTTCCTCCCCGCGCGCACCAGAGCCATTGTATATGGAGTGGGAAGACTGTGGGGCTGTTAGACAGGCTGGCTGCCCATCTCTGCAAAGCACAAGGCTCGCTAGTCCTGGGAGCCCCCCGGCTTCTCGGTATCCCTGGTCAGAAGTGAGAAGCTCCCCTCTCCATGCCCACTGTAGAAGAGAAGTATATCCAGCTACCCTGAGGATATCTAAAAGGCTGCATCCTCAGTGAAGTTGAAATTCTAAAGATGCCGTCCTCCTGTGTGCCCCTCCAAGGGAATAGGTCAGTGAATTAAACAGCCTGTCCCCCACAGACAGCACTGTGGAGAAGTGTTTGTTGGGGGTGACCCCCTCAGAAAGACAAAGGGACATCTGATAAACACCTCTCACCTGCCCAGGTCCGCCCCACCTAGCTAACCCTCAAACTCCTGCCTTTTACTGGCTAGTGCTACAAAAGCATTCAACTGACTGACACACACTCACCACCCATGTTATCCATGGTTCTCCCCATGAACCTCTCCCAATTTCTGGCCAAAGTGGAAACACACTCTCCAGTACATGAAGCTGACGATGTGGCTGAGTGCCTGCCCGTAATGGTAAAAGGAAGGTGGTTTAGGGTCATCATGAGCTGATCAGAGACCGAGGGGCCACAGGCTACCGGATCTCCACAGGGGAGAGATCCAGCTCCCATTCTACCTCCATACTCCTGACGGCATCCTGGCCTACGGCCACCACTGACCACAGTGGCCCTGAGGCAGTGTATGGCCCAGGCTCCTGGTCTTTGTGTGTTCTCTCTGGCCTTCCTCCCAGTCATGTGTGCCCTCTCAAGTTATCCCCTTTCTCCTCCTCAGCTGTAACTGTTCCCCTTCTGATTCCCTCTAAGATTCTGAGTCTTGACGGTGGGCCTTCAGGAGTGGGTATGGCAAGGGTGGGTACAATACTCAAGGCCTCGCAACTAGTCAGGTATTTCCAAAAGTCCCAATCTCGCCATACACCCATGCACACTCCACACCACACACAATGAACATGCTAATCTCACAGAATGTCACCGATATTCCTCATGAACCCCACCCTATCAGGCAGACATTCGTGCATGGCACGGCAGAGCTAACAGGGTCTGTGGGAACAGGGGCAGTGCCAATACCTGCTCCACAATGTCCTTGCATCCCCAGCTCACTCTGTGCCACTGACCCCGTTCTTCAGTCAGAAACAATAAGGGCAAGGAAGAAAACAGGGCTTCCCAGGGACGACATCACATGCACAATTTCCTGCAGAGGCCCCTCCCTGAATGATGCCCCAGTGTTGGGAGCAGACCCTGCATTCAAACCAGTGTCCACCTCACAGAAATCAGAAGCAAACTAGCAGCAAGGAATCACTCACCTCCCCATCAAGATGCAGGGCAGACTGGCATCAAACCCAGAGGACCAGCTGCAAATCAGTTCATGGCCGCTTTATGGTCCCTGATTGGCCAGGCAGAACCCAAAGCAGAAGGATCTCCCAGGGACCCAGGATCCCTCGAACATTCCACACGTGCAGCAGGTTCCAAGAAAGAGACCAGAAGCAACATCTCCATATGCTTGCCCGGCATGCTCAAAACATCACCAGAGCCAGCTCTCAGTACAGGAGGGGGTTATGTCTCAGCAAAAGAGTTGGGGCTGTCCATGGGGTGACACACTAGAGTCAGAGGCATCAAGATGAACTTGTGTTCAGCTCAACTCAGAAGCAGATGGGCTCGAACACAATATTTACAGGAATGTGCACACTTGTGAATCTGTTGGCACTGCTGACAGAAGCAACGGGGTCCCAGGAACAACAAGGGTACCCAGAACCCAGACGGTGGTTTCTAATGAGCACCTCCTCCGAGAGAAACTAGGCCTCAGCCAGGTGTGGTGGTATACACCTGTGATCCCAGCATTCAGGAGACTGAGGCAGGAGGATGGTAATTCAAGGCCAATCCGGGCTATAGTGAGCCACCAAGGTCAAACAACAAAACAGGGCCCCCTGGATGAAAGGGATGATGCTCAGACTGGGACAGAATATACATTAAAGAGTCTGGAGCATCCTACATGTCACAGAGTAAGAAAAAGGTGTGTTAAGGGTCAGAGGGGTGGGGCTACATCAGCGCGCACAAAAGCACGTGAAAAGGCTGCAAGTAAGCCATGCCAGGACCACTTGAGCATCAAAACCAAGTGGGACTGAGTTAGCTGCAAGCCAAGTGTAAAAAGAGTCAGACTGACAGAAATCAATGGCTACGTAAAACAGGATGGGGGACAGCAGACACTGGCAACATTCCCAGCCACACACGGCTACTCTGCACTTTGGAAGGTAAATTCCCTGCTCCCCAGATAAGGGAGGAAGTACCCACCCCAAGAGTAAAAAGGACAGAGAATACAGAAAAGGGTAACTTGATGGGGAGATTGAGGAGGGCATTCAGCCACATCTCTCAGCAAGACAATAACAGCAGCTGGGCAGTGACAAGCCACGCCCCCCCTCCCCAGAGGTGAAGCGCTTGCTGTTGAAAACCCAGTACCCCAAAGAGATGGGAAAAATCATCAGGGCACAGGACAGATGCCGGGAAGTCACTATAGTCACACCTAGGAAAGCCCTGGCCTGGACCACGCCCTCAGCCCACCACCCTGAAGAATGGACCTATCCCAACCTGACATCATTATCCCACATTCCCAGGCACAGGCACAGAGGCTGTGAGTTCTCTCTCTTGCCCCTCGTCTCAGCAATTCCTGTCCCTTAGGGCTCTGGGCCTTCCATCTCTATCCACCCTCACCACCAGTACATCCTATGCTAATTGGAACCACTCTCTCAAAAGACCCTCCTGACATCTTACGCTCTGGAAAGAGCCTTAAAACGCCATCATGCTGGAGGCTGACCTGGCCCGGGCCTACCTCCCAGTGTCCTGCCCTCTTACAGCGAGCATCAAAGACACAATGCATGTCCTGGTGCGTGGGCAGCATACGGCTTTAGGCAGCTCACATTCTCAGGACTGCTCCCCTAGCTGCAGCCATGACCTGGAGGCCTTTCTGACCCCTAGATGGGGTTGAGTGACCCCCTGTCATCCTGTAGTCCCCATATTTATCCTCATCTCTATTTAGTATGCAAACCTGTCCATTGAATTTGCCCCAGCTGTCAACCCGTGGTGTTCCGGGCTGCCCTGCAGCAAGTACCAAGCCCAGGCATCATTCAAACTGTCTGTCGGGGCAGTAGAGTCTTGCAGGCAGCCTGGGCCACAAGGACGTGTGAGGCATGAGCCGGCTCTGCGTTTTCTCTCTCTTTAGTTTACAGCATCTTTGCCGTTCCAGAGAAGAAACTGAATCCCCACACAGCCCAAGGCACAGTTAGTGGCAAATCCACAGGCAGCCCTCACCTTGTACAGCATCCCCACAGGTCAGACTGCAGGGGCAGGTCAGCCTCTAGGCATCTGCCTTCTGGGGCTCCTTAGCTAGACACTGTTCCATCCCTGCCTATGGGTGTCCACAGGGCCTGGGTGGGGATTGCATGCCACTTTCTTCCAACCATAGTTGCTTTATCAACACCACACACAAATGTGTTTTTAAATTAATGTAATTGCTTGTTCGCTCTCTGGTTCTGAATTAGTAAACGCTTCAGAATTAGCATCATTTGAAAGGGAACCAGCAGAATGCTGATCTCGGCTGGAGGTGGTGATGGCAATCTAGGGATTATGGTACCGGTCTCTACTTCTGGGCAGGTCTGAATTTTCCATGATTAAAATAAAAACAAGTATAAAAACAAGGATATGGTGAGTCCGCACTAGCTCCGTTCACCTAGTTTCCAACTAATGAAGCTGTCGTCACCAGGCCAGGAAATGGCTCTCGCTGGGACCTTAGAAGCATGATCCTTGGTGTTTCCTGTTTAACTCTGTCTCTCAATGCCAAAAGGCTCTCAGGGGTCTTAGGAACCCACATAGAAGCTGCACTTAGTCACCCTCACATTCCCCATCTCCAAGCAAGTGGGGCCTCTCCTCCCAGACCACATATTCCATGTGACAACAAGGGAGGCAAGAAGGACAGACGCATGGACACCAACAAGAACATTGTGAGTGAAAGGTAGGAGGTAAGAAGCCAGAGGTGAGTCAGATGTGACCTGGCACCTCAGTGACAGCCCTCACCAGAGACAGACACCCTGCCTAGAGGACCAGGGAGCAAAACCACAGTGGCCATCTAAGCCTTCCAGAGGGGAGACTCAACTTCACCCACTGGATCCCCAGACAGCCTCACTTCAAGCTTGCCCATTCCCCACCCCTAGTACCTGGAAGGTCTCTGCATCTCTGACCTCTTCAGACACCTGAACATCAGCAGAAGTCGTTCAGAGAGCATATGGCAAGCTGAGTGCCCAGTCTTGATCTTTGGATGAGACCCTGCCTGGCACTCCCTCTACAGTCCTCAGGAAACATTCTGAATATATACCAGTGAAGTATTTTTCTTTTAGGCTCAACCAGTGAATCCTAATACACGATCACTCAATTAACCCCTCACACCACAGGGAATATAATGCTTGAGAAAATAGCTGCCATGGCTCAAGGGATGAGTTCTCCAGCCCTTTGGGGGCTGCATTGCTTCAGACAGCAACCAACCATCCTCCCAAACAGACATACCTCCCTCCTGTGCCCAACACACCTCCAACATGACCAATCAGAAAGCAGATGACATATTTTTTCCCTGCAGGAATGGAACGTTCTGGAGTGGGCAACCCCTGCATCTGTTTCTCATCCACCTGCCACTTTCCAGAGTCTTGAACTTGCCCATACCCTCTTGAGGAGACGCCACCAAATGCACAGCCAGCAAGACAAAGCTTTTGTGTTGCACGGTCATTGGGAGGATTCCACAGATGACCCTGGGCTGCAGAGGCAGGTGGACAGGGCAGTATCTCACAGGAATAATTCTCATGGAAGAGCTGGCTGCCAGCCACAGGCTAAGAGCTCTAGATTTAGCTCCGTACCATGTTGATGAGCAGGGGAGGGGAGACACCTTCCAAAGAATTAAAAAATATATAGGTTTATGAAGAGCACTCAGGTCTGTTGCACCAAAAGGACTCTGTGCAGGGTCAAGTGGACCATGGGGACTGATAGTCTAGTGCTGGCCTAGGACCATGATAATGTTCAGACAGCAGAAGGTGACCAGGTGCTCTGAACTGGTCATGTTTCCTGTTCAAGATGCACACGCCACACCTCCTCACTTGGAGACTACTGTGTGAGCAAAAACGTCCCTCCTGTCTATCAGAAGCATCATCAGTGCTCCAGGGAAGCAGAGAACAAAACAGCAGGTGAACAAGCGCCACCCAGCATGTGCCATGAGGGCAATCAGACGAGGCACGATGCCGAGAAGAGGACACTCGAGCAGTGCAAGCACTGGGGAGCCAGGCCAGCCCTGCACTGTGTACGAGCACGGCCACTTCCAAAGGCCGGAGCACCTCTTTCAGAACACTGTACTAGGCCTGTGAGCTGTCCTGTGCTCTTGAATAAAGGTAAACTCTGTATTCAGATCCACAACATGTTGCTCAGAGGATCTGCAGCTCAGAGGCTGAAACAGGAACACCACAGGGCCCTGTCACACTACAGGTGGCTTCCTGTTCCCCTGACTCATCTTCTGGATGCTGCCAACTCTTCTGCACACACATGCACACCCAAGCAAGGATACATGCACTGACACGAGTGTGCACCTGTGTGTGACCTATGTACACACAGACATGAATACACACCTGAGTGTGTACACACATGAAGGTGGCCACATTGGGTTGACCTTCATACTGCAGCATCCAGGGTCTCCTCCATTCTGAACCCTGGGATTCAAGCAGCATGACTCCAAGCTTTCTTCTTATTCCCAACTAAAGGCAGAGCAAACACCCACCTTGGACATCGAATCAGACCCTGCCTTTCTCCAATTCAAGGGCCGATAATTCAGGGTCTACACTGCCTTCAGCCCTGGCCTGGACTTCCACCCTCCTCCTGAGATCAGTGTCTCAGCACAGCCCGTGGTAGGAGGGCGGGGCCCCTTAGCATGAGAACTCAGTAGGTCCCAGCACAATGAAGAAGAGGGCAGGGGAATGGAGATGGGTAAAAAGATCAGAGGACAGCTGGGCAGTGGGGGTACACAGCTTTAATTCCGGCACTCGGGAGGCAGGGGCAGGAGGAGCTCTGTGAGTTCAAGGCCAGCCTGGACTACAAGGACTCATTCCAGGACAGGCAACAAACCTACACAGAGAAACCCTGTCTCGGGGGAAAAAAAATCAGAGGACGAGCCCAGGGAGGGAAGGTGACAGGAGGAACACGCTGAAGGGGCTATATGAGTGGGGAACACAGGACACAAGTCCATACTGGCCTGGGTTGAGTGGTGGGAGGCCCACTCATCTCACCGAGTGCTCGGAAATCCCAGACCTAGTCACTGTCCTTGTGGCACGTGGGCCCCACTCACACACACATAATCTCATTGATCCAGACAAGGTCTGAGCTTGGACTCCTCATTCTACAATCCAGACCATGAAGTGACCCAAGGTCGTGGAAGCAGGGGTGCAGGACACTGTCCACGTACTGCTGGGGCTCTGTTCAGGCTACTGTCCTTGAGGTTACATCTCCCCGCTACTGATGCGTCTACCCCAGAGAAAATACACTGGAACATCCCTGTGGCCTGAGTGTCCCTGAGCTTGCACAAATGACTGTCACGTGTGTGCAAGAGTATACCCATTCCTAAATGTGTGTTTGCTTTGTGTATGCACAAGAAGACATGAGGTTCTAAGTGCAGGTGAACATGTAGGTACTGGTGTGTGGTCATAGGTGCACGAACATGAAAATGGGTGTAAGAGTATATCCGCGCAGATGTGGATGTCCATCAAGTGTCTTGAGTGTGCACTGATGTGTGTTTGTGTTTCCATGTGCATCTGCACGGATGTAAAGGCAACAGTGAGCCTGAGTATGCGTGGAGGTGTATTTGTGTGGATGTGTGGGAGCGCATATAGGATTGTGGGTGTGTCTACATGCAAACACAAGCGAGTGAGTGGGAGAATATGGCAGGATGCACGTGAAGCGTTTGTGTAGGTGCCTGCATGGGAGTGGGTGAGTGTGCCTCTGAGCGGGCATGTGTGCTTGCACGTGAGGGTGAACAGAGGAGGGGCAGGTATGATTCATGTCCCCAGACACTGTCAAACAGTGTCCTACAGAGCAGAGGTTCTTTCCTTGCCTCATTCATCCCGAAATGAAGATAAGAGCCCACAGCTATTAGAGCAGTCTCCCTGCCCCACCCCCTGCTTGTTCTGTCAATAATGAGGCTTGGGTCCCACTCCTGCAACCGTCTAGGCTGCCAGTCCTGGCTCCATAGGGCCTGCCAAGCAAGGGGAAGGCACAAGGCCCTAGGTCACAGGGACAGCACCCCACCACAGCCACGGGGCCCTTCTGGCCACACTCAGCTTGGGCCACTACAGTTGGCAGAGTACCCTGTCATCATGTGCCATCTCAGCACACTGAAAGCACCTCAGGCCAAAGTGCGGCTTGTGCAGTTAGAGACCAACTAGCAGATCACTGACTTCACGCATCTGTCTAATGTGGCAGCATCCATGTCACTGAGTTCAGAAGGTTGACAGGACAGGGAACGCCTGCCAGACACAGTCCACACATGGGACCCAGAAAGCTGTCCTATGACACCGCTCCCATTGACAGTGGGGGAAACCGAGGCACAGAGATCCTCCCGCACCCCAGCTCACATGATTCTGCAAGCACCCCTGAAGTACTGGAAACCCCTCACTCACAAGCCCACCTGCATCCATATAAGTCAGCACCTGAGCCACCCTGCTCTGTGCGCAGTCACCCGTGCACCCAAGGAGCTTAGAGCCCTTACCCCAGAGGTGTCAAGGATGTTAAAGGAAAGAGAGTACACGGGAAGCCATCGGCACCCCAGAGGGCGCTGCCCACAGCTTGGGGGATAGACAGAAACAAGAGCACACATATTCCTTAACAACCCTGATCTCCACCACAGGCAACCGACAGAAACTGAAGTCCATTTCCTCTACCCTGATAGGCAGCCTAGCTGAAAACACACAGTGTACGCAAGTTCAATAGACCCGGGCTACTTCAAAGAGAAAAAATGATAATAACAGTAATACGGACTCATCTGGGGCAAAAAGCAAACACCCAGCGTCTTTGAAGAACACTAGGTAAAGCTCAGAGCCAGTGGGCACAAGCCTGTCTGCCTCCTCTATTCCAGGCTCAGAAAAGGATGGCAGGAGACCACCATGGGTGGAGGCCTTGAGCCAGTGGCTGGATCAGCCCAGGCCCACTTTTCCCAAGAATCTCCTCCCCTCAGTAGCACTGCAAGGCAGTGGCCTTCTGCTCTTCTGCCTTACTTCCCCACGGCTCTTGGAACCTCCCTAAGATGGGCAGTGGTTCTGGAAGGGACCTTCTCCCCTGCACAGGGCAGGATCTGGAGCCCAAACCTCCGTGAAAAAAAAAATGTAGGTCTGCTCGGAGTCTCTACTCTCGACAGGAAGGTCTGAAGTGGAGGTGCACACCTGACTCTGGAGCTTTCCTAGGACTCAGCTCCAGAGGACTCCCGTGCGGAACTAACACCTCAAAGCATCATCCCCTGTGTGTGCAGCAAGGGCCACCCTGCAGGGTTTCCACCGTGACTCATTCTCTCAGATTCTTCTGCATAGCTGCTCCAAGCCTTCTTCCCCATTACCGCCTGCCTAGAATTAGGAGGCGAGGAGGCAGTGCCATCAGCAGAAGGCTGCACAGCAGAGGTAACAGGGGCTGAAGGGAGGTGGCAGAAAGGTGGTGAAGTACACCAGCACGTCCTAAAGCAAATGCCACCTTCTTTGGGCATCTCAAACGCTAAGGGGTAGAGTTCACTGACAGGCTGCAGGGTGCTTGGAATTCTGTGAGGGGAAGACATCTGAAACCCTTGAGGACTACCAGCTTCCCTTCACTAAGGTTTCCCTACCTTGATGCCCCATTTAGGCGTCAATATGAGACCTGAATACAAATATTATAGAGGATAAAATGCTTTCGAAATGGCAGAAGATTTTCAACACATGCTTTCCTTACGGATATTTTACCTTCACACTGTCTCTGTGGAAGCGGCATCTTCCCTGTGGGCAGGGGCATGGTTGAGTTCAGTGGAGGGTCGGGGGTTTACATCAAATTGGAGGTCAGTCACTGGGAAACCTGGGTACCAGCTACCTAAGAATCCTTGTTTTCACGAGAGCTTCCTTACAGCACTGGAGTAACAAGGGCTCCTCTATCCCAGAGGGAGGGGCACTGGCACCTTCGCAGACTCCTCCCTCTTGCCTTTTACATCTTTGCTCTAAAAGGAATGCCTAGGGGCTGTGTGTGTGTGGGGGGGGGAATTACCAGTTTAAAAAAGGTAACAACACAGACTTTTAAGGCACCTAAAGAACCCACCATGGACCTGAGCCCATGTCTCTCACTAGCCCTACAACGCATGCTGAGCATGAGACCTGCCATTATGGCCTCTGGGACCATGTACTGCTCACTGACATCAAGATCTGGGTGTGCATTCTATAGTTGCCAGGTACACCTGACTAACACTTCTCTCTCTCTCTCTCTCTCTCTCTCTCTCTCTCTCACACACACACACACACACACACACACACACACACACCAGCTATCCTCCCCCGGTTTGGATCCCTGGCACAGCCCAGCCCCCCATAACTTCCCATGTGCTCCCAAGGCTACCTTCTTTCCTTATATGGGCTCTCCCACCTATCTGTCTCTCATCTTCCTCCTGCTGTTCTGTAGCTAGATCTAGAAACACAACCCTCCCTCAGCTGCCAATCCTGGGCAGGACCAGTGCAGGGGAAGGTACCAAACTCCTGGGAACTGCTTTCTGGTCCACCATCCCCACCCCCACGTGTCTGGGTATGGTGGTCTGGGAGAACAGGTACCTCTGGAGTCCAGGAGGAGCCCCAAGAGGAATCCTATGCCCTTGTCCCAGCAGCCACCTCACCCGCCCAAGTTGAAAGAGACAAAGTTCCAGGCTTTGTGGAGCAAGGGTCAAGGCTTCTAGGAGCAGAGAGGGTGAAGATCAGATTGTGAGTGACCTTGGCAAACTCCTCTCCTTTGGGGCAGGATTAGGATGGTTAGAGATATAGGAAGGTTTCAAAGTCCATTCCCTCCCACTGACTGCTCCCCTGGGTCCGCGGAATTGAGAAGCAAGCCCCAGACGCCGCTGCGGTGAACTGGAGAGGAGCCCAGGGACTGAGCGCTCCGCCAGACTAGAAGCCTGGCCTCGAGACCGCGCATCCTCCCACTTTTCATCCCTCAACAGAGATGGGCGCAACCCAAAGCTGTGGGCCAGGCTTTGGCCCCCGTTTGGCCACACAACTACTGCCTGACCTTGGGCGTTACACACACACACACACACACACACACACACACACACACACACACGGTCTCGCGTCTCCACCCTAAAGACGCTGGGGACTCTTATCTCGGAAGAAACCCCAAGTGCTAACCCTGACTGCATTCCCTTCTTGCTGAGTGACCTTGAACACTCGTATCTCTCTCCAGAACCTCAGTTTCCCCACCCTCCCCATAGAAAGAAGAATGTTAAACTCCTGGCACCACCAGTCCCGCTGGCAGGTGTGTCTCCAACCCAATGAGGGGCGCGTGATGGCACTTACCGTCCTCCAGAGACGTGGGCGCTTGGCAGGGACCAAGGCGGCTGTGATTAGTAAGTGAGAGGCAGCCACCACAAGCCCGAAGCCGATGACCAGTAGGCTGCGCACGGGCAGCAAGGCATAGGACACGAAGGTGATCAAAAGGAGTTGCCAAACCCCCTGCTCAGCAACCGCGACTCCCATTGAGCCTCCCGCAGAACCCCTCGCCGGGACACCCAGCGCGAAGGGGCAGCAGAGTAGCGCGAAGGTGAGGCTGAAGAACAGCGCCAGCTGACCGACCTGCTGCAGCTGGGACACCTGCAGGGATCGGACATTGGTGACCACAAACAGCGCCAGAAAGAGGATGCAGTGCACGGGGTGAGACCCCTTGGCGAGGCCAGGCGCGGGACCCGGCGCGCCCAGCAGTTCAGCCAGCGCCAGGGCGCCCGCCAGCAGGCTAAGCACCGCCAGCGCCTTCAGCGTGGCCGCCTGCTCCAGCCGCAGCGTGTAGCCGCGGAACAGCGCCTCCAGCTCGGGGCACGCGAACTCTTCGCCACACGCCCGGAGCCCGCGCCGGCCGCCCGGCCCGGCCGCCCGCTCAGCGCCCCCGGGCTCGCCCGCGCCTCCGCCGCCGCCTTGGCCGCGCGGCGCCCCCGCCATCTCAGCGCCATGCAGCGGCCGCGGCCACGGGCGCGCCCCTCGCCGGCCCGGGGCGCCGGGGCGCGGGCGGCGGCGCCGGGGCGGGCGGGCGGCGGGCGGCGAGGCGCCGGGGCGCGGGGCGGGCGGAGTTGGGGCGCCGGCTGCCCAGCGCGCGCGCCCCGAGCGCGTCCCCTCCCGCCCGCCGCGCCTGCGCACTGGCGCCCGCCCGCGCCCCGGCAGTGGTCCTCCGCGGCGACCGCGCTGCGACAAGAGAGCCCCACGAGCCCAGGTCCTGGGCGGGCAGAGTCCGCACCCAACTCTGCGCCCCACGTCTCACTCGCCCGAGGGGCCACGTGACCTTGGGTACCGCTCTTGCCTTTCCGAGCCTCGATTTCCCCACCTATGCACAGCGGAGCCCACCCATCCCCACCCCCCAGGAGTCTCTTGAGTCATTTTTTTAAAAAAAAAAAAAAAAAAAAGCCGAAATTCCTAGTAGAGAGGAACAGCCCTGCCAGGTGTATGACCCCTCCCCAAACAGAACCAGGTCACCGGAGAGGAGCCCTCACTCCGCTTTAGACTCAGTCAATGCCCACCGAGAAGCCCCGTGAATCCCTCCCTGGTCACACATGCAGGGAGCTCTAAGTGTCTGGTTTGCCCACCGCCTGGGTGGGTGGTGGGAGCTCTGTCTGTTGACCTAAACAAGAATAGAGCGCTGCAATGTCCAGGGAAGCTGTGAGGTATAGGTGCAGGGATGGGTGAGGGCAGGAAGGAGAGAGAAAACAGCTCCGCTGACTCCCTAAATAGGAGCTAGCCATGCAAACGATGGTAAGACGTTTTCTTCTCGCTGAACAAGTGGCAGGGACAGATCCGCCGCTGATGCCTAGTTTGCACCCTCGTGACATCCATTCACTAACCGAAGGGACCTTACAGAATTTCATCTGCTGCTCAGAATGAACCCCTGAGGTCGCTGCCTCTGTTCCCCTTTAGAGAGGGTCCCAGAGGACCCCGACAGTAGAAAGGGTGAGAGGAGTCCTTGCCACCTCTGGATCCCATGGGTGCACAGGAGCTATGTCCCTCACAAAATTTTGCAACCCAGACATTGTTCCTCCTACAGGAGGCCCTATTTCCAAATGCTCAGTTTCAATCTATCCTGCTCAAACTCTACTGTTTTAGAAGACCCCGGGGATTCTCAGGGTAATAGCCACTGCCCTCCTATTCTATAGGTGCAAGGATTAGAATTTGAGGTGTTCCGGTTTTCATTTGGAATTAGTATTAGTTTGAGCCACATGAAACCGTCATTTTCACATGTTCCACTTAACCTTTCCAATAGTTCACAACCAAGATCTTCTGGAATCACTTGATAACCTGCTAATCCCTCTGCTTGGAGCAGACTCCCCAGCAAGACACCCCCAGGGCAGAGCCTGCCTGGCACCAGCCTGCACCCCAGTCCCGCCCCTTCCATGAAGGTTCACACCTGGTGCTCTGCAGCCTCATTCTCTGGTCATTTTTCTCTCTGTGTTCTTTTGGCTGAAACCCACGGAGAGCATCAGCTGATGTTGAAAAGACAGTCCGGCTCTATCCATAGGTCACTGCATTGAAAAGCACCACTGTGACCACCTGATTTCCGGTTGTCTTTACTAATAAGTCTGCATCAGGTAGAATCTCTTGTTACTTAGTGTTGCATGGTTTCATATTCTAATGGTTTTATTAAAGCCAACCTGAGCAATATCCCGAAGTGTTCCTACTACATAAAAAATGAAAGACATATGGTGAAGTCATTTAAATGCAAAGTTCATAAGTAAGCTGCACCTGCTGGCTTCTGTGTTGACTTGCAATTCCTTCTTCACTCATTTTTTTTGAGTCAGTATCAACTGTTTTCAAGAGAACCTGGAGGGACCTATATTCGAGTTTGGAAAGAAGGTGGGTCATAGCATGACCCGTTTGCTCACTGCCACAGCTACCCTTCCTCTTATGACTGTCTGTCATACCTTACTTAGCATCTTGGGAAACCGCTCTCATCACCTTTGTTTTGTCGGTGAAGAACCAGACTCCAGAGATCCTCCGTTGCTGGCTCAGTCTCACAGTCCAGAGGGAGCATGGGGTTCCTTCAAGCTCTGTCAAAAACCCTTAGATGGCACAAGAGCCCATGATTGCTATTGTCAGTATGGGCTTGTACACTTGTGTGCTAATGCTCTTGCATAATGTGCCAGGCTGGAAGCAGGGCTTCAGGGGACAGTCTACAGCCACAGACAAACAAGGAAGTTATCTATAATACAGTGGGAGCAGGGGTGGTGTGTACCTCCCGCATGACTGCTGTCCTTATCAAAGGAGGAAGTCTGGGCAGTTTCACACACAGACAGAATACCATGAATGACACTGTCAGAAGTCAAGGATCTACTAGAAAGTCCAGAGAAAGGCCTAGAACAAATCTTCCCTAGCAGGGTCACAAATAAAAACTCTAATCTCCTATGGAGTATCTGCCACTCCAAAAGATGTCAACAACTAGAAGGGTAGCATGGCCAGCCAGAGATATGTGTATATGTCTGAGAAGCCAGAATCTCGGTCACTTCCAAGTCCCTACAGCATCTCTTCCTCTCCATCATCCACCCCAGTCGCTCCCTAATAAATAACTAAATTTAATTTAAAAAGCTCACGGTGCGCTCTGAGCACTTTTGTCCAATGGGTGGATTTCAGACACAGTCTCCTCTTCCATGCACATGGAAGAGTGTCACTGGCCACCGTCTGCTGGTCGCTATTACAGAGCCTTCCCATGTGATTTTTGTATCGATGCCTCGAGACTGCATAGGATAGGATCATTCAGGTGATGCAGAGTGGGTCTGGCCTGAAGCCTCAGCCCATTTAACCCAGTTCCAGTTCATGTCTACCCTAGCAGGTCATGAGACATCATGCTAAAAAAATGTGAATGCCTGAGCTAACATCTCAGGGACGCCCGTGCCAGCTGTGTGACTTTAAGCAAGCCATTCATCCTGTCTGTGTTCTGACTGTGAATTGTGGGTTTAATTTCCCTAGCAAAATGTGGGAAGAAGGAGCCACAGTCACACCGACTACCCTTCCTATGCATAAAATAAACATGATTTTGCTTCACCAATTCAGTGCTCTATGTACACACAAGTGGATTACTCAAACTCTTGATTCAACCGTCTAGACAGTGGCCCTACTAGCCCAAGAACTCACATGGTCCTGCTTTAACTTACTGATTTCTGTAGATGCAGTCAGGGATCAGCATTTAGAAGACTGTATACCGTAGATTATTCCCACTCCATATTTGGAGACCACATTTCCCTGTGAACCTGTAGGGAGATTAGTGTCTACTTTAATAGCCTTTGGGCCGCTGCCAACACAAGGATAGGGGTTGCCAGCCTTGTGGCTGTAGAATGCTCAGTAAAGTTAATATTGTTGTGCTCATTTCTAAGTGATCAAATGCACCTATGAAGGCCTTATAATAGTGGAACGATCAAAGCGTTTGACGTGTTAGGCTCAGCCTTGAGCAAGCTGATCCCTGCTGTGGGTCCAATACGGTTTGTCTCCACCAAAATTCATGCTGGGACTTCATTAGTCCATGTAGCAGCGTTCAGAGGTGGATTCTAGTGGGAGATGTATGGGTCAAGGGGGTGAAGCCCTCGTAAGTGGACTGCAGGGACAGTTAGCAGTTCTGCCCCCTTTCCAGCCCCCATGCACCCCTGGCCCGTGCCCTCTTCCACTTTATGCTCATGTGTAATTCTGCACGAGGCCTCCAGAAGCCGAGCAGAGTCTAGCATTGTGTTCTTAGATTCTCAGCTTTCAGAATTGTGGATCAAATTACCCCTTTTTTCTTTCTAAAGTCCCCATCCTTGGGCACTCAGTTATAGCAACAACGCATGGACTAGACAGGTCCTGGCTTGCTGCTGCCACCATCCTGTTACCCCCAACTTCAGGTGCTGCACACACTGTGTCCCCGCCATTTTCAGTCTTTTCCATTGCTTCCTTGAAGCATCCGGGCCTAGGAAAGGGATTTCTGCTTCGCTTGATGACCATCAGGAACCAGCTCATGCGTCTGTTTAGGACTCTTCCTTTCAAAAGGACAAAAAAACCTCAGGCTGTCTTAGTCCAAAGCAGGAAAGGGCTGGCTCTTATGACTGAAGGTCTGGGCTGGTCACAGCTGTGTTCATTCCAGAACTCCAGAGCCTAGAAATGCTACAGATGGGGCTCCCACTGCCACCTGCCAGGCTTGGACATGACCCCACGAGCAGGTGGGAGATAAGGGCTCTTCTTTCTTTGCTCCTGGGCCTGGGGACAGTGCCCAGATAGCTGGCACTGAAAATAAAGTGTTCCTGCATTCCCAAGCAGGGCGACAGCTGCACAAGGAGGTGTGGGTAACAAGCAGCAGACGTCATGGAGCTCAGCAGGCAAGATCTGGGCTCATTGTTTCGGTCACTTCAAGCATCGGGTGTCTTGTGGGGTTCCCTGTGGCACGGAAAGAGGGGAAAGCGGCTGTTGGACATTCAGGTTCATGTGTTGTCTTTAGTGTATCCCTAGAACTTGTTATCTATTTCATGAACCTTCCATGGGAGACACGAAGAAGTGCCTATTCACTGTGATAGGCCACCAGTTTCAGACGAAAGAGACAACGACAACCCCACACAAACTCCAGTTGGTAAGCCAGTGAATTTATTGGGCTTGCTTCCAGGAGCATGGGTGACCCCACACTGAGCCACTGCAAAGCCTCCCCTCAGCTTGGATGATGACTTTCCCGTGGCGGCAATGGATGGAGTCCCACTTTAGCTAACCTCTCGCCCCCTCTATATTCAAGCACCAGATAACTACAGCTAGGACAGAACCTCATGCAGGAAGTAGGGCAATGTAGAAGGGTCCCTTGCAGGTCATCGGAGGGTCATTCTGCTCAGAGGACAGAGCTCCACACTAGCCTAGGATCCACTGTTCCCACCATTCCTTTTTGTTCTCTGCTTAAAAGTTTGAAATCACCGTTTCTCGGGCATTTCCTTCAATTTCAGTCTGGTGATTGTCCCTATGTCCATGAAAACCTCCAACGGACATGGTTTTCGTTGTTCTTAAATACAATCCAGGAGCCCAAGAGAAAGCTGAAGGGGATGAAGGAGTCTCCATCTCCTCTACAATGCCCTAGACTTCACTTGTCATGACTCCCTAGACCTCACTGTGAAATCTCCCACACGCTGCCCTGTGACTCTTCCATCTCCTTTTCAGACCAGCTTATTTCCTAGCTTCTCAGCCTCCCTTGTTATCCGTACACAGTATTGTGGCCTGTCTGCCCATCCTGCCCATGCTCTCAGAGAGAGACAGTGAGTCACTCCAGACACCTACACACGCTAACTCAGATTTTCCTAAGGAAGAGCCATCTTTCTGAATGTACATCACACACCCCATAAGGTCCAAAGCTAGCAGTGCATCCAAACCCTGCGTTTTTGTGACAGTCTATTTCTGCCAAATTCAAAGGCAGTTAGAGTCAGCGAAGTGTACTGGGAACCTTAGATCGTCACGTCCCTCTTTCCTAACAGCAAAGACCAGCTCCTGTGCAGTAGGCCTGGTGGTTAGTACATGCTCCATCTTTGCTAATCCCTCTGGAGCTCTTTGGCATATCCTAGGGGTAATGGGTATTGCTCTCCCAGAAGTTTTGCTGGCTACTGTTGTCCACATCTGTCCTGATGTGCTCCCGGCAGCTTACCCTCAGGGGTCATGGCTTTCTGTCCTTGATCCAGATTACTTTGAGGGTGACTGCCGCCGGCTTCACAAAAGGTGACTAGTTTTTTCAACGTGTCCTCCTGGGGTGTGCTTTTGGTAGGTTGGCAGTACAGAAAGGTCCTAGACTGTAGAATTTGGAGACCAGAAGCAACTGTCTCCAGGCTCCTCCCCTGATGAATGCAGCCCGGAACGTTGGCGTCCAAACTGCACCTGCCCTGCTTCCTTCCATCCCTGCCTACCCTCTGAAGAAAGCCAGTATGTGGCGGTATCGGAAGTTCACTGGAAGGAGAGGAGTATGAGTCAGGAACTTTCCAGAGAAACAGAAGCAAGAGAATATGTGTATTGCCTAGAAAGAAGGGAGGGGGGAGGAGAGGGAAGGAGAGGGAGATGGGGGAGAGAAAAAGGGAGTACGCTCATGACGAAAGTCGTGTTCCGTTCATGCAACAATGGAGGCTGTTAAGTTCAGAATCTGCATAACTAATGGGCCGCTAGAGACCCAGAGAAGAGCTTATACTGTAGGACAAATCTGATGGCTAGAGAGGTCTTTATTCCTGGATGGAGGCCAGTCTTTTTTGCCTTTTCTATCCAGGCTTAGCTGGTTGAAGAGGCTTAACAAATTGAATGAGGGCTAGTCACATTACAGAGAACGATCTGTTTGACTCAGAAGCCGCTGGTGTGAATGTAAATTCCACCCCCAAATCATCCTTGTAGATGTAGACTCAAAATAATATCAGGTTACTTTTCTAGGCACTGTGGTCCCGCCAAGATGACACGTGAAATCATCCTCACAGAGAGGCTGGCCCAGGTGACCGGTAAGGAAAGGATAGGGTGTGTTTATTTGTGGGAATCAGCAGGCCACATGTTCTACAAGTCGGCAAACTAGAACTCAGGACTCAAAACTTGAAAGGCACATTTGATGCTGGACCAGGTTTCTTTCTTTTAGGTGTTCTGTAAGCACAAGAAGAAAAACAGACCCTTCTAGAATAGAATCTCATCGTGGGAAAGGTACATTTTGCCTTGTAAAGATGGAGACTTTAGACAAAGAACCTGGACTGGAAGCATCAAACCTCAGGAGGTCCCACGCTGCCCTCCTCTGTCAACATCCTTGCTTTGAAGGAAAGAGAACTGGTATTGGTTAGTCTCAAATTGCCTTGTGATTGCAAAGGGCAGGGAGACTCCAGAAGCTGGGCATCCACAGCGCACTGGCTCTACCTGTGGGCAGTGACTTCCTTGTCTCTTCCCCCAGATGAAATGAGATGTGTATTCTTCAAACAATGGGAGGGGCAAGATCTTCTCAGCAGAAGCCCCTGTAAGAAATGTCCTCGTCTTTCCCTGAGGCATACTGTGTGCTTTCTGGGGTTACAAAAGTAAAGAGCCCCACCCCGCTCCCAGGAGATCACTCCTGCACTTGACCTGGGGACAGGAGGGCAGGAGACAGGAAACCTCTGAGGTTACTAGACCCTCATGGATCCAAAGAAGAAAGAAGGGCCTCTTCCACCAGGAGGCATGTGGGAGAGTGGAGGGCAGGACAGGAACATCCTAAGACCAGCCACGTCCCCTGGCTGAATGAGGACGGCAGAAAGGGATTCTCTAAATCCCCCTAGTGACCGTTGGGGTCAGTATGTGCCCCTGCCTGCCTGCACCCAGGTGATTCCTCTTCACTAGCAAATAGGTACTTCCCCAAAGCCACCAGGAAGGACCCGATTTATTTATAGTGACCCTGGAGACCTAAGCTGATGAACGCTAAATGGATTTGTGTAAACCACGCCGGAGCTGCCGATGGGGAGGAGGGTAGAGGGCTGGGTGGGCAGGCTGGTCCTGAAGTGAATAGGGAAAATATGGAAAATCAGGTCTGGCTCCGGAGAGCGGAGTGTGGTGAGAGTCGGCGCTGACAGCTGCGCTTGAAAGGCCCAAGGAGCTTCAGCCTGAGGATTTGTGCTAAAAATAGCATCGCTGGCTTGTGGGTAGAGAATTTGACCCAATTAGAGATTACCAGTTTCAGGAATTACTGGAAAAGAAATCTCATTAAATAGGTTAAATATAGGAGCCAGAAGCTTAAAAGGCCATTTGGGACTAAAAGGAAACCCAAAACTCCAGAAAGATTTAAAAATAAATTGTGTTTCTCCTTTAAGAGCAGGGGGTCTCAGCGGGCTGCCTAAACACAACCTCTGTCTGGAAGGTCCTGAGATGATCTCTCAGGACTTGGTGTCACAGACAGGGCCAGAGGCTCCGTCAGAGCCACCCTGCAGCCCTGGACCTGAGCCCAGAGCCGTCCCCGCTAGCCACCACTGGAGTGCCCGCTGTTAAATGGCCATGCTCGAGAGCCAGGAGTGGAGCAGGGGTTCTGATCACACTTGACACACATACATGCTAATACTGTCAGCGTACGGTGGATATGTGCCAGACCACCCCCCCCCCTTCCTGGAATCTCCCTATCTCCACGCACCACCTAACCCCAGCCAGAAACCCAGCAGCACGTTCCTCACCTCCCTCTCCTCCCCACAGCCAATCTGTCACCAAGTCCTAGGGATCCTGTCCCCGAAATAGCTCCCTCCTGTACATCTCCACACCAGACCTGTCACTGCTTGAATTCGGGTCCTGGGAGGCTGCTGCCAGGACTCCTAGAGCTACCTCCCTCTGTTCTCTTCCTGCAGCCCCCGCGGGCACCTGCTCAGGCCCCAGCACGGTGTCTTCTCTGCAATGGGAAGGGGATCCTGTCGTTTTCTGGCTCTGAAAAACTCAGCAGCTTCCTAGTGCCTCAAAACATCCTGTCCAGTGTGCTTTCACAGTGCCACGTCCCGGGGGAAGAGCGAAAACAATAAATCAAATTTAAAAATTCAAAAAGGAAAACCTGTCGTCTTTGAACCCACTCCGAGGTGATAAGCCAGATCAGGCACATTCTCACTGAAGGTGGAATCTCCAGTTGCTCACCAGAGAAAACGCAAGGCTCCCCAAGGACAGCACTCTAGCCCTGGGGCTCTTCTAGCTGTAGTTCCTGTCCTCCAAACACAGCTTGCTGCAAGGCCCCTTTGCAGCTCCCAGGGAGTCTTGACCTCTTCCGGTGCTCTGCTTCTATAGCTTGCCACTATCCTCTTAGACCCTAACCCAATCTTGGTTCCCTTTTTGTGGAGAACAAGAAGAAGGCCAAATCAACTATCCAGTTCACACTCCACAGAGGAAACTTTCAGTCACCCAAAGGGGAGGGATTTCCCACACTAGCCGAAACTGACAGCAGCTGGGTGTCCGACAGTGTCACGGAGTCCTGATACTGTTACCAAAGACTGTCTCTGCTTCAGATGCCAGCTGCAGGAAGTCCCCAAGACACCCACAACTTCTGCTAGACATAGCAGCAAACCAGACCTTCTTGTAACCCTGGTCTAAGCTTCTACCATTGTTAAGAACACCTCAGAAACCTCCAGAAAGTTGCCTTGGTGGGTTAGCAGTTCATTACAAAGGCCATCAAAGGACACAGTTTAACAGCCTCAGAAGGAGATACACAGAGGTTTAGTAAGGTCCCAAAGCACTGATACTTCCAACCTTCTGAAGATTTGGGGTGCACTACCAACCCACCAGCTGAATGTGGTTTTGTTTACTAATATAGAAGCCTAAGTTCCACCCACTGAGGTATTCAAATCATTGATTATTGGTGACCAATTAAAACATCGTCTCATTCTTCCTCTCCAAACATCCACAGGTAAGGCTGAAAATTTCAATCCTAGCCATCTCATAGTTGATTCCCCCATCCTGCAGCTGGACACTCACAATAGCAATCAGTCAGCTCACCGACGTACACAGATGCTTCACTTTGGAGACGCTAAGGTTTTTAGGGACTGTTTGCTATGGAATGCGGGCAGAGATCACTTTTCTGTATCATTCCGTCCTGTTCTGCCCACCAGGCAGGAAACAACCTGGAAGTCCACAGCCTCATCTTCATTTCCAGTATGAAGAAGGAGAAAATCTCTCCCTGCATGTGGCTCCAATCCGCAAGGGTCTCTCTCCCTGGCCCTGCTCTGGTCACATGCCTTCCATAGGAGTAGCACTATGCAGGGGCTCAATGTCCTCCCTCTGGTAAGGAAGTGATAGGAGCTCCAGTCCATGAAAGCATGTTGGTTGAGGAAGACCAAGAAGCCGCTACAGTAAACCAGGGCCTGTACTCAGCAACTGAGAAGCAACCCAACAGCCTCTACCCTCAAGGACAGTCCCTCACTGCCCAGACAGATCCTCTGCCTTTCCCCTCCCTTCAGCCTTGTTCCTTACACTAGTTAGTTTTTCTTCAACTTGACAAAAGTTGGAGTCATTTGGGAAGAGGGACTCTCAATTGAGAAAATGCTTCCATCAGATTTGACTGTAGGCAAGTCCTGTGGGGCATTTTGTGATTAATGATGGATGTGAGAAAGCCCAGCTCATTGGGAGGGGTGAGGGTGGGGGTCCTGAAGGGTGGCAGTCCCATTCCTGGTTCTGGATGGTGTAAGAAAGCAGGTTGAGCAAGCCAGAATGAGTAAGCCAGTAAATTGTGTTCCTCCATGGCCTCTACTTCAGTCCCTGCCCTGTCTTCCCTCAGTGATGGACTGTTACCTGGAAGTTTACATAACCCTTTCTCTCCAGTCCCCACCAAGTTGCTCTTAGTTGTGGCATTTCTCCACAGAAACAGAAACCTAAGACAGAATTGGGTTTTGGATTCATGAGGTTTTGCTATGACAGACCTGACCATGTTGTCCGGAGGCAGATCATGGACGTGATTGGAACTTTGGTTGGAAGAAGACATCGATGCTTGAAGCTCCAGGAGCTGCAATGGGAACTTCTCAGAAAAGGCTCAAAGCAATGCCAATGATATTGGCCTGGCTTATAACGGTTCAGAGAGAAGTTTAAGAGTCTCTCAAAAATTCTATCAGGGCCATGTGTGTGATACTTTGAATTACATACCACAGAAGTGAAACATTTGCTTTTCTGAGACAGTCAACACTGGTCAACTAGGGCTGAAAAGAAGCTGTGGCTAAAAGAGATCAGCATCGGTGAGGCAACATCCTCTGTGAAGTATTTCCTCAGGGTCAGCACAGAGAAGCGGTGGTGGAGGGGCCAAGGACGTAGCGTGTGCTGGAAGCTGAACGTGTGATGTGGAAGAGTTTCTCAGCACTTGCTTTGAAGGCATAAAGGGGTCATAGAGAGCAGCTGCAGCTGGGCACTGTGAAGGGACGGAAGACACCATTAGTGAAGGCACGGCCTCAGATGCATTGGAAACCCCAGGATTGAAGGGGTCATAGAGAGACATAGAGGGTTGGCACCCATGTAGCAGAATTAGACTCCCTAAAGAGATACCAGGGGAGGATATTGGTGAAGGCACAGTCCCGGTGCAGCGGAGATGCCAGTACACTGGAGATGCCAGTACAATGGGACAATTGCCAAGGACAGCAGCAGCTGTGAGACCAAGACCTGCACCTACAAGACAAGTTGAGTGTGGTGTTTACCGCAAAGCAGAAAACTGGAGAGCTTTGGGGGAGCCCAGATGTCTGCTTAGAATCCCAGGTGGGCCTTTTCTTTCTCCTTCTTTCTTATTTCCTAACTTTGATATTAAAACTTTCAAGTATAAAGAGGAATGGAAATTGTCTTTTGATTCAATTGAAGGACAGTTACAAGTTACAGACACTGTAGAACTTGATCCATTTCCCAAGAATGAAGGCTCTAGGTTTTGCTTTTATTTTTTTATTTTTTTGTTATAGCTCTTAAGAAAATCAAGCCAGCTGGCCTGGCCAATTAGTTATTTTCTTCCTACCATGACAGCCCCAACTATTTTACGTTCCCTTCATTGTCCCCACATGCCCTTTTGGGTATTTGTTTTAAACAAGGTTCACTGGCAACCAATCAGTATTTTTTTTTAATTGTACAATAGCCCTCCTACTTTTGGCTTGTAAAAAATCTTTTTCTTTCTTTCTTTCTTTTTTTTTTTTCAAACATAATCACCCAAAGTGTCTGAGTGCACTAGAGCCAGCTTCTCCACCAGGTTGCCCACATTCCATCCTAGGTGACCACTCTAGTTATTGCTTCTCTGGGCCACCAGAGGAGAAGACTGGCTTTTCCCCTAAAGACATATCCTCTTCTCCCCGTGTCTCTCTTTGGGTAGGACAGATCATTTTACTCTCTCCAACCTGGTTCCTTTACCAGCAGAGAAATCTCTCAGCGCCTTTTGAAAGGCAATCCCTCCATTTTTTAGAGTCATCTCTTCTATACAGATGAGAACGTGGACTGGCACCCCCTGCAGGAGACGGCACCTACATAACTGGAGCTAAGACAAGGGCAAACCAGCAAACAAAAAACCCTGAAGAGTGTGTCCAGCAAGGTACTGAGCTTGGCAGACATTTGCAAAGCGAACACTGCCACCATACCATATGGCTCATTCTACAGAGACGTGAACGAAGTCTGTTTTTCCAGATGTGGGACCTGGGCGAGCAGCTCTGACAGCTGGAAGGCCTCTTCTCAGAACTCCTTGCTGTTACACCCCCCGGGGAAGGAGCCTTGTGAATCTTGCTAATTTCAGGAACTTCCAGAGTCTTGTGAGGTTTTTTTACTTCCCGAGTATTGGCAAAGCTCTTCCCATTATGGAACGTTCCAGCTTGGAAGGAAGAGCTACAAAAAACAACCATCCATTTCTCCAGTTCTTTCTGAAACCTCTCCTGTGATGTTTCCTGAGCCTTGGGGATGGAGGTTGCTATGGATGTCTGACCATGGCAAGTCACTTAGTCTCAGGAGCTGGACCAGTTATGAATCTCTGCAGTATACCTCTCACTGCAAAAGAAAAAAAATTTCCTTCCATAACCAACTGAGGCCAAGAGCAATGGTGATCTACAGGCTTAAACAGAAATGGCCAGAAGGCATTTTGACAAGCACATCACATCCATTTAACAAAACAATAGCATTAGCCTCCATATTGAAGTCTATGGGCTTTTGAGCTGCCTTACAGTACCAAACGTAAGGTTCTACCTGCGGCACAGGTTGTATCTATAACAACTATGCCACAATTGCAACTATGGGCACATCTTACCTGGCATGTAGCATTCAGGTTCCATGCCTGGACAGGACTGCTAGTGACAACCCCACTCCTAGAAGCCCATATAATACTTTCTAGCACTGTGAAAAACATCCAGAAGGGAGAAGAATTTACAGTTCAGTCCGAACCTGGTTCCCTCATGTCCTGTAACCAATGCATTCAGTGCCTTCAAAAGTAGGGACACGCTGTCTAGTTTTGACATTCGCTGACAGCACTGGCCATGGCTTTCATGATTTGAGGGGCTTGAGGGCCTTCCTGGCCAATAACTCGTAAGGAACGAACATACCCTGGTCCTGGAATTTTTCCCTCAACAACTATAAGGCTCCGAGTGGACTTTTCCTGGTGCGGGAGAATTATCTGTATTCTGTCAATCATATTTTAATAAAACGCTGATTGGCCAGGCAGGCAGTATAGGCGGGAAAGCCAGACAGGAAGTAGGGGTGGAGCAAAGAGACTGGGAGTATTCTGGAAGCAGAAGCTCTCTCTCAGCCATTCCTGTCCAGACCACCGAAGAGGCAACATGTAAGCTGTCATACTGAGAAAGGTACTGAGCCCATGTGGCTAACGTAGATAAGAATAATGGGGTAACATAAGTTATAAGAGCTAATAAGTAGCCAGAGCTAAGGGCCAATCAGTTTATAACCTTATGGAGTCCTGTGTGTAATTTCTCTTTGGGATTTGCCGGCTGTTGGGGTACCGGGCGGGACGGAAACCCCAACAAGCTGGCCCTCATGTTACATTTTCCCACTTGTGATGGGTGTCTTTATTCAGACAACTTACCTGTTACCTTCATTGTTCTTTCAAAAGCTTCTCCATGTCTGAAAGACACTCAAGAGTTAGCATTATATAACAACACCTTTTAACAGATGGTGGGTAGGATCTCTGAATTCTGGGTTGATTCTGATTCTGGGTTGAATCACTGCCAACCCAGCCCAAGTGCCAGCTTGGTCTTGGACAGTTAAAACACAACAACAAAAACAAATTTTAAAACCAACCTACTATCAAGGTCCAATACACTGTAAAAAGATCTCATAACTGTGAGCAATTCTTTCATCAGAAGCTCAGCATTTTCAGTATCAGCATATATGAGGACTACCATCTTATTTAGTTTTCCACAGATTGTCCATAACCACGGGCCTCCTCATGCTGGGGTAACGATGCTGCCACAGTACCGCTGTGTATCTCACATCGTGGTGGTCTCAGTGGGACTGATTGGTGCCTAGCTCGTCTTTCAGTGCCTGTCACTAGAGACTCTGAGCTGGTGGACTGTCGCTGGAGGACTTCTGACAGATCTCTGAGATGGTAGAACAATCTTACCACTAGAAAACTTCATATCCCCATCTCTGGTCAAGTCTAATCTATTTAGGATGTATGATAGTAGTACTGTGAACTACTGCTCAGATTTGAAAGTCTTCCAGAAGCTCACTAGTACAGCATTGGACTTTTTACCAGGTCTTCCCTGGGGACTCCAACTAGATCCAATCCTTGTCACATTTATCTTTGAGTAGCCCAAACAGCATCTGTGTCTTCTTTGTCTGTTTCCATCACCTTTTGATTGCTTTTGCACTTCATGGCCCTGGTTTGTATATCAGTCATTCAGATTGACTAGAAACTCTCCTACCTCATAAAGCTGCTGAGCTGCCATGAGGCTCAGCCAAACCATGAACACCCCTCTACGATATCTGAGGTTCCTGCTGAATCAACCTCTGTTTTAGGTCTCCTGTAAAATCAGTCCTACCTGTCCCAGGGAACTGGGCATCAAACACTGCCTCCCTTATGACCAATCCCCTTAGAAACGCCCCTCCTGCGTCTGCCATCTTCTGGTCCCTGATAGTCACAGGCACATTAGCCAGCAATAACCAAGTGACCCTAATAGCTTTTATAAGCCAGTCCACAAGGGACTGCTTCTCCTCATGTTGCCTCAGGTTGTTCATCTTTTGCCTCAAGAAGGGATGGGGGGTTTATTCATCAGTTTCTTGACTTCCACAGCACTCAGCCAGTTCCCACTCCATCTGCCATTTCCACAGCCTCGTGAGCCAGACTGGGAGAAGATCTTTCACATCTTGCTTTAAAGTTCTTCTCAACTCAAGTAGTTTAGAGACAGAATACTTCCTGACTATAATAGTTTCCTATGTGGGGCCATTATTTTGATTTTAAACTTTCTTTTTATTTATTTTTTTATGGCCTTCACATCATGCACCTCAGTCCCATTCATTTGCCTGACTTTTTGTATCGACCCTCTGCCTTTGCAACATGTCCCCCATAAATACATAAGTAAAATTTAAGAGAAAAAAAGAAAATGAAAAATCTTGTCATGGAATCTCAGTGAGTCATACAGTGAACCCTTTCATTCATGTATTTTACTTGCAAGCATTCATTGCAAAGAACACTGGCTCAAGGCCACTGGTTTCAGCTACACTATCACTATTGGGCCCTCATTGGGACTCCTGCTGAATATCCGGTCATTGTCCTGTGTCATGGAGATCTTGCAGCCTTGGGTCTGCAGGATTGGCCCCTTCATGGCTCTCACAGATCATGGACAGGGTGGGAGTTGGGGTAGGCCAACTCCAAACCCTGGTTCTGGGTCTGGGTAGTTGTTAGGTTGGTCAGCCTGCCAGCTCTCCTTTATCCTCCACACCAGGGTGAGCTCTCCAGCACTGCTCTGCTAGTTCACCCCTTGCAGCGAGGAGCAATGGTCAGGCCAGTACTCCCATTTTTATGGCCTGAGGGTGGGCTCTCCCTCACCTAGACCATCAGGGTCAGCTCTATTGTGTTGCCCAGGTGAGGTGCAGGGGCTGCCCTCCCTAGCGGTGCAGCTGGTGGGGGGGCAAGGACAGCTCTCTCACTCTTATGACTTCTGAGCCAGCTCTCCTACCTGCCATGGGCAGTGAGGGACAGGGATGGGGGGATGGAGGGCATCTCTCCCCAGCATGTTGGGCCTTCTATCTGAATGCTGGATTTTCCCTTCTTCTTCTTCAAAGGGTATAATGTTTTAGCTAAGAGCATCCCTGAGAGGCTCAGCTACTTGGACATGCGTTCCCCAGTTGGCGACACTGTTTGGGGAGGTTGCGAAACCTTTGAGAGGTGAGTCTTCTTGGAGGGAGAGCATCATCAGGATGAGGGTGGGTTTTCAGTGCTTATAGTTTCTCTCTGCTTCCATTCTTTCTCTGCTTTGTGGGTGTGATTCCAGATGTGAGCGCTCAGCTTCCTGCCCTGGTAGTCTTGTCCGCTGCTTCCTGCCTTGCCTCCGCAATGTGATAGACTCTTACCTGTCTGGATCTAGGAGTGAATATAAATTCTGACAAAAAAATTGCTTTGGGTCATGGCATTTCATCACAGAAGCAGAAAAATAACTAGTACAAAGGTTAAGCCTAACCTGGCATGACGGTGCACGCCTTTAATCCCAGCACTAGGCAGGCCGAGGTAGGTGGATTTCTGTGAGTTCAAGGCCAGTCTAGAGAAATTCTGTCTTGATGAAACAGGAAAAAGGCAAGGAAAGGTTAAACTCTTCTACCAAGTTCTCTTCCTCCTTGCTGTCAGGTTCTTCCCATGGGTTCTGAGTTCATGGATCATGGGAAAGGCTCCAGCACAGATCTAACCTTCACTCTTTCACTTATATTCTGTCTGTTGTAAATAATTGCAAGCCAACATCTCCATCCCCTTCTCCCCCTTTCTTACCTTTCTTTCCAAACCATCGGCTGGCGTAGGCTATGGCATCCATATGTACTTCTCCCATTGTATTTACAAGGAGTAAATGCACAAAGCACATTCTTTGGAGACGGATAGCTAAGTCTCCACCTCATGCCTTATTAGCAACAACCAAAGCCATGAAAAAGCTGTCATAGACCGCTTACAATCCCAACCAGTGTGTTCTACTGTCAGGAACTGCAGTACACCCTCTAGTCCATCAGTAGTTCGGGTCATGCCCGTGCTCATGGACTGGGTGCCATCCATCAAGAAGGCACACCGCACCATACCAGATAGAAGAATATGGCCACCATAGAATTCTCCCCAAGGATGCTCCATGCTTAGCACATCATTGGCTGCAGATCCTAGAACCCATCTTAGGCAGCATGCAGCCAGCACTACACCAAGGAGTCACAACATCAGGCCATACTACACCAGGAAAAGTAGCCGTATCAGAATTCGCCTACACAGGCAGTCTATACTCACACAGATCAACTTCAGTTACATAACTCGACACCCACCCATTGCAGGAGCCAGGCAACAACCCCTCCCGGCTCATCTTTAATCCTATCAGTCCTTGTTCGGGTGCCAGGTGGGTTGTGATTCTTTTCCTGGGAAGACATGAACACATGTCTATTCACCCCAGTCAGAGTACCCATGACAGACCTAACAACCTATGCTACTCACTTAGCAAACTAGTGGGTTTACCAGGTTACTTGCAGTATTACAGGTGAGAGGCTACTTACAGGAGCATGGAGGACACAAAGGCAGCTGTGTCACCAAAAGGCCCACTCCAGCATGGGTTACGAGTCACCAGAACTATTTACCCGGAACACTTCCAACAAGGCAACTCGGCTGACTGGAGAGTCTTCTTCCCCAGCAACTATGACCGGCATACAACCTTGGGGAAGTGGCCTTGGGAGTCTTGTTAGTTTCAACAACTTCTGGACACTTGCAAATTTCTGAGTCTGGTTCATTTACTTCATTTACTTCCTTTCCTTTAACAGCCTTTCCCCCTCAAGAATGAAATGTTTCAGCTGGGAGGAAATTACTGAGCCAACGTCCTTCACCATCAAGTAACTCTTTCCAAAATGTCGACACAGTATCCTGAAGCACCCCAAGGCCCGAGGAGCAGATGTGGGCTGGGCTTGGGAGTCCGGAGCAAGGACAGCGGGATGTGAGTTGATTTGAGATACTCCCTTAGATGCACTGCAGCATCTCTAGGAGCTTTAATCCTCCCTTCCAGGATGACTTCAGGAGCATCTTCACTCTGTTTCTCCCCGTGAATGCTGATCAGCGAGCAATAACTAAGCATTTGCTCCCCACCTGTGTAAAGCTCCAGATGCTAGCTGGTGGGGTGGGGGTGGTGCGAAAGACAAAGGTTTCCTGGAGAGCTTGTCTGAAACATTCCTGTTTTCTCTTCTTAAAGGAGCATCTAGCAAAATAAGGCGTGCATGGTCAGACCCACTAGGGTGGGAGCGGAAGGCCCTGGTTTACAGAAATATCTGACTACCCTAGAGGGCTGAGTCCCAGTCGATTAATAATTGCATCTTCCTCCAGCGGGCTAGCAGCGGGGACTTAGTGATTGTGAGCTGAGTAAATTACCTGGCTTGCTTTTCTCTGTGGGTTTATAATTCACCCTGCCCTGTAAACGAAACAGCTCACAGTTCTAACATGGAAGCCTCATCCTGCACATCTCCCACAGCCTCTCCTTATAGCCTCCACTATTTGCTCAAATGCAGAATAACCTTCTACGTGTCAGATTTCAAACCTTACCATATTAGGTTTCCCCCCCTTTTTTTTTCCTGACTATAAATAGGTCTAGAGAATTTGTAAGTCACAGGAGCATGTGTTGAAGAGGACAGTTATCTTATTCTCACGCCCAAAGCTTCCATGTTCAAATGGCTGGGTTCCTTACAATTCCCACTGCTGGTGTCCTTGGCACCTTCAGGTACAGGTGACCCTCTGGTGCCTCCTGTCTCACAGATGAGAAGACAAGCTTGAGGAAGTAGCTCTCTTGTGCTTAGGGGTCATCTCTGCTTGGAAACACTGAGCGAGCCCTTGTTGGACACACCCACCCTCTCTAATCCAATTCACTTGCCTGAGTTCCTGCACCACAGGCTGAGTGCTGGGGTAGCTGAGTTCTCTAGGAACCACATTAGTGGAAGCCCAATGGTCGCCATGAATGACGGTTAGCGCTCTCTCTCTCTCTCTCTCTCTCTCTCTCTCTCTCTCTCTCTCTCCCCTCCCACTCTCCCTCCCTCTGGTTTGGTTTTTGTTAACACAAATTAGAGTCATTTGAGAAGAGAGCATCTTAATTGAGAGAGTAACTCCATTAGATTGTCTGGAGGCAAGTCTGTAGGGCATTTTCTTCATTAATGATAAATGTGAGAGGACCCAGCCACAGTGGGCAGTGCCGTCCCTGGGCAGGTAGCCCTGGTTGGTATAAGAAAGGAAACTAAACATGAGTCACAGTAACAAACTTCTGCTTCAGCTCCTGCCTCCAGGTTCCTGCCCTGCTTGAGCTCCTGCTTTGGATGCCCTCAGTGATAGGCTGTGATTGGGATCATTACGTCAAATAAACCCGTTCATTCCCTAGTTGCTTTTGGTCACAGTCTTTATCTCAGCAATTGAAAGCAAACTAGGACCCCACTGGTGGCTATTTTAGAACAGAAACACATCCTCTCATAATCTAGAAGCCAGAGCTTCAAACTCAAGGTTTCAGGAAGACCAGGTTCTTCCTGGAGCATGAGGAAGGGATCTTCTCTGCCTTGCTCTAGAACCTATGAAGAGGAATCCTCCTTGTCTCTTGCAGCTCTTGGGTATGAGATGAGGATGTATGGTCTCAAAATACACCTGGGGAGATGGTTCAGTTGATAAGATGTCTACTGAGCAAGCATGCCAACCTGAGCTTACATCCTCAACCCCCATATAAAAGTCTGGTGCAGCAATATCCACCTTAGGTCGGGTTTCTACTGCTGTGAAGAGACACCATGACCACGGCAACTCTTATAAAGGAAAACATTTTTTCCATTTGATATTTTTTGCTTCTTTGTCAAAAATCAGGTGTTTGAAGGTGTGTGGATTAATATCTGGGTCTTCAATTCAGTTCCATTGGTCCTCTTGTCTGTTCTTATGCCTTTATCAGGCTGTTTTCAATACTATAGCTCTGTAGTAGAGTTTGAAGTCAGGAATTGTGATGCCTCAAGAAGTTTTTATTGTACAAGATTGTTTTGGCTATCCTGTGTTTTTTTGCTTTTCCATATGAAGTTGAGTGCTGTTCTTTCAAGGTCTGTGAAGAATTTTGCTGTGATTCTGATGGGCATTGCATTGAATCTGTAGATTGCTTTTGGTAAGATTGCCATTTTTACTATGTTAATTCTACCTACTGAAGAGCATGGGAGATCTTTCCACTTTCTGGTGTCTTCTTCAATTTCTATCTTCAAAAATTTAAAGTTCTTGTCATGCAAGTCTTCCACTTATTTGGTTAGAGTTACTCTGAGATACTTTATGCTATTTGTGGCTGTTGTGAAGGGTGATGTTTCTCTGGTTTCTTTCCCAACTCTTTAATCATCTGTGTACAGGAGGGCTACTGATTTTTTTTGAGTTAATCTTGTCTCCTGCTACATTACTGAAAGTGTTTATGAGTTGTAGAAGTTTCTAGGTAGAATTTTTTGTGTTGCTTATGTAAAAAGAAATCATATTTAAGAAATGGTGCTGGCATAACTGGTTATCAACATGTAGAAGAATGAAAATAGACCCATATCTATCACCATGCACAAAACTCAAGTCCAAATGGATCAAAGACCTCATCATAAAGCCAGACACACTGAACTTCATAAAAGAGAAAATGGGAAATACACTTGAATGCATTGGCACAGGAGACCATTTCCTAAATATAACCCTAGCAGCACAGACACTGAGAGAAACAATTAATAAATGGGACCTCATGAAACTGAGAAGTTTCTGTAAAACAAAGGACACAGTCAACAAGACAAAATGACAGCCTACAGAATGGGAAAAATCTTCACTAACCCCACATCAGACAGAGGGTTGATCTCCAAAATATACAAAGAACTCTAGAAATTGGTCATCAAAAGAACAAATAATACAATAAAAATGGAGTACAGACCTAAACAGAGAACTCTCAACAGAGGAACCTAAAATGGCTGAAAGACACTTAAGGAAATGTTCAACATCCTTAGTCATCAGAGAAATACAAATCAAAACAGCTCTGAGATTACATCTTACACCTGTAAGAATGACCAAGATCAAAAACACTGATGACAACTTATGCTGGAGAGAACGTGGGGTAAGGGGAACACTTCTGCATTGATGGTGGGAATACAAGGTGGTACTACCGCTTTGGATGTCAGTGTGGTGATTTCTCAGAAAATTAGGAAACAACCCTCCTCAAGACCCAGTAATATCACTTTTGGGTATATATCCAAAGGATGCTCAATCGTGCCACAAGGACATGTGTTCAACTATGTTCATAGCAGCATTGTCTGTCATAGCCAGAACCTGGAAACAATCTAAATGACTTTCGACAGAAGAATGGATTAGGAGAATGTGGTACATTTACACAATGGAGTACTGCATAGCAGAAAAAAAATAACGATATCTTGAATATTGCAGGAAAATGGATGGAGCTAGAAAACATCATTTTGAGTGTGGTAACCCAGACATAGAAAGATAATTATCACATGTACTCACTCATAGGTGGTTTTTAAACATGAAGCAAAGAAAACCAGCCTACAAACCATAATCCCAGAGAACCTAGACAACAATGAGGACCCTAAGAGAGACATACATAGATCTAATCTACATGGGAAGTAGAAAAAGACAAGATCTCCTAAGAAAATTGGGAGCATGGGGGGGGGACTTTGGGAGAGTGTTGGAGGGGAGGGGAGAAGCAGGGAGGGGAGCAGAAAAAAATGTAGAGCTCAATAAAAATCAATAAATAAAGAAAAACATTTAATTGGGGTGGTTCATTTACAGTTCAGAGGTTCAGGCCATTATCATCATGATGGGACGTGGCAGCATGCAGGCAGACGTGGTGCTGGAGAAGCAGGTGAGAGTCCTACATCTTGCAGGCAACAGGAAATGGTATGAAACACTGGGCCATATCTTGAGCAAAAGACATCTCAAAGGCTACTCTCACAGTGAAACACTTCCTCCAGTCCCTCACCTCCATATCTGCCCCTCACCACAGTAATTTTCTCTCCCAAAAGGAACACCCCCTTAATTAAATTTATTAAAAACAAAACAAAACAAACAAAAACCACCTCGCTCCTCCATCTTTCTTGTCTCTCAAACACCTCTTCCTTTGTTCCTAGTGTCATTGGGAACTGTGGCGTGTCACAGGGTGGACCCTTTGGTCCAATCAGCCCCACCCACAAACGTTCATTGCAGTGAGTCAGTGGTCTGGTTCAAGACCTCTGGGACACCATCATCACTGGGCCCTCACCGAAACTCCCCTTAGATATACTGCTGTGGTCCCAGAGCCTGTGGCTAAGGTTCCATAGGGCCAGGCCCTTCACACACTCCAACAGGTCATAGATGGAACAGATGTTAGGGTTCGGGTAGGTCAACCCAAGACCCAGGATGTGTGTCCTGGTGGTAGCTGAGCTGGTCAGTCTGGGCCACGGAGACTGCCTCCCTCAGGCAGGGTGTGGAGCCAGCTCTCCTAGGCCCATGCCATTGGGGCCAGCTGTCCTACTCCCGTGCTGAAGGGAGGGCTACTTTTCCTGTGGCAGTGTCTAAAGAGGGGCAGGGCTAGCTGTCCCAGGGCTAGTGAGGGCCAGGGCAGGCTCAGCAAGGCCCTTGGATTTCCATGTGCATGGTTCCTACAGCCCCCTGTGGTAACACGGGCCACGGATATCAACACAGACCCAGCTGCAGCAGGACCACAGACCCAGACATGGCCCACGGCAGCAGTCCTGGCCCAGCTGGCACCATGGCCCTGGGTGTCAGCGCAGGCCACTCAGATCTTCACAGCCCCCAGTCTCACATTCTTAATGGCTGCACTAACTTACAGCTAGGAGGTGGACAAGGAGGATGCAGTCATGAGCATATACTATGAATTAAGAACAAGCTGACCCAGGAGGGATTGTTGGCCAAATAGTAATTTTACAGCTTTCTGTAATGGTGCTTCCCTGCCTAATTTTACCTTTTGATAGAGAAGAGCATGTTTCTTTTACATTTCCCACATAGCAGGCAGGGAAATCTCTACTCTGGGGTTCAGGTGCCGTCTGGTGGCATTCTCAGCTCTTGGCTTGGCAGAACCTAGTGGTCTACTAAGTTAATCCTTCAAAAGAGTCAAAGGTGGCTAGGTCAGATTCATATGTGATTGGCAAATGGCTATTTAGGGAAGTGAAGGGAAGCCAAGAGAAGTGTGACTGTCATTCCAACCCCCCACAATGGGAAAAACTAATTAGCTGTTTGCAGGTGTGGCTTTTCGGGGAGCACCATTCTTACCTCACATCTCTCTGTGACATGGCTAGCCTTTGCTGTCTTACTCTAGGGACCCATTGGGGCCGTCATTTCTTCACAAATCAGTTGCCCTCTGTCTAAGAAGCAACGGTGCATCATATTCGGGGGCAGCTTTTAGACTTCAGTTTTCTTGGCCCCCTCATATATGTAAAATTAATAAAACCTGTATACTTTTAATTTGTTATTTAGCCCTGCATTAATTTGGTTCATACATCCAGCCAAAGAGCATACATAAAGACTAAGGGGGGCTGGAGAGATGGCTCAGTGGTTAAGAGCATTGCCTGCTCTTCCAAAGGTCCTGAGTTCAATTCCCGGCAACCACATGGTGGCTCACAACCATCTGTAATGAGGTCTGGTGCCCTCTTCTGGCCTGCAGGCATACACACAGACAGAACATTGTATACATAATAAATTAATTAATTAATTAAAAATAAATAAATAAAATATATAAAAAAAAGAGATGGCTAAATTCATAAAAAAAAAAGAAGACTAAGGGAATGAGATAGACCAGACCACACTTTTTCTCTAAGCAAACTTTAGAACTCTCAAAAGACTCAAATTCATACAGACGGGTTATCTGGCATCAAGAAGGTTAAGACACATACACTTTTGAAAAAGATGCTAAGATTTCCCCACATATGCACTACTTCAAAAGCATTTGAGGAGTTGACTGTATAGCTCAGTTGTAGAGGACTTGCCTAGGTAAGCCAAGATTACCCTATAAAGGCTTGGTGGACCAACCCTAGTGCCACCAAACAAATAGACATGCATTTCTAATTATAGCAGGATGCCAGATGAAACCATAGCAACATTTGAAATCCCTAAAAGTAGACAGAGAAAATACAGCAGATCCATATTTACAAGATGCAAAGGCAGTAATCAGAAAGTTAGGGCTGTAAATTCTTAAATAGAGGAGGAAGAGGAAGAAGAGTAGGAGGAAGAGGATGAAGAGGAAGAAGAAAGAAAGAAAGAAAGAAAGAAGAAAGAGAGAAAGAAGAAAGAGAGAGAGAGAGACTATTACAAGCAAAGAACCCAACCAACTGTAAAATAAACTCAACTATCACATGTGGATTGTGCTAACAAAGGCAAGTCGAGGCATGCTGGCCCAGGCACACAATCTCAGGAGGAGGCAGCAGAGTCACAAGGCCAGCCTGGGCCTCGCAGCAAAGGCTACTTCAAAATTGGACTGAGCTCAACAGAGAGGAAGAAAGATGCCAGTGTGACTGGTGGAGTAGCTGGGCAGTCCGGTGGTAAAGTGTGTGCCATCCCAGATTCTATCCTCCTACAAATATACAATCTCCTCCTCCAACGTCACTGAAAAGTAAATGACAAAAAAAGCTCTTCAAAATGTGCGGGTATTATCTTGAAATCCAGATATGTCAGGACTTGATGGCCACCAGCCTGGTGACATGCCCACCACCTCAGACAGATTCCACTGTGTGTGGCAGGAACGTGTGGAATCTGCTTGCTTAGCTAATGGCAAGTATGTAAGACATCATGATTGTCAGACATGGTGGTGCACACCTTTAAGCCCAGTGTTGTAAGAGGCCGCTCTTTTGTTCCTGGCTGTTTGTTCCCGAAATAATCACACAGAAACTATATTATTTAAATCACTGTTTGACTTATTAGCTCCAGCTTCTTATTGGCTATCTCTTACATCTTAATTTAACCTATTTCTATTAATCTGTGTATTGCCACAAAGCTCTGACTTACCGGTAAGGTTCCAGCTGGAGGCTTGCATCTTTCTCCTCTGGCACCTCCGTGGCATGTTCCTGACTCTGCCTACTTTCTCCCAGCATTCAGTTTAGTTTTCCCCTCCTACCTCTATTCTGCCCTTCTAGGCCCAAGACAGATTCTTTATTCATTAACCAATAAAAGCAACACATATACAGAAGGACTTCCTACACCAGCCCAGTACTTGAGAAACTGAGAAAGGAGGATGGCTGTGAGTCCGAGCTCAGTCTAAGCTCCATGGTGAGACCCTGTCTTAAAAGAGTGTCATTGCTAACGGCAGCTACCCAGTGCACATCAGGACTCTGTTATCCACCTACAGAATCACAAATTCTCTCTTAGACTGGAAACAGACGGAATTCTCCACAGCTTTTCTATGAGCTGTTGTGCTTTGTAAGCATTAGAAAAACCTGTAAATATCTTTCTGCAAATTAACAGATTAATGAGGGGGAAGCCACATATGCATTTCAAATGATGTGGTGAAATTGTTTGATGACACATTTGTGATAACTCTTCTAATTAAATGCAAATGGAAGAAAACTTGGTAAGCTGATAGCATCTATCCGTCAGACCTTTGGGGAGCCAGTAGTGGTGGCACATGCCTCAAATCCCAGCCCTGAAGAGGCTCCAGACAGGAGAATCATGGGTTAAAAGGCCAGCCTGGGCTACAGTGATATTGAGGGATGCTATGCTGGAGGAATGGGGGTGAAAGAGGCCATTGGCAGTCAGCTCCTGCCAGAGCTTATCTGAGTGAGCTTTCTGTAGTTCAAATGGCATGGTCTGTGGCCAGCACCTTTTTCTGAGGTATACAGCAGTCTCTCCCTTATTGGGGTCCTCTTTGGGTCATACAAAGAGCATCTGATATCCCTAGACACAAACAGCAAACTCAATGGCAAGCAGCTCCCTTTAGGAACAGTTTGATCAGTCGCTAGTACTGCCCTATTGCTGTGAACAGCAGGTGCTTCCCTGGCTGAGCCAAGGCCTGAGCTCTCCTGCTGTAAGGAAACAATCCTGTTTTGAAACTTAAAGACCACATGAAGCCAGAAGGTAACAGGAAATATGGTACCCCAAGACATAATAAGAAAATGGGAAGAGGGACTGTGCCCTTACGAACATCTGCCCCTCCAAAGCCCCTTCCTCCAGGCAGAGGCTTGCAGACTCACTGCTGAGAGTGCCTGCTTCCTGAGTTCTCGACTTTTCTCTTTTCCCCTCTTTCCACATCCCTGTCTGGACACCACCCAAACTCCCAAGATGCTTGTCCTGACAGTCACTCTCCGAAGACACCTCACCCCAGTGGCTGGCAGGCTCCCACCGATCAGCCGGCTTCTTGCTTCAGGCGCAGACGGTGTAACCATCCATTTCTCCTGTTCCGGCGCCTTCTGTGCAGCTGTTGAGATCTCCTGCTAGTCTACTCTGTTGTTTTCCTTCAAATTTCACTAAAGTCTTCCCGGAGTTCTCTCTGTTTCCACAGTCTTTGTCAATGAGATCAAGAACATGAAAAATGGACTTTGTGATATTGTCACACACTATCGATGTTAAAAACTACAGATTGTTGCGGGCTGGATTGATGGAAGGATAGATAAAGTTCATAGTAAATCTTTAGAAATATTTTTTTTAAAAAATCAGGAATATGGCAAGGAAGCCTTCTTTCACATTCAGAATCACTGGAGGTCCTCATATTGTATAAGACATGATTTACAATATAAAAAATAGATACTATATTGACTTCTTTATGGAAAATACAGAAAAATCATCAGGCATCAGAGGCTATGACTTTAACAATATAAGTAAATAAGACCAACATCACAGCCTTGTACTCCTGAAAAATTAGTAGGCATAGAAGTTTCTGAAAAGTTTCACTTAAAATAAAAATATACATTGCAAAGTATCTAAAAATAAACCTAATCAAATATTAGAGGTTTGTGCCCTATAGAGATAAAAATTGTGAAGTTTTCCATATGTAACTGAAGAAAATCCAAACAAAAAGATTTTCTATGAGTAAAAGAAAAATCCAATATATGCATAGATACATAGACATAGACATTGAAACTGCAGCAGGTGTCCCAGGGACTTTCTAAAACGCTAACAAGCTGATTCTGAAGCTTCTATATGGAAACAGAGATCTGAGGAGGGTAAGATGTCCTAGAAACTCCGGCCAGGAAGGCAATTGAGTCCCTTGTTCAGCCTTCATCACAGATGCTTCCTCCTGCAGCAGACAGAAACAAATGCAAAAACCCAAAGCCAGACATTATGTAGAGTGAGAGACCTTGGAACACACAACCCTAAATGAGAGGACTCCATCAAATTCCTTCCCCTCAGGGCTCAGGGAAGGCAAGCAGAGGACGTATAGGAGCCAAAGGGGTGGAGGACACCAAGAGAACAAGGCCCTCTGAATCAACAGGATCAAAGCTCATACGAACTCACAGAGACTGAGGCAGCATGCACGGGGCCTCCATGGGTCTGCACCAGTTGTGGTCCAGAGCTGAAAGGAGAAGTGTACACCGCCCCCATCCCTAACCCAGAAGCTACCTCCAGTTGATAATCACTGGCAAATCAAAATTTGCCTTCCTCCAAGGGATTCACGCTGGGGGAAACAAACTACTCTTAAGGGTAGGTTGCAAGCCCAGCACTAGACGGTCACCAGAAAGTGAACACAAGAGTATCGCTGGAATGTCCTCATCTCATAAAGCCACGTAAGAGCTCTTCCTTAAAAAAATTACACTTTTTTTTTAGTTTATATTTTTTCCTGCACTCTTCTTCCCCTACAGGTCCTTTGGTTATGTATAGATTATGGAATCTGATTTAGTGATTAAAGGGATTCCTGAGTGTGTGAACGAATTGGTCTTCATTTCTGGTGCCTCCTCTTGGGGTCTATTCCTCCTGTTTGTTTTGTGCAGTTTTAATGTGTTAGTTTTGGTTTATCTTATTATGTTTTCTATTATTGTTTCATTGAAGTCTTGGGAGGGAGTGGAGAAGCTGGGAGGAATGGAGGGAGGAAAGACAATAATAAGGATATATATTATATATATATATATATATATTTTAAATAAAATTTTTTGTTGTTTATTTTTTTTTTTTGAGACAAGGTTTATCTGTAGCTTTGGAGCCCATCCTGGAACTCACTGTGCAGACCAGGTTGGCCTCGAACTCACAGAGATCTGCCTGCCTCTGCCTCCCAAAAGCATGCACCACCACCATTCGGCTATTTTAAATAAAATGAAAAAGAAAAGATATAATAGGAAAGGGAAGTGGAAGAGAGGAAGAGGAGGAGGAGAAATTAAACAATGAGACAAAATAATCTAAAATTAGATCCACGTGTATATGAAATTTGTTAGAGATGACTTTTCTGATTCCTGAGAAAAATGACAGATGTTCAATAGAAAAAATACTACAAAGCAAGAAACTGGAGTCTGGCTTGATACCAGAACCCAGTTAAAGGTGATGTTGACTCATATATATGGAGGAGGAGACCCATCTGAACACCAAGGCAACAAAGAACACCTCCATAAGATACCAAAGATACCAGGCAATGGTGGTGTACACCTGTAATCCCAGCACTTGAGAGGCAGAGGTAGGCTAATCTCTGAGTTTAAGGTCAGCTTTGTTTACAAAGTGAGTTCCAGGACAGCCAGGGATGTGCGATGAAACCGTCTCAAAAAATAAAATGAAATGAACAAAGACACCAAAGGCAAGACATTCCCAGGATAGATTTACCACAGGACAGTGGAGAATTCCTGTTTACTAAGACGTCCTAAACATAAAAGAGACAAGCCACAAAGGAAACAAAGCTCCACTCCAAAGCTGAGAATGGATCCACTTCCAACTCATACAAACTTGCCCTTCTGTGCCCACAGACTGTTTGTCAACAGAGCTAACTGAAGATCAAACATAGTCATAGGAAAAGATTGTCTCTGAACAGACTGTGTAGAGATGCCCCACCCCACTGTTGCTGCTGAACTATAAGAATCACTATCTACATACATGTTAGGTGTCATGATGCATGTAGGTTCCATGAAAATATAACTTTCCATGCAAAGAAATTGAGGGTCTGTGGATTCAGGCATCCGTAGGGATTATGGGATAAACTAATCTCACTGACACTGGAGAAGGGCTGTAAAAATTCTTATACATATTTGTCCTGATTAGTTTTGGGTTTTTGTTTTTGTTTTAATCAACTTGACACAGCTAGAGTTATATGGGAAGAAGAACCTCAGTTGAGAAAATGCTTCCACCAGACTAGCCGGTGGGGTATTGTCTTGATTGAGGGTGGATGTGGGAGGGCTCAGCCCACTGAGGGTGGTACCATCCCTGGGCAAATGTTCCTGGATGGTATAAGAAAGCAACCTGAGCAAGCCGGCAGGCAGTGATCCTCCGTGGTCTTTTCTTCAGTTCCTGTCTCCAGGTTTCTGCCTTGAGTTCCTGCCCTGGCTTCCTTCATGATAAATTGTATGATAAAATAAACCCTTTCCTTTGGTCCCCAGTTTGCTTTTGGTCATGGTGTTTATCACAATCACAGAAACCCCAAAATATCTCCTCTCCCTAAAATAGGGCAAAGGGAAGCCAGGCATTAAAAGAGCAGACCTAATCACATACATGGTGCACAGACATACTCGTCTTTCTTTCAAGGAAGACATTTTGCCAGACTAATGAGCGAACAGATGTAGGTCTGAAGACATTCCCCATTAGCGATAACCACCATGCTAACATTGTAGGCCACGGCAGTCAGCACCTTCCTCAGATGGATAGATGTATACATTGAAGAGGAGTCAAGGGATAGGAGCCAGGCACCTTAGCCCATCCTAGAAGGAGATGGCAACTCTTATCAATCTAAATGCTTGAATGTCCTGCCATTCAAAATAGGGCCCCTATTTTTTTTTCAGAGCCTTGAGAAAGCCTTGCCGCTGCACAGCACCACAGCGGGAGGGAGACTTCCTGTACGTGGACCTAGCATAGAATGTTCCAAAGCACTGAAGGTAAATGCACCAGCCACATGCAGCAGGATGGCGATACTTCTGGTAAAACTTATCAATGAGCACAAGGAAGCTTTTTTTTATTTAGGATGTGTACGCATCTCTTTTCTTTTTTATTTTTATTGATTGTTTTTGTGGATTTCACATCATGCATTCCCATCACACTTATCTCCCTGTTTCCTTACATCCACCCTCTGTCCTGGCATCCTCCCCCCACCAAACAAAACCAGATTTAAAAGGAAAACCAAAATCCTAACAAAACAAAGAAACAAAATGAACGAGAGAGAGAGAGAGAGAGAGAGAGAGAGAGAGAGAGAGAGAGAGAGGTTTTGTCTTGGTCTGCCTTCAGGTCTCTGGCTTCTGCTACACCATCAATAATGGGCTCTCGCTGGGGCTCCTTTTGGATATTCTGTTGTTCTGCATTGTGGAGATCCTGTTGTTTTTGTTCTATATGTTTGTCCGGCTCACCTATGTCCCTGACCCCAGGGTCAGCTCTAGTGTGTTTCCCAGACAGGGTGTACACCTGTAATGAGGAGTGGGGCCATCTTTCCTGATGTACACATATTTCTCAAACCCTCTTTTCCTACAAGAGCTGGAACCCAGTACCATATAGTCCAGACAGCAGTGGCCTCAAGCCTAGAAGTGGGATGCTGAGACAGGGAATACAATGACTTTGGGGATGGCTCTGTTCTTGAGTTGGGCCACTGGATCAGGATGATAGTTTTTGCTCTTGATGATTTGTCTTGGGGTTGCTTTTATAGCAATCAGATGTTATGTAATTTGAAACATCAAAAAACAGAGCTGCAGGACTTCCTTGAGAAACGTGTCCACATGGCAGCAAGTGTTCTGTGAGGAGGGCATGAATAGGCTACATCCGTGGGTGTGTCGGGAGCTCAAGGAACACCGAACAGGACTCAATCTCTGTCACTCAAAAGCCATGTCATATGGTTGGAGAGTCTCCCAGAGATCCCAGCTCCTACTCGGCTCAGGCCTTATCTCAGAATGTCAGAAACAGACTTTGCTAGGAGGTAGACCAGATAACCTGTGGTGTCTGACCCTAAGAGTCTATCATGTCTGATTCAAACTCCAGGCAAATCTAACTTTTTAAAGACAGCCAAATTAGCTTTGCCCTCTTTTTCCAGACTGACAAACCTACGGGGGGCAGAGCAAATAAGGTTTTCCTTCACAGATCAAAGCTGCTCTCTGCTCGCTTGCCACATTTTTATGCGACGGTCATAGAAGAGAAGGTCATAAGAGAGCGTTAAACTATTTTTGTATGTGTGCTTGTATTTAGGTTGAATACTTTCGGTATTCATTATATGCATGTGACATTTTGTTTTGCTCATGTATTATAAATGTTGCATATTGTACATGTAAGTCTGCATATTGTCTGTATCTATATACATATATTATGTGTTTCTGTGTGTATTATGTATGACTCTTGTAAGTATGAATGTGTGTATTATAAAGTCTATATTGTATATATGTGTGCATACATGTAAGTGTTGTGTATATGATGTATGTATATGTGTTATGTGTCCTCGTCTGTTTGTGAACAATTAAATATGTGTATTATTGCATGTGTGCATATATGTATTGCTATGTGTACGTGTATGTATATGTGTTATATATCCTCATTTGTTTTCAAGTAGTTAAATACGTGTATTATTATGTGTGCACATTTATGTGTATGTTGTGTGTACATGTGTTTGTGTTAATGAACTAAGTGTGACTCTTATTCTGCAGCCTTGTTTATATGTATATACGGGTGCATGAATACATGTCTGTAAGTGTGTGTTATATTGTAGTTGTATGTGGATGTTTTGTTGGTTGTATAAATAGAAATACTTTGCACATTTTTTTTGCTGTAAATTAGGGATTCTCCAAGTTATGACTGTATTGCAATCACCCTGAGAACTTAGGAAAGCTGAGATTGGTATTCCCCATTTCCAGATCCTCTGTTTAGCTACTCGGGTCCAGGGAATGTGTGCGTCAGGTAACAGCCCACGTGACACAGCTGCCACTCAGCTCGGCCCCACTGTAAGGACACCTGCTGTGTCCATGAGCACTCCTCCTAAGAAAAGGGCCTGTGTCTTACCTAGATCCTCACTCTTTTTTAAAAAATTAAAGGTATTGTTGGACTAGAACTATGGCTCAGTGGTTCAGAGCACAGGCTACTTTTTCAGAGAACCTTTGTTCAATTCCCAGTACCTCATACAGCAACTCACAACCACCTGTAATCCCAGTTCCAGAGACTCCTATGCCCCCTGCTGGCTTCTGAGGACACTGCATGCGTATGGCACACAGATGCCTGTGCAGGCAAAACATCCAAGTACACAAAATAATAAATTAATTTTTAATTAAAAAATAAAAAGAAAAGATGCTCAAGTCTAATTGGAAAATTGGGGAAGGAAGTTTAAATGATCAAGTTTTGCATTTCCCGATTGGTCAACAGGAAGAGGTTAACAATGCTGTTTGAGCAGGGCAATGGTGGCACACGCCTTTAATCTCAGCACTGTGGAAGCAGAGGCAGGTGGATCTTTGTGAGTTCAAGGTCAGCCTGGTCTACAGAGCGAGTTTTAAGACAACCAGGGCTACACAGAGAAACTCTGGCTGGAAACAAACAAACAAACAAACAAACATGCTGGTTGACAGACATGATCTGTTCTCTGTACGCCATAGTACAGAGAACAGAACGTCTCTTCTGATTAGCGCCGCCAGGTAACCTGTATGCGTACTCCCTTTCAGAGAAGCCCACCTGGCCGCGACTATGAGGCTATCACCATTTTGATCCCATCCTCACACAGCCACCAGCGAATAGACAACTCAGAGTTTACAACAAAGCCAACTTGAAAGCTAGAGGGAGGCTTGTCCAGTCTCTCTAAGCACTCAGGGAGCTCTCTAAAGAGCCTTGTTGATGGCTCAAGTGTTTCCTCCTGAGAGCTGCCCGATGAATCTCCCGGGCAAAGAGCCAATCACTGCACGTTTTACCTCAGCTTTCAAAGTCAAGAGCCTTAAAACTAGCGATGGCGCCAACAGGCTTTTACAAACTGATGTTAAGTGGAAAAATCAAACATCAAAGTCACGGCCAGCTGGACTTCGAGCCTGTGGAGCTTTCTCTATGTGGGTACAGAGAGGGTACTGTTTCCTCTACATGGGTCCACGGTTCCCACAACACACACATCAACAGCGTTCCCCGGTGCCCAGCCCAGGGCAGTGCGTGTGTTTTGTTCATGAAGTCGGGTGGGGACACGGAGACTTACCACTACAAGCGGCTTGCCAAGCTTGAAACAGCACTGGCAATTTAGGAGATTTTTTAAAAAGCAAGTAAAGTGTCAGAAGCCCTCTATTGCCTGGAAGGTGAAAGGTCACATTGTCTGTCTGTATTTTTGCCTCTGGCTGGAAAAGAACTGCCTTTGAGGCAAATCCTGGAGTCAGGAAAAGCCCCTGAGCTCTTCGGCTCCATGACAGGATCTTTCTATGGAAAGTCTGCACTCACTTATGGGCTGGAAATGGTATATCAGCCCACCTCCATCAGTACCTCTTTCTCTCTCTCTCTCTCTCTCTCTCTCTCTCTCTCTCTCACACACACACACACACACACACACACACACACACACACACACACACACACACTCGGCCCCAGATTGCAACCATATACTTTCCTGAGGTGTCTCCCTTCTCAGACTCAGCCTCCACTCCTTCCCAGCCTCCCTGCACCCAGGAGGTAGGGTCCCATATGTCACATCTCTACTGAAACACTACTTACTGTCGCCATGTTTTTCTGCTCCTAGTTGGAACTGGAGGCCCTGCCCTCCATTTGTCCCCTGAGCCAACCCTGTTGTTCCTGCCCTATCCTAGACTCTCCCACCCCCTACCACTCCCTAGAGGGCACATGTGAGGAATGTATCAGCACGGATCTGGATGGAGCCTACCCTGCTTGCCACCACAGCGGCTGTCTGAGTCTTCACCCACCCTGAAGCCAGGTTTGGGCTTCACCTGAGCCCCTGTACCTGCCGGGCCTTGGCTCAGGGGGCTTCTTCAATGGCTGGATTCAGGGCGTGGCTGCTGTCAACAGGAATAATCTGTCTGGAGAAGGGGTTCTGGTGCTTCCTGAGGTAGGAGTTTGGGGTCCTGGTGCTTCCTAGGCAGGACTTTGGGGTCCTGTTGAACCTGCTTTTATGTTATTTCCCAGGTATTGGCCACATGGTCTTGGTGAGTTACATCATGAGCTAGGCCTTAGATTCTTCTTCTCTGTTATATGATTGCAGGGAGCTTCCTCTTAAGTGATTGCCAGTAAGTATGCAGTCAGGGGCATTAGAAATTCAAAAGTTCCCACCTACTGAGGTATAAGTTTCCAGACTATTCTCTGAGAGCTTAGTTATTAAATATGTATTAGCTAATAAGTACACACACATATATAAATATATATATATATATAATCTATCATGTATTTTGGCATTATGTTGTTTGTTTACTTATAATTTGTCTTTTGAGATACATACATATATGTATTGTGTTTTTATCAAATCTACCCCAGACGCCTCCTGCTCCAACTCTTCCCATGTCCCTGCTTCCAGCCTCTACTTTGTGCTGCTGGTGTCTACCTGGGTATGTGGCCATCCACCAGAGAATGGGCACCCTCATCAAGGGTAGCATGTTTTTGACATAAGATTATATTCCAAAAATAGAAAATGAATACACTTGATAAAATATTAAGAACGCATAGAACCGTAAGTCTAAAACCACTAACGCACTTTGAATTTGAACCATTTAATAGTTGGATAGATGAAAGTCTGTTCCTTTGCCCTTGATGCTTCATCTTACATAGGCAGCTCTGTGTGGCCATGTCACGTGATGATATTTCCAAGGGCATTTTTAAGATGGGTTTCAGCAGTTCCTTTTATTTATTTGATTGAGCTCTACATTTTCCTTTACTCCCCTCCCTGCTTCTCCCCTCCCCTCCAGCCCTCTCCCATGGTCCCCATGTTCCCAATTTACTCAGGAAATTTTGTTTTTTCTGCTTCCCATGTAGATTAGATCCATGTATGTCTCTCTTAGGGTCCTCACTGTTGTCTAGGTTCTCTGGGATTGTGATTTGTAGGCTGATTTTCTTTGCTTAATGTTTAAAAACCACTTATGAGTGAGTACATGTGATAATTGTCTTTCTGTGTCTGGGTTACCACACTCAATATGATGTTTTCTAGCCCCATCCATTTGCCTGAAAATTTCAAGATGTCATTATTTTTTTCTGCCCTGTAGTACTCCATTGTGTAAATGTACCACATTTTACTTATCCATTCTTTGGTCTAGGAGCATTTAGGTTGTTTCCAGGTTCTGGCTATGACAAACAAGGCTGCTATGAACATAATTGAGTACATGTCCTAGTAGTACAATTGAGCATCCTTTGTATATATACCCAAAAGTGGTATAGCTGGGTCTTGAGGAAGGCTGTTTCCTAATTTTCTGAGAAATTGCCGTACTGATATACAAAGGGGCTGTACCAGCTTGTACTCACACCAGCAACACAGAAGTGTTCCCTTTACCCCACAACCTCTCCAGCATAAGTTGCCATCAGTGCTTTTGATCTTGGCCATCCTTACAGGTGTAATATGGAGTCTCAGAGTTGTTTTGATTTGCCTTTCTCTGATGACTAAGGATGTTGAACATTTCCTTAAGTGTCTTTCACCCATTTTAGATATTTCAGCAGTTCTTAACGTACTTAAGAATGCCAGCTTTTTGTTTGTTGTGGGTGTTGAGAATAATGTTCTGTTTATTTGCCTGTTAATTTTACTTTGCCCTCATTTTCTTAAAAGACACAAGTCACATATAAAATTTGTTATTTTAAGGTACACAGTTTAGGGTCTTAGTCCATTCATAGGACTGATGGTACGGTCACCCCTCACACCGTATTTGTGTCATCCCCTCCCCACCCAGTGCCCAACCAGTCTTCTCTGATCTCTCCACCCTGAGTCCCTAAAGACCACTGATGGACTTTTTGTCTCTTAGGACATTTCCTAGAAATTAAATGATTAGTTTGACATCTTTAGTGTCAGGCTTCTTTCATTAAGATTTTCAAACTTCATCCAGACTGTCTCATGTCTCTCTGTGTCGTTTCTTTGTACGTCAGAATAATGGTCTGTCATAAAGATATAAAGTTTCATTTAGCCACCCATTGGTACACAAGTGTTTGAGTTTTGTACGCATTTTGGTGACTGTAAAAAAAAAAATCCGTCTACGAACATCTGTATCCAGCTTTCTGTGTGAGCTTGTTCTGGGGCACGCACCTTGGAATTGCTGGGTCGTCTTGTAATTCTGTCTTTAGTGTGTTTCTGTACTCCCAGAGTGATTTTGAAACTACCTTCACCATTTCCCACTCCACCAGTGGTAAAGATGACGGTTTCACTTGTCCACACCCTCGCCCACACCTGCTGTTGTCTGTTGTGCTTGTAGCAGGCAGGCGTCCTAGAGGTTGTGAGACTGTGGTATCACAAGCTGCTCCCCCAAAGGCTAATGACAATAAGTCTGCTTTCTATTGACCATTACTGTAGGATATGTGTAGAGATGTCTACTAAAACCCAGTTATTTTAGTTTTTATGTGATCTCTTTTTTCTTTTTGGTCTTGTTTGTTTTCTTATGTTGGTGTATTATACGAGCTTTATATATATTCTGATGCTGAACATGCATCAGATATATGATTGAAAACTATGTCCTCTTGTGAATTTTCTTTCCAGTTTCTTTTTTTTTCATTAAAAATTTTGTCTTATGTGTATGGGATTTTGCCTGCATAAGTCTGTGGACCACATGTGTGCCTGGTTCCCTGCAGCTCAGATGAAGTTCAGATGCCCTGGAGCTAGCATGAGAAATAGCTGTGAGTTGCCATTTGGTTGCTGAGACTGGGATCCAGACCCTCTGGAAGAGCAGCCTTAACTGTTAAACCATCTTTCCAGCCCCCTCTTTTCAGTCTCTTAAGAATGGACTTAGAGTTCACAAAAGATTTTAATTTAAATTTCACTCAAATAATATATTTTTCCTTTAGTTGCATATTTAAGATGGCACAAGAAAAAAAGAACTATTACCTAATACAAGGTCGCAAGATTTCAACTTGTGTATTCTTCTAAAAAGCTGCATTTTAAGCTCTTTCTTAGATAATTAATTCTTTCATTATTTGGCACTTAATTTTGTAGATGGTGTGAGGTAGAGCTCCAGATTACCCATGGGTCGCTAATTATCCCAGCAGCAGTCCCTGGAAAGACTGTTAGCCTGAAAGAACTGCCCTGACACCCTGTTGGAATTGGTTAGTCATGAGCCATGGCCCCGGCTTTAGGCTTTCAATTCCACCCCCATTGATCTTTGTGCTGGTGTCGGGATGTGCTGAGAGCCATTGGCTTTAGCGAGCTTTTGAAGTGTGAAAATGTGTGTCAACCTTGTTCTTTTCACAGACTTCTGTGGAGCTATTTTGAGTCCTTGCATTTCCATATGAAATTTCAGATGGGACTACATCAAATCTGCAGAGCGTTTGGAAATAATTACCATCTCAGCACCATTAAGACTTCTAATCCCTGAACATGAGAGCGCTTCCCACTTACTTAAGCTGGGTTTTGTATACTGTATCCTACTGACTTCATAATTACTTTTAGCTGTTGTAGTTTGTTCTTTCTTTGCTTTGCTGCGTGCATAGGTCTTCCTTGGGAATGTCCACATACAACATCATGTCGTCTAAAACTAAAGATAATTGAAATTCTTTTTTTTTTCCAATGGGAGTATCTTTTACTTGCTTGCTTGTTTTTTGTCCAATTATCCTGACTAGACACTCTGGTAGTTATGCTGTTGAACAGAAGTAAGAACACACATTCTGGCTTTGTTTCTGTGCTTAGAGAAAAACATTTGGTTTCCAATGTCATGTACACTGTGAGTGCTGAGTTTCTCATAGACAGCTTGGTTCTGCTGAGGGCATTCTAGTTCCAACCTATCATTATTGTGAAAGGGTCTGAATTTGGTCAAAGGCTTTCTCAGTGTTTTTGATATGATTTTGTGTATTCTTTCTTTCTCCTATTAATATACACTCCACCCCATGTGATTTCGGTCCCAGAAACCTGACTAGGGTGGTGGGGAATGCAGAAAGAACAGATCCATGTACAGACAAGCTAGGGTCAAGTAGGCTGTGCCCACTCTGTACACTGGGAGTGGCACCACCTGTACAGTAACCCGGAGCTTCAGTGTACTTATTATGTACAACACAAGAGTAGGTGGGTGGGGAGGGGATGTAGCTAGTATCAGGAGGAGGAGTTTGTGGGTGAACGGTCTCAGGCAGTGAATAGCCAGGAGGAGAAATCTGCAGGTACTAGCTTTCGCACACAGTAATCAATCATTTGGAAACACTTGTGCTTACATATTCAAACTTGGAGCACAGGAAGGCTTTACTGATTCTGAGCCTGATTCGTACGGGGAAGGCTCTGCATTCCCATGGATCTGAGGCTGTCCCCAACAAGGCTGTGCCCATCAACAGCACACATTCACTCAGGGCTTCCTCCGCTCCCGATAAATATGATATATTATGTTGATTGTTCTTTCATACATTGAGGCATCTATACATTCCTAAACAAACCCCACTTGATCATTGTGTATAATCTTTAGTATATGCTATGGGGTTCTGTTTCTTGGTATTAGACCGAGATTTTCAAATCTTATTCACAAGAGTTGTTGGTTTCAGTTTTCATTTCCTTGTCTGATTTTGGTATCAGACTAACACTGGCCTCATAGACTAAGTTAGAAATTATTCCCTGTTGTATGTTTGGAAGTTTGTTACACACTTGTGTGGACTTTTCTCTAAGAATTGAATAGAATTCACCAATGAAGCCATCTGACTTCAGGATTTTCTTCATTGAAGGCTTTTTAAAAAGGACTAACGCATCTAATCTACAAGGGAAGTAGAAAAAGACAAGATCTCCTGAGTAAATTGGGAGTGTGGGGATCATGAGAGAGGGTAGAAGGAGAGGGGGAGGAAGGGAGGGTAGCAGAGAAAAAATATATAGGTCAATAAAAACAAAAATAAATAAAATGAAATAAAAATGACTAACCCAATGACCTCACTAACCATGGATTTATCATGATTTTCCTTTTTTCTTGACCCCATCTGTGAGTTTCTAGGAACTGTTTCATAATTGTCAAATGTATTGGTCTAGAATTAGTCACAATATTTTATTAACATTCTTTTTATTTATGTGTGTGTGAGATCTGGTGTGTGGGCACATGTATGCATGGATGCGCACACATGTGTCTGTGCATGTATGCAGAGGCTGAAGGCCAGTCTCACGGTTGGGTTGTTCCTCAGGTGCCATCCACTTCAGTCTCTGAGACAGGGTCTCTCACTGACTGTGGTACTCCTCAATCAGGTGAGGCTGGTCAGTAAGGCCCTGGGACCCATTCGTCTCTGCCTCCCCTTCTCCGGGATAACAAGCATAGAAATCTAAGTCTAGCTTTCTACAGAGTGCTGTGGAGATTCTCATGCTGCCGCAGCAAGCATTTTAGACACTGAGCTATCTCCAGCATCTTATTCAGCCTCTAAAGCCAATTTCATTTCTGTAAATTTGGTAAGTAGTGATGTCCCCTCGTGTGTGTGTGTGTGTGTGTGTGTGTGTGTGTGTGTGTGTGTGTTGCTGTTGTTGTATTGAAGGTTTTGGGTAATGTTGTTGTGCTTTGTTTTTTTGAGACAGAGTCTCACTCTATGATCTTGTACTCCTGAAACTCGTTATATAAACCAGGCTGGTCTTGACCTTGTGCAGCCAGCCCTCCTGCCTCTGCCTCCCCAGCACGGACTGTAGGCATGTGCCACCCTGCCACCGTGAGCTGGCCCTCTTTTGTTCTTGATCTCCAGAAATGAAACCTTTCTTTTCCTTAGTCTAGTTAAAAGTTTGCCATGCTGTTTATCTCTTCAAAAGACCAAGCTATGAGGTAGGGGGTCCTCTCTTGTTTATAATGTTTCATTCCAATATTCATTGTTTCCATCTTCCTTCTTGCTGCCCGCGTGATTTGCTCTATTCTTTCTTAAAGTAGAAGGATAGGGTGATGATTAATATTACATGTCATTTTGACAGGGCATGGTGCCCAGATAGTTGGTCAAAATTGTGACACTGTGAAGATATTTCTTAACTGGAACAAGCATCTAAACCTACGGACGTCTTCCATGGTGTGGGCAGGATTAATCATCCATTTTGAAGTCTTAAGAGAAGGCAGGCATCTACTTCCAGCCTGCTTCTGGCCTCAGGCTGGAAATAAGTCCCTCCCTTTGGCCAGCTGGCCTGCCCTGACATTCGGAATTGCCCATAATTACACAAACTAATTCCCTTTTCTCACCGTGTCTGGTGACACAGGTCTGTATTCTGAAGGCTGGGGTAAGATAACGGCAAATTCCAGATCGGTCGGAACCACACAGTGAGCTTAAGGCCTACCATGACAACTTGGTGAAAATGTTTCTCCAAATAAAAAGTAAAGAAAGATCTGGGGAGACAGCTCAGTGAGGGAGCATATAACTCGCATGTTCAAGGCTCTGGGTTTAGTCCTAGTCACAAAATTAGGGTCAATCAGCTGTGCACGCGTGTTCTCTCTCCGTGTGAGTGTGTGTGTGTGTGTGTGTGTGTACACACCCGTTCTAGTTTGATTAATGTTACTCTAACAAATACTGCAACCAAAGGGAGAAGGTTTATTTGACTTACACTTCCGCATCACAATCCATCACTGAAAGGAAAAATGGGAACTCAAGAAGGAACTGAAACAAGAAACCATAAGGAACATTGCCTCCTGGCTCACTTTTATGGGTTTCTTAGCCTGCTATTGTGTACATCCCAATACCACCTGCCCAGAAGTGGTGCCCAAAAGCGGTGCCACCCACAGTGATCTAGACCCTCCCACATCAATTATCAAAAAAACAAAAGGAAAACAAAAAAACATGCAGGTAATTTCTCAGTTGAGGTTCACTCTTCCCAAGGTGACTCTAGTTTATGTAAAGTTGACAAAAGCTAAATAGAACAATCTCTCTCTCTAAGTATGCATATTGATGTATATGATGTATATATATATATATATATATTATATGAATAATTCTCTTGATTCTCTTTCTCCAAGGAACCCTAATTAAACAGTTCAATTCTTTCTAAAACTGTGTGTGTATGTGCAGGTGCCAACAGAGGCCAGAAGAGGGGTATCACGACAATTTCAGCATAGAAAACTACAGGTATAAATTCTGGGCAGGCATTGTTTTCATTACATCCCATTAGTTTGATCCTATCCCATAAGTTAGGTTCTCGTTTTTCTTTCGTCTCAATGTACTTTCTAATTTCTTGTGTTTTTTCCCTCTTTGACCCATTAGTCTATGAAAGTTTATCTACTTTTAGTTTCTTTAAAAATGTATACACATTGGCAAATTCCCCAAATTCTTTTCCCTGATTGATTTGTGGCTTTATTCCATAGTCAGGGAATAGACTTTGGTTCCGAGTCTTTGACACTTCTTGTATTGTTAAATGGCCTCATCCATGACCTGGAGAACAGTTCCTAGGCATTTGAGAAGAATATGTATACTTCTCTTTTGAAGAAAATACTTACCTTTACATTTTTAGTACAAACATGCATCTTCCTTTCCATTTTTTATATCATTGGAAACACCATGCTGAGATTTCATAAATATTAACCTCATTCTACTTCAGCTTTTTAACAAGGACTGATTTGAAATGCAGCCAGATTCCATAAACAAAGTTACAAATTCCTCCAAAGAGAAGAAGCTCACTCTGAACATCCACCAAGCGCAATCCAGGGGCTGGAAAGGAAGGACTCACAAGTGGCTGCCCACCAATGCCCAGTCATCTCTGCTTGGATTAATAACTCCTTGCTTAACTGTGCTAAACTGAGGATACTATTTTAGCTTCCAGACAGATGTGGCCAAGCCATGTGCATCTTGGGTATTTCTTTGCTAGGGATATATTAATTTGCTTTGACAGAACAGGACGCGTGGTCTGGGTGGCTTAAACAGCAGACAACCGTCATTGCTCAGTGCTAGTGGCCAGAAGTGCAAAGTGACAAATACCAAGACTGTAAGCGAGTCTGTTCCAACATCTCCCAGCCTCTAGTGGCTCCTCAGCTTGTGGCAATGTCACCCCAGTCATTGCACGGAATTCCCACTAAGTGTGCATGTGTTCAAATTTCCCTCTTAACATAGGCCTCCCATTACACCGAATTAGATGTCCGTCCTATTAAGCAGAGCTAGTGAAGTCTAACTCCTCTAATTACAAATTACTTGCAACCCTGCTTGCAAATAAGAGTACATTATGAGGCGCTGAGAATTAGAATTTCAGCGTGGAAATTTGTGGGGGGACAGAATTCAACCTATAACAACTTAAATACAGTAAAACCTACTTTAGAGTATGGATTACAATCTGTTTACACATAAGCTCTATAAACACCAAGTCAGGTGCCCCTTGAGTTAATTCTCACCGCCCCTCCCCCAAACAACACTACTTTACACACTCACTTGCTTTTTTGGATCCTGAAGCGGAACGCGTCAGATGGGGAGGAACGCGAATAAAGGAATCCCACGCTAGCTCCTAATGTGGTATAATGAGGGGTTCTTTGCTAAAAGAGAACTTACAGATCACAACAAGGAAACAGGAACGGAATGCAAGAACCAGGTGTGGCAAGGGGGGAGCGAGAGGGAAAGCAGGCAGTCCAGGCCTTTTAGTACCCAGTCACGCCCAACCCAGTCCAGCCTTTCAAAGGCCTTTTTGTCTGAAGCAGGTCCCCCATCACGATCCATCTTTTTCTCAGTGTGGGTTCATAACTGCCCATCTTGGTGGGGCCTGCTATTCCACAACCCTGTCTCTCTCTTTTTTTTTTTTTTTTTTTTTTTTTTTTTTAAGCATGAGACTCACTCCCGTCTCTGCCTATTCTGCTGGCTTCTTCTGTGAGGAGCCAACTGTGAACTGCTTTGAGCCAATCCCCTCAGGTCCCTGTGGCGCTGAGATCTTTTCAAGGATCTCACTTTGCCTTATTTAATTCAAGTTACTAGAAAAGGTAGTGAACTTCCACAGGACCACAAGACAAATACTGCCTGTTGCTACCCCTCCCCCAGTGTACTCCAGGGTGTCCCCGAGGCTCCTGTCTCATGGCTAGTGCCAGTCACTTGCAGGACACTTCTAGTGACGAGATGATGGGCTATTTCAAGAATGTGACAGTGTGTGCTCTCCCTTGTGTTGCAGGGCTTGTATACAGGGCATGGTGTCGCCTGCTTTTCCAGACTGTCCATTCCCATGTTAGAGGTCCTCATGGCTGGATATACAGAAACAAAGAATCAAATCCTCTACCCACACAGTCATACAAGAAAACATATATGTGAGCTTATCTAACTGCTCCACTTTTCCCAAACCCATTCTTCACCTAACTAAACACCAGCCTACGGGACCTCCTGGTCCATCCCTGCCTTAGTCAGCCAGGGTCAGCTGTTCTTTCTGCCACAGACTGCGCCTTCTCATGCACCACAGTGTCATCAAGTGAAATTTTCTAAAGCGGAAAAATAAGGCTTTGCCATTCTTGTGTGTCACACTGCCCAGGGCCTCTCACATCTGTGGGATGCAGACTACAGGGGGATTCTGTCACTAGGCTAATATCACCCTATCAGACCCGAAATTAACAATCCTTGCTATCTGGCTTTCTGTTTCAGACAAGATTTCCAGCTGGCCAGTCAGGGGAACGTCAGGGCTCTGCCGTCTGTATCCTGAAGGGTGGAACTCCACAAAACTATTTGCAGCCACCAAAGAGGCCGTGTGTAACATCTCTCCATCCCTGGACTCATTCTCACTATTCGCACGGTGCTACTTTAGCTCAACGTCCTTTACTAACGCCGTTGTAGTCCAGCTGGCTCCTGACCCAGGCTGGAGTTAGCCCACACGAGGGGTAAGGGAAGGTGGTCCCCTCAAGATCCCCCTGCTCCTCTCCCCTAATCTCTGGGAAATTCATGAAGACGTCCACTCATCTGAAATCCCCACTTCTCCCTTTACCCTGAGAGGGATGCTGAGTCTTGGGTTGAAACACTAACCTTCAAGGCTCTCTCTCTCTTTCTCAGCTTCTCCTAAAGCCTTTCTGGACTGCTTGGCAGGTAGCCTGTCACATCTATTCATTCTGTGGCCAGTTCAGATTTTGAAAAGCCGTATTCTTGAATCTGCCTGACTTTTTCATCCAGACATCTTACTTTCCACTACAGGATGATCTCTCAGCCCACCCTCTTCCACCTCGAGCATCCTTCCTGGATGGCCCTCCCCTGGAAAAGTGGTACCCAGGTCTCCTCTCAGAGTAACAGGGACTCTGTGGTCAACTGCGTGGACCACGGGTTGCCACTGATGCTCAATATCCTCTCTAAGCCCCTTGACTGTTTATCTGTAAAGTGGAGAGTGATCTCAGACTGCCATGGAAATCAGTGAAAGACAGCAGGCATTGTTCCAAACCCTTGGAAATGAAGCTGTGAATTTCTAAATAACCTTGGGTCAAAGAAAAGAAAATCTCAAGAGAAAGAAAAACACGTGGAACTGAATACACACTACAGCAAAATCTCCGTCATCCAGTGAGGATGTTTCTGGGATGCCCGGTGCATACAACAGCAGAAGAAGATGGCCACACTGGTAGCCTGAGTCCCACCGTAAAGAAAGGAAGAGTAAGTGAGCCCAACAAGAGCAGGAAAAAAGAGAGCTAATCAAGATTCTTCTAATCAGGAGAGAGAAATCAACAAAATTTAAAACAACAAAAAGCAATAATAATAATGATGATGATGATGATGATGATGATGATGATAAATACCAGAGCCAGCAAGATCAGGTAACAGTACTTGCCACCAAGTTTGACAACCCCGGTTCCACATGGTGGAAAGAGAGAACTGATTCTGGAAGTTGTCCTCTGGCCTTCACATGCATGGTAAAGCAGGGGCACATACACACACACACAACAAACAAATAAACATGACAGTTTAAAAAAAAACAGAAAGAAAAACCAATGACTCAAAAAGCAGCTTCGACAAATCAGCAGAGTTAAGGGGCCTCTACTAAGAAGCCAAAACTTCTCAACATTAGACAGAGTCTGACCGCAGTCTGCAGACCTCAGCATTAGCATAAATGCATATGGAAAATGTCTCTATATGTATAAGTTTGCAAATGAGATGAAGTGAAGCAATTCTTGAAAAACCTCGCGAACTATGACAACTCATCCAATTACGAAGCAGGTCATTTACCAGCCTGTAGCTGCTGAAGGAACTGTCATTTAAAATTGATCCAACAGGCTATCTTCAGACCTCATGGTTTTTAGGGAGAATTCCGGAAAATGTCTGAAAAATAATTAACATCATTTTTGCAAAAACTCTTCAAGAGAACAGGAGCAGATTTTCCAGAGTTCATATTAGCGGCCATCCTCAGCACTTCCCAGCATACAAAACCTCGAACCAGACTGCAATACTCCTCTTTCATATAAACACCAATGTCCTTACAAAGCAGTAGCTAACAGAATTTACAGATCTATTTTTTAAACGAATTCTCTGTAACCAGCTGGTATTTAATCCAAGTTTTCAAGAATGATTCAATATTTAAAAGTCAATCAATGTAGCTGTCATAGTAACAAGATAATGAAGAAGAACCACAGTATCATGCTAATGAATGCAGACCAGGATTTGACAACACTCAAATATGTAGTCTAGTAAAGTTGAGCACACACATATGTGTATGTGAAGAGAGGGGAAGGTCCTTGATTTTATAGAAGGGGTTTGTAAAATCTTGCACCTAACATTATGCTTTCTGGTGAGACAATGAATAATTTTCCCTGACATCAGTAGATACCTGCTCTCACCACTCACATCCAGCAAGGTACTGGCATTTCTATCAAGGCAACTAGAGGCAAAATGGGGCCGAAGGGCAAATAAATCGAGAGGAATAGATAAGAGTTATCACCTTTCGAGATGACATTGTCTCCATAAAATCCCGAGGAATGTCTAAATTTAAAAAGGAAACGGGCTGGGGAGACGGCTCCATTGATGGCGTGTCTGCCATAGAAGCACAATAACCCAGATTTGACCTTCAGAACCCATGTCACAAAACAAAAGAAAAAGGGGAAGGGATGGGAGTGTGCACTTGTGACGGCAGAGACGTGGGCATCCCAGGAGCTCCTTCACCAGCCAGCCTGGCACAGTCATCCAGCCAGTCCCCACTGGGAGACTCGGCCTCAAAAGACAAGGGCAGCATCTCAAGAAGAGCGCCTAACAGTGACTTCTGGTTTCCACACACGTGACATATGCACACACATGCACCTTTGCACATACACACCTGCACACAAGAAAGTGTCTTTTAAGTAGATAAAGCTAGAAATAGAATGACATTGATAAGCTGTCGATATACAAGGTCAGCACGCCAAGTGGACTGTGTCGCTTCCTCCAGGACTCCTGACACTTCCTCCACTTGCCCTTGTGCCCGAGAAAATCCTACCCTAAATATGTGATGTATGATATAGATCTACAAATCAAATGTTCACTGAAATCATCAGTAGGATATATATATATATGTATGTATATGTATATATATATATGAATAATAAAGAACAGATTATAAATCTTAGAGACAGTGGGGTTGGGAGGAATTGGCGGGAAGAGAAGGAGGGTGGGAATGATGAATATAGTACTTGTGTATCAAGTTCTCAAAAACTAAAAACTTAAGTAAAAAATAAAAAGAACAAATTTTTGAACCACAACCAAATGGGATAATATCAGAACATACTTAGTAAAAAAAAAATTGAATAACAGTGTATAGGATGCAGTTATACCCACATGCAGTGCCAGCCCTAAAGAACAGTGCATGTGATGCGGTTATACATATATGCAGTGCCAGCCTTAGAGAACAGTGCATGTGATGCAGTTATACCACATACAGTGCCAGCCTTAGAGAACAGTGCATATGATGTGATTATACCACATGCAGTGCCAGCCCTAAAGAACAGTGCATGTGATGCGGTTATACATATATGCAGTGCCAGCCCTAAAGAACAGTGTATGTGATGCAGTTATACCACATGCAGTGCCAGCCGTAAAGAACAGTACATAGGATGCAGTTATAGCCGCACGCAGTGCCAGTCATAAAGAACGGTGCATATGACGCAGTTATACCCACATGCAGTGCTAGCAGATGAGAAACTATTCTACGGTGGAAAGAAGTCTGAGTGTCATTTACCCCTGAGGAGGTAAAATTGGGAATAAATCATAAAGAGATAGCAAAACCAAGCTGTGTGTCCCAAATGTTTTTATTTTTCAAAATCTAACATCAAGACATTTTATTGAATAAAAATGTATTGCAAATAAGAACCTTAGGCAAATAGGTAGTGGCAAACATGCTGAAGTATTCAGGATTGAAATATTCTGATGCACAATTTATGTCAAAATTCTGCCCCCCCAAACACACAGTGGGCAGACAACTAGATAGAGAGATAGTTCTGTTGATAGATAAAGTGAAAAAACAGCTATTTGCGGTTGTCGGTGGTGGTATGACATATACTGTCAGCTATTCGGGTTGTTGGTGTTAGTGTGACATACACTGTCAGCTATTTGGGGTTGTATTAAGTAGTTTTGTATTAAGAAGGAGATTGTCCCTCTAGCTGAAGAGGTGTAGTGTATGTAATTCTACTAAAATCTCAGAAATGCTATTTGTAAATGTGGGCAAGATTATCCTAAAATTTGGGATAAGACTAAGAAAACAGAATCAATAACACAGTTGTAATACGTAGAAGACATTAGGAGTCACTCTGACGGGATGATTTCAGACCCAAGTAGTTTCAGAAATGAAAATGTGTTCTTGGCAAAAACAAACAAACAAACAAAACAAAAAACAAAACAAAACAACAACAAAAAACCCAAAAAACCCACATAAATTGAAGAGCAGAACAGAACATGTTTGAGTACAGTCAACTGAAAAGAGTTCAGAGGAGGAAGGGCGGTGCTTTTCAGGGGTACTGCCTGGGTAGCACCACACCGACAGGTGAAGCCGGTAAGCCCAAGTCTCACATCCTACTCCTGTAATCAGCACGGGCCACAGCTACATTAAGACATCGCCCATGTTGAGTTAGGGTGTACTCCATGGAAGGGTACCTCTCTAGAAAGCATGAAGCCTAGATTTAATATCCACCAACACACACATGCACACACATACACATACATGCATCACACACACATATATGCACATACACATATGCATACACATATATGCACATAGACATACCACATACACACATAAACACATACCTTAACCACACTGGTAGTATTCAAAAACAAAAAATGAACCAACTGGACTTCAACATATGAAGTGTAACATAAAATATGACTCATCTGCCCTATAAAGTACTGCTCAGGAGAGGAGAATGGAGCACCCGCACACAGGACCACTAGGGAAGATCTCAGGGGTATTCCCGGAGTGAAAACTGCGGCTGTCCAGGTCTTCTGTGTTGCAGCATTTTCATACTATATAATGATAGTATGTAATAGATACATGCCACGTGTTTGTATCTATAGATAGACATGCACGTACTTCTTGATGTGGGCCAACCGGTAGTTACCAAGGCTTGGGGCAGGTGGTGAAGCAGACAATGCAAGCACAGCTGGAATGGGACTGCAGTGGTGATAGCTGGCACGAAGTTCCATTTCTATCATTTACTGCAGTGACATTTACACAAGCCTGCACACTTCATAGAACAACACGGAACTGAGTGCACACTCCACTCTCTGGACAGTGTTAGCCTCCTGATTTTGATGTCCTCCTACAGCCAGGTCCACGGCGGTCACAGAAACCATCGCAAGAGTGCAGGGCGAATCTCTGCACTGTATCCCTTTAACAAGTCACAGTGAATGCACAGGATGGATCTCTGCACTGACCACCCTTAACAAGCCACAGAGAACAGCACAACACACCTCAAAACATGTCACTGGTGACGCTTGGGAGCCAATGTGGCACAAAAGCAGGTGGACTTAAGGAACCCCTGCTCTGTTTGCCTCGAGAGCGGTCACCACTGCGGGGTTTGGGAGAGATGCCGAAGCAGGAAGAAACAGGGCCGGTCATAATAAATCCAAAGTACTTCAGCTTTCCCTGTGGCCTTCATTATAGAGGTGATGGAGGCGGAAACAAACAACTTCAGGAAAAGTTTCTGTTCATTCACTTAGGAGGAAAGCCTGGTCTTGCTTTGTGGGCTTCAGATCTCATGAGGAGCAGACCCCACACCCTTTCCTCCACGCGCCTTGCTGGAACTCCTCTCCCCAGGCAGAGCAGAGGAGATCAGCTCGCACCAGCCTCTGCTGGGTGCTGCCGCGCTCCCAGGCTCTTCTGTACGGATCATCTTTCTGGCTGCTCTTAACTCAAAGGCTGTGTTATAATCCTGTAGAGAGTGAATCCCCACCACGGTTGCAAACAGGCAGGGGCAGCAGTGTCTAGGACCACAGCTCAGGATCCAGTGTAGCTGCTTTCAGGGACACACGGTGGTTTGTTGGACATAAGTTTTAATTTGGACATGAGGAGGCCCTGCGGTTCTCTCCCATCCCTCCATCTTGCAATTATATCCTCCATTCTATTTTCCCTCAAACTACTACATGAGCTAACACATTTTGAGGAAAGGCAGCTTGGGGTTCCTAAGTGGTGTGGCTTATCTCGACACCTCTTCATATGTCTTTGACTGCAACCCCATTTCTGAGACACGTCTGACTTCGTTAATAACTTCTTTGGAAAATTCTAGGACACAACATAAACAAGTTTAGGAACAATTATTTAAAGAAGTCAAGCATGTGTGTGTTTGTTTTTGTTTTCCAAAGAACCCCGGAGTAGACATTCAACAGTGTCCTAGGAATGGATTGTGTCTGGCAAGAACTGCCAACATGAACCAGAGGAATGGCCCTCTGTGCTTCTTGGCTCCCGCTGTGTCCATGTTTTTGAGGCTTTTCCTCTCGGCAGCCTGTATTTTGATGTGTTCCTCGGGATACATGGAAGGCTGAAGAGGACCAGTCAGCCCACAGCTTTCATCCCGCTCTGTCAAGACGATGCAGGCATCTGTCTCCTCCGTCTATATTCCCAGGAAACCACAGAAGGCAACTTACAAACAGGTGACCTTCCAGTTGTCCGACCAGCTGGAGATGGGACCGTGGTCCAGAAGAAGATCTCTGGAGTCAGCCCATTGTGGGTGATGAGGCGACTCTCGGGGAAGAGGAGTGGGCAGACGGCAGTGTCCAAGATGGCGGCAAGCTGTCGTGCTGTGAGATCGCTGTGAGTCTCAAGTTCGGCGTGGCATCCTCATTAGAAATGATGGAATCAATTCTCCTCACTAGGTCTCTGGGATGCCTAGTTGATATTGGGTGGGAGAGGAAAATTATTTAATTTCCAGGGTTGTGAAGGGTATGGGAAATCATGGCATGGAGCACAACATGACTTAGAATGCTTTGGCTTCTCACACCCCTGGCCAGAAACCGTTGCTTTCCCTTTCGGTCATTAGAGAGAATTACAAATTATTTTGAGAAGAAAAATGCCCCTCTCGTGACTATAAACGGCTTCTATGGCCACCCTCAACCTTTTAAAAGATGCTATATTTTGCAAAACTGAGATTGCATCCGACAATTGCAGAATCTCTGGGCTCTGAGCAGGCAGCCTCCTCCAATTAAGCGTCCTTCCAGCATCTGCCGCAATATTTTGCCAATAAGCCGTTCCAATCCAAATATAGTTCCGATTCTCTAGCACTTTCGGTAGCAATTAAGTGTGTCTTTTTTAACATCCCCGTGTTGCGTTCGGCCTGCATTCTGCGGCCACCTGCAATCTAATTCTGGCCTCCCCTGCACACTGCATGCTCCAGCAGTGTCGCCTGCCTGCCCCGCCTCACCTCTCTAACCTTCTGAGAACAAAGCAACTCTCGGCTCTGTGTGCTTTGCCACCTGGGATATGAAGCAATGGGTCCTCAGTGTTCCCTTGGCTACTGAAGAGACACCTGTATGTCCACCTAGACAGTCCTCCTTGTTTCCCTCCGAAGAGTCGCCTGCCCACACAAAAGCACCCACCCGTAAGCACCTGAACAGGCAGTTGTGTGTCCTACAAACCCGTCCCGAATTCATCCTCCCAATGTTCTGGAAAGGCACTGTCCTAACAGACTCTGGGGCTGGTGGAGTGACTCCTGGTGCAGTCTCTGTCCCAGCAGTGGGGACCCGAATGCAGGAAGCTTGCTGGGGGTGGGGAAATCATCAGGGAGAAGAAGGAGGTAGGAAGAGGCCAAGGACCAAGGCAGTCATGGGGTTGATGCTACCCCACAGTGGAAACCTGAGCATCAACCAAAAAACAGGCCCCCCAGAGGTCTCTTCTAAGGAGAGGGGCAGGTTCTCACATTCACGTTGGCAGTCGTGAGAAGTTTGAGCTGGCAGAAAAGGATGAACATGAGGGCCAGCATCCCCAGGCCTCAGTGACTTGGAAAGCTGACCAGCTTTCCTGGGATTCTATACCACAACGTCCCCTGGGTTCTCGCCCAGACTGCTGCCTACTGGCCTCCACCCACCCCAAGTCTTCATGTCCCTTTCCCTCCCTTCCTACAAATCCCCACCTATATGCTCAGGTCACACTTTCTGACGCCTGCTATCTCATTATTTGTCCTGCTCACCCCCTCAAACCCTCGTCTGTGCAAAGCAAATATCTCGAAACAACTTGAGTGTCAGCTTGCCCTGCTTTCTAGTTGTTGTGTTCCTGGTATTGCACCTAGAGCTCCAAGACTCAGGGTGCCTTTTACCGGAGAAGACAGCACCGACCCCTTTCTGGACCCAAGAGCAAAACCCCCTCCAGCTCTGCTGCTTCAATGCTCACAGAGTCTTCCCTGAGCGTGCACACTGACCACAAGGTTACCCCTGCCCCTGAGGTAACTCTCACCATCAGAGTGGCCTGCTGTCCCTAGTCACAGGCTGCAAAGCTATGATAAGATGGCCATTTCAGAACCACAGAAGTTGGATGAGGTAAGAGAATCTCATCTATAGACAGACAATGATTATGGATTTGCGAAGGAATGAACCACTCCTTTGTGGCCCCAGGTTGGTGGTAAGTTTGCGTGGCAGCCCTAGCTAGTGCATAACCTTTCATATCAATAATTGTCATAAAATGCCCGAGTCTGTGTTCCATGACCATTGCATCCCTCTCCTATCCATCCATGTATTGATGCTCCAATACTCACTCAAGGTAAATGAGGACACAAGGTCATGAGGATGAGTTCCCCGTGATGGGGTTAGTGACCTCTTAAGACAAGAACACCGAACAGGTTTCCTTCTCCTTCATGTGAAGAGGCAGTAAGAAGTGAGTGTGCATGCCGGGAAGTGCACTCACTCTTTCTCCAAGTTAGCGTTGAACTTTCATTCTGCAGACCTGAGAGAGGTCAACGTGTGAGGCACCTAGACTATCTTTCTGGAAGGCTCAGAGGGAGCTATGCAGTTCATCTAGACTCTGGCTGTGACAACTTGCCTCTCCATGCTGCAGGGAGCATCCCATGCATCCCTGGACCTCTGAGCTGCAGACATCAGTATGCTGAGAGGGATGTGACCCATTTCTGATCCACGACCAGAGTTCATACAAACTGTCAGCCTTTGCCAACACCAGGTTTTTCATTTCCTATGATTTTTTTGAGTTGTTTTGAAAACATGTCTGACTTTATTTACTACAAAAAAAAAGATGAAAGAGAAATAAGTTGAGATAATGTCTACTATTATCTTTTGAAATATCTGGACTATGTAGATATGTTGATGAAATGGGGGTTATTTTGTGAAAAGATACTTTAGCTTCTGGGCAGATTGTTACATATTTTATTCCTTTGGTTTTGAAATATCTCTAAAGGAAAATGTGACTTTTAAAAATTATTCTCTATGTCCTCTTGCTAACTACAAAGTTTATCAGAACATTTTTTAAACACTCCATCTGTGAATATAGCCATGATTTTCTGTGCCCATTTACTCCAGTCCCCCTTTTTCTCCTCTTCTACACCTTTGTCTTTCGAAAAAGAGAATTGGACTTACGCTGTAGCCCACAGCTCACTGCATCCTATTTGTAAATATGATGCCGATCTTAGTTTTTTTTTTCCTCAAAGTTTATTAAAATACAAAAGTCTCCATTTCCTCCCCTCCTCCCAACCTCCTCCCACTCCCCCCACTCTCTCCCTTCCTCCCTCTCCATCCCCAAGAGCAGTCAGGGTCTCCTGCCCTGTGGGTAGTTCAAGCTCCTCCCCCCTCCCTCCAGGTCCAGGAAGGTGAGCATCCAAACAGACTGGATCCCCAAAATCCAGTATATGCAGAGGAAACAAGTCCCTGTGCCATTGTCAATGGCTTTTCAGAAAGACTCCGGGCCAGCCACATTCAGAGAATCCGGCCTCATTCAGAGAATCTGGCTGGATCACGTGCTCGCGCAGTCCCAGCCAACTGGCCTTGGTGAACTCTCATTAGATCAGTCCCCTTGTATCAGTGGGTGATCGCACCCCTCGCGATGCTCCAATGTGGGTCTCTTCTGTATCGCCATCCATCATCGGATGAAGGTTCCCTCTGATCTTGCCTTCCTTGCTCACGTTCTCTTTCCTTCTGCTTCTCGTTTGGACCTAGAGAGTTAAGTCCAGTGTTCCAATGTGGGTCTCCGTCTCCATATCCATCCATCGCCAGATGAATGATCTATGGTGATAAAATATTCATCAGTATGGTTATGGGCCAAGGCCAGTTCAGGCACCCTCTCCAATGTCCAGAGAACAATCTGGGGATCTCTCCTTGGACCTGGGATTCCATTTATAATCAAGTCTCTAGTAAACCCTAAACTGACTCCCTTAGTTGAGATATATTCTTCCCTGATCCCATATCTATCCTTCCCCCCAACCAGTCCCCCGAGCATTCCCCATTCCTCCCCTGCTCCCTTCTCTCTAACCCTCTCCCCTTCCAACAACCCTCCTACCCCCCCCCCCATGCACCCGAGGTTACCTGGGACTCTTGTCTATTTCCAATCTCCAGGAGGAAAACTACCTGAATTTTCTTCAGGTTCACCCTCCTATCCAGCTTCTCTAGGATCACGAATAATAGGCTCAAAGACTTAGTTTTTAAAGTTTTTCTTAAACTAATAATTAGAAGAAAAGCATTGGTTAACTTAAAGAAGCAATCCATTTCAAATGCCTCATAACGCATTATGTCATTATAACAGAGGCATCTCTGTAATAATGTAACATGAGAATCATTGTTGTGGGATAATCTTTTTATACACTGTAAAGATGTGTCTCTGCCTGAAGTGCCTGTGATTGGTTTAATAAAGAGCTGAATGGCCAATTGCAAAGGAGGAGAGAGGGGGTAAGACTTCCAGGGTAGGAGAGGAACTCGGGGTTAGAATCTGGGTGCTCAAGAGACACCAAGGAAACATGGAAGAGGTCGGACATAGAGCACAGAGGGGAGAGAGCCAAGCCACATGGCAGAACACAGATTAATAAAAACAGATTAAGTTATACGAGCTAGATGGGGACAAGTCTAAGATAAAAGCCAAGCTTTTATAATTAATAAGAAGTCTTCATATCATTATTTGTGAGCTGGTGGCCCTAAGAAAAGTCCAACTACAATCGCTAATGCCATTTACATTTTTTCTATACTTATTAATAAAGTCCGAGGTTGTCCTGGAACCACTGTAGCAAGAGTGCAGACATCTATACAGGGGTGGCAAGGCAAGAATTCTGCAGATGATACAAATGTCAATCTGGAAAATGCTTGACTTTTTTTATCACCCTTTCCTAGTTTCCTAATATGAAAGGTTGAGTATAAACTTATGCTCTTCCTTTTTTAAGATTTATTTATTTCATATGTCTGTTTTGTCGGCATGTATGCTTGTGCACTACATGGGGGTCAGAAAGGAGCACTGGATGCTGCAGAAGGTTGTGAAGGACCATGTGATTATTGACAATCCAACCCAGGTCCTCTACAAGAGCAGCCAATGCTCTCAACCGCTAATCCATCTCTCCAGCCTCATCTTCTTTTTTTAATATAAGCATTTCATGGAATAAAATTTCCTCCAGTTACTAGGATAGCTGCATCCTACATGTGTCTAAGTATTTTTCTTCTTATTCAGTTTAGACTATTTCCCTGTTCCCTTGAGACTTTTCGCAGGTCTTACAGAGCCTTAAGAAGATGTAGTTTAATTTCCAAGTATTTGGAGACTTTCTTCTTTTTCCTCTGTATCTGATTTCTGTTTCAATTCCATTATATCTAGAATGCTCTGTACAATTTCAATTTTCCCAAATATGTTAGCATTTAATTTTGGTTCAGTGTAGAGTGGATAGTTAATGTTTATTGGCAAAAATTGTTCCTGTTTTGTGGTGTAATCTTTTCTAAGTCAATTAGATGCGATTGGTTGTAGAGTTTAATTTTTCTGTCTTCCCCTGACTTTTTGTCTGCTTTGTAAGTCACTGAGAGAAGTGTTGAAATATCCATCTATGATTTTAAAGTTGTCTAGTTTTAATGTGTTCCCACGTTGTCTTAATTTCTTTAATTTTAAATGAGTCCACACTCAGGTCATGTTCTCTTGACCCTTTTTAACTAAAGTAGTATGGCTCTATATTACAACAATATTCCTTGCTCTAAAGTCCACTTTGCCTGATAATCATATAAGAATTTCAAATTTCCTAATCAGTTTTCACACTATAGCATTTTCTGGCCTTCTACTTTCAGCTTTGCTGTATCATGGCATTCGAAGTAAGTTCCTTCCAAATAGCGGAGATTTGAGCCAGTTCTTAAAAAAAAAAATCTATCAAGACAGCTCTGTTGTATGATTTCTGGATAGGACTCCAATCACTCAGGAAATAAAAGCTAGAATTAACAAACAGAACTGGATCAAATTTAAAAACTTCTGCACAGCAGAGGAAGCAGTCAACAGAGTTGAGTGAGAGCCTGCAGAATGAAGAAAAGATTTTCTATCTATTCATCATTAATTCCAAATTATACAAAGAACCCCAAATAGATCATCAACAAAAGGACAGATAATCCAATCAGTCAATCAACGGCAAATGATGGGAACAGACAGTTCTCAAAAGAAGTTATACAAATGGCTGGGAAGTGTCGGGGGGGGGGGGGAAATCCTCAATACCTGCAGCCACCAGAGAAACACACATTAAAATTATACTTCAGTTGGATGTCACGGTGCACACCTGTGGTCCTGACCCTTGAAAGCAGAAACAAAAGGACAATGGTTCTATAGCAACCCGAGCTACATAGAGAGACCCTACAGAAGAGGAAGAAAGAGGCAGAGTCCTTCACCCCAGCCAGAATGGCTATTATCTAAAATGAAGGAATGGAGGGAGGGAGGGAGGGAGGGAGGGAGGGAGGGAGGGAGGGAGGGAGGGAGGGATGGAGAGAAGGAGGGAGGGAGGGAAGGAGGGAGGGAGGGAGGAAGGGCAGCTGGTGAGGATGCTAAGTAAAAGGAACCCGGATGTGATGGTTAGTCTTGGTTGTCAGCTTGACTCCAACCACAGTCCACTAAACCCCGACCATCTGGGCACACCTGTGAGGGATTTTCTTGAGGTTGGAAGAGCCACCCTAAGTCTGGGTCACACCTTTTGGTGGTGTAGCCCATATAGAAGGACATGGAAGAAGGAAGATTTTCCTTTTGCCTGCTTGTCCTCACTCTCATTGGCAAGGTGGCTACCCTGTTGCGGAGGCATCCCTTCACCTGTGTTGGAACCTACTTCTTCAGAATTCCAACATAGACTGAAGACCAGCAGCTCTCTAGGAATCCCTGGGACTCGAGCACCAGACGGGGACTGTTGAGACATCTAACCTGGTGGACTGGAACAGCTACCTCATCCTGTGCCTTTCCATCAGGACTGCAGCCTGCAAACCATGCCAATAAATTATGCACACATGCACAAACACACACGCACACGCACACATACACATTCATTCCACCCGCCCTGTTCCTTTGGAAAACCCTAATGAGAACACCTGTATGTTACTTACAGGAATATAAACGTCTACAAACATTATAGAAAGCGTAAGGGAAGTTTCTGTAAATAGAACCGCCAAATAATCCAGCTACACCGCGTGCCTGCAGAATCCAAAGTCAACAGTACAGTAGAGACACCTGCACACCACGTGTGGAATCAGCAGAGGTGACCATCAGTGGATAAACAGGTAACGCGTGGCATGTGCCCACTGTCGAGTTTTACTCCCTATAAAGAGTGAAAGCCTCTCTCTGCAGGAAAATGATGGTAGGGAGGTCGGCACATTGTGTGAAACAAGCCAGACTGAGAAAGAATAACGCCACATGTTTTCTCTCGTACGTGGAGGGAGGGACAGAAGGAAGGAGGGGATGGAGATGGAGGAGATAGGGGACCTGTTACAGGATAGGAGGGAGGTTCTTGCAGCCAGTTCACACAACACATACACACAGGAAGATCAGAGGAAAGAATAGTAAGTATGAAGAAGGTAGCTCAGGCCATTTATATATAAAATAATTATTACTAAGTGTGGTTTTTCTGCTGTTTTCCTTTCCCTCCTGTGCACTAATATCATTTGATCACTCACTTTATGCGTTTGGTTTTGTTTGGATTTTTTTATATTTTTGTAGCAATTGCTTCAGGATCATAAGATGAATTCTTACCATTTCCCTACACTTAGTATCCAAGTTTTACCTCCTCAACGGGAATATGGAATGACTGTGAACACAGAGAGTCCTTACCTCCCCGCCTGTACTGCTGTTTTGTAATGAGGCTCCAAAGACAGCTCAGTTGCTTAACGCTTCCGTGGCAAGCACGAAAACCTGAATTTAAAAAAAAGTCAGGCACTGTGCCCCCATGCTTATAACTTGAGTACTTTGGGAAGCGAAGATGGCAGAGGCCCAGGACTCAGTGGCCAGGCCAGCTTAGTCAGTTTGGCAAGAAACAGACCAGTGAGAGACCCTGTCTCAAAGCAAAAACAAAAAACAAAAACAAAAACACCAGTTGGCAAGTAGGTGGGTGGATGAGTGGTACTCAAGGAAGAACACTTGGGGCTGTCTCCCGACCCGACTTCCACATATGTGTACATTTACAAGTGGATAAGTAAATCGCATCTACGTATATGCCGGCAACCCTAGTGGGCAATGCTATAATAGTTAATGAGTTTAATGGGTTAAGGAAAAAAAGGCTGCTCTATTCCCATAGATTATAGATTTTGGTGTTTTTGGTGGCCTCTCCACCCTGGATACTCCCTTCTCCTCCAATAATGCCCCTTTTCTCTCTAAATAGCTTTCCTTGCATCACAGTGGAGCAGACCATCATCATCATTCGGTTGTCTTAGCGTCGCGCCATTTGAGACATCTTTACATTACTTTCACTCCTTAAGGAAGTTTTCTCCCTGGATATAAAGTCATGAATTGACAGTTTTTATGCTTTTTTAAAAAAAACATGTGCAAAGAATGAGAGATTTTGGAGTACTCAATCATAAACGGGAATGTCTTCATCAAACCCTCCTCTCAGGGCGCAGGAATCTATGCAGAAGAGCAAGCGGAAAGACGATAGAAAGCCGGCGGAGACAGCTGACTCCACACAGAGGCTTCCAGACACAGCGGGACTGAGGCGCATGTGAACTCCCAGAGACTGAGGCAGCACACACGGAGCTGCACAGGTTCAAGTCAGATAGGGTCCCAGTGCAATGAAGGAGAAGCAGACACAGGCTCCCACCCCAACTAAAGAACTATACGCAATTGTCACTAGATTGCAAAGGAAAAAGTAGTTTTCTCTGTTAGGTCCTCACTGGGTATATTAATCACGCCTGGGATAGGCCCCATGACCAGCAGGAGAATACAAAACAACTCAATGATACTCTCGTCTCAGGCTGCTCTCTTTGGACAATTTTTTCCTTATTGGCTTTCTGCTTGTACATTTTGGTTTCCATATTTGTGGGCTGTGTGTGCAGTGAGTTTCTTGCATTTTTTTTATTGTTGTTTGTTTAGTTGTTTGTTTGGTTGTTTTTTAGAGAGAGAAAAAGGATATGAAGTGTATGTGTGCGTGTGTGTGTGTGTGTGTGATCTAGGCTGGGGTAAGTGTGGTCAGAATATATGTATAAATTTTTTTTCAATAAAAAGTAATTTCAATATTATTATATTTCTCCCTGGTCTCCATGTTCTGAGGACAACCCACAATATCTGATATGGTTTTTTCCCCCTTGTTACTGCTGCATCATCTTCTAAAATCTGCGCTCAGGCCTCCTCTGCACCCCTATGTATGTCTCTGCTGGGTTTCCGTGTTTTCAACTACTGATGGCGTATTATAGAAATCTGCGGGTTACATGATATATCTGCAGCCATTGTACCCTCAAATATAGCATTGGTGCTGCTCTTTTTCCTTTCCCTCTGGAACCCTGAACACAAATGTAAGACTTTTCTACTGTTGCCCTACAGCCTCTGCCACTGTGTTTCAGACTAGGTTTTTAATTGTTGCTGCTGTTTGGTTTGTTTTGGCTTGGTTTGGTTGTGGTCACAAGTTCTTAGAGCCTTTTCTTTTAGGAAAGTAATTTAAATTTTCACAAACTATTTCGTGTAAAAATAAACCAATGCCCCACTAAATCTTCTTCAGTGAGTCAATGCAAGGCCACCTTTCCCATCCCTAGAACTGAGACAGCTAAGTTTAATAGAACATTTACTGCTTTTATTTGACATTTTTGAGTATTTGTCTGCATGTATGGTTGTGTACCACATGTGTACCTAGTGCCCACAGAGGTCAGAAGAGAGCATCAGATCTTCTGGAACTGGATTCCCAAAGAACCACAGAACTATCTCTCAGTGCCAGGGACAACTAATTTTTTTTTAAATAAGTATCGTGTAGAAAGTAAAGCAGAAAAGGAGGAGAGAAATAAAACACAGACGGATGGGGCTGGGAAGACGGCTTAGTGAGTGAAGTGCTTGCGCTCAAGCTGGAGGACCTGAATTTGGACCTCAAGCACCCAGGTCAAGAGCCAGGCACAGCAGCATTGTCTCAGGGTTTCTATGGCCACGACGAAACACCATGACCAAAGCGTAATTGGGGAGGAAAGGGTTTATTTGGCTTACACTTCCAAATCACTGCTCATCATCGAAGGACATCAGGACAGGAACTCAAGCAAGACAGGAACCTGGAGGCAGGAGCTGATGCAGAGGCCACGGAGGGGAGCAGTTTTACTGGCTTGCTCATCGTGGCTGGCTCAGCCTGCTTTCTTATAGAACCCAGGACCAGCAGCCCAGGGATGGTCCCACCCATAGTGTGATGGGCCCTCTGGACCCTCGCTCTTCCATCACAAAGTTAAAAAAAAAAATATTTTAGAGACCTGCCTACAACTCAGTCCTTTTGAGTTTCCTTAATTGAGGTTCCCTCTTCCCAGATGACCCAGTGTGTGTCAAGTTGACATAAAATTAGACAAGACAAGCATGCACCTGTCTTCTCAGCATGGGATAGTGGAGACAAGAGAACCTGAGAGTCTCCATGGCCTAGGCAAATCAGTGAGCTTCAGGTTCAGTGAAAGACCCTTCCTTAAACATACAATAGGTATTAAAAAAGAACACACCCAGCACTGGCCTGTGGCTTGCGTGCATACATCCACTCCCCACCCCAAATCACACACACAGACACACTCAACTTTTTTTAAAAAAATGAAAAATACAGTGGAAAGGAAATAAGTAGTGCATTCATTTTCTTTATACCTTACCTCTTTCTCAAGCCATGGTCTTTGTTCCTGATGCTTGAAACAGACCTTGAAGTGCCCTAGAATTTCCCAGTGATGACTGTATGGATCTTGGTGTGTCAACGATGTGACTCCTAATAGCTCTGGAGAGAGCCAGTGGCTCACCGTGATGGTTAACCTTGGCTAACTTGATCAGACTGACAACGCCTCGGAGATTAATAAGACACACCTGCTGTGTGTCTGCGAAGGCATTTCCAGAGATAATTAGATCCTGAGGGCTATGGCCTAATGAATGGGTTCATTCAATGACAGAATCAAAATCAAAAGAGACTATTGGAAAGTGGTGGAAACGCAGGAGGTAGGGTCTAGGTGGAGAAGGCAGGTCAGTGAGAGATTGTTCTCCACTCTGCTTCCTGTTCACAGCAGTGGGTGCTGCTGGGTCATACTGTCACAGTGGGTGGAAACCTCAGAAGAAACCTTTCCTCTCTCTTCTCTCTATGGCTTGCCTTATGGTGATCATGTCAGTGAGACTAGAACACTCCAGTTCTGAGGGTCCTGTGCTAAGGACCTCCTAGACTTAGCCCTAAGGCCTGTCTACGGGCACTCATCTGCATTCTTTATAAGAATATTGCCATCATAATGCAGGGTGTTCTTGGACTCTGTAAGTAGTTTTAGTGAATTAATGAACCCGAGAGGGGACTGTGAGAACATCTGACTTTGCAGGCAGCTGGAAGGGAGTGGCATCTGAAGCTGGGACACTGCCCTTTAATCTGTTGCTGGGGTTAGATTTTAATTGAGCTGTAAGACATCCAAAGACTCAGTGTTGGAAAACCCAGGCATCACACGGTTTCAGTCACAAAGGTATAGATAGCAGTTGCCCAGGAGAGACAATGTCTGTCTCACAGTTGCTGAAGAGAAACGGAATAAAATGATAGCTTAAGGGATACAAACAGATTTTATTCAGAAACCATTGCACTAGGGGAAGAGACCTCAGCATAAAGCTTCACACAGTTCTAAACAAAGAAAAAGAGAAAAACAAGGTGAGGGGCGGGGCCCAGCAGACAGAAAATGAGCAAGCATAGACATTAGGGAAGAGGATGCTGGCTAACCTGGCCTAGCAGGATTCTTGCAGAAAGAGGCTGGGTGGTTGGACATCATGTGGGAAGTTCTGGAGGATGAGCAGTCTGCTCAGATCTTGAGAATCACTTCTCTAAATAGCCTGAGCAGGATTCATGCTGCTGTGATTGAGTGTGACCCATCTTCTGTGGACACTTGGCCCGCAGCTGGTAGCTTCGGGGCTTGTGGAACCTTAGTGAAGTGGAAGGAAAGAGATGGGCCTTAAGAAAAGAGATGGGCCACTGGAGGTGGATCTTGAAGTTTATATGCAATCTCCACTTAATGTCTGCTCCCCATGTGTCATCTTATATAACTTATACAACGTCTTGCTTATACAACTCAGGACGACCTGCCAGGGGTGGTACCACCCAGTGGTCTGGGCCCTGCCACATCAATCACTAATGGAGAAAATGTACCATAGTCTCCTACAAGTGTATCTTATGGGATCATTTACTCAAGAGGAACTGAGGTTCCTCTTGCAGATGACTGCCTTGTGTCAAGCTGACAAAAATATATGTCATAAAACTAGACTTGGTAGGTGGAGGGATAAGGTCAAGGCTTAATGCAAAGGGGACAGAGGAGTCTATCTAAAATATAGCTAAGGAAAGTCTGTCACAGCAAAGATTTCTTGGGTGGATGTGGTATTAGAAGCATAGAATGATGTGAAAGATCTCTCTCTCTCTCTCTCTCTCTCTCTCTCTCTCTCTCTACCTATCTCTCTCTTTGTGTGTGTGTGTGTGTGTCTAAGTATCAAACTCAATACTCCACATACATGTTAGAGCATGTAAAATATGTGGCTGGTATGAGTGAGCCTCTCTTGAAGACTTTCACTGCTAAGCCCTATGATAAGGTTCATCTAAAGGACGCCAAAGGCATGAGACGGTGAAGACAATCGTAAATATGGTGGCCCTGTGTGCAAGGCACCTGCTTCTCCCAGAGCAAAAAAGGCTGGGAGGAGAAAGTGGGAGCTGATTCCGAATAGTGGAGGCTGGCTTCGGGGATTAGCATAAACACTCCCAAGTGCGTCTTGATTAGATGAGCCCCCAGCTGGCTTCACAACAGCAATGCGCCTTTGAAAACAAAACACTCCCTAAAAATAGTTGTCTCCCAGGATCTGAGAGGCAATGAGTTTTCAGAGACAAGTTTGCTGGGGTTTCAATAGAATCCCTGCCAGGCCTACCCCAATTTGATGAAAATTCACCAGGTCTCTCTTGGGTAGGGTATGTTAGTTTGCTTTTCTGTTGCTGGGATAAAACATTAAGCAAAACCAACTTGTGGGAGGAAAGGGTTGATGTCATATTACAAATCCCAGGTCACAACCCATCACTAAGGGAAGTCAGGGCAGGAAGCAGGAACAGAGATGGAAACCATGGAAGGACATGGTTTACTGGCTAGCTTCTCCTAGATTTTATCAGTTGCTTTTCTTATATAAGCCAGGCCTTCCTGCCCAGGGATTGCACCAAACACAGTGGAAGGGACCCTCCCACATCAATCAACAATCAGAAACGTTCCACAGACCAGTCTAATGGAGGCAATTCCTCAATGGAGGTTCCTTCTTCCCAAGGAACTTTCCAGTTCACATAAGTTGAAAGGACTAGCTTTCATCACATAGTGGCAAGCAGAGCGTGGTTGGACTAAGCAGACTGCCTGCCCTTCTCTGTCCGGAACAGTGGTCAGAGTTCTAAGTACATTTCTCCTGTGTCCCTCTATCATTTGGAAACACAGGCTCAGCTTGGAGCAAAACAGACTCGGGGGGAGCTGGCAAACCCTGGACCTCGGCCCAGAAAGAGCTAGAGCTACAGGGGGAAGGACATTTCTTCTCCACCTCTGAAGATGGTACTTCCATAACCCTCCCTCCTTTACAGGTCTGATTCTCCTTTACTGACCTTGAGGCTGTGCCCCCAAGAAACCCATTCTAATTTGAAATGCCGTTAATTGGAAAATGCATCTACCACACCTTACCTTCCAACATCACAGCATAGTGCCGTAGGACTGTCAAGTGTTGCATGCATGTGTTCCCCTATGGCCTCAAAGCTGACTGGGAGTATCTGTGATCAGGAGCAGACCCAAAGTCAGACCCTAAAGTACAGCTCCCATCAAACGCATTTTGGATTGAACAGTCCCAGACGGAATATTCCAAGTAAAACCATTCTTAGCCAGGGGTGGACTGTGTATTTCCTTTTCACTTTGCTTTAATAGGTACCACTAGCCATCAAGCTCTGAAGACAGACAATAAGGTACTTGTGTTTACGCGGTTGTCAGGCAGCACGGGGTAGCTAGCCAGCACCGAAAAAGCAAAATTCTAACATTCTTGTTAAAGACTATTTCATGAAGAGCCTGTGTCGGCTGCACAACCCGAAGCATCCTGGGATGCTGACTTTCCCACACCCTCGGCTCACACCTCCATCTGGCCAGTTTTCTTACTGGTGCCCTCGTTCATCTCCCATGGCACCATCAGACCATCTCTGTGCCCCTTACCTTGAGTGCCTTCTCTCTGGGCAGAGACAAGAGAAGTTGGAGCTGCTGCAAGTGAGGCAATGGTGCCAGGGGTTAAGCAGCTCTGTGTGGGGAGGGCGGGGGAGGTTTGAGTGCATTCAGTCCTAAGTTTCCACTCTGCTACCTAAGGCAGACTTTCTCTAGGCTACCCTGGAGTCTGTCTACCTCTGCCAGAGACTGAACATGCAAAGGTGCTGCTTTCCCTGTAGACAGCTGAATGAGATCCCCCATCTCTGAGTGTTGGGAGCCCAGTTGGCCCTCTGCTCATGGGTAGGTTGCTGTCCACTCGGGCTGGGTCTGGCTTCTCACCACTCAGAAGATGATGGAATTCTCCCTCCATTCTCACTAGAGCCTTTTCCGGTGAGGATTAATCCAGCTGTCTGCTTTCAACCCTGACCCAAGGCCTCTGCTGGCCCTGAGACAGCATTCTGTCTCTCTAGTGCTTCCTCAGATAGGACACGTATCGCCAGAAGTCCAAAGGCTGTGTGGTGACACCATCTCTCTCCTCCACGTCTCAATGTCTTTCCAAGTCTCTCACTGTAGCTGTCTCCACTTTCTGGATATAAAAAAGAGGTATTAGGCCAGTAGTCCCCCAAGAACCATGAGACTCCAGAAATGACAGTCTTAAGAGCAGCAAGACCAGATTCCTTTCCACAGGGTGAGGAACTGCATCTCTAGAAAAGAAATTTCAGGCTCAGAAACCAGGGCCTAAATCCAAACAATGTGACTGCTCTACCAGACAAGGTTGTTGGCAGAAGTTTCTGTCTCTTCCACTAGCTCCCAAATAACTGACACAGAGACTTAATATTACTTATAAATGCTCAGTCAATAGCCCAGGCTTGTTACTAGCTAACTCTTATACTTTAATTATCTGTGCTTTGCCACGTGACTTGGTACCTTTTCTCAGTACAGCATGCTTATCTAGTACAGCATGTTTATCTTGCTCTCTCTGAATGTGCCGGTGACTACTGACTTCACCCTTCTTTTTCCTAGTTTGGCTACCCCGCCTATACTTCTCACTTGGCTACCGACCACTCAGCATTTTATTAAACCAATTTGAGTGACAAATCTTTGCAGGGTACAAAAGGATTATCCCACAGCACAAGGGCTGCCAATAAAGTACCCTATGTATATAGTCCCCTCTCAGCCTCCTGAGAGGAGCACACCAAGGAACAGGACTGTGAACACCATGTTGTGCCTGCAGCTCCCTTTCTGGTCACTGTGACCAAGTGGCTCTACTGACTTCACTGAAGCTGGCTCTAAACCCAGTGTCCAGGGAGAGCAAGCATTCATATCTGGCATTGAGCCAAAATGTCAAAATGATAGATAGAAGTTTGAGAACCAGAGGCGGCATCTAACAGGTTTTCTGAGGTAACTGGAAAACTGATTTTTAACACAAAACCCAGCTGTCCACCCCCCAAAAAATCTTGGTGGATTCTTATGTCAGTAGACTTCTCCGGCTGCCTGAGGCTAATCTGTGATAAACATAGTCACCACGTGGCCAGCTGCTCTCATTGTGGTCCAGGCCTGTGCCTAGAGTATCAAAAGTGGAAAGAGGTGAACAACAAGACCTCTGAGGCTCCTCTACATATTTCCCAATGTCATTAGGAAGAAGTTGACTTCACCTAACAGTGCTGTAGCTTAAACGGTCCATTAAACATTTAGAACTTGGGTAAGAAACCTTCTGTCTGCTCCTTCCTTGGTCTACAGTACCTGAGTGAGGCTGTCACTGAAAGCACAGTGGCCAGGGACCCCAAGACAGAAGAAGAAGACGTAGATGATTCTGGAGATTCATCCCTGAAATGTCTACACCAGCAAATGCCAGTGTGACCTGTGTCCATATGAGCACAGAGTGGGGATTACTACCACTGCTCTTCACCCCAGCGTCTCTTCCTTCCTTACACCAGCTACAGAAAAACATTGTCTTTACAGAGCTTGGCTGCATAGAAAAGAAATAACTTGATACTTGCCCCCAAGATAGCACAGCTGCTGCCCCTGGAGGGGTGATGTATGACCTTATGGGCTGTGCCCATGAGAACAAGCGTCTAGAGGAAATGTACCATTCATTCATTCATTCATTCATTCATTTCTCTGTTTATCTATTGCTTTCCAAAAATACTGCCTTTGCTACATACCTATTAGAACTGCTGGGTCCGGAATACAGACAACACCCAATCTGGTGCGGTTGGTGAACCATGAGGAACGTCAGTGACTACCAGTGTTCTGGAAAGCAGAGCAGAGCTTCAGAACACAGGCCCACCATTTCTTACAAAGCATGCCATACTCTCACTATGTATTCAGCAATCCGACTCATGGGCAAGTGCTCTGGAGATCACCTGGCCAGAGATGTGTAGCTGGGGCAGAAAGTCTAGACCAGGAAGGGAGCTGGATGGAAGTGGGCCTAGACAGGAAGTAGAACTGGACAGAAAGGGGCTATGCAGGAAGGGGAACAACACAACAGGAAGGAGCTATGTGAGTAAAAGTTAGACATGAAATGGGGCTAGGCAGCAGTACCTGGCAGAGGTGCAGACAGAAAACAATAAGAACTTGCCTGCTTGGTAGCACCCCGGGCACAGCGCTGCCCCATCCATGACTTACATCATTTGTTCCTCCCAACTCTATGATACTGAACATCCTCCTTCCTCAGCCTGTCATCTATCCCTACATGGAAGGAAGCCAAGCCCTAAATTTGAAGCCCAAGGCCACCTGTGGCCACTCCCAGAGCAGGTGTGTGTCTCCTTGCATTTTGAGTTACAGGACTGTTTTCCTGGGTATCTTTAAATACTGTGAGTATTTAGGTTTTGTTCTTTGGGTTATTTCAGGCTCTCTGCTTCATCCCTTTATCCTTTCTCGTGGGTTCAGCATCCGGAAATGCTCTCCAGACTTTATTTATGTGGCTCTGTTTTTCTCCTTTGTAGTGTGTGTGTGTGTGTGTGTGTGTGTGTGTACACTTCACTCCATCAATGGGCTTTAGGCCTGCTATTTATAATCCATTTCCTCGTGGTCCCTCTTGTACCTTTGTCCTCTTTGTCATCTCTAGGTGCTTACTTTGACCCTTTTTAGCTCTCTTGTCCCTGACTTTTCCTTATGAACACAGCTCACATGACTCTGTCCTTGCCAGGAAAAATGGACACTACACTTCTGTCTCTTCTGTTAGACTCACACTAGCCTTTATTTGAAAATCCCCATTTGTGCATCCAAGTGGCTTGCTCATCCTGACAGGGAGAAGCTGAATCTTGCGAAGTATTGTCCACTCACACCACTGCAGTTGGTAGAGTCTACCTCCCTCCAAAGGATCTGAGGACCAAGCTTCCAAAGTCCTTCTGCGTTCAGAGCTCAGGACATACAGTCTCTAGAGAGAGGACGGATTCAGCTTTGGTCTAGTCACATTTGTGGCATTCAGCGAAAAGATCGAGCAACATGTGTTTCCTCTGAGTGCGTGCCTTTGTGTGTGTGTGTGTGTGTGTGTGTGTGCTTCTTCCTCTGGGCTTTTGGTTAGTTGGTTGGTTGGTTGGTTGGTTAGTGGGTGGGTCCATTGTTTGTTTGGTTGGTGAGTTTTGTTTCTTTGGTTTGGTTTTTCACTATATTCCAGGGCTGTGGGTTCCAAAAATCGCTCTCAAGTTTCTCCTACTGTAGCCTCAGAGGTCATCGTGTTCCTGTAAGTCTCTGATTACTTGTTTATGATGCACACAGCACCTCACCAGCAGCCTCCTAGGCACCCGAGATCTGCCCTGCACGAGGCTGGGCTGGGAGATCCTGAGGCATGGCTGGCTGGGATTCAGTTCTGTCCCAGAACTTTGGACTTCCGTCAGAATTTTGCCTAGCCAGCTAAGATTTTCAAATTCGCAAAATTAGCATTAAAATCTTCAAGGAGCAAAGTTTCCTCATAAGATCAGCAATTCTTCTCCCTTCTTTAGCAAAGAACCCCAAAATATCTCTTCTGCTCACATTTTGTTGCATTTCCTCCTTTAGCTCAGCTGAACAAAGGGGCTAACCCAGGGCAAAGCAAAGCCTTGGCGCTGCCCAATCTGCCAAGGCAGGCCTTTGGTGGACAAGGGACAGTCTGAATCATCAAACCCATCTGCAGTCAGTGCGTCTGGAACTGCACCTGCCATTGTTTCGACGGTATGCACAGGCACTCATTCCCCTGCCTCATCTTGCTTTATTTCCAGGAGGGCTGCTGGCTTCTGGGCTGAGCCTGCAGTCTCTACTGAAGTTCTTACAACAACATTGGCAAGACTGTTGATCTCATTTGACCACCAAACAGTCTGAGAATCAGAATACTGTCGGTCACTCTCTGGTGTAACATGAGGGGCCGGCTTGTTGGGGTTACTGTCCCTCCCAGTACCCCAACAGCCAGCAAGCAACAAAGAAAATAACACAGAGTCTACATCAGGTTATAAACGGATTGGCTCATTAGGTCAGGCTTCTTGTTAATTCTTATAACTTGTATTAACCCATTATTCTCATCTATGTTAGCCATAATGGCTCCATACCTTTCTCAGCTGGACATGTTACATGCTGCCTCTTCGGTGATCTGAGCAGGAGTGGCAGAGGAACTTCCCTGCTTCCCAGAATTCTCCTGTTCTCATTGCTCCACCCCTACTTCCTGTCTGGCTTTCCCGCCTATACTGCCTGCCTGGCCAATCAGCATTTTATTAAAATATGATTGACAGAATACAATTCTCCCGCACCACTCTGGCACCATGCTTACGGCACTCGGGGATCATCAGTCATACAACACCCCTGCATGTGACTCTCCCATACTGCCTATGACCGTCAGCCATATAACACCATCGCACACTGTGACTACCTCCCACTCATCCTCCCAACACTAATGTGACCCAGTTATTCCAAGGTCACGCTCAGCATAATTCCTCCCTCCATTCATCTCTTACAAACTTACTCCTGCAGGGTCCAGGTGTCTCTGGGACTCCATTCTTTCCTAGTCCTCCGTGTTTTCAGACTTCTGCCTCTATACCCTTTCATGCATTATTGAGTGAGGACTGGCAGCCCAGCATGCATAAAAGCCAACACCGGGTGGGGGGAGCTTGCTTGAGAAGATGACCAGAAGACAGAAGTCAAAGCTTAGCACTGCTTCTTCCAGTGGTCAGTAGCAAGGAGACCTGTAGGAAGATAGGGAGTGAAGCTGCTTGCTGGCCATATGGCCACAAGGGGAGGCTTAGTGTTTACACAAGTATAGACAGTCATCAGACCTCCTGATGCAGCTCCTCTTCAGGGGAGGAAGGCCTCATGTGTTCTGCCTGGTTTTTTTTTTAATATTTATTTATTTATTTATTTATTATGTATACAATATTCTGTCTGTGTGTATGCCTGCAGTCCAGAAGAGGGCACCAGACCCCATTACAGATGGTTGTGAGCCACCATGTGGTTGCTAGGAATTGAACTCAGGACCTCTGGAAGAGCAGACAATGCTCTTAACCACTGAGCCATCTCTCTAGCCCCTGCCTGGTTTTTTTTAGCTCAGGCATCAAAAGATGATTGAGAAGTCAAACTGGCTTCTTTCTTACACACCTGCCCTTTTAAAACTATTTTTTCTATTTGGTTTCTCATGTGTAGTAGTGCTTTGCATTCATGTATGTTTGTGCGCCGTGTTGGTGCCTGACACCTGTGAAGGTCAGAAGAGGATGTGGACACCCCTGGGACTGGAGTTAACGGATGACGGTGAGCTGATATGTGGATGCTTGGAACTGAACCTGGGTCGTTTTCAGTACCTGGGTCCTCTGCAAGAGCAGCAAGTACTCTTAACCACAGAGCCATCTCTCTAGCCCCTCGTATCCATTTTTGAAAAGCTGGTTTCAAAACATCCTTGGATGGATCCTGGCAGCTTTCCCTGAAAAAAAGGCTTAAGCACAGTTATTTGAAAACGTTGTGTCCCAGCGTGCCTGAGCCTGAGCCAGGCTGGATGCACAGAGCCCTAGTCCAGAGTGTTTGCCCCGCTACCGTGCTGTTTCAGGGTCCGCTGTAACCTTGCCCACATGTCTTCCCATTATCTTTCCTTCAAATGTCTTGTTTTCCGTACCGCCTTTAAGGAGCTCTGTTTGCGTTGCACTCACAGATGAACTTGGGAATGTTGGAATACTCGCTGTCTTCATTCTCTTGTCCCTGACCCTGACCCATCTCCCCCTCTACTCTGTTTCCGGTTCGTCCCAGCATATCTACTGACTCTGACCCTGACCCATCTCCCCCTCTACTCTGTTTCCGGTTCGTCCCAGCATATCTACGGGTGCCGTGTTGTTCTCGTGGCTCTCATTGGTACCATATACGCAATGTTTTCTTTTTTGTTTCCTTCCCAAGTGAATAGCTTATTAAATGTCTCCCTCAAAGGGGCATCCGGGAAAATGGATGCCGTGTGGGTCACGTCTTTCTGACAGGGGTTTCTGGAAAAATGAATGCCGTGTGGTTCATGTGTTTGTCAGAATTCACATATTCTCCATTCTCCGCGGTCTGTTTTTGTAGAAACTCCAAGAAACACACGCCCGTTCCCAAGGAATCCTCTGATTAAAGCTGCGGGGTACCCACCTGAGGCTCTGCAAAACAAATTGAGCCCAGGAGAAAAGAGAGATGATGCCTTGTCAGGCTGGGGGAGGGGGTCACAGTAACACTGCCTTGAGAATGTGGCTGAGGTCAAAGACGGGCAGCTGGACGGAAGAGGACCCACAGCCAGCCTGCAGCATGGCTTCTCTCCTCCTGCTCCAGCAGCCTGTTCAGGAAGGTCTTTTGTGCTGTCTGTCCTCCTGCCACCTCACGTGTCTCCCACCAAGCTCAAGGGCCCATAGCAGAGCCTCTCTCCTGGCTAAGCTCACATTTATCTTCAAATGATCCCAAGAAGAAGGGGGAAAAGCTGTGACCCATTTCGGTTCGCAGTTCCGAATCGGGGTGGCAGTGTCGGCACTGCCCGTATTCAGCAGCTCTGCCAGCCTCCATTCTGCAGACACAGAGCGTGGCCCGCATTCAGCATCCTGGCTCAGCATCTGTCCTGCTTTGCTACGATGCCCTGAGTGTCCTGGATTCAGTTCTTTCTTTTTTTTTTTTTTAATAAATTACAAAAATTTGACAGGGCTAATTTGCGGCTTGAATGTTGGCCCCGAGTTGCAAATGGTACCGCCCATAGCACCTGACCTCTGTAGATAAGGTCCGAGAACCGTGGTGTCTTGACCCGCAGGGGCCGGTGAGCAATGAGGACGAAGACTGAGAATTAATGGTATTTTCTTCTGCAAATCCCAGAAAGGCAAAGACTGATTGATGTCCGGCCAAAGTCCTATGTCATGACTGAGTTATTAATGGTACTTAGAGCTAATGTGCGCTGACAGCAGGCCACAGCAGGTGAGGGCATACGGCAAAAGGAGCAGAGTACCAGCGCCCCAGGCCTCTGATAACGCAGACGACTGCCACTTCTCAAAGTCACCTACATTAAGCCCCAGACACTCCCAAAGGCTGCCCACCACGGCCTTGGTGGGCGACAGGAGCCCTAGAAACACAGCTATGACTGGTTGGCAGACAGAAAGCTCCCATGACTTTGCAGTTAACTTTGACTTGAACTTACCTCGCTCGACAGTCCTCTATCATTTCGTCTGTTCAAACGCCGGCGTGTTTCACTTATCAGTTTGGACTTCTGAGGGACAGATATGCCCGGGCAGCTGTGAGGTCAAGATCAATCTTTTTTGTTTGCTCTGTGGTCCTTATCACCTATATTTTATTTTTATTAGCGCCTCAAATGCCAAAATACAACTGTAAATCTTGTGATGAATTTTTTTTTTTTGACCAGTGGTCATTCACTAAAAAGCAACAAAATACAATAAAGCTCCCAGACTAGGTTGTGATTGCTCATTTGATGTCAAAATGGTGTTGCTCGCTATAGCAGCAACAGCTAGCAGCTAACCCCAGGGATGCGTGCACTCCTTAACCGAAACTGAAGGAAGCAATGATGGTTTTGCTTTACAAGAATTCATATGAGGCGGCTGAAAGAATCTCAGCAGAAGTGAATCCCTCCAGATGGTGTATGACCCTCAATCTTTCAGCTTAAATGACTGTCTTGACCCGGCGCTGCCAAGAGTGCTTTCCAATTCAGCCACTGCCAGCGTATTGTCAAGTGTAAGTCTCCTGCCATTAAATAATGTAACCCTTCATCCACTGACACAGGAAGGCAGAGCTCTCCCCGCCCTACCAAGTGCACAATGCACGTGACCACGGTGCAGAAGAGAAAACGGCCCTGTGTATGCATACTTCCTTTTCTCCTAGAAGGGGCTTACTTGCAAGGCAATCCCAAGCACCTTCTCTTCTGGAGCAGACATCAATTTAAAAAAAAATGCGAAGTTGTCTGGCAGAGACTCTCTGGTGGACTTAGCAATTAATGAAAACAATGCAGGGTTTTTCATGGAGAGGATGCAATGGCTTTGTTAGCGGACATCTGAGTCAGGCGGGAGGACAGTGTTTATTCAAAGTGGGATGAAGGATGGCTCCGAGGACAGGGTGGCTGCCCTGCCCTTTTTCTCCACAGAGCGCCCTGGCAGCATCTGCTGTTGTTTCTATTGACATCAAAGAAGCTGACATGAAACTGTACCCCTCTTCAACATGTATTCTGCTCCAGGACTTGGGTGACGCTCTGGGCAGCTCTGTCAGTCTCTCCCAGACGTCTGACATCCCCCTCTTTCACACATTCCACTGAGAGAACCCTCAGTTTATTGGAAGCACATATTTTAGTTTTGAAGAAAAAGGTCCCCAGATTTTCTGTTGACTTCATACATAATTTACAGACTGAAGCCTGTTTATTTGGGGTTTTCAATATCCCCATAGCAATAGGATTATGCAGCCTGGCAAGAGAGTACACAGCGATAGTGAAGCTTTCCAGTGCTTAAAGGAGCTCGACTTCACTAAAGGAACCATTGAAGAAATATTTATGCCTTTGGGTGTCAAGGCTGTTCTTTAAAAGAGCAACATTAATTATGAGTAGCAAAGGAAATTCTGGCTCAAGTGGGTAATTATAGTGCTTGCCTTGACGATCTTTGAAATGCATTTCATCCCTTTAGGAATTATTTCCTCTCACAAAACTGTCTAAATATTTTTCTACCCGCGAACAAACAGAGCAATCGTGCGGTAAAAGCGAGGAGAGTCAAACTCAAGTGGGATGCTTTTATTGGTGGTGACCAACATCTGAAAATGTCCATAAATGAGAAATATAATGAAAGCCCGGAGTGGAAGGCTGGCATCTCTCATAGAAGCTTGGCATCCCACTCCCCAACCCATCAAACCTGATTCTCAGGCTTGATACCTTGGTGCGTGTGTGCCAGCTCGCAGCCCTGATGTTGAGGGTGTTTTCTCCTCAGCACATGGTCAGCAGACAAAAGCAAAATGAAAGAAGCCGGTCAGACTGCCAAGACCCCTTACCAAAGAAACGGAAAATGAGCTTTATCTGCAGGGAGGTTGCTAAATGAGTTTGCAGCAGAAGAAGCTGATGAGACATAGGCTCCTGCCGTTGCTCTCAGCTGCCCTCCACAGCTAGATGGTAACTGGAAAGGCAGCACCTGGTGTGCAGGACACAGACTGAAACTGACCTGAAAACTGCCTCCCTGTTGGCTGGCTTCCAGGGCGCAGGAAACTGCCATTTAGACCACTGAGGGAGGAAAGTCGTCAATGACATTATCAGGCAAACTGCTTGCTAAAATTCCAAACAACCAGGCAAGTCGCTCCCAATGGTGCAATGACTTGAAGATTATAAAGGAAACCAAACACTTTGGGGTTGAATTGGAGTCCTGTATCACAATAGGAAGTGCAATGCCTAGTACTGTAAACCTGGTCAAAAGTCGAACATAGTAGGGAGGTTATAGGTACTAGGGAGGAGCCATGACTACTATCTTGCTAAATATACATATTGTCAAACTGCTTTCTAAATATTTATGCTTATTGTCTTAGGGTTTCAATTGCCTAAAGAGACACCATGACCATGGCAACTCTTAGAAAGGAAAACATTTAATTGAGGTGACGGCTTACAGTTTCAGAGGTGTAGTCCACTCTCATCACGGCAGGGAGCATGGTGGAACACAGGCAGACATGGTATTGTCTTCATCTGTATCAGAAGGCTACAGGAAATGGACTGAGTGTCACCAGGAAGGAAGCATGAGCAAAAGAGACCTCCAAGCCTGCCTCTACAGCGACACAATTCTTCCAACCAGGCCACACCTACTCCAACAAAGTCACACCTCCTAATAGCGCCACTCCCTCTGGGGACCGACCACTTGGGATTGGGGTAACCACTTAGAGAGCTTATCCGAAGGAAAGCCAATCCTCTTTCTCAGCATTCATTAGCTGCGTGTAGTTCTTTGTTTTTTGGTGGGGCCCTACGAGATTTCTTCTTCTATGTTAGTATGTCTGTTGGTAGTGTACTTGTTCAGGTCTTGTTTAAGCGGCCACGTGGTTGAGGTATCATGGGTCAAGTTTCCTTGGATTCCTAAAAGATACAATCTCATAGGAAGTTTTCAGGCCGTCTGGCTCTTCCACCCCTCCTGCCCTCTCCTCTTTGATGTTCTCTGCGCTCTAGGTGCAGAAGTTACGTTGTAAACTTGTATTCACTGGGGTTGGGTGTGGCTTTCTGCAATCATTTTCTTCTTTTAAAAAGAGAGGTTTCTTTGAATGGGGGGAAAGACAAGCTATATTTATCTCTACGCTAGATTCATTTTATGTGTATGTGTGTCTGCATATATGTGTGGGCACATACGTGAAGGTGTCTATAGAGGCTAGAAGAGGGTGTAGGATCTCCTGGAACCAGACTTACAAGTGGTTGTAAGCTGCCTGACGTGGGTGTTGGGAATCTAGCCCAGGTCCTCTGCAAGAGCAGTAAGCGTTCCTAACCACTGAGCCATGTCTCCAGCCTCACAACCTTTCAAATTTTTTTTTATAGAAAAACATACTTAGTCTTGAATGGAGTTGGCAGCGATGTTTTCAAATATTTTTGAAAACACATTGTGTTCAGTTTTAAAATCTTGAGCTGATGTGGCACTGAAAACAAAAAATAAATAAAGGCTGCACGGCTGCTGTGTCCTGGGTCTGGAGAAGCACGCATCCAATGCTTCAGGCTGTGCTCTGGCGGACAGACACTGCGATGTTTATCTTCGCTGCCTGGGTCAGTGTGGGTGTTTTTGCCTATCAATCTGCTGGATTTAATGGGCATATTTTGGTACATCAAGCAAAATAACAAACTTCCCAGTTCTTTTTGTGAGGTCCATTCAGGCTGTAAGAGGGAAAATGTTGTTCTACAATCTGTAATTAGGGGCGCTCCTCCCAGCTTGCACCAGGAGTCAGGAACTAATAACCATTGTAATAAGAAGCATGAAAACAGAGATCTGAACATGCTGCAGGCAGACCCTGGGCATCGGCAGAGGAAGAGCCCTTGAGTCCTGTGCTGCTGTGCCAAGCGTTTGGAGACTGAGTGACTTCCTCACAAACGTCTGAGTCAATGAGGTTGTGGGCTGTGGCGGGTCATAACACCTCAGATACGGAGCCCTACGGCTGATAGGCATCCCGTTTATCTTCTGTAGCAGCACCGAGTAGTTTTGTATGAAGGTGTGGAGAGACACTTTCTGCGGTTCTCTTGTCCTCACCAGCCTCACTGGTTAGCTGTGTGGGCTCTGCCTGTGCAGGGCCATGCAGGCCAGCCATGCTTCTGGCTCCAACTCCCTTCCAGTGATGAGATGCTGACGTGTTCTGTGGAACAGTCAGTGACGGCCGGAAGGATCAGGTATCTGCCTAACGCTCAGCAGTATCTACACCTATGAGAGGCCTGCCCCCTTGGCCTTCTGGTAATTCCTGTTTTTCTCACAGAAACACATTCACCATGACATGGCTCCTTATTAGATAGCTCTCAGCACAGATGGGTGCTGCAGATCCCTCTCAGACTCCAGTTCCTAGCATGCCCTGGGGCTCCTAAGGTTGAAACAGTGGTAGAAGGTGACCAATGTGGTAGTGGAGGGATGGGGGAGTGATGTGTGATTCCCCTTTGTATGCTGTGAATATGTTTTATTGCCATTGGTTAATAAAGAAGCTGCTTTTTGGCCAGTGGCTTAACAGAGTGAAGCCAGGCAGGAACTCAGAACAAAGATATAGAGAGAAAGTAGGCAGAGTCAGAGAGACATCATATAGATGCCCAAGAAGCAAGAGGTAAGAAACCACAAGCCTTGTGGTAAAATGTAAAATAACAGAAGTGGGTTAATTTAGGATGTAAGAGCTAGCTAGAAATGCGCTTAAGCTATTTGCCAAACAATATTGCAATTAATATAGGTTCTGTGTAATTATTTCAGGTCTGGGCAGACGGGAACGAACAAGCATCCTCTGCTAACAAATTGGCACACCAATGTGGGGCTGACTACATCCATGTAAAACCTGAGAAAGCTTGGAAATGAATTATAAACACAAAAGAAAAGAGTTAAGCATAACTTTTTGGTAGCCGGCATTTTTTTTCAGATTTTTTTCAGATGGACTCTGTTTGCTGGTGGTGAGCAGGAGCATTGTGGCTCCTTTAAGAGAGGTCTTCCTAATTCAGCATTAGCAGCAAAAAAACAAACAAAAAAAAACAAGAACAACCACAAAAAACAAGCAAACAAATAAAAACAAAAGCAAAAAAACCCTACAGACCTGGTTCTTGCTAGTTGAAGGATCAGCTCTGGCTCTCTCTGGAGGCCGAGTACTTAAATGGGGTCTGGGAGCAGCATGTTACAAATTGCTAAAGAGTGACACAGACCCACTGCAACCCTGGAGCTGGGACAGTGTACATGACTCTCAGAGGCAGTGAACATGCCTCCTCCATGTCAGAGCCAACAGGCAGGACTGTAGATGCTGTGGGACAATGGTTTTACCCTGTAAAGATTTGTTTCTTGTACTTGCTAAATAAAAAGCCAGGCAGGAAGTGTAGGTGGGGAAACCAGGCAGGAAGTAGAGGCAGGGCAATGAGAATAGGAGAATTCTGGGAAGAGGAAAGGTCAGTCTGCAGTCATCATCCAGACACAGAGGAAGCAAGATGTGACTGCCTCACCAAAAGAGGTACCAAGCCACGTGGCTAGCACAGACAAAACTTATGGGCTAATATAAGTTATAAGAGTTAATAAGAAGCCTGAGCTACTAGGCCAACCAGTTTATAATTAATGTAGATCTCTGTGTGTTTCTTTGGGACTGAACGGCTGCAGGACCAGGTGGGACAGAGACCTCTGTCAACATGTAGAGTTGATCCTAGCCACACTCGCTTAGCATTTAGCAAAATAAAAAGTGCTCCTGGTCAGAAAATAATTAAAGATACACAATAAAGACAGAGTTAGATAAAAAAAAAAAGACCTTTGAAAGGATCACAGTGTTGGATATTGGATAAATGTATGTAGGCTAGAGGGAGAGAAGAAAAAGAGTGCAGAAAAAAATAAAACAAAGTCTTTAAAGAGACAGAGTACAACAGTCATAGATTAAAGGAGTAAAGACAAACAAGCCATATAAAGACAGAAAATACACGGAGGGTCTGGATTATGTATATTGTTGTGCTTTATTTGAACTTTTGACTGTGAAGGAATTAAATAAAGAGTGACATTTCATTGTATGGGCTGCTAAACCAACATACATATTTTAAAGGTATATGGACTTGAAAATTGAGTCTACGGATATGTTGCTTTGGAAGAGAGATTCTGCTTTTGCTTCCACAGAGAATGAGAACCTGTGGATTCCTTCCAAACTAATGTGGTTTGATGAATCAAAAGCCCCTGAAAGGTCTCCACAAACCCCAAAATTACTTCACCCAGCAAAAAGCAGGAAACAGTTTGGAGAGAACTATGCCCAAATTCCCAAATACTGTTTATAAATATTTATTTACATTTAAAGGGGGACATACTATAGAGATTCATACTTTGTATTAGTGTGGATCTTGGTTTGTTGATAGAAATTTCAGGTCAATTTTGTTTTATGTATATTTCTTCTCTTGATTAAGGTATTGTGTTTGTACAGCTCATTTAAAAATACAATGTATAATTAAGGAATACAGTTAATAGATAGTCATCTATAGTAGCCAAGCTTGTAGTTATATCTGTTAGGTTTTATAGATGTACAAAGATATATTTCAGATAGATAGATATTCTTCAGACCTTTCAAAGACTAACAGAATATGGCATTTAAAATGTTTTAAAAACTTAGGACGTTTCATGACAATGAGTCACATCTACTCCTGGTAGCAACAATCTACTTCAAGAGGAAGATGGGCATCAAAGAGGCTTTTTGTGGAGTTTGTTAGCCATTTGGGCAAAAAACTGTTCTTGCATGGACTGCTTGATGGTATGCTGTATGAACTGGACGTGCAAGACTCACAGAAAAATGACTACCGAACATTCCAAAAGATGGAATGGCCCTTCAGGGTTCCTGTTTCATAGAAGAAACTGCCAGACATTCTGCAGGACAGAAGAAAATTACTGACAAACTTCCAGTATAGGCAGAACAGATATTCAAATTTCCTGCTTCATGGAAAAGTATGCTGGGTACTATGGGCCTGTAGGCTGAAGGTGGATGCCCCAATGTTACAGAACTTTGGGTGACTGTCCAGGTAGCAAGATGTCTATGTCAATTCTAGAGTTTTGGAAGTGGCTTACAATGTACATCTGTTAACTTAGGTAATATTATATCCTTCTGGGGCTGTTGGGAGCCACCTGGAGGCACAGGTGGTCCTGCAGTTTGGAGGTAGCCACGTGGGGCTGAGCACCCTTGCCTGCACATGCTCAGACCAGCAGAATGGCATTAACCAATCAGGACAGTGTTCAAGCCGCTCCACCGTTTAAAAGCAGCTGCCTCGGGGCCCAACGCTCTCTCTCTAAGCTTTCTCTCGTCCCTGCTCTATCTTCCCTTCCCCCAATTTTCCTCAAGGGAATGCTCCAAATAAAGATGTGACCAGAGAAGGAATTCTCGTTTTTGGTGGCGTTCATTCCTGCTGGACAGGATGCGCGCCCCGCAACTGGTGCTCGAAACCCCGGGATGCTGAGGGACCCTGACAACTACGCCGGGGGACCCTGAGAAGGAAGTGCCCAGCAACGTGCTGTAAGCCCGGGAGAAAAAGCTGAAATCAGACACCAGCACAGAGAGCCTTGAATTTCAGAACTCTGAGAACGTGGAGCGGTGAGTGACGTCGGTTGAATTCCTCCAGAAAGGGGAGGAAAAAGAATTTCAAAGGATAGGCCTAAAAAAGAAAAGAAAATACAAAAAAAAAATCAAAGTTAAGGTATCTGAAAGAAGGTACAGAAAGCAACGGGGAAGAAAAATCCCTTAAGTTCAGTGCAGGAGGAATGTGAACAGCAGCAAAAAAGGCGAGGTAACTAAGGCGGGACTATGAGGACGATGGGGTACGGGAGACCGCGGCTTCCGCTCCCTCTCCGTCCACCTGCGTACTCGCTGTTAGAGACTGGAGGCAACAGTCTCGTAGGGAGGCGAGTTTGATCATGTTCTAAGACTGCCTTCCCTATTCTTAAAGAGCCACAGAGCTTTTGGAGGTGATTTTCGCCTAATTTTGATAAGAGAGCTCAGTCTCTGGCTCTCACGTACAGAAAACTTAAACTTTGTTTGAGGAAGTAGCCGGCGGTGGTGGCGCACGCCTTTAATCCCAGCACTCGGGAGGCAGAGGCGGAAGCTGCGTGGTGAGCAGCAGTGCCGCTAAAGACCTAAAGGCGGAGAGAGGCCAAACTCTGAACTGTGTTTCCATAGCAACATGGGCGGACGGAGATGAGTTCCCAGAGAACGGGGCTCCGCGCGCGGGCAGACCGGGCAGGAGAAGCCCCCCCACGGGTGGGCGGATGCCCCCCTCGCCGGAGCTTGGCGGTGCGAATTCAATGCCTGAGGTGAGGCTGAGTTACAGTTTGCAGTTACGGGATAAACGGTGAGCCCTCGCACGGCCCAGGGCGGAGCCATGCCTTTGGGCCATGCGGAGCGCGCCACAATGGGCCTCAGAGGTGGGGCAACCGCCGCTGTCTGCTGCTGCCGCCCTCAGCCAAGGTCGCTGAAAATTCAGTCAGATAAAAACATTTATCCCCCAAACATCGCCCCTTTGTCAGCAGGAAGTAGTTCGATAGTCTACGCCCATTCTCCCTCAAAGAACTGGTCCTAATTATCATAATAAAGGCGCGTCAACCTGGTTACCATTACCTTTTGCCTGAGGCAACGGATGGAATAAAACAATGCTACCTAGAGGTTTTTTCATCTGAATAGAGGAGCTGGAGAGATGGCTCAGAGGTTAAGAGCACTGACTGCTCTTCCAAAGGTCCTGAGTTCAATTCCCAGTGACAACTGCTTTGGTTTTTAGACATAAGAGGGGGACTACGCTACCAGTGACAGCTTCCCCCAGAGAAAGGATTTCTCTTGCATTCTTTACATTTAATTTTTAATTCAAAATTTTGCTGGTACAGGCAAACAAGATTTGCTTTTTGAAGCAGAGACCTACAGGTCTCTAAGTTCAAAACCAGCCTACTTCCAGTACTGATTGTGCTGAATTTTTACACTGAGAGTTTTTAATACTCTTAAATGTTTATTTGGGAGGAGAGTTTTGTTTATGTTTTTCTAGGAATGCTGACATACATCTGGATGCCAGCGAGACTGACAAGAGAGATAAAGAAGATGACCCAGTGGATGCTGAGTGTCCTGCTGTGGAAGATTCGTGCGGAGACAGCAGTGATGACCCTCTGGGCGGTGCCAAGAGCAGCTGTTTCACACCATCGACTTGAGCAACACCCTGTGCAACCTCTTATCTCTTAACAATTTTCTGACTGACTCTACTTTGCCTTTTCCTTCCTTAGGAATGGGTGGGAGCAGAGATATTCTTGGCATGCTGCGTCTAGGTGGAAGTGCTGTATGTCTTTGATTGGTGTGCTACCTGCTAGCCCAAGTGAGGTGGGGACCAGATTGAAGAATAGTTTTGCCTTATTGCTCTTATTAACAAGAGAAGAGGGAGATGTTGGGAGCCACCTGGAGGCACAGGTGGTCCTGCAGTTTGGAGGTAGCCACGTGGGGCTGAGCACCCTTGCCTGCACATGCTCAGACCAGCAGAATGGCATTAACCAATCAGGACAGTGTTCAAGCCGCTCCACCGTTTAAAAGCAGCTGCCTCGGGGCCCAACGCTCTCTCTCTAAGCTTTCTCTCGTCCCTGCTCTATCTTCCCTTCCCCCAATTTTCCTCAAGGGAATGCTCCAAATAAAGATGTGACCAGAGAAGGAATTCTCGTTTTTGGTAGCGTTCATTCCTGCTGGACAGGATGCGCGCCCCGCATGGGGCCTTTAATGGAGTTGAAGAATAGTTAGTTATAATTACAGTTTTTATTATGATAAAAGATAAAGTAGATATAAATATTCAACTGTAATTCTTGCTTGATACCTGTTTTGTTATATGTAATTTTACTATGTTAAAGTTAAGCCTTCCTTTTTTATTTAGACAGAAAAGCAGAGGTGATGTGGGATTCTCATCTGTATGCTGTAAATATGTTTTATTGCCATTGGTTAATAAAAAAGCTGCTTTCAACCAATAGCTTAACAATGTAAAGCCAGAAGGGGACTCAGAACAGAGATGTAAAGAAAAAGTAGGCAGAGTCAGAGAGATACCATGTAGTTGCCCAAGAATCAAAAAGTAACAAACCACGAGTCTCATGGTAAAACACAAAATAATAGAAGTGGGTTAATTAAAGATGTAAGAGCTAGCTATAAATATGCTTAAGCTATTGACCAAACAATATTGCAATTAATATAGTTTTGTGTAATTATTTTGGGTCTGAGCAGCCAGGAAATGAACAAGCAGTCTCTGCTTAAGGGGAGGGGCTGGTTAGGTAGGGTGGATAATAACTATGATCCAAGATAACCCCTGAGCAGTCTGAGCGGTTGCTTCTGAAAAAATCTTCCAACAGCACAGATACTAAGTGTCAGGAAGTCTCCAGGCTTGGCTCACTGATGGGTATGAACTAGGCTAAAGCCTAGACACTGGGTCATAGACTCCCTAAGTAACAAAGTTCTTAATTTGTCTTTCAGTAAAAATTTCCAGAAGTCATGTACAGACCCACGGGTTCGAAACCAACTCTTCAAGCATGGAGTGTACACCGTGGATGCTACTCACATGACCTGAAATGTCTAAGTGAGTCTCATTCACTTGTCCATTCTAAGTACTAACACTTAGGATGTTTTAAAAAGAATGGGCAAATGCAGAGGAAGCAGTGATCCTCTGGTGTCAGGTGTTAAGCACCCCCATCCTTCATCCTCCTATCCCTCACTCCTCACCTCCTCACCCCATGAGGAATCCAGTAAACTCAGCACAGAAAAACCCCGAGACCCACCCGTGAAGAGTTTTGATAACCACTGCGGTCTGCACAGAGGACCCTAAGCTCCACACTCTCAGCATCCAGCCAGCAAGAAGCTTTGCTTCTTTACCTTCTTGTGAATTTCCCCAGAGCATCTATCCCTGGCAATCTCTGTCTGAATGTCCCTCGCTCTCCTGGTCTCTGTGATCTCTGTAGAAAGAATTCAGACACACAGTCACACAGAGTTTATTGCAAAGTAGAGCAAGCTCTAAAGGGGTGAGAATGGCCGAAGGGACTCATGTGCCAATCCACATTTTAGGCAATTCATATATCATTTCTAAAGCCCCCAGAGCAAGCAGTTTCTCCTCTGGTACTTTGTCCTGTGCAAGTGGCTGCCTGACCCATTTGGATCAACTTTATCTGAAAACCTCCTGCTAACTACTATGCAGCTTAGGGCTACTGGAGCTGGATTGGGACAATTGTCTAGTAATGATCTTCTGTGTGAGAGGGATATCAGGTCTTACCTCAGTGCCTGAGCTAGGATGCAAGACCCATTCTTCTGGTGAGCAATTGGAGTTTCAGGCTTTGGTTTAAAGGTCTACTTATGAGATCATGCCCTGTATGTCTGCTAATGCCCCTGATTTCATCCCCCACCCACCCCCGCTGGTTTTCTACACACTAAAGTTTTTCCTTTCCTACAAACCCACATGCCTTAGCATAGCTTTCTCTGTGTGCCAGACAAGAGGCCTTGCTCAGTGCTATGGTGGAAAATGACAGCGCTAGAAAGAACAACCGCCATTATCCAGAACACATTCAATTTCTACAACTCCAGGACCATGTAGTAATTCTCCAAGGTGAGATGGGAAAACAATTAGTCCCTGCTGGAACCAACCAAGGAGCACACCTCCTCTTCCCGCTGCAGATGGGGGAAGACAAGAAGGCACTTGCCTTCCCAGGGAAATCCAGGCTCCAGGTTCAAGCCAGGCCCAGGCAGCCCAATAAAGTCAGCCAGTAACACAACAGTAATGGAATAAGAAAATCCATCCTCTATAGAAGAGAATCCCCCGACACTCTCTCAACAGATTTGGACTCCAGGAGTCGAAAGGTCTTCCCTGCCCACCAAGCAGCCAGTCCTGTAGCTGCCTCCCCAGCCCCCGCTGGTGTCCTCTAACTCGGCAGTTCCCACATGCCCTGCCAAGGAGTAGCAGAGACAGGGGCTGAGGGAGGGTTCGGTCCCAAAGCTGCTCTTCCTCCTACTTCAGATGCCAAATACAAGGTCCCCATTAGTGGTCTCACCCATGCTTCTGATCAAATGGATACTACTCATTCAAAATTCCCGCAAGAAACTTCTTGGATTCAGTTAATTCCTTTCATTGGCGCCACTCACACACCTCGGGGACACCTCCCTATCTCCCTACTCGCTCTACAGAATATTACAGAGGATACAGGTGAAAAAATGTACGGAAGGATTCAGGTGTACGAATCACCTCTCAAGAGACAGAGAACCTCCTCCAGAATGGGATTTTTTTTTCTCTTCAGAATAGCAAAGACAAATTCAAAACTAAAGCTGAGTAGCAACAGCACAAGTTGACTTGGTGGCCAGAAAGGATGCAGGGGCCTAGATCCTACAGAAGTCAGCTTCTCGACCCACCCATGATCCAGCAGGGAAAATAAATCCTACAACTTGATGTGCAGAGTCTGGGGTTAATCTGGGCCCCCGAGGCTTGGGTAGTCCTGCCCCTCTGGCTCTTGCTCCTACTGCACACTCGGCTTCTTCCTTGACTTGAAGCTCCACTTGACAACTGCAGCTCTCCTTGGTGGGCACCGAGGTCCTGTACTCTCCAGTGTCCCGGGGTCTCCACTGGGACTGAAGCTTCATCCACAACTTTACGCAATGTTCTCTCAGGGCCTCTCCACGGGAACTCCAACCCTGCCACACAGGGCCAGGCCTCAGCTGCCCTCCATAACGTCCTCAGTCTCGCCTCTTCTGTGCCTTCCAAACTGGTACTACATGGATGATGCCCATATTGTGAAGACATAGCCAACCCCTTGGTACCGCCTGTGAGAAGACATTTTCCTGTTGTCCCAGCGAAGTCCTTCAGTGACACTGATCTCTTTAACAGTCACACATGCTTCTTCAGCCCCAGGCTGACCAGCAGACAGATTCTGAGCCACACCATCACATGAAACCACTATCTTGTTCCCAACACAGCCTTAAGTTCTTTCTAAAACCCCACATACCAGGCCTCAACTGCCTACATTTCTCTCCAGCCTCATCTTCCAAGCTTCAGCTAAATGATCCTTTAGTCTCTGCTTCCAGTCTTCAGTGGCTTTTCTAGATCAATTTACCAAACACTTACACATTCTTTCTACAAAAATAGTTCAGAGGCTTAAAAGCCACATGGTCAGTTTTTATCACAGCAGTGACCCCGCTTTCTTGGTACCAGTTTTTCTAGGGAAGAAAAAGTCTATTTTTGCTCACAATTCCAGGCCAGAGTCCATCACTGTGACAAAGTCAAACCAAGAACTGCAAATAGTCACATCACACCCACAAGGGCAGAGGTAGACAAAGGCGTTTGTGTTCATTTGGTTGTTTGCTGTGCTCTGCTCAATTTCTGCACTCTTACACAGTTCGAGAGCCTCAGCCTAGGGAATGGCACTGCCCAGAGTGGGATGAGCCTTCTACATTATTGAACTTAATCAACCCAGCCCCCCACAGACACTGGCACAGGTCAGCGCAATGTAGAAAATCTCGCGGGAGACTCTTCTGAGGTGATTTAAGTTGTGCCAAGTTGACAATTAGCGCTAACCATCGCAGATGTCAATATTAGGGTCGTATGGCAGAATCTCATCTTATAAAGACCACTATGTTTGCTTAGAAGATTTTGCAACTGATTAGATGGGGCCTGTCCACAAAATGCAGAGAGTGATGTGATTCACTTAAAGTCTATGAATTGAAGGTACCAATTAGAACAACATTTAATAGAACCAAACAACGAGGCACTATAGCCTTACCAAGTTTACACATAAACATTGGCACCAACAGACATAAAGACATAAAGATTGGCACCATGCCTAAGCTCCAAAATAAGAGTAATAAGAAAACTGCCAAGCAGTAGTGGCACATGATTTTAATCCTAGCACTCAGAAGACAGAGATGGGCTGATCTCTGTGAGTTTAAGTTCAAGACCAGCCTGGTCTACAGAGTGAGTTCCTGGACTCAAGTTCCTGGACAGTCAAGATTACACAGAGAAATTCTGTCTCAAAAAAAAAACCAAACCAACAAAAAAAACTCCAGAAAGACAAGGAGACAGAAAGAAAGAAAGAAAGAAAGAAAGAAAGAAAGAAAGAAAGGAAGGAAGGAAGGAAGGAAGGAAGGAAGGAAGGAAGGAAGGAAGGAAGGAAAGTATATACTTTATTCTTTAAGATCTTGGGTCCTTTCTTGTCCTTAATTAGACCCTAACAAGTTGTCACTATTATTACTCACAGGACACGGTAGTACTGAGAGACACCCTAAGTGATCTCCTTATTCCAAACATAGGATTCCTCGCATCCCCTGCATAGTAATCTTTCAGTTTCCCCTTGGTAATCTGAATCAGTCATTTCCACCAACTCAGGAACATCTTTCTTATTAATTCGGAGACAGGAAGAGCACAAAGCAGGGGGGTAGCAGACTTAACTTCAAGTTAAGTGGAGTCATTCTTGAACCTCCTGGAGGAATCATTCCTTCCTCCAAAACTAAGGTCTCCAGGCCAAAAGAGCATGATGTTTTCAAGGCCTGCGTCAGGAATTTCTTGGTGAATTACTAGGTACAATAATGGGTGATACTAGTTATATAATTACCCCTTAATTCCTGAGCCCACAAATCCTGTCTGTGAGAGGAAACACATCCTATATTGCATGCTGACTGAGAGGTTATGCAGTTTCTTGGAGAACTTTGTCCCTACACTGCAAAGTTTAGCCCCCTAACTATTACTGTAACTGTACCTTTAAGGCCAACTCCCATTCTACCAAGCCAACTACTTCAGGATCATAGGAACATGGTGAGAGCAGTGAATTTAATGAATATGAGCCCGCTGTCTCACTTCCTTGCTCTGGGGTGAACTTCTTGATCAGATCGCTGTTGTACAGAACACCATCACCACACATAAGGCCTTCTGCAAGTCCACAGATGGTGGTTTTGGCAGAAGCACTGCATGCAGGAAAGGCAAACTCATGCCCTGGGTGTTTATTCCAGTAAGAACAAAATGCTTCCTTTTCCCATGATGGAAGTAGCCGGATATAACATGCTGCCAACAGGTAGATGGCTGGTCATCCCAGGGAGTGGGGTCATTTATGGAACTTGGAGTTGGTTTCTGCTGCTCTCAGTTTGGGTTCTCAGCAACTATTATGGCCAGGTGTGTGGCAGAAGCTGTGTGTTAGCAGAAGCCACCGCCAAGCCCATGCATGACCTTCCTCTCTGCAATGACAGTGGCTTCACAGGTTTTAACAGGGTAGCTACGGGGGGTGGTGGCTGGTATCACAAAAAGGGTCACCCTACCTTAGTTATTGCAGGTCTTCTCTGCTGAGGTCACACTTCAGAAAGAACCCATGTGGTTCACAGACACCTTTGTGGTTCTTTTCTGATCACAGAAACCTATCAAACACCTGTTCATTAGACCTCCGTATCATGGAACTTCATTCACATTGGGTTCATTCCAAGAATCTACTACTTCAACCACACCATGAGCCGTGTCTCTTCAACTCCAACACAATCGTATCAGCTTGAAGCTTAGGATTTCAAGAGTAGAGAACAGATGTCACTTTTTATAAGAGACATGTGAATTTCACAAGTGTGGGCTGGATAAGGTGACTCCTCTAAAGTCAAGAGAAGCATTTCCCTACTACTAAATAACCAGAAGAGCTGAGACATTTACACAAACAGAATTCCCAAAGGGTTCAAGTTTCCCTTTCCCCACAAGGAGCTGCCTCTTCCTAAGAGCTTGAAGAGGAAGGGTGGTCTCAGGTCCCATTTCCACCTTGGGACTATCGCTGCCCTGGCGCACTTGTGCTTGCTGGGATCAAAGGGCAGAAGTAGAAGAAAGTCAGTGTTGATCAGAACATTTGAAAGGAGACCCATTCTCTCAAGAGGATGATCCCCAAAGCTGCCACTACTGTGGGATCCCCAAAGGCCAGCACCCCCTTCCTCCAGACAGGAGCATGGATGTCCACACGGGGAAAGAAGAGTCCCTCAGATCAGGTGGCAATTAGCAGGAAGACTCAAGATCAGAAGCCACACTTCACACAGGCATGTGGATGCCCATCTGACATGCATCTTGGTCACGTTCCTCATTGTGGGATCAGATAACTGATTTAAAAAATATCCTAAGGGAGGAAAGGGCTTGTCGCCATTGAGAACAGTGAAGTCCATCAGGTGGGGAAGACTTGGTGACAGGAACAGCTTGGTCCCTGGCGCCAACCAGGAAGCAGAGAAAGGGGAACACAAGTTCATCTTACTGTCTCATTTTCCCACTTCTGTACTGAGTCTGGGCCCCAAACCCATAGAATGGTACAGCAACTCCAGGATGTAGCTCCTCTCCTCCATTAATTCTCTGACAGACACATCTAGACCTGCGTCTCTTAGGTGATTCTAAATGCAGTCAAGTTGACTGAAGATTACCCATCATGCATTTCTCACAACAAAGGCCAAATGCAGATGACTGCCACAAGCTGAGGGGCTAAGACAGTGGATTAGGATTCCACGCTCCCTGTTTGTTTTATAGATGCATCATTTAGTCTACATCTGCCAATCATCTTTATATCTAGGGAGGCAGAAGAGGGATTGCGACCAGGTAGGCCCTTCAAAGTTAAAGTCTCGGTGATGATTCATTTACCTAGGCCCCACCTCCCAAAGGTTTTGTTACCTCTCCAGACAGCATGGCCAGCTGCTGGTTGGTCCAGGATTCAACACGAGCCTACGGGGGACATTCACCTTCAGGTCCCAGCGATGGCTGTAGGTGATGATAGAGTCTTTTAAAAGACAATTAAGTCAAAATGAGGTCATTATGGGAGGCCCAAGTCCAACCTGGCCAGGATGCAGACACTCTCACGGAGACAATCACAGGAGGACATGAGCAAGAACGCTATCTACATGCTAGGGAAAGGACAACCCCCTCCACATCCTATTGACCTAGGAGCCTGTAGCTTCCACAACTGAGAAAACGTTTCTCTTAAGCCCCCAGTCTGTGGCTATTTATTATGGTCTTATCAGCAAGTGGGTTCACATTGAACTCCCCAAGGATTCTGGGTAGGAGGTAGGCATCCCCCATCTTTAAAGAGCGATATCGTTGAGGCTTGGGTATGGGCGCTTCTGGAAGAAAGCCAGGCGTTAACAACAAGGTGGTGGCCCCTTGACTGTTTCGGGCAGTTTGTAGTCTCTAGGTCTAATTCTATTTGCTTATGGGGGAACAATTGGAGGAGTTAGCACAGCTTTCAAAGGTCAATTTGGAACACAAATAGCTGATTTATGTAATTAGCCATGTGCAATTACATGGAACTCCATCAAGTGGCTTTTTCATGAACCAGATTGGCACCACCTGATTCTTATAAACATAAATAGATCAAGTTGTTAAGTAACAAGTCATTAAAAGGAGCACATGATATTCTCTCTGGGCAACTCAGACTACCCACGTTTAATCTGGTTTCTGTACTGCTCAGCCAAATCAGAAAGAGATGGAGTGAGGCTTTCAGTGAGATGCTGGAGCGCTCTGCGCTGAATTCAGAGGGCCTCTGAGCAGCCTTGTGAGTCCAGCTGTCTGGATCCATCTGGCTGCTGTAACAAAAATACCACGGACTGGATAACAAATTTAGTGGGAATGTCTCATTGATTCTGGAGGCTAGGAAGCCCAAGACAGGCATGAGTGGATTCAGGACTGGGTGAGGGCTGATTCCCCATAGATGGTCCTTGTGTCCTCACAGGGCAGAAGAGCAAAAGAAAGGGAAGGGATTGCATGGGCCCTCAACCGCACAAACATTCAGGACATAGCACTAGTCAAAATGAACAGGAGGCCGTGAATGTCTGAGCCATGTGTGTTCCCAGATTTGCTCTTCTTCAGAGAAATCTAGTGTTTTTTAATACATACATACATACATAATATATATATGTGTATGTATTATTTGTGTGTGTGTATGTGTACATGATAAAATCAGTGCACACAGTCCAGAGGCACTGGATCCCCCTTAAACTGGAGTTACAGGTGATTGTAAGCTACCTATCATAGATGCTAGGAATCAAACCCAAGTCCTCTGCAAGAACAGTAAGTTGCCCTTAATCCTTGAGCTGTCTCTCTAGGCCCCAAATCCAGAATGCCTAAAGTAAACATTGAAAAAAAAATGCAGTTATCATTATGAAAAAAACAGGCAACTTTCTCTTTATAAAAATCTTATGCCAGTTGCTAACTAAATTAGAAAGTCAAGTCTCAAGAAAAACGCAAACGACTAGTGTGTTAGTTTTCAGGCATCTGCACTGGCCTGCCCTTGGGGTCCTGGCAGGATTCGTCCTCAGCTGCAGCCACTAAGAGCACCTCCTGTGCACATTCACTACGTTCCTCTTTAAAAGGGGCCTGCCTATCACCTCTCTCTCTCTCTCTCTCTCTCTCTCTCTCTCTCTCTCTCTCTCTCTCTCTCTCTCTCTTTCTCTGTTTCTCTCCCCCCCCCCCCTCTGCTGCTCCTGTCCGCAGATGTGAGTCTCCCCTCTTTCTTTCCCCGGTAAATAACCCCTCCATGTGAGCTCTGTCGCCTGGCGTTTTTCTCTCTTGTGCCGCATTTGTAAATCACAGCAGTGTGTATGTGAAGAAAAAATAAATTTCCCTAGGAAAGCGAGGGGACGTAAAAGAGAGAGATGCCTTTTGTCGTTCACACTTTTAGAAATAATATCAAGGTTGATATTGTATTTTGTTCGCTCTGCCTTAAAACACACTTCTGTGCTCCTGCAGAAACAAGAGCACAGATTCACAGCAGCGAGAAGGAAAAGGGGGGCGGGTCCCCCAAACCTAGAGATGAGTCGAGAGTCCCTGTGCAGATGGAGAGAAGTGTGGGTGAATGGGTGGAAGTGACTGAAGCAACCCCCTTCCAGGAGTAAGAGTGTGGAGGAAGGGCACCTACGCGACAACTGGGTGGACACCACTTGGCTCTTGTTTACTCTTAAAGTAAATATCTTTGTATATGTTTAAGGTGTACAGCACACTAAGATTGTGTGGAATAACATATTATTGTTCTGTAATATATGGATTTAGTATATTCACCTCAGTTTCTGCTTTCCCCTATGGGAAGAGAGCAGCTACCATCTACGCAGGAAGAGAAGTGGTCTCTTCACTTGTGTTGGTCTTTGGATGTGCAGGCTGTTTGCTCGCTCTCTCTCTCTCTCTCTCTGTCTTTTCTTTTCCCTTCCTATCTCTTTCCCTGGCTATCTTCACCAGCCCTGGTTGGAATCTTACAGCTCTGACCTCCAAGCTAGTCTGTCTACTCAGGCCCACGGATCTGGTAACAGCTTGGTTCCCCAGGTGGCACTATCGTGGCTGAAGCCCTGCCCATAATCCCTGAGAGTCTGGCTCAGTCCCTTAAAACAGTTCAGAGGGAGATCAGCCCCAGCCAGAGCTCTGCTTGCCGGGCCTAGAGTCCCAGAATCCAGGAACCCAGTAGCTGCTATGAGATGTATTATCTTCCTGAACACAGAGAGGTGTGGACACTATATTATATTTTCTGTGTCTTAGTCTGTTTCATTTTTTCCTTTTTATTTAAACAAAAAGTTAAAGTGCAGGGCAGTGGTGGCACATGCCTTTAATTCCAGCATGTGGGAGACAGAGGCAGACAGAACTCTATGAATTTGAGGCCAGCCTGGCCTTAAAGAACTAGTTCCAGAACAATCAGAGCCACACAGAAACCTGTATCAAAAAAGCAAAAACAAAAACAAAAAAAAAGAAAAGATATGCACACATTAAATCAGGTACCAAAGGTAGCATCTTAGTTACTTTCCCACTGTTGGGATAAAACCATACAAAGCGTTTAATAGGGCAGATGATTTCAGAGGGTTAGAGCCCATGATGGTGGAGTAAATGCATGGTGGCGGGGACAGTTGAGCGCTCATATTTTATTCTGAAAGCAGGAGGCAGACAGGCCCACTGAAGATGAGATGGCGTGAGCCTTGTGACACCAAATACACAGGCCCATGGACACACTTCCTCAAACAAGCCGCTCCTCCTAATTCTTCCCAAACAGCCACCAAATGGGGACCAAATCTTCAAATGGCCATGCCTGAGACTTACAGGGGTCATTCTCATCCAAACCACCGCAGGAAGAAAGTCAGGGAGCTGTGGCCCCGACCCCGCCACTGGCCGAGGTCAGAGGATGAGGAACCATCCTAAATAGCGACCTAACCAGTGCTGTTCCCATCAACACTCAAGAAGAGCTGGGAAGCTGAACCGTGGGCTGTGTGTTGAGTGTCTCGGTCCCAATCTATTGTATCATCGTCATTAATAGCTGTAGCGATTGTCTTGGTTTGATAAGGTGATGAAAGAAAGAACAGGTTATTTTTAGATATGTGGATATTATAAAAATAATGATCCGTTCAGCAGTCTCTGGAGAACTCGAGACCTTCTCCCTTTCCTCCCCACCATTCTTTACCAAAATTAAACACTCAGGCATATTCAACAGTCCCGGCTGATGGGTCTCTCCATGCCTGTGTGGAGACACCATCTGGGATTCCTTCTTGGAAAGCAATTTGACGACACATACAGAAAGCTTTAACACAATTAGAGACTTCAACCAGTAATCCTCTCTCGGGGATCCATCTGAGGAAACAGTAAAAGCACAGGAAAAGGTTTTCACAAGTGTGTATCCCTTGTGTGAGACACAATGACAAAGGTCAGAATAATTTTAAGTGTCCAGCGATGGGAGGTTGACCGAGAGCCACAGTGGCACATGACACACACAAGGACTATGTTAGAGACCAAGTCTCGTGTGCGGTGATTCTTACATTGTTACGTTAAATCATTTTATGGAGTGTGTGTGTGTGTGTGTGTGTGTGTGTGTGTGTGTGTGCGCGCGCACGCGCGCGTGTGTGTGTGTGTGTGCACGTGAATGTGTTAGTGCAGGTGGTCTTTAAGTCCAGAAGAGGGCATTAGATCCTCTGGAGCTGGAGTTTCAGGTGTCTGTAAGTTGTCAGATATGGGTGCTAGGAACCAAACTCAGGTGCTAGATAAGAACAGAAAGTCCTCTTAACTGCCAAGCCATCTCTCCAGCCCCATTACATTAATTTAAAAAAAAAAGAAAAGAAAACCACTGAAAACACACAATGGCAATTATGTTCATCTCTGGGTAAGAACCCTGCTGAGAATTAAATTTTACTCATCAGATCCTTACCCTTTCTTTTCTGTGTTTATAATTTGAAAACCATATATATCTCATTATATATAATATTATATAAGTTTTGTAAGTTTATATAATATATAGTGTGTATATTACATAAGTACAGTATAGTATATATTATATACTTATATATAAGCACATATACTTATTATACAATATAAGTACATATAATTATAACATACATTATATATATATATATATATATATATATATATATATATATATATATATATATAAAATCACTCTTCCTTGATATTCCCTGAGCCATAGATGTAGGAGCTGTGATGTAAGTGTGTACAAGCTGGACTCCTCATGATCCACTTATCTCTGCTGACCCACTCTCTTCCTAACTGGTTGTCCAAACAAAGTGATCAGTCTGAAACCATATACACAAACAACAAAACAGACTCAACATCTTGCATTTATGCATTTGTGTATACCTGTGTGTATGTAACAAAACCAGGGAACGAGAGGCTATCAATTTGAGAATGAGGGGGAGACACGGAAGGAGATGAAGGGAAGGGACTTGGGAGGGATTGGAGGAAGGGAAAAGAGGGAGGAGGTGATGCCATTATATTTTAACTAACAGGTATTTCAAATTTTTAAATGGGAAATGAAGAAAAGAAAATGACCTAAAACGACAATTAAAAGAAGCAACCATAATTCAGATTTTCAGTTTTTTCTGCTTGTAAAATGCATGCTAAGGTAGGATTCAAGGGTGATTTGTAGAAATACACCACTAGGCTACTTAGGGTAGGAGGGCAACACTTTTTAAAAGAAAGAAAGAAAGAAAGAAAGAAAGAAAGAAAGAAAGAAAGAAAGAAAGAAAGAGGGAGGGAGGGAGGGAGGGAGGGAGGGAGGGAGGGAGGGAGGGAGAGAGAGAGAGAGAGAGTGAGTAAGAAATGTCTCTTTTAGGTAACAAGTTGGGTTCATGGGGCTAATTCACCTGATCTCCCTGGGAAGGGAAAATAGAAACAATTTTGTGAGTGGACTGAGGCAGGTGGGGATGGGAACAGGAGTGATCAGGTTGGGGGCAGGGAGGAAGAAAGTGCTGAGGGGCACTGCTGGAGGGCATTTTAGGGTCAGGTCGAATCTCCTGGTGCAGGGAAATCTCCCAGGAGTCTACGAGGAGGACCCCAACCTACACTCCTAGCAATAGTGGATTTGGACACTGAACTGGCTGTCTCCTGTGATCATATTGGTGCCTGACCCAATAGTCATCAGAAAGATGTCAGCCAGCAACTGAGGATGGCAGATGCAGAGACTGACAGTCAAACATTAGGCAGAGTTTGGAGGAGGAAGAGGAGGAGGAGAAAGAGAAGTTGGAAAGAGTGGAGGAGCCAGAGTGGTCAAGGACACCATAGGAAGGCTCAGGAAATCCACTAACCTGGTTTCATAAAGGCTCACAGAGACTGAACCAACAACCATGGAGCCTGCATGGGACTGACCTAGGCACTCTGTATATATGTGACAGTTGTGATGTGGGACTCCCCTCTGTATGCTGTGAATACCAATGGCTAATAAAGAGGTTAATAAAGGGCCCATTGCAGCACAGAATAGGGCAAGGCAGGAATTCCAAGCGGATAGAGGAGGAGAGAGTAGACAAAGTCAAAGAGATGTCATGTAGCCACCACAGGAGATAGGCATGCCAGACTCTTGCTAGTAAACCGCAAGCCTTGTGTTAAAATATAAAATAATAAAAATGGGTTAATTTAAGATCTAAGAGCTAGGTAGAAATATGCTTAAGCTATTGGTCAAACAACATTGCAAACAATATAGTTTCTGTGTAATTGATTTTAGGTCTGGGTGGCTAGGCACAAACAAGCAGCCTCTTACTACAGATTGGCGCCCAACACAGGGCTGACTGCATCCACATAAAACCTGAGAAATCTTGGAGAGGAATTTTAGACACAAAAGATCAGAATTAAGCACGGCTTCTTGATACCCAGCAATTTTTTTCTCTTTTTGGATGGGCTCTGTTTGCTGGAGGTGAGCAGAGGTGCTAAGGCTCCTTCAAGAGTAGGCTTACTGACTCAGCATAAGAAATGGTGGCTTCCTGGTTCATGTTGGCAACACAAATTCTGGCTCTTTCAGGAGGCCAAGCACTTGAGTGGGGTTTCTGGGCAGCATGCTGCAAGTGACTTGGTGGCAGTATGGGCCGACTACTTACTAGAGTTGAGGTGGTGAGGACAGCTCCCACCCAGTGGTCCCAAAGCTGGCAGTAAGGTACCTCAGCCATATTAAAAGTCTGAGGGAGGTGGAGCCAGCATCCAGGGCTTCCGCAACCACACTGCGTACCATTTTAAAGCACTCCTGGTCAAAAAATAATTATAATTATGCAGCAAAAATAAATTCAGACAAAAATAAACCTCTAAACGGGTCACAGTGTGTTTTAAAAATGTACATAGGTTTAAGAAAGAAAAAAAAATTAAAGTCTTTAAAGAGATAGAGTACAGCCATAAATTAAAATGTAAAGATAATAAAATAAATATTAAACTTGTTAAAAAAAAGTAATAGAGAAAAAAGCCATGTAAAGATGAACTATGCACAAAACCTTTGGATTATACAAACTATTGCATTTTCTTTAATTTTTTGACTGCAGAGAGATTTGATTCTGGGTAATGATAAGCTAAACCAATATAATTAATATAATATATATTACATGTATAATGACTTTAAAATTTGAGTCTAAGGATATGTTGCTTTAAAAAAAAGTTTTCTGCTTTTGTTTCCACAGAGGATGGGAGCCTGTGGATTCCTTCCAGACTAATGTGGTTTGATGGAACAAGATCCCCTGAAAAGTCTCCATGAACCCTAAAAATACTTTGTCCAACAAAGAGCAAGAAGCAGTTTGGAGAAAACAATACCCAAACTCCCAAAATGATTGTTTTTCACTGTTTGTTTTCATTTAAAGGGGGATATTATATAGAGATGAATACTTTGCATTTGTATTGATACAGATTTAAGGTCAATTTTGTTATACTGTGTATATGTATTTCTGTTATTGCTTAAGGTATTATGTTTACACAGCTCAGTTAAAAAATATAAATTATATAATTAAAAAAATGTAGATTAATAAATAGTCACTTATAATAGTCAGGCTTGTAACCATGTCAGTTAGTTTTTCTAAATATACAGAGATTTATTTCAGTTAGATAGATAATCTTCAACACTTCAGAGACCTACAGAATTTGACATTTAAACTGTTTTAAGAACTTAGACCTTTCTTGACAGTGAGACCTATCTGCTTCTGGCAACAACAATAATTTCAAGAGGATGGGCATCAAAGAGGCTATTTATGGAGTTTGCTAGCCATTTGGGCAAGAAACTGGTCTTGCCTAGACTGTTTAATAGTATACTGTATAAACTAGACATACAGAAGCTGCAGAAAAATGACTGCCAAAGTTGCCTAAAGAAGGTGAGGCAGTCCTTCAGAGTTCCTGCTTCGTAACAAAAGTCTGCCAGACATTCTACAGGACACAGATGAAAATTACTGACAGACTGCCTTTAAAATTCCCTGCTTTTATTAAACAAATGGTGCTGGCATAACTGGATGTCAACATGTAGAAGAATGAAAATAGATCCATATCTATCACCATGAACAAAACTCAGGTTCAAATAGATCAAAGACCTCATCATAAGGTCAGCCACATTGAACCTCATAGAAGAGAAAGTGGAAAGTACACTTGAATTCATTGGCATAGGAGACCACTTCCTAAATATAATCCCAGTAGCACAGATACTGAGAGAAACAATTAATAAATGGAACCTCCTGAAATTGAAAAGCTTCTGTAAAGCAAAGGACACAGTCAACAAGACAAAATGACAGCCTACAGAATGGAAAAAATCATCACCAACTCCACATTGGACAGAGAACGGATCTCCAAAATATACAAAGAACTCAAGAAATTGGTCATCAAAAGAACAAATAAACCAATAAGAAAATGGAGTACAGACCTAGACAGAGAACTCTCAAAAGAGGAATCTAAAATGGCTGAAAGACCCTTAAGGAAATGTTCAACATCCTTAGTCATCAGAGAAATGCAAATCAAAACAACTCCGAGATTCCATCTTACACCTGTAAGAATGGCCAAGATCAAAATCACTGATGACAACTTATGCTGGAGAGGTTGTGAGGTAAAGGGAACACTGCTACATTGCTGGTGGCAATGCAAGATGGTAAAACCCCTTTGGATGTCAGTGTGGCGATTTCTCAGAAAATTAGGAAACAACCTTCCTCAAGATCCAATAATACCACTTTTGGGTATATAGCCAAAGGATGCTCAATCGTGTCACAAGGATATGTGCTCAACTATGTTTGTAGCAGCATTGATTGTCATAGCCAGAACCTGGAAACAACCTAAATGCCCCTTGACCAAAGAATGGATAAAGAAAATATGGTACATTTATACAATAGAGTACTATACAGCTGAAAAAAATGACATTTTGAAATTTTTAGGCAAATGGATGGAGCTAGAAAACATCATATTAAGTGAGGGAATTCAGACCCAGAAAGACAAATATCATATGTACTCACTCATAAGAGGTTTTTAAACATAAAGCAAAGAAAATCAGCCTACAAATCACAATCCTAGAGAACCTAGACAGCAATGAGGACCCTAAGAGAGACATACATAGATCTAATCTACATGGGAAGTAGAAAAAGACAAGATCTCCTGAGTAAATTGGAAGCATGGGGATCATGGGAGAGGGTTGAAGGGTAGGGGAGAAGCAGGAAGGAAAGCCGAGAAAAATGTAGAGCTCAATAAAATCAATAAAAAAGAATATATGAGAAAAACAGTATGGATAGTCAGCACACTGTAACAGATCAAAAATATAATAAAAATTGTTTGGACACAGGTTAAAAAAAATCTCCTGCTTTATGGAAAAGTCTGCCAGATACTATGGGCCTGTGGGCTGAAAATGGGTACCCCTATATTACAAAAAAAACCTTCAGGTGACTGTCCAGGTAGAGAAATTTCTCTGTCAATTCTAGAGTTTTGCAAGTTGCTTACAATAAATTTCCTGTTCACTTAGGTAATATTATATTCTCTGGGGTCTTTAATGGAGTTAAAAATAAATAGTTATAGTTTAACTTAGTTATACTAAAAATATATTAGATATAAAACTTTAGACTCACAAAGATAAAATAGATAATAGAGTATTTTCTTTAGTTTGCCAAATGTAAATGGACTAAATATTGTAACTGTAATTCTTGGTTGATAACTGTTTTGTTGTATATAATTTTGCTGTTAAAGCTAAAACCTTCCTTTCTATCTAGACAAAAAATGGGAGGTGATACAGGATTTCCCTCTGTATGCTGTGAATACTGTTGGTTAATTTTAAAAAGCTGCTTTTGGCCTAGTACAGTGCAGAATAGGAAAAGGCATGAATTCCAAGAAATAGAGGAGAAGAAAGTAGGCAGAGTCAAAGAGACACCATGTAGATGCTGCTGGAGACAGGCACTCTGAAATCTTGCTTGTAAACCACGAGTCTCATAGTAAAACACAAAATAATAAAAATGGGTTAATTTAAGATCTAAGAGCTAGATAAAAATATGCCTAAGCTATTGGCCAAACAGTATTGCAAATAATATAGTTTCTGTGTGATTTGTTTCAGGTCTGGGAGGCCAGAAACAAATAAGCAGCCTCCGAATACACAGTTGTGTAGCTTGGTCCTCTTGTGGGTCCTCTTGTGGGAATAGGGGCTGTATTTGACTCTTTTACTGATGTATGGTACCCTACTCCTCATACTGGGATGCCTTGTTCTGCAACTTGATACGCCGTGTTTTGTTGATGCTCATAGGAGACCAGCCCTTTCCTAGAAGAGGAGGGAATTGGGGGGGATGGGGAAGAGGGACTTGGAGGGAAGGATGGGGGGAGTCTGTGACTAGGATGTAAACTAAATAGATGAACTTAAAAATAAAATAGCATGTCTCTTCTCCCTTAGTCATGAGAAATAGTCAGAAAGATGGTGACCAGCCTTGTACAAGCTTTGAATTTGCCCAACACTTATTTTTTATAACTACTATATACTGTGTATTGGTCCATGTACTATATCTGTGAACCGAAATGTTTACAATAGCTTACATATTAATGCTAGTAGACAGTCAAATGTAAATTATCTACAGTCTGGAGAGCACTGGGTACTAGCTACCACGTAAGTCCAGAAAGATAAGGCAGGGTCCTACAGTTATACCATATGGCAGGATACCTGTGTCTATTGCAGCCATCAAATCAGGAAGATTATCAACAGTTTCAAAAGCAATAAATGGTCAAATCTGATCAAAAACAAACCAATATTAAATGATAGCAGCTAGAGAGTGGGCTACAGGGTATTGGAGATGGAGACTTCTTTGTAGGGTCACTCTATGACCCAAGATCTGAAGGTTGAGAAATAAAACCATGAGATTTACAGAAAGAACATATTGGATAGGTAGGGAAGGGCTAGTAAAAGTGACCTAGGGCATAACCGAGTTTGAGAAGCAAAAAGAAAAACGGCTGTGCCTAGGTTGAAATAAGCTCGGAGAGCTTGTCTTAGTCAAGGTCACAGACAGAAAGAGTTTTAAATGATGATTTTATTATGAAAGCAATAGCAGATCCTATCCTAATCACCATGGAGTCTTTAGTAAATTATTCACTTTTCCAGCATTGTACCTGGAAGAAATTTAGGCAGCTGCAAAGTAGATGTTTAATCAACATTTATGAACAAATAAACAGTTGTTATGACAGTGAGTTATTATGATTGCATAATATGGAAGCCTCCCCCAACTCCTGTTGTTCTCTATGGGTCATTGCTGTGTAGTGAAAATTAATTTGCATTTTGAAAGAAAACAAACAAACAAAAAACTGCATTCTCCATCTTATGATTTAGCAGCGCCTACCATGTCTGTAATGCTGGGAAAGGAGAGCTATGAGTTCTAGGCCAGCCTAGGCTACATAGTGAAGCCCTGCCTATGAACAAAGTAGAGCAGAGCCAGCCAGGGTGCAGGGAGCATTTGCTCCATGACCTTCAGACCCAAGTGGTGTCTCTGGGACCCAGATACAGGTGAAAAGAGAGAAACGGTTTCACAAAGTTGTTCTCTGCTCTCCAAATGCATACATAGTGCATGTACACCACACACACACACACACACACACACACACACACACACACACCATAGACATACACAATAATGATAACATTTTTGATAAAATTAAAAAATCCACACAACTACCTCTTTTGTTTCCAGAGGTCTTCTCAGAAGTAAGAACAAAGTACTTCACAGCTGCAATCTTGAGAAGTTCCAAAAGTCCAAGGCCAGCTGAGCTACACAGTGCATTCCAGGACAGCCTAGACTAGGTGTCAGAACCTGCCTCAAAAAATTTGCACGTTATGGGGGAAAATAGCCTTTCAAAGTAGAGTCAGGACGGGGACGCGAGAACACTGCAGGAGCCTATGGAACAATGTGGTGTCTCACCGTGGAGCACAGCCTATCCTGCTGACACCTCTCTCAGAAACTGTCCCACACTGCTCTAGGGAAGTGAGGGATGGCGTGTACAACTGGAGGAATCCCATAATATTGTCTGAGCCATGGAAATAGCCATTCACAAGGGACACACTGAGTTTGGTTGCATTTCATCCATGGAGACAGAGCTGCCCCCAGGATGCTGGATTAGTGAGCATGCCAAAGAGACCTTCCTAGGGAGAGCTGAGCACACCGGATCTTACTGCTTAACTTTCAGTGAGCATCATGCATTCATGTCCATGGAATCTGTGACTTCCTTCCACTATCAGGACAGAGCTGGGCTTTGGGGGACAGAGAACATGTAGCCACAAGGATTCCTGTTTATGGGAATAGAAAAGAGATCATTAGTAACGGTTTATCCAAAACAGATACTGGAAGTCAAAGTCAGGAAAAATCCTCAATACTCTTCAAACCGAGTGATGGAATGAGGAAATCAGGAGCCAGATGCCAGAATAAATAGAAATATGCCCCCACCACTGTCCACAACCACTCAGCTCTATGTAACTAGGTAAGCAAAAAAAGTAGGAGTGATGAAACTGGAGAAGTATCCTGGATTGTGCCGGGAATGACTTTAGATGGGGTGGTAACTAGTTTCACATGGATTATACATTGACTGCTTGGGAGGAAGATGGCCTAAACAGGATCAGAGCTGAGGAGAAGCTGGCAAAGTGGCCTCCTGGCATCACATGGTAGGGAGCATGTCCTCGCTACGGGTACCTTGGCAACTGCAAAGGAACAGCTTGACACTTGGCATTGGGGACCAGCAAAGATGCCCGTCCTTCCTTGTCTGTCTGCCAGAGAGCTGGTCTAGCCAAGGTCCAGGAGTGTACAACCTATGTGCTCACATGCCAGAAGGACTGTACCATACTGAGCCCCTGGAGCTGCTCCTGTTTCTGTTCTAAAACCAAATCTAGCTGGCAATCTGTTGGTTAAGTTCATTTGTGAATTAAATAAAGGCGTACTCTGTGATCCACAGCTAAGACGTTTGGTATGGCGCATAGACTGCGCTTTCAATCTTGCTCCTGTAGTCCTCATACTGAGACCAGGTCTAACCAGAGGGAATGAAACCCTCCAATTTAAGAACTATATTCTTGTATTACTTGTAATTAAGGAAATTTCCATTCAAGGGAATCTAACCCTATAGACAGGTGTTACAGCACAGTGCAAACTCAGGGGGAATCTGATAGAAAATGACCCTTCAGAATGAGCTAAATTAAAAAACAATCTTACAAATGGGTGAGGGACATGACAGGCCTTCAATTAGGGGAGTGATTAGGTTAGGTAAAATCATAGTCCCAGAGGCAACATGATGGGATGAGAGAGAGAGAGAGAGAGAGAGAGAGAGAGAGAGAGAGAGAGAGAGAGCATCTTCCATTCAAACCCCAGAAAAAAGCTTCATGAGGAGAGGTGACTGCCATGTATAACCTGACAGGTGCTAGACACAAGCAAAGAATAATCTCAGCATCACACAAAGGAACACACAAACCAATGGCACCACAGAAGGCAATTGGTTTTGTAAAAGTGTGCCCCCAAACCCAAATCAAGATAGCAAGCGCACCAAGTCCAAGCTGGTGCCCATCTTTTGTCTCATGTATATGTGACTTTGTCTGTTCCCACTAGTGGAATGGCAACTTCATAATCTGATGCGATTGGCCAATCAATGCAGAGTGGAAGGTTCAAGAAATGTGTATCCTTGCCTAGATAACAAGTTTTGATTAAAAAAAATTTTTTTAAAAAAAGCCTAGTTACTTTTGAAAAAAATATTTCTCACACAGGAAGCCTAAGGAAAGTTTCCAAAACAAAGGAGATTTCTACTTGTATAAGTTCCTAGCCCAGCCCCCATGCTTTCCTGGCTTAGAGGCAGGCCCTCAGCAGGACCATAAACTTAACTTGTAGCAGCAAAGGGGAGGGGTTCCGAGGTCACAACACAGATACTTTCTTGTGTTGTCCCAGAGATCTGCAGGGGACTTGGCCTGATTTCTGGGAAAAGCGGGCAGCTAGACCTGTGATCTAAGAGCTGCGTTACACCCACAGTGCTGTGGCCAGGAGAACCCGAGACCTTACATTGTGCTTGCCAAAGTCTATCCTCACCACTGCTTCTGGCTGCTTCTCCCAGCACTGTGCGTGTGCTACAAAGATGATGAATTTAACCCTAAAACAGCTTTATGTTGATTGCTGATCTTGCAGACACTTTCAAGACTCTCAACCCCTCAAAACTCCAGCCTCCATCTTAAACATAAAGATCTCTGTGTCACACACACACACACACACACACACAGAGAGAGAGAGAGAGAGAGAGAGAGAGAGAGAGAGAGAGAGAGACTGTTTAGAAGTTAAGCCATGAGGTGGTTTGAATGAGAATGGCCGCCATATGCTCCTATGTTTTAGTGCTTGGTGCCCAGGTGGTGGAACTATTTGGGAAGGGTTAAGAGGTGTGGTCTTATTGGGGAAAGTGTGCACTGGGGTGGCTTTGAGGTTTCAAAAGCCCATACTATTACCAGTTAGCTCTGTCTCCTAACCTCCTGCTTGGGGATCAGATGTAAGTAAGTTTTCAGTGACTGCCCCAGCACTATGCCTGCCTGACTGCCATCGTGATCGCCATGATGGTCTTGGACTAAATGCTTTCTTCTTCAAGTCACTTTGGTCATGGTGCTTTGTCACAGCCATAGAAAAGCAACAGAGACCAGCCACAAGTCACCAGCACACTGCCCATCATAGAATGGATCTTCTCTGGTGCAGGTCACAGTGAGAGCCGAGCAGGGGTGTGTAGCTGCTCAACATTCACAAGGCTAAGTCCATTCTCTGCTCCAGCTAGGAGGAGGTTTCCCCACGGTAGGTCCCGTGGGGACTGCAATGATGAGCCGTTACAGAGTCCCACTGCCAGAATCCCCCCCCCCCCATTCTCTAGCCACATGGAACCTTGCCAGCACAGGCTCTCCAGAGCAGGAGCATTAGCTGGTGGGATGCATCACTCACACTGTGAGTGTTTCTGTGCAACTCCCCTCAGCAGACTCTCGCATAGCTTGTGGACGCTGATGCTGCAGGCAAGTAGCTCTATTGGATCCTGCCAACTCCTAATATAGAGGGACAGTCCTCTTCTCTGTCTCCCAGGTTGTGGTCAAGGAGTTTCCTTCTGCTTCCACTGCTCCATCCATTACAATAAGTAGAGCTGAAAGACTCCCTATCTTTTATGAGAGCACTGCCAGCCCAGCCTCCCCTACTGAAGGCAGAATGGTGAGCCCTGTGCCCTCGTTTTTAAAATCTGACCACAGGGAAAACTTAATTCTCCTCTACATAACCATTGAGAATCCCACTCCCACGTGTTTTCAACTCTCCTCATCTCTACTCAAGTCCATACACCCTGAACCCGCCCCCCAACTTCCCAACAGCACCCTCCTTCCTGGGCAGGTAGAGGCAACCTCTCCCACTGGGATGTTCTGTCGGTGAGGTGATGCACCCTTCCCATAGCTGGGACTGGGAAGAAAGAGGTCCACTAAGTCAAAAGAAACCTGAGTAGTCTAGAGCTGAGTCTACAGGAGCCTAGGGTCAGAAGACCCAATCGTCACCACCTTCTGGAAGTCCTAGGTGTTCAGTGAATTGGTGCCTGAGTGCCTCCCAGGGTATTTATGAAAGTCAAGAGTCTGCTGAAGCTAAGCAAGAATTTATAACTTCACCATCCAGCAACTGCATTCAGCTTCTCTCTCAGCAATGAAGACAGTAATTAATGAGCCCGAGTCTTCAGTTCTAAATTCTGTGTTGTACTGTTTTCCTGTGTTTCCTGCAAGGAACAACGCAGTGAAATACTTCAGTCAGCCCCCAGCAGGGGCCTGATGCCGATGGGCTGTCTAATTCTGCTGCATCCCATGAGGTTTATCATGTATATTCCAACACAAGAACGAGGTCATTTTCCTCCCATCTCGTCGATGAGATTTTTTATTATTCAGAATTACAACACAGGCATCGGGATGTTTATCTTGAATGAGATGCAAAATGCTTCTTCCTGAACTCATTTAGAATGTTTCATAATGCGTCTTAAATTCTAATTTGAAAAGTAATTTCTATGCCAACAACGACACTGCAGAGACACCCAAATTGGCTATGGGCATAAAAAGAAAACCCAGATATATCTCTGTAAGCTAGAAAAATGGGAATGACAAAGTTGGCCTTGTTTTTTGTCAGGAAGCAGTACTTTTAATTTTTTAAAAATAAAAGCCATCATTCTTATGTGGTGAGCCTTGAAATAATCAGCAAAACAATGAAAGATGCTCTCTCTAGTGCCATAAACTATAGGTAACATTCTTAGCATGTTGATGGTTTCCTTCCTGTCTTTCTTCTGCATGAAGTATTCCTTACACTGTGTGAATATATGTTGCTATGATGGGTTAAATAAACGAGCTGACTGCCCAATAGCTGAACAGAGCCAAAGTGAGAATGCTGGGAAGAAGAAAGGTGGAGTATTGAGTTGTCAGCAGACCCAGAGAGAAGCAAGATGGGCATGCCTTACTGAGGAAAAGTATGTCATGTGGCAAAGCACAGATAAGAAATATTGGCTAATTCGAATGTAAGAGTTAGGTGGTAACAGGCCTGAGGTATTGGCTGAGAATTTGTAATGAATATTAAGTCTCTGTGTCAGTTGTTTGGGAACTGGCGGGTGAGAAAGAAATATCCATCAACACTTCTGTGGTAAACATGGATGATTAGACATACAATATTGCTACACAGGAATAATATCCGCCCCCCAGAGCTGAAACTTTAGATTGCTTTAAATATCTTATTAAAATGTGTCCTGTGCCAGGCATGGTAGCACATGCCTTTAATTCTAACACTTGGGAGGTAGAGGCAGGCCAAAGTCTGTGAGTTCAAGGCCAGCCTGGTCTATAGAGTAAATTCCAGGTATGAAGAGATATCACCTTCTTGTTTTGTCTTGCATTTACCAGTTGCTTGATGAGATGGCTATAATTCTGGTTCAATCTGATGTCCTCCTAGAAAATGTTCACTCAAGTCTTTCTGTTGTATTGTTTTCATCTTACTAGGTAACAAGAGTTCTTTACATATTGGAGAGACAAGTTCAAGTTATTACTCATGTTGTTTATGCTCCACTAAGTGTCCATGAACACTGAGTTAGTAAATACTGAACCACTGTTCCCAGGGAAAACACCAAGTAAACTTCCTATAAAGTCTGAGTGAGAACATGTTCATCAACCAAGATGGCCAAATGCTGTAGGATAAAAGTATCATCTTGGTTGCTTTTGACATCTCTTGACCCTAGAACCATAATTATAAATTTCCTTTGCCTCATAATGATGCCATAAGGTGCACTTTTTAAAAATTATTTTAATTGTGCAATGCATGGGCTACGGCACAATATTTCAATACATATATAATATCTGCTGTCAATCAAATGACTCACATTTCTGTCTCCTTATGCTTCTCTGTGTTTGCAGCCCCTGGGCTCCTCTCCTTTAGTTCTTCATGGCTTCATCACGGTGAGTTACAGTCACCTGGTGCTGCAGAGCCGCAGAACCTGTCATTTGCTTTCAGCTGTGCTCGGGTGGCCCACATCCAGCCTCCCACTGTGCTTCCAGTCCGCAGCCCTCCCAGCCTCTAGCAAGCCCGTTAAACAGCCCTGCTATTTACAGCTGAATAAATGGAACTGGAAGACTTTTTGTTAAATGGAAAAAGTGAAATGCAGAAAAGTTTTCACTACTCTCTCCTGTGTGGATTACATTTAAAAATTCAATCAGAATGTGTGCACGATGTAAAACTTATCATAGGGCTGGAGAGGTGAGTCAGTGGTTAAGAGCTCTGGCTGCTCCTCCAGAAGAGCTGGACTCAAGTCCCAGCACCCACATGACAACCCACAATCATCTACAACTCCAGTTCTAGGGGAGTCAGCAGCTTCTTCTTGCCTTCTGGGACACCAGGCACATATGTGGTGCACAGACATGCATGCAGTCAAAGCACCCACACACATGCTTTTTTTTCAACTCTCACAAATGCTGAGCCTGGTGGTGCACACGTTTATCCCAACATTCAGAAGGCAGAGGCAGGTGGATCTCTGTGAGTTTGAGGCCAACCTAATCCACATACTGAATTTCAGACCTGAAGAGTGAGGTTTTATCTCAAAATGAATGGATGAATAATGAATCCACATTCAATGGCATTTCCATCTGCGTCATATATATCCTTGACCTCTCTGAGCATGACAGCCCAGCCTCGAATACAAGTTGCCAAGCGTGTTCTTTCTTTTATGTAGGTAAGCTGTCACATATGACTTGTGAACAGCAAACCCTCTGCCACCAACACTGTACCTGAGTGAAGCTTCTCTGACACATTTCTCCATCGGGTGCATGACAGTTTTTTGTTCCTGGAGGCTACACCATGCTCTCAGTTTTCTCTATGGAACATAGCATAGGCTATGGGGTTTTGCTTTTGCTTTTGTTTTCTATAGCTCTTATTCTGTTGAAGAGATTTTTTTTTTCTAATCCATTTGTTGAGGGATTGCTTTTAATCATGAAGGGATACGAAATATTGTCAAATGATTTGTTCCATTGGTCATGTTCAGGGTTCTCCCCTTTTGCTAGTGTGGTCTGTTATGAACGTGACGCAAATGAGACACTGTTCTTAAACAGCTTTGTATTTTAGGGATGAATTTTTCTTGGTTATGGAGTATGATCAATTTAATATATTATTAGATTCAGGTGGCTATTTTGAGGTTCTGCATTAACATTCTTCATCAAAAATACTGCTATCAAAACTCACCCGCAAACACATCCCTGACACACCCCGATCATAGCTCTCAGTAAAGCCTTCATAAAGGCTTTTCACAACCTTCTCAAGGTTTCTAGATCTGGCTGCACAAGTTCATCTGCCAGAGCAGAAATCCAGCGAGATCAGACAAGTGAACTGCAAGCCGTGGAAAGCAGTTTTATTGCTCACAAATAGTAGACGGGCCAACAGAAGCCGTGGTAATTTAGTCTCCACATTACACTCAGAAAGGCTGACCAGGGGAGAAGGGGTCTGTACCTGGCTCACTCCATACCATAGCTTCTGGACCCCCGAAGTAGTCATTATGGGCGCTTAGACCCTGGGGGAAGCTGGCATTCCTAAGTTTAACTTTAAAGAACTCCCCTTTGGGAGAATGGAGAAAGGGCTTGGGCTGTTCTAAAAAGCCCCCTCTCCCAGGATGCTCCATCCTCAGCAAATGCTACTGTTCTCTTGAAAACCACAGGGAGAGTAGACTCCACTGGTCAAGGCCATCAGAGAGACATATCTTCCTGCATTACTTTTAGTTTCTTGTAAAATACTTGTCTAATTTTGCTATGTGGATCTTCCTGGAATTCTAAACTAGGTCAGGAAGAGCTCCCTTCTCTTCGGTATTGTGGAAGAGTTTGAGATGGACTGATGTTAACCTGTGAGGGATTTTGACGGAATTCTCCAGTGAGCCCTTTCTGGTCCACACTGGGCCTCTCTTTGTTGAGAGAGTTTTAATTAGGAACTCAACATCCTTATTTGCAATAAATTTGTTATAAACAATTATTTCTTCATAACTCAGTCTTGGAAGGTGGTATAGTTCTAGAAATTCATTCATTTCTTCTGGGTTATCCAAGGTGCTTGTGTCAAGTTGTTTATAGTGGTCTCTTGGGACCCTCTTTATTGTATCCAATTTCTAATGTTTTCTTTAATTTCTAATTTTAGCTGAGCTTTTAAACTGTTTTGTTAATATAGATCTACTGAATGCTTTCTCATAAATCTCATATTTGATAAGATAGATCAAAGTATGCTTACTTTGTTGATATTTCTGCTGTTTTCCTTCTCTGCATTCCATTTACGCCTTTTTAGCGGGCGGTGTCCCCTTCTTCTGCCAAGCTGGGATTAGTCTCTTCTCTTTCAAGCCCGTCAAGATGGACAGTGAATTGTGGTCCATCCTGCGTCTGTCCTGATGCGGGTGTTCACTCACCGCTCTCAGCCGCCCACCAAGCACTCATTGTGCTTCATCCCTTGGATGCTGTGCTGCCGTTTTGCCAAGGCAGTTTCTCCTTTCCCTTGCGACTTCTCTGGTCCACTGCTGTGCGCAGTCACTATGCGATGCTGTTTCATTTCCATGATTTTTTTATTGTCCAGTGTCCCAGTGTTCTCATTTCATCTCATTTCGGTGAGAAGATTCTTGATATGATTTCAGTCTCCTTCTGTCTGTTATGTCTTGTTTTATGCCCTCCCATGTGACACACCAATCCTGGGGAGATTTCCATATGCACTTAGAAAGAATGAGCACTCTTCTCTGTGGTCAGAGTATTTTGTGGGTGGGGAACGGGGGGAGATGTGGCTACATAGTGAGAGCCCAAGGAGTCTTCCTGCTGCCAAAACTGTTCTGCATCTTAATAGAGCTACACATTCACACACTCGAGTACAGAAACAACTGGTGAAATCGGAACTCTTTGGGCTGGACTGATGCCAGGGGCCTATACTTTGGTATAGGAACTATACTTTGATAAAGGAACAACTGCATCATGTTTGTGACCCTTTTACAAATTTGTAATTATCTTGAAACTTAAAAGTTGAGAGAAAGAAAAGGCTGTTTTATACACCTGTAGTCGATATTGTTATATGATAGTGTTGGATGGTAGATAATGATTAAGTGTTTACAATGGGGGATGGAGAGATGGGTCAGCATTTCAGAGCCCTGGCTGCTTTTGCAGAAAACCAGAGGCCAGCTCCCGGCACTCACATCCAACAGCTAATGGCTGTCTGTAATTCCAGCTCTAGGGTTTCTAATGACTTATTGTGGTCTCCATGGATACTGCACTCGTGCATATAACACACACACACACACACACACACTTTTAACATTTATAAGCCCTGGTCTACCCAGTGCCCGTCACAGACACATAAGAGTGTCTCAGGTGCCAAACACTCAATTCCTCTACCTCCCAGTAAGCCCAACTCCCAACAAAGTCAGATAAGAGGCCCTGGATGTGGGCCCTGATGCCCCAAAACACACTCCTACTCAACCAACAATAAATATGCAAATCTCAATACAGAAATGGAAATAGCATGAAAGTCAAGGCAAAAAACAAAAGATCACTAATCCCGAGATAATGGACTCCAAGGAGAATGAGCTTGAAAAACGTCCATACACGAATTCAAGAGGATAATTAAAAAAAAAAATGAGGGCAAGACCATTTTGGAATCTGATGGCAGGACTGAGAAAATGAGCAAGGCTGTGGGTGTCACTGGGAATCAGGTTCTCACGGAGGGAGACAGGAGACCGTACAAATAGAACATGAGAAGGCAACCATTGGAAGTTGAAATGACTGTGTAGACTCGTGATGTCCAAGTCATGCACGTTTGTAAACGAGAGCATCCATATGGGCATCCTGGTTTGTATGGGAGAAGGTTGTACAACTCATCTACCATAGACAAGAGCATCCATGTGGGCACCCGGGTTTGTGTGGGAGAAGGTTGTGTATCTCATCTACCATGTGTTCTCAATCTCCTAACACCTGTCATCTTTCTGCTTACTATATCATCCGTTTATCTACTGAGGTGATTTCAATAGGAACGGTCCCATAGACTCATGTGTTTCAATGCTTGGCTCAGAGGGAGTACGGCCTTGTTGGAGTAGGTATGGCCTTGTTGGAGGAAGTGCATCACGGCAGAGGTGAGCATTAAGGTCTTACATGTTCAAGCTATGACCATTGTGACACATAGTCACTTCTGTTGCCTTTGCATTAAGATGTAGAACTCTCAGCTCCTTCTCCAGCACCATGACTGAATGCATGCTGCCATTTTCCAGCCATGACAATAATGAACTAAACCTCTGAAACTCCAAGCCAGTCCCGATTACATATTTTCCTGTATAATAGTTGCTGTGGTTATGGGGTCTCTTCATAACAACAAAACCCTAACTAAAATCTCTATCAATTATTCGCCATGGTCACCTGCCTACCTGTCAAAATATCCATTGATTCATTTACTGAGAGATCCCATAGTATCTTGGACTCTGTTATCATTGCCACAGGACTCCATGACTCCTGGGGGACATGGTTATCTCTGAGCTGTGACAGAATGGGTACCAGATGTGTCCGGAGCACTTTGTATTGAAAACATAATGACATACTTGAAAAAAATGTAAAACCTGGTGCAGGACAGAAGGGCCAGATTTCAGAGTTCCAGCTGGCCAAGGCTAGGACAATCCGAGTGCCAAGGTAACCGAGGAGGAAGATACATGACCAACCACTGAACAAAGCAGAAATGCATCAGCCCATACCTGTCATTGGTAGGTGACAGGGAGTGAAATGTCACAGCGCAGGGCTCATGGCCAACCATGTCCAAGCAGAGGAAAGTCATCAAAGAAGTCCAAGGACTGTCACGCAAAATATATTGCCAGCATGCTGATTATTGGAAATTTAATGAATTTTGCAGCAGAGGCTGGAGGCAGCTTTCGCCTGCCATCTCTTTGTCCACTTACAGTCCTGACTCACAGGGGAAGAAACAATTGCCTCTGGGCTCGGCACTGAGCTTCACCTCAACCAGACTCACGTCACAGGGAGAAAAGCTGCCGTTTGTCAACACACCTGGACACACACCATTGTCTTCTATGTTAAACAGTCAGACAATCATTTACAACACACCTGGACACACACCATTGTCTTCTATGTTAAACAGTCAGACAATCATTTACAAACACTGTTTTGTGGCACCAAGGGACTTCGTTCCTGCTTCCAGAAGCCCATAAAAAAATCATCTGTGGTCTCCTAAAGCACGCCTACTTCCGGCGCTCTGGGTCTCCCTCTAGGGAGGGGTCCACAGCACCTGTCCCCCCGCTCCGCTGGCGGTTATTCCCAGTGGGTACTCGGCACCTGTCCCCCACTCCGCTGGCGGGTATTCCCGGGGGATCGCCTCCATGCTTGCAGGAGATGTGTGTCTTCCTCCTGTTTGAAGTTATCATCAGTTCATTCTAGTAAACCTTCAGAGGATGAAAGAAAAATCTTTCCTTCTGTCCCTTTATTGTCATTTTTTCAAACATCATAGCAGATATTGGAAGGTTAAAGGCCAGGCTCTGGTTTTGAATTTCTTTTCTTTCTTTCTTTTCTTTTTCTTTTTATGTAGTCCTGGTTGTCCTGAAATTTGCTCTGTAGATCAGGCTGGCCCCAAATTCAGAGATCTGCCTTCCTCTGCCTCCTGAGTGCTGGGATTAAGGTGTGCACCCACCACTACCCGGCTAGACTCTGCTTTTGATCCCCAGGAACTTAAAAAAAAAACACCATAGTAAACCTTGGTTCATGCAAGAATCTTCAAATGAAAGCAACACCCTAACTGAAGTGCTCCTAAAACTGGGCGAATAGAGCCTAATTCAAATCTCACCGTGGGGAAATAGCAAACAAACACAAAACGAAGAACAACCTATTAAAAGGATAACGGGAGAGGGGCACTGGTGATGCCTACCTATAATCTTGCAATTTAGGAGCAGAATCTGAACTTTAAGACCCCCGGAAACTTGATGAGTCCCAGTCTCAAAGCACCAGGGACTAGAGACATAGCTCAGTGGTACAACAGATTCAAGCCTTGGCACTGAATAAACAGTAGTAAATCACCCAAAAGATAGCTCTGATTCCAGACTGGGATGAAGCCGTTATCCTGGGGAGGGCGGGGACTACAACGGCAAAGGTCATTGTTAGGGCTGCTGATGAAACCAGATAATGAATTCCGGGTTAAATTAGTGGGGTTTGATAACGACAGTTAACATTCTTTGAGTGCCCTTCTCACATCCCACGGCTTTTACTCCCTTAGTTATCTATGTCAGTAGGGAGACAGGACTATTTAGTATTACTCCCTTAGTTATCTATGTCAGTAGGGAGACAGGACTATTTAGCATTAAGATAGGGACTGGTGGCTTCTTAGATACGTGGATGTTTTTATCACTGACACCATTCTTGTTTCTATTGGGCAAATTGCCACAATTTTAACTTAGGATAATTTTTTTTTTGTAGATTGGCTCTTGTGTCCCTTAATTACTTAAAATATTTTTAGCCTTTTCTGTCTTCTGGCATGCACACACCAAACACTCCCAGGCAAACATAACCCTTCCTGGCTCTCACTGGAGAAAGGCAGTGGGCACCATTTTCTGGGTTCATGGTGTACGGAGGGAGGGAACATTGCCTACTGCAAGCCTGGCTCAGCCAGCGTAAGACAAGGTTATTCTTGTTAAAAGCATAACCTCCAGTTTCAACATGGTCATGTCTCACCTAAATATTATTTTTATTCTAGTAATTACATTTCATTTGTATTATACTGGCTAAGTTTTTGATTCTGTTATAAAATGGGTAGTTTACACAGAATACAGGGAAATCAGAGTGATGCCAATGGTAGAAGTATTATGAAAAGAACATGGCTGAAGGGAGTTTACTAATTTTTGTGGATTTTCTTTTCCCTCAAATGAGTCTGACAGAATGTGCTCTCAAAACAATCTTTTCCAGAGTCGCTTGTGATTCATATTCTGCATGGCCACAGGACCCCCTTTATGGCGGCAGAATCCCTCTGCATGGGGCAGCAACCCCTGCATGGCCACAGGGCCCCCCTTTATGGAGGCAGGACCCCCTGCACAGCCACAGGACCCCTCTGCATGGCCGTAGGACCCCCTACATAACTGTAGGACCCCTCTGCATGGCTTCAGGACTCCCGTGTGTGTCTGTGATTGGTAGGATGACCAGGTGATTTCAATTGCCTTTCAAAGCTCGGATAACTTTTTGGCCAAGAGGTCTACATTCTTAGAAGATGGTGGCTGTCAAATTTCTCTTATTCTGGGCCGTTTTCAATTCCCAGGGCAGAAGAGAGGCTCTGTTCGTGTTGAGATCATAGAAAGGTCTGAGCAGAGGTTCATTTTGCCAGAACCTCATCATTTAAAACTCACAATGTCCAATAGCAAGTGTGAGTACCCTCTGCCCATACTGTAGCCATCGCTGCTCTCCTAGCGCCTAGCATTTTGGAAAGCCTGCGTGCCTCAGTTTACTTAACTGAACAGGGAGCCTGCTGCTCTGATCAGAGGTCTTTGCAAGCTATGATCTCTCTCCCTCTCCCTCTCCCTCTGCCTCTCCCTCTCTCTCTAAAATGCAGGATGATTTTCATTGCTGGAGCTCAGGGCTATAGGAGTACTCAACCTGGCCACCTACCTACATCTACAGAAAATGTCATACAGCAGGCTACATGGCCGGACGTGGGGAGGGCACCATTCTTAATTTGCTCTGCTTTCTTCAAAACAGTGTTAGAATGTCCAGGAAGGAGAAGCAGAAGCAGGAAATGTCCGTGTGGAGCCTTAACTGTGGCCTCAATTGCTAGAGCTGGAAGAGAAGCCTCCTCACTTAGCTCTGCGTGCACTGCAAGCGGCCGAAACTACAGGACAATTTTTAAAAATCCTAATTTCAAAGGAGCCCTATTACACGCTAGCGATCTAATTATCCTGCAGTGTTGTGATAGGGTTTCAAAGACATCTTTCTCTTCTCTCCTCTGGCTTCTTCAAACCATCATCTTGCTATTAGCTTCCATCTTGATCCCCGACACCTCCCCCACCCCATGTCCCGTACTTCGTCTGACTTGGTCTGTCAGCTGCAAAGGAAATTTTTTTTTTCCTTTGCAGAAGGAAAAAGAAGCCGTGGCTGAGGACTGCTCCTGAAGCAGACTGCAGAAGAGACCTGCCATGCTAAGTGTCAGGCCTTTGAGCCAAACAGTGAATTGGTGAGTTATCCAAAAGAAGAAGAGACTCAGAGCAACCAATCAAAAGGGACCAATCTTACCCGAGTCAGCATGGTGAGAAAAGCCCAGTTTTCACCCAGCAAAGAGAGTAGTGTTTGGAAAGACCATTTCCTCCTCTTCATTCCCGTTAATATTTTTTTTCCTGCATTTTCTGCCCACATAGCCATGCATGCCCTCTGCCCAGTTCAGTGGAAAACCCATCCTGCTTTATTGAATGACGGTGTTGCAGATTCTGCCACTGTGGATTAAAAGGCCAGCTTCTCTCGAAGATGACTTGTATTTTGTTTTTCAACACAGCTAATATTATAGTTAAGACTAGCCACATATCTATAAGGCCATTTGTAAAATAAAAATGTAAGGTCCTTGTTCATAGATGAAGTTCTTTTTTAAGTAGCCAGAGCAGCACATTTTAAACTACTTCCATCAAAACAGATCCAGCATGAGGGTTTTCATATGGTTCTGCCACTGTCCTGCCATCAAGGGATCCACAGGCCTTTGACCAAGGCTCTTGTGTCAGTCATTTTCCTTGTCACTATGGCAAATACCTGGTAAAACCTAAGGGAGGAAAAGATCACATGTGGCTCACAGTTTGAAGGGCTACAGTCATCATGATGAGGTAGGCGTGGTGACTGTAGGTGAGGCAGCTGTCGCATTATGCCTGAATCAGGAAGCAAGAGAGATGGACATCAGAGGTCAGTGCACTGTCTCCTTGTATTTAGCCCAGCACCCCAATCCATGTGCCACCCACATTCAGGATGACTTTTCTTCCTTGGCTTAACCTTCCTGAAAACTCCCTCAAAGACATCCCCATGTTAATCTAGCCATGTTGACAACAACTATGAAACATCTCAGGTCCCCAGGGGCATTTACTCTCTTACGTGGCATGGATGCTGCTGGGACATAGGCAGGGTCCCTGTGGCTTTATCTTTATGCCAATAGCCAGAGTGAGGCCTGATTCAAAGAGGATGGGACTGATGTATCACAAACTACATTAGAAAAAGGCAGCATCCAGCAGTCTGGCCCCTGAGTAGTTCTCTGCAAGCTCCATGGCCAGCGGAATGAGAATCCACGGGAGGCAAGAAGATGGTTCAGTTCAACATGAGGAAGTAGACAATATCAGTCCAGACTTCAGGAGTCTGACCCCAAGTAGTTTATTTTAGGTGTATTTAAGCATAGCACAGTTTGCTGGTGATAGCTGTGTACACAACAAAGCATACACCAATCTCCTTGAGGAACAAAGTGAGTTAAGTGAAAACCAGATGTGACTGTATCAAACTCTTTGTAAAGTACATATAACACCTTCCATAAATACAGGTTCTATAGATTGACACCTCCATAAAGATGGGTTCTGTAGATTGACTGCATGCGGCAACTTTCATAAATACAGGTTCTATAGACTGACGACCTGTGACACCTTCCATAAATATGAATTCTATAGACTGAGAAAAACAAGCTAACAATAAGGGTCTTCGAGAGGATCCAATGTGGTCTCAGCCACTCAGATAGTGCAAAGATTACACAGGCTGTAAACCGCATCTGCTCCCAGCCTTCTGGGAAGATAACAGGTTATGTATGCATCCCCTCCTCCAAAGGAATAATCTGAGTCTCCCTAGGGCTTGTCTGTGAGCACAAGACCCTTCATGCCTTCTGCGGGCCCTGAACGCCCAGGCTCCAGCAGTCTTCTTGCTGAAGCTTCCTGAGTCGCTGGGATGTAGCGTGGACAGCAGTACACCACACCTACACACCTTCTAGAAGGTATAGGACAATACCTAAGATGCCTAGAGGCCTTTAATTGTCACTCCACTTACCTGTGCCAGAAAAATAAGCCATCTGGTGCCAAGGACTAGAAATTCTGCTCTAGTTTCTAGCACTATTTTTGGAATTTGTTTTTGTTTTTATAAGAATCAGAACTAAAAGATTATCTTTTAATCTTAATCTAATCTAATCTAATCTTAATCTAATTTTAGGAGCTGGGGTTACTCAGTGGGTAAGAGTGCTTGCTCTGCAAACAAACTCCAGAACACATGCAATTGTTGAGCACCAGTGCGAGCCTGTAACCCCAGCATAGGGTACTGTGTAGCATGAGGGGCTGGCTTGTTGGGGTTTCCGTCCCGCCCGGTACCCCAACAGCCCGCAAATCCCAAAGAGAAATTACACACAGGACTCCATAAGGTTATAAACTGATTGGCCCATTAGGTCAGGCTTCTTGTTAACTCTTATAACTTATATTAACCCATTATTCTCATCTATGTTAGCCATAATGGCTCCGTACCTTTCTCAGCTGGGCATGTTACATGCTGCCTCTTCGGTGGTCTGCGCAGGAGTGGCCGAGGGACTTCCTCCTTCCTGGAATACTCCTGTTCTCATCGGCCTGCCTCTACTTCCTGTCTGGTTGACCTGCCTATACTTCCTGCCTGGCCAATCAGCGTTTTATTAAAATACATGATTGACAAAATACAGATAATTCTCCCGCACCATTTCCCTCTTTTTTTTTTTTAAACAAAGGAAAATACCCATAGTCCATTTGTTGGGAATATGGGCGTAGTATTTCAGGCTACTTCCTGCTGGTTGGGGGCGCTGATTATCTTATGGGAACCTAAAGAAAATTTAGAGTTATAATCAAGTCCTGACTGAAGTATCCTGTGAGTCTTGATCATCTCAGGCAGCAGTCTTGAATCTGTTCTGGATGTAGAATTCTGTCATCTGGGCCATCTGTTCCTATCGGAGATTTCTCAGGTGGCCTCCATTGATGGAACCTGATTTTTCTTAACTCAGAATGAATCCACAGCTTCTCATTTTCTGTGGAAACAAAAGCAAAATCTCTTCTCCAAAGTAACATACCTTTTGACTTCAGTTTTGAAGCCAAGGTATTTTCAAAACACCTATCTTGGATTAATTCTGCAGCATTTATAAGCAAATGTCTTTTGGCGACTATTGCTCCTTCCTCAGCATTCAAACAATCAAAAGAGAGCATAATAATATACAGTATCAAGAGTCTCTGTATATTTTCCATCTTTATGCGGCTTTATTTTAATCTCTATTTCTTTTAATTTTACTTTTAACTTTTGGCTTTTTGAGACAGGTTCTCTGTATATATTTTTGTCCTGGAATAACTCTGTCGACCAGGCTGTCCTTGAACTCACAGAGATCTGTCTGTCTCTGTCTCCCCAGTACTGGGCTCAAGGGTGTTTGCTACCACACCTTGAACTCACAGAGATCCACGTGTCTCTGCTTCCCCAGTGCTAGGATTAAAGGTGTGTACTACCACACCTTGAACTCAGAGATCTGTCTGTCTCTGCCTCCGAGGTATTGGGATTAAAGGTGTGTGCTACCACACCTTGAAGTCACAGAGGTTAACTACCTCTGTCCCTTAAAGTCACAGAGGTCAACATGCCTCTGCCTCCCAGGCATTGGGATTAAAGGTGTGTACCACCACACCCTATATCTCCCTTTCTTTCTTTTTTATTTTTAATGACTTTAACCTTTTAGCCTGCATATATTTTTAACACACTGTAAACCATTTAGAGGTTTTCTTCATCTTTGAATCTCTCTTTACTGTTTATCTCTCTTTTTCTGACCACATGAGCCTTTAATTTACAAAGCAATATGGAAAGCCATGGCTTTGACAGCTAGATCCAGCTCATCCCTTAGCTTTCCAGACTCATAGCTGAGATACCAGCCACAGCTGTGTTCACTGCCACAACTCTGTCGTGTTTCAAGGTCCTTGCTAGCAAGCAAGCTGCATCATTCTGCTCAGAGACCACACTCAGTCGGACTGCCTGCCTGCAAGAGTCAGAGTTTGTCCTGGCAGGTCGACCCAGAAAGTCGACATTTTAAAACGACGGAGCTTTTTTCCTGCAACGGCTGAAAACCCGAAAAGCATGCGTTCAGGTTTTCATCAACACCATTTAAGTGTTTCATGACAGGACCTCTTAAAGAGCTGCAAAGTTTTGCAGCTAAAGCTGAGTCAGGAAGCCTCTCTTAGATGAGTGCATTTGCTTGCCTCTAGCAAGTAGAGCAGACCCGAGAAATTGCTGCTACCAACAAAACATGCTTTACTCTATTCGTTCCCAAGCTTTCTCAAGCTTTCTGTGGATTCAGTTATCCACGTTGGCGCCATCTGTAGCATGAGGGGCTGGCTTGTTGGGGTTTCCGTCCCGCCCGGTACCCCAACAGCCCGCAAATCCCAAAGAGAAATTACACACAGGACTCCATAAGGTTATAAACTGATTGGTCCATTAGGTCAGGCTTCTTGTTAACTCTTATAACTTATATTAACCCATTATTCTCATCTATGTTAGCCATAATGGCTCCGTACCTTTCTCAGCTGGGCATGTTACATGCTGCCTCTTCGGTGGTCTGCGCAGGAGTGGCCGAGGGACTTCCTCCTTCCTGGAATACTCCTGCTCTCATCGGCCTGCCTCTACTTCCTGTCTGGTTGACCTGCCTATACTTCCTGCCTGGCCAATCAGTGTTTTATTAAAATACATGATTGACAAAATACAGATAATTCTCCCGCACCAGTACTGGGGCTGGAGAGGAGAAAATCCTGAGAACCCGGTGACTGGCCAGCCTCGGAGTACAGTGAGAGACCCTGTCTCAAATCAACAAGTGAGAGTTATATAAGAAGACACCCAGCATCCTGTTCTGGTCCCTGTATGTGCATGCATTAGCATGCTTACCTCCACACGCATGTACTATACATACATATATCACACACAAACGCACATACAGAGAGACATAAATACATACACACAAAAAACCCCTCACATCACAAATTAGTTAATTAAACACTAATTTCAGGGGTCAGGAACTGTTACAGTTCAGCCTTCTCATCCCAGTATTGTGATAAAGTTTCAGGGATGCTCCCTCTCCTCCCCTTCCTGCCTCCTCAAACATCATCTTCATTATTAAACAGTTTGTGACATATATCTTGACTTCCCTCAGATCTCACATATTATCTTTCAGCTGTAAGATAAATTTCTATAAGACCATTTATTATCTTTTTCCAACACACAGAAGCAGAGCCATCCACCTGGTTGGATGCCCTTTCTCTTGGTGTATATTCAGGCTCAACAAATATTTATGAAAGGAATTATTACACAGCTACAATGTTGGGCTGTCATGCAGAACCGTATTGTCTATTGGAAATCTATTAAGCCCAGATTTCCTTCTTCATTCTTGGATTGAGTGAGGTCGTTCACCAATCTAGGTAGAAGCTAGAAACTTCACTGCAAAACATTTCCCTAATCAAGACGGAGAGCAGACCTACTCTGTGAGTTTGCACATGAATATTTAGAAAGCTGTTTGATAACGTGCCAGTTTAGCAAGACAACAATGGAAAGTTCTCCCATAAGTTCTATGAACTCCCCAGCCTCGTGAAATCTCTGTGGAGTGGGCCTCAAACCCAACCAGTAAACAGTTGGTTACCTCCGTAACCTTCATTCCATCACCGCACCCCTGGAACGTGTGCCTGGAAGGTCTGTGCTACAGCATGCAGAGTTCACGGCTGGAGAAGACCACGGGTGATTTTTCTTCCCCAGCAGCCTACATAGTACCTTCCAGGACTATGAAGGCCAGATAGCAGGGAGGAAATGCTCCTGTCAGTTCCAGCTTGGCTTCTCTTTGGTCTCTAGTCAAAGTATGTGGTACTTTCAGCAATGGAAACTTACCATCCGGTCCTGGTGGGAAACCAAGAACACCAACAGTTTCCCATGCTGTTGGGGCAGGGGGTCTGAGGCCTCCTTGACCAACAATTCATGGAGAAGTATTCTACGTGTGGCCCTGGGAGCTTCATTTAATAACCCATAACTTCTAGGAGATAGGCTCTCTACCCATGCATGGGTATCTACATTCAAAGTCCTTTTTTAATTATTGTGATTTTTAATTAGCCTACAAAATAATGGTTTTCCCTAAAGTTTTCTCATGCACCCTTAGTCTTTAGTTAATATTTACCCAACCTCTTCCTCTCCCCAACTCCCATGCCCTCATCCCAATGAACATTTCTGCTTCTATTATTTTCCCATCTGCTTTTAGGTATTCTAATATCCTCTCCCTCTCTGCAGGACACTTTCTCTACCCCCTCTTATATATTCCTGATATCTACAGATATTTCAAATGAAACACACAAATCTAAATGCGCAAAGCTAGGACCTACATATGAGAGAGAAGATGTGGTGTTTGTGTTTCTCAGCCTGAGTTAACCTGAGTCAGTATATTTTCCAGTTCTGTGTATTTCCCTAAAATTTTTTATAATTTCATTTTTCCTTATAACTGATTAAAATTGTATTGTGCACACATGCTATATTTTCATTATCCATTAATCAGCTAATGGGCACCTAAGCTGATCTGCATTTCCTTATTATTGTGACTAGAACAGCAATAAGCATGAATGTGTGAGCATCTCTGTAATAGGACACGGTGTCCTTTGGGTATATGCCCAGGAGTGCTGTAGTTGGATCCTATGGAAGTTTTATTTCTATTTTTTTTAAAAAAAATCTTCCAGATTGATTTCTATAATAGCTGCAGTCCATTACATTCTCACCAAGAGTGGATGCACTCCCCTTTCCCCACATCGTCTCTTCTCATTTGTTTTATTGATGGTAGCCATTTTAACTAGGGCAAGATGGAATCTCAAAATAGTCTTAATTTACATTTCCCTGATGGCAAAGGATATTGAACAGTTTTTAAAATGTCTATTAGCTATGGTGACTATTCTTGGTTACCAACTTGACTACATCTGGAGCTAACTAAAACCCAGGTGACTGGGCACACCTGTGAGTGGTTTTTTTCTTAATTAAATCATTTAAAGTAGGAAGACCTGCTTTTAATCCAGATCATTTAAGGTGGGGATCCACCTTTAATCTGGACCACACCTTCTGGTGGCAGCCTGCATAAAGGACATGGGAGAAGGAAGCATGTTGTCTTTGCCTGCTTGCCGTCACTCTCGCTGGCAAGTCCATTCCTTCACTGACATTAGAGCCTGCTTCTTTGAGATCCCAGGGTATACTGACTATCAGCTGAGACAACCAGTCTCATGAACTAAACAGCTATTGGGTTCTTGGGCCTTCTGTTGGTAGACAGTCATGCTGGACTAGCTGAACTACAGCCTGTAAGCCATTCTAACAAATTACCACATATAGAAATAGACATAGATTATGTATTATCAATTTAGTCATTTATATTTCTTCTTTTTAGAACAATTTGTCCCATGTTTAATTAGGTTGCTTGTTTTATTGATGCTTAGTCTCCTGAGTTCTTTGAATATTCCAGATTTGCCCAAACATTTTCTCCCATTCTGCAGGCTGCGTCATCACTCAATCGACATTTCATCTGCTGTACAGACACTTTGTAGCCTCACGAGGCTCCATCTGTCTGTCACTGACCTTATTTCCCAAGCAACTGGTGCACTGTTGGAAAGTCTACATGTGTACCTGTCTTGAAGGGTACACCCTGCTTTTCCTCCAGCAGCTTCTGAGTTTGAGGTCACACATTTGAGGTCCTTGATCCATTTGGAGCTGGGTTTTGTGTGCAGTGACATCTAGTTTCATCCTTCTGTATGTTGATATCCAAATTTTCCTGGCATGATTTGTTTAAAAAAGATGTCTTTTCTCGCTAAGGCTTTTGACTTCCCTGTCAAAAATCAGCTGGTAGTGAGCTTGATGGATGGCTCAACAGTATGAACATGTATCGCTCTTGCCGAGACCCTGAGCTCAATTCCAAGCACGCATGTTTGGCAGCTCACAACCAGCTCCATAAGATCTGATGCCCTCTCCTGGCCCAGAGTACCACACGCATGTGAACTCATGTGTACACACATGAACATACACATACACCCATGCATACACTTACATACATGCACACACATATACACACACAGTCACATACACACACATAATAAAAAATTAAAATCCTTTTAAGTCGTATGCTGTAATTGTGTAGCCTTGTAACTGGGTCCTTTAATCTATTCCATTGATCTATGTGCAAGTGTGCTTTCCTGTTGGTATCATGCTGTTTTTATTAATATGGGTGAATATTCAGTATAAACAGAAATTGAGAGTGGTAACACTTCCCCCACACACATTCTTTTTGCTCAGAATTACTTTGGTTACCCAGGATCTTTTGTGCTTCTATATGAATTTTAAGATTTTTTTTCTAATTCTGTGAGGATTGTCATTGGAATTTTAATTGGAATTACACTGAATTTGTAGATTACTTTTGGTAGACTGAATATTTTCATAACTTTAATTCTTCCATCAGTGATCATGGGGGGGTCATCTTCTACTGTCTTTCCCAATTTCTTTCTTCAGCACACAAATTTTTAAATTATTTTTGTTATTTTTAATTACAATATAATTACACCACTTCCCTTCTTCCCTTTCTTCTCTCTATTCCCTCACATGTATTCTTGTCTTGCTCCCTCTCAAAATCATGCCCTCTTTCCCTTTCTCTCTCTCTCCCTCTGTCTCTGTCTCTCTCTCTCTCTCTCTCTCTCACACACACACACACACACACATACACATACATACACACACACACTCTTTCTCCTTCTCTCTCTGTGTGTATGTATGTATATATGTGTATACCTAAATATATAAATACAACCTGCTCAAATCATTTAGTGATGCTTGGATGTTTACAATTTCAAAAACAACCATTTTGTATTGTACAGCCAATTAAGAGACTCATCGTTGGGAGAGGCAGTTCTTTGTCTTAGGGTGGTACAAGTGGGAGTTCTCCCTTTCGTGTTAAGGGTGTTGGTGTCCTATTTATTCAGATCATTGTTGAGGTGTCATGGGTGAAGCATCTCTGTCTTAGGGGGACACAATCTCACAGAAGCTCCCCTGGTCCTCTGGTTATTACAGTCCTTCTATTCCCTCTTCTGTCCCCCACAAGGTTCTCTGAGCAATAGGTATAGGACTTGTGTTAGATAAGTATCCACTGGGGCTAGGCATCCTACAACCACTTACTTGATCTTTACATGTTGGCCAGGTGTGGTTTTCTGTAATGGTATTTGGTGCGGGAGAATTGTCTGTATTCTGTCAATCATATTTTAATAAAACGCTGATTGGCCAGGCAGGCAGTATAGGTGGGAAAGCCAGACAGGAAGTAGGGGTGGAGCAAAGAGACTAGGAGTATTCTGGGAAAACAGGAAGCTCCCTCTGCCACTCCTGCGCAGAGCACCATAGAGGCAGCATGTAACTTGCCCAGCTGAGAAAGGTACGGAGCCATGTGGCTAATGTAGATAAGGATAATGGGGTAACATAAGTTATAGGAGTTAACAAGAAGCCTGACCTAATGGGCCAATCAGTTTATAACCTTATGGAGTCCTGTGTGTGATTTCTCTTTGGGATTTGCCAGCTGTGGGGTACTGGGCAGGACGGAAACCCCAACAAGCAGGCTCTCATGCTACAGGTATTGTCTGTGGCAAAGAGAGAGACAACTTTGGCGAATTGTGAGAGCTACACTTATCTGTGGATATGAGGCTAAGAAGTTTAAATGTTTTTGGAATTACATGGATTTAGTAAAGTGGCAGGAGTGGGGTCTCTAAGATTCATGAACTCACCAACCATAGGTAATTGACTATGTTACCAGGACCAGGTACAATTTCCCTCCTGTTGAGCTGGTCTTAATTTCAATTAAAAGAGCTATTGGTTACCGCCAAGATGTGAGTGTCATTGTTTCTCTGTTGGGGATATCTGGCCATTGTTGTTGGTCATAGCAGTAGCAGTGGGCAGGACTGCTGGTTGCTTCGATCCTTTGGAAGCTTGCATAGCACTCTCTGGTACCACGGACACCAGTCCTCAAGGAGGCTTTCATGTCGGGTCAAGCTCAAGTCCACCAGATGTTCACACACATGTTTGTGTGCTGTGTTTTGAATATGTGTTCCACATGTTTATGCACTGGCATCTTAATTCCTGATGCAGTAGTGTTGTAGGTGGGGCCTAACTGAAGATGTTCAGGTCATGATGGTTCACCTTCACAAAGAAACTCAAGATGCTCCCCCTGGGGAGCCATGTTGTCATGAAAGGAAGCTCACTGGAATGTCATTGTTTGCCCTTCTGTTTCTTTGAAAGGATGCTGTTAACGACACTCACCAGACCGACTCCGGGCCCCCTCCCTCCCCATGGATTCCCCAGCCTCCAGAACCACAGGCTAAATCAATTTTATTTATTAATTACTCAGTCTGTGGCGTTCTGCAATTTACAAAAATGAACTGAGGCACTCCTCAGTTACATGTCACACTCCTCAACCAAATAGTTCCCTGACACCTAGCCCTCAAAATGCAAGCAACCCCTCAGGTGTCGGAACACTCACTAAGGATTTTCATTTATATGAACCTTCCAACCGTAGAACTTATACTCCAATTCTGGAAACATTTTACAAAGGAGGAAAAACACGAAACTAATTTCAATTACATAATTTTTGAAGTGTTTTTTTCACCAACAAATTCGATTTAATATGGTGGTCTTTACTGAAAAATCCTTGTTATGAAACACTGTGAAATTTTTCTTTCTAAAAGGTAAAGCATTGGTGTGTATTATACTCAGAGAAAAAACTTTCCTATACCTTTCTACTTAAAAGACTATTTCATTTGAAAGATTTTTTAAATAGCACAAGTTAATTCGTAGTGGCTATGCTTGGTGATGCACTCCTGTAATCCAACCAGCTTGGGAAGCTAAGACAGGATGGCACCATTGAGCTCAGGGTTAGCCTGGTGTGTAGTTGTAATCCTGTTTAATTGTGATTCCACCTCTTTTAAGGAGAGAGAGAGAAAGAGAGAGAGAGAGAGAGAGAGAGAGAGAGAGAGAGAGAAACAGACAGACAGACAGACACACACACACAGAGAGAGAGAGAGAGAGAGAGAGAGAGACTTGGCTTGTGTTCACATCTGAAATTTTTTCTTAGCCAAATTCATCCCTTTGAGAGGTAATGAATATTTATTGGTGGTTTAATTTGCTGAATTCTGGGTAGTTTGCTACAAAAACAACAAATAATTCTAACACCTTGCTGAGCATTTCCTACTGCGAATCTACTCCCTAGCTCCTACTTCCCAACCCTTCTTAAAGAGTTATTCTCTCCTCATCGTATCTTTCTTTTATGTTTTAGTTCATTCTCTACAGAATCTGTCACCTGTCTGGTAATATACATCGTATATACATATATAATTCAATATTATCTGTCATACAGTTAATTAATTGTTTCTATATAATTCAATAATGTAATCTATCTGCCATGAGTGACTGTCCTTCGAGCAGAGCAACTGCTGCCTTTGTGGCGTTTTAGCTGCGGCTCTTTAGGAAAGATCATCCCAGATGAACTTGATGGCAGTTTATCGCTCCGCGCACCTTAGAATCCACTGCTCCTGCCAATTGGCAACTCTGTGTGAATGCATACACAGAGAGAAAGAGACAGAGAGAGAGGGACAGAGAGAGAGAGAGAGAGACAGAGAGAGAGAGAGAATAGTAGAGGTGAGGGCTCCATCTGTACAGCTGTAAGGAAGACCTCCTCCCTCCTGCTGGATAAGGATTTCCATCTGGGCTGCTTTTGGGAGGTATGCCCACACTGCTATAGGTAAAATTTCACCAATACCCTGTATGAAGGCTCAATAAACTCAATGTCTATTGTTCCAGAGTGAACTTCGGTGAAATTGTGCCTTGGTTGGTCATTGGGACCTTAGGAGAGCCGCAACACTGTCATCTAGCTAGGAGGCCTTCTCTCTATAAAACTCCAAATAATATGTCAGATCCATCTATAGAGCCCTCAGCCTATAGTTTGACCTCACCATATAGCACTTCATGAAAAAATGTCCCTTTCAGCAGCAGAATTTTACTTACAAACCCTTTCTCCTTTCTCCTGCTGTTAGTGTGTATTTTTACTATGAAGTGTTGTAATTCCCAAACACATTTTATTACTTTTTTCTTCAAATAGTAAATTGACTCTGAAAAGAGTCTTTAAAAGAAAGCATGCAGTCTGGTACAATCATCAGCAAACCTACCTGGTCCTTCCTTCCTGGGTGTGGCTGGCACACGTCGCTCTTCGTCTGAGCCTCTTTTGTCCTCCCAGACACTGTGGTCTGCTGAGGAAGGGTTTTGTCACCTTAGTGTGCAGGGAGTCACTTCACTGCGATTCTCCTTTGGAAGTCTCTGCACACAGATGTCAGGACGGCCCTTTCCCTACATGTGTTAAGTAGACTTCGTTGGCTTCCATTATTGACGGAGAATGAGAGGTTGCCCTCACCCCTGCTCACAGTGTGTGCGGTGTCTTAGTCCTCCTTTTCAAGGCTTAACGATGTCTCTGGTTTTTAGTTGCTTGGTATCCGGCATGCCTTGGGGTTTGGGGAGGGGGAGGGCAGCACAAAGGTGTTTGTACCATTTGGAGCTTGCAGTGATTCTTAAATTGATGAGTGGATGAGCTTCATTGAATTTGCAAAATATTTTGTCAATAAAAAAAAGAATTTTCTCAAATATATGCATATTTCATGACGTATGCTTCATCTTCTCTGTTTTATCCGCCTTTGGGCACCATCTCTCAGGCCTGGCCACGTGGCCCTGTTAAGTGTGTCCCTGGGGCTCTGCTACACTTCCAGTCTCCCTTCCTTGAATGTAGTATGATGGGCCGGCTAGCTTGGGGTATCTGTCCCGCCAGGTACCCCACAGCCCGCAAGCCCCAAAGGAAATTACACACAGGACTCCATAAGATTATAAACTGATTGGCCCATTAGGTCAGGCTACTTATTAGCTCTTATAACTTATGTTACCCCATTATCCTTATCTACATTAGCCACATGGCTCCGTACCTTTCTCAGCTGGGCAAGTTACATGCTGCCTCTTCGGTGGTCTGCGCAGGAATGGCGGAGAGAGCTTCTGCTTCCAGAATACTCCCAGTCTCTTTGTTCCACCCCTACTTCCTGTCTGGCTTTCCCGCCTGTACTGCCTGCCTGGCCAATCAGCGTTTTATTAAAATATGATTGACAGAATACAGACAATTCTCCCACACCACTTGAAGGCTGTGCTTTGGTCTGGAGGGTTCGTCCCTTCTTTAAGCTTGATGGTTCTTCCTTCTTTTGCAGACTATCTCAGGGTGACAGACATGGTACTTTCAGTTCTAGATTTTCCAGTGGTTTTTTTTTTCTAGTTTGACCATTTCTGCACCTGTTGTGTTCAGTTATCCCTCTGGACTTTAGAAGCATGAACATCACAGAATCCTTCCTGCTACCTCCGGCATCTGGGTCCTCACTGCACCTGCTTGTGAGGATTTGTTCTGCTTTCGCTTGTTTGGTCTTCCTTATTATTTGAGAATTTCACACGAGTATACATTGTGTTTGGTCAGATCCCTCCCCATCCGGTCCTCTCCAATTCCTCCCCCATCTTCCCCTGCTTTCTCTCTCAGCTTCCCATGCTCTTTTTCTATTTTATACTCCACTACATCAGACCTCATTTCTCTTGACTGAGTTAGCGTTCCCTGTATTCTGTTTAGTTTTAACTGTCAATATGACATGACCTAGAGTTATTGGGGAGGGGTGCCTCACTTCAGGAATTGTCAAAATCAGATTGGCCATGGGCAAGTCTGTGGGGAGTTGTCTCGATTGTTAATTGATGAAAGAGGGCCCAGCCCACTTTGGGTGTTACTATTCCTTAGGCAGGTGGTCCTGAACTATATTAGAGGGCCAGGCGGTGGTGGTTCACGCCTTAAATCCCAGCACTCAGGAGGCAGAGACAGGCAGATCTCTGTGAGTTCAAGACCAGCCTGGTCTACAAGAGCTAGTTCCAGGACAGCCAGGGCTGTTACACAGAGAAACCCTGTCTCCAAAAAAAAAAAAAAAAAAAAAAAAAAAAGAAAGAAAGAAAGAAAAGAAAGCTAGTTGAACAGAAGTCCGCCAGCCAATGGGCAAGGAGCATCCTCCGTAGCTGTAGCCATACTGTATTCTTTCGCTATAAAGTGAGTTACTTGGTTAGAAGTAACATTGTACGACTAGAAGCAAACCTGTCCTTAAGTTCCTGCCTTGACTTCCCTCAAATAATGAACTGTGACCTGGGATTTTAAGCCAAAGAAATGCTTTTTGACTCTAAAGCTATTTTTGGAAAGGGCATTTGTCACAACAGCAGAGATGAATCTGGAGCAGCCTGGGAGCTCCTGCTAGTGTGTCCCCCACAGTTTCATAACTGAATAGAGAGGTTGAGTTTCTATTTCTTTCCCCCACTAAACCTGGGGTTTATGTTCACCTCAAAGACATTTTATTCTCATCATCAACTTTTAAGTTGACTGTTGCATTTCCCAGCATGTCCAATGTTTTTCTGTGGAATAAACTTCTCAGGGCTTTAGGTTGACTCTACAAATTCGATAAGAAACAGTCTATCAACTCATCTCCTATTTAAAGCTCTTTTTTGTTTTGGTTTTTTGAGACAAGGTTTCTCTGTGTCACCCTGGCTCTCCTGGAGCTCACTCTGTAGACCAGGCTGGTCTCCAACTTAGAAATTCACTTGTCCCCACCTCCCAAATAAAATTTCATTTCTGTGTTTAAATCTGAGCTCTTCACTCAACACTTGGGTAGCCAAGTCTAGGAAACACAGGGTGGCAATCCACCTATCTCACCCCGGTGTTGTTGGTTAGGGGGGCCCACCACCGAGTCCCCAAATAAATGCATGCACAGGGACTTATTCTTACTTAAGAATGCCCAGCCTTAATGTGGCTTGTTTCTAGCCAGTTTTTCTTAAATTATCCCATCTATCTTTTGCCTCTGTGCCTTTCTCTTTCTCTGTTTCTGTATACATTTCTTTCTTCTGACTCTGTGGCTTGCTATGTAGCTGGGTGGCTGTCCCCTAGAGTCCGCCTCTCCTCTTCTTGCTCCCTATCTTCTCTTCACTCCAGGTTTCTCCTCCTATTTATTCTCTCTGCCAGCCCCACCTGTCCTTTCTCCTGCCTTGCTATTGGCCGTTCAGTTCTTTACTAAAGAAATCAGGTGTTTTCGACAGGCAGAGTAACACAGCTTCACAGAGTTAAACAAATGCAACATAAAAGTAGACAACACATCTTTGCATCATTGAACAATGCTCCACTGCATGAACAAGAGTAACATATCTTAAAATAACACTCCACAACACCCCAGCATGCTTCCATGTGGTCATTTGTAATAAAGCATTATCACTGAAAGCATGGCATCAGGACAACAAGGTATCACTGAGGGAAGCCTGGCCCCGTGGTCACTGTCCTATTTGTGCCTTCCACTGTGAAGATGTAGTTCGTGAACTTTTGCCCCTGCCACACAATTCCGCCCTGAGTCTCTTCGGGCTCTGCCTCGTCACCTTGTCCTGAGGATCTCCCTTGAGCCTCTGCCATGAGGAATCTGCAAAGCTGTAGGTCTGTTTATTCTCTCCTGCATAGTAACTGTAGTGGAGGTAACAAGAAAACAGAACAAAACCAAATGACTGGGGGCCATAGACTCCTCCATGTGTGCGAGAGAATAGCCTGAGATCAAAGTGGCCTTTCTAGAACTACCAGGGTGCACTGCCATCTGATTGCGTCCCCCTGTTATGTCAAGACAGATTGCACCCGCAGAGCTGGAGCGGCTCCATAATTTATGACGCTGTCTGCTGTGTATAATAGACCGCTGTAGCTCGCATTTAGCTTCAGTTCTCCGAGGGTGGGGTGGCCCTGTATGTAAATTGTGTTCCCCACATGTGTGTGCACTATGAAAAGAATTTGATCCCCGCAGCGGCAGATGTCACCTTGCTCAGCAGGAACCTCTGTCTCCGAGAGGTTTTCTAAGTAGATATACATTTTTGATGGGAGCATTAATACTGCATGAGCTTGGGAATATGGCTTAAGGGCAGAGTTTTAGTTTCCAGTCCCCATTAAAATTCATGTGCAAATTATTTGGGGGAAGTTTCAGGTTCGTAGTCCATTAGTAACTACAGAAACAGCTTTGTCACGTGTGCCGTGGGGAAAGGCACCTGCATGGGTGCAGCGACAGAGATTATACCATCCAATCTTATGTTTCGGGGTGGTTGTTTACTATTATGAAGTTGGTTGCATTTGGAGCAAACATGCTTTTAAAAGTACAGCTATAAGGAATACATGAAGCCCTAATTCTGGAAGGTTAAGGTGATACTTAAAGAATTACCAAGACTGCTTTGACAGCTGGATACTATCATAGAGACCGGCCAACACCTGCGTGGAAGTTCGTATCACCCTAACAGACCTTGTGAATCCCCATCCTGTCTGTACTGCACTCACCAGAATGGCGTGTGTCAGGGCTTGAGGCTCTGTTTTGTTTTGTTTGTTTTTTTTCTATGCTTGTTACCGGGCCAAGGACTCAAATACAACTAAACCAAGTGAGTACTTACCGAGTGTTTGTTCCATGTCAGGTACAACTTAGCTTCTGGGGATTTGCATGGGTTAGATCTGGCCCTGACCTTAAGGAAGACTCTAGAACCATAGAATTCAGTGCCCAAGAAATAGGAAAATGCTGTAGCGTGTGGGAGAAGAATGAAGACAGAGGTGGGGAAGAACATCCTGGGGACACAGCTGGAAAACAGCACCTCAGGCCATTTGGAGAAGGTGTCTTGGGGTACACAGAGCAGGGAAGGTGCTTCCAGGAAGGAGGACAGCATGCGCCAACTCGGCTCTCTTTCCTGGTGTAGACCATCCATGTCGTCTGAGCTGTATATGGGAAAGGGTGAGTGAAGGTGTATTTATCACTTCCCTGTTGCTGTGGTAACAACTCCATAACCAAAACAACCGTGGAAGAAAGGGTTTGCTTTAACTTCTGGTGCTAGAAGGAGAAGAGCCATCACGGCAGTCAAATGGCAGTCCCGAAGCAGGAAGTTAAGAACCCACATCTTCAAACTGAGGCAAAGCAAAGCAACCCAGAAGTACGGTGACGCTTTGAGCTCTCAAATCCCGCCCCCAGTGCATACTTCCTCCAGCATCTCCTAGACCTCCCCGAACAGCCCACCCCTGGGGACCAAGTACTCAAATTCCTGTGCCCATTGCCCTTCTATTCGAGCAGTCACGCAAATGCACGGCGCGAGAAAGGGTGTGGGGTGCTGATACTTCTCAGGTCATTCTGGGGCCTCGTGTTCATCCTGAGAGACGTTAGGAAGGCATTGGATCATAGGTCCTCTGTATTCATAAAGATGGCCCCCAGGGAGCCAGGGAGGGCATCTCTTCTCTCCCTCCCTATGTATTCCTCTGTCAAATTCTCAGCTGCACGGCAGGATGAGAGGCTATGGTACCAGGCTCCATCCTGCCCATCCCCCTTCCCAAATGTCGACACAGGCAGATGCTGCTTGGGGGTGTTCTTTCAGTCAGTCATTGTGGTTCACAAGCCTCTCTTTCTAAATGGCCCATCTCTCAGACGCCTTCTTTCTTCAGACTTCCACTCTGAATGATTAGGCTGTTGTCTGCCACTCTATAAGAGAGAGGCCTAGTATAGAGTGGCTGGTAAAGCAAATGGGTGTCTTTTCCCCCCAGCAGCTGTGGGAGCATTTTCACCACATGGAAAAGGGAATTCCAAAAGGCCTCATGGGATATTAACCAGGATTTTTACCTCTGAGGAAATTCACGTCAGCAATTGTTTGACTAGAACCCTCTATAAATTTCTTCCTCAAATCAAGATTGATGTCGTCTCTCTAATTTTCTCAGCATTTAATAACTGGAAACTTTGAACTCCGACTCCTTTCACATCGTGCGGGAGCTGTGTGTTTGTTTTGACTTGCCTTCTTGAAGCTAAAGAGGAGACTTACTGTCGTGCCAGCCTGGTGTTCAGCAGTGCCACCTCTGCCCCATGCTGATCCTGCCCCCCTCCCCGCATCCCCCCAGTGGAGGTCTCAGCTGTGACTCAGCTGTGACTCGGTGGGGCTCCAGTTTCTCCAACAGAGACAAGCCCTGTGATCTGTCATCCCGGCAGCTGGGAAGTTCTGTCCCCACTGAGATCGGTACAAATCTGTCCTGTTTAGAAATCCTGTCACTTACCTTTCCCTAATTCAGCCTAGGCTGAATGGGTGCCAAGTCCCCTCTGCCTGCCTTCCTGTGTTCTCTTCCCCTCTTCCCCCTCATTATAACATAACCAAGACTGGGAGGGGGAGCCTCCCACCTGCCTCCTGGTGCTCCTCTATAACCGTCTCCCAAACAACTAGAGCGTTTAGGGCTACGTGGGGGTAAAACCAACATGCTTTGTTTGGCCAGCTTCCCGCACCCTCCTTGCTTTAGTACAGGCATCCAGAACAAAGACACAAGAGACGCCTTTAGCCTAGAGGCTAAAAGTCAGGGATCAAAGTGTGCCTGGAATTAGACCCCCTCTTATTGGTCACCACTGTGACTTCTTCCTGCCACCCTATGTTCTCTCTCCGTGCCTGGGCCTAATCTGCTCTTCCTATAAGGACATCAATAAGACTAGATTATCTCTCCAATTTTAATGTGGCTTCTTCTTTAAGGATCTGTCTTTCCAAGCACAGTCTAATATGGAAGCCCTGGCGTGTAAGAACCCTTCCATTGCCTGGAGGGTGAAAGGTCACATTGCCCATCTGTATTTTTGCCTCTGGCTGGAAAAGACCTGCCTTTGAGGCAGATCCTAGAGTCAGGAAAAGCCCCTGACCTCTTTGGCTCAATGACGGGATCTTTCACGGGGAAAGATCTACGAAAGCCTACACTCATATATGGGCTCGGAATGGTATATTAGCCCACCTCCATCAGTACCCCTCCTCTCTCACACACGCGAGCACACACACACACACACACACACACACACATACTCCGCCCCAGATTGCAACCATATACTTTCCTGAGGTGTCTCCCTTCTCAGATTTAGCCTCCACTCCCTCCCAACCTCCCTGCACCCAGGTAGGGTCCCACATGTCACATCTCTGCTGAAACACTTACTGTTACCATGTCCTCTTCCTTGAACCTCCATGTGTTCACCAATCCAGAAGCTTCCTTTGCTCATTTTGTTGTTAGCTTGCTTTTTATGGAAACTATTACATCTCCATAGCTGAGTACATCATCAACCACTGGTCACTAACCAGTGAGAGCCTTCAACATTCCTCTGCACCCAAAAGGTGGGAAATGGGGCTAATACCTTGTCTTTCCAGTGATCATCTGCCAACTGAAGCTACCTGGGTGCTGCCAGCCAGCTGTCAATCATTAACAAATAGAAGATATTCATCACTACAGGATATCCATATCTTAGGGTCCATACTTCAGAACCCAGGGATGACATGCATGGACTCAATGTATATTTCATGAGGCAAGAAGGACCAAGCAACCTCTAGGAGCATGCAAGCAAGGCCCAAGCAACCTCAAGCTATCTCCAGGAGCAGGCAGGAAAGCCCAAGCGACCTCCAAGAGCAGGCATGAAGGCCCAAGCGACCTCCAGAAGCACCGAGCAACCAGAAATGTGACTCTGACTTCACCTCAAGGAATAACCATCTGAGCCTTGGACCCACTGGTATTGGGAGAAATGAACACTGTAGAAACAGCCCCAATTACACCAACTGGAGGAAATTATGGGTAGACAACATGGTAAGAACACACCCAACAGCACAAAGAGCAACACGGCAACCAAACAATAGTGGTTCTACAACAGCAAGACCTCAAATACAAGGGCAGCCTCAAACATTACTAAAGGTTAAATCACGCACTAAGCCCCACACACTAGTAGTGGGAAACTTCAACACCCCACTCTCACCACTGGACAGGTCTGCCAGACAGAAACTTAATGGAGAAATAAGGGAACTAACAAATGTTATGATTCAAATTGACTTAACAGACATCTATAGAACGTTCCATCCAAACTTAAAAGAATATACCTTCTTCTCAGTACCTCATACAATCTTCTCAAAAACTGACCGCATACTCGATAACAAAACAAACCTCCACAAATACAAAAAAATTGGAATAACCCAATGTACCTTATCAGATCACCATGGCATAAAGTTAGAATTCAACAGCAACACTAATTTCAGAAAGCCCACAAACACCTGGAAATTGAACAGTGCTCACCTGAATCACCAATGGGTCAAGGAAGAAAGATAAAGGAAAGACAGACAGACAGACAGACAGACAGACAGAAAGGTTTCCAAAAATTTAATGAAAATGACCACACAACATACCCAAATTTATGGGACACAATGAAAGCAGTGTTAAGAAGAAAGTTCATAGCACCAAATGCCTACATAAAGAAGCTGGAAAAAAAATCCCACACTACTGAGTTAACAGAACAACTCAAAGCTCTAGAACAAAACTCACCTAGGAGAACTAGATTGCAGGAAATTATCAAATTAAGAGCTGAAATCAACAAAACAGAAACAAAGAAAACAATACTAAGAATCAATGAAATAAAGAGTTGGTTCTATGAGAAAATCAACAAAATAAACAAACTTTTATTCAAACTAACCAAAAGACAGAGAGAGAACATCCAAATTAACAAAATCAGAAATGAAAAGGGGGACATAACAACAGATGTGCAGGAAATCCAGAGAATCATCTGGCCACACTTCGAAAGCCTGTACTTCACAAAATTGGAAAACATAAAGGAGATAGACAATTTTCTGGATAAATATCCATTACCAAAATTAAACCAAGACCAGATAAACAAATTAAATAGACCTATAACCACTAAGGAAATAGAAACAGTCATCAAAAGTCTTTCAACTTTTGATGGAAGCTCAGAACCAGATGGTTTCAGTGTAGAATTCTACAAGATTTTCAAAGAAGAACTAATACCAATACTCCCCAAATTGTTCCACACAATAGAAACAGAAAGAACATTTCTAAACTCTTTTTGTGAGGCTGCAGTTACCCTGATACCCAAACCGCACAATGACACTACTAAGAAAGAAAATTGCAGATCAATTTCTCTAATGAATATTGATGCAAAAATACTCATTAAATATGGGCAAATCAAATTCAAGAACACATCAAAAAAAATCATCCACCATGACCAAGAAGGCTTCAGACCAGAGATACAGAGATGGTTCAACATATGAAAATCTGTCAATGTAATCCACCATATAAACAAACTGAAAGAAAAAAAAACACAGGATCATCTCATTAAATGTTGAAATAGCCTGAGACAAAATACAACATCCCTTCATGATGTCTAGGAGAGAGCAGGGATACAAGTAACATACCTAAACATAATAAAGACAATATACAGCAACCCAACAGCCAACATCAAACTAAATGGAAAGAAACTCAAAGTGGTCTCACTGAAATCAGGAACAAGATAAGGTTGTCCACTCTCTCCATATCTATTCAATATAGTACTTGAAGTTCTAGCTAGAGCAATAAGACAATAAAAGGAGATCAAGGGGATACAAATTGAAAAAGAAGAAGTCAAGCTCTATTTGCTGATAATATGATAGTTTACATAAGCAGACTCAAAAGTTCTACCAAGAAATTCCTACAGCTCATAAACACCTTCAGTAATGTTGCAGGTTACAAAATTAACTCAAAAAAATCAGTAGTTTTCCTTTATACAAATGATAAATTGGCTGAGAAAGAAATCAGAGAAACATCACCCTTCACAATAGCCACAAATAACATAAAATATCTTGAGGTAACTCTAATCAAACAAGTGAAAGATCTGTATGACAATAACTTTAAAACTTTGAAGAAAGAAACTGAAGAAGACATCAGAAAATAGAAAGATCTCCCAAGGTCTTGAATAGATAGAATTAACATAGTAAATGGTAATCTTACCAAAAGAAATCTACAGATTCAATGCAATGCCCAGCAAAATTCTTCACAGACCTCAAAAAAACAACACTCAACTTCATATGGAGAAACAAAAAACCCAGACTAGCCAAAGCAATCCTGTACAATGATGTATCAATCCTGTACAGATGATGATTCTGGAGGCATCACCATCCCAGACTTGAAATTCTACTCTACAGCTACAGTATTGAAAACAGCCTGGTATTGGCATAAAAACAGACAGGAGGACCAATGGAACTAAATCAAAGACCCAGATATCAATGCACACACCTACAAACACCTGATTTTTGGCAAAGAAGCTAAAAATATAAAATAGAAAACTAGAAAGCATATTCAACAAATTGCGCTGGCATAACTGGATGTTTACATGTAGAAAAAATGCAAATAGATCCATATCTATCACCATGAACAAAACTCAAGTCTAAATGGATCAAAGGCCTAATATAAAACCAACCACACTGAACCTTATAGAAGAGAAAGTGGGAAATACACTTGAATGTATTGGCACAGGAGACCACTTCTTAGATATAACTCCTGTAGCACAGACACTGAGTAAAACAGTTAATAAATGGGACCTCCTGAACCTGAGAAGCTTCTGTAAAGCAAAGGACATGGTCAACAAGACAAAACGGCAGCTTACAGAATGGGAAAAGATCTTCCCTAACCCCACATTGGACAGAGAATTGATCTCCAAAATATACAAAGAACTCAAGAAACTTGACATCAAAAGAACAAATAATCCAATTTAAAAAAAAATGGGGTACAGACCTAAACAGAGAACTCTCAACAGATGAATCTTAAATGACTGAAAGACACCTAAGAAAATGTTCAACATCCTTCATCATCAGAGAAATGCAATTCAAGCAACTCAGATTCCGTCTTACACCTGTCAGAGTGGCCAATATCAAAAACACTGACAGCTTATGCTGGAAAGGATGTGGAGTAAGGAGAACACTCCTTCATTGCTGGTGGGAGTACAAACTTACACAGCCACTTTAGAAATCAGTATAGCGATTTCTCAAAATATTAGGAAACAACCTACCTCAAGACCCAGTAATATCACTTTTAGGTACATACCCAAGGTAGCTCATTCATACCACAAGGACATGTGCTTAACTATGTTCATAGCAGCATTGTTTGTTATAGCTACATTTGGATACAACCTAGATGCCCCTCAACCAAAGAATGGATAAGGAAATGTGGTACATTTACACAATGGAGTACTGCTCAGAGGTTTAAAAAATAATGAAAAAAAAATGATATCTTGAAATTTGCAGGCAAATGGATGGATCTATAAAACACCATATTGAGGGAGGTAACCCAGACCTAGAAAGGCAAATGTAATATGTACTTATTCATAAATGGCTTTTAGACATAAAGCAAAGAAATATCAGCCTACAATCCACAGCCCCAGAGATCCTAGATAACAAAGAGGACCCTAAGAGAGACATACATGGATCTACACAGGAAGAAGAAAAAGACAAGATCTCCTGGGTAAATTGGGAGCATGGGGTCCACAGAAGAGGATAGAAGGGGTGATGGGAGGAAGGGAAAGAAGAAAAATGTATAGCACAATTAAAACAGGAATATATATATTTCACCTTAACATACATGTCTTTTACATGTTATAAAATATATTACCCTTTCTACCGTCTAGTACTATTAGTAGCTCTCCCCTCTGTGAACTATCTGCTCACATCATTATTGCTTGAAGTGCTTTATGTTTTTGCAATTGGCGTGTAGGGATTGTGTATACAAATACTGCTCCTGGAAAGAAGTGTGTCTTGCACTAAACCTTCTGCGAGGTTGATGAACTGATTGGAACTTCAATGATTGTGGAGAGGTTGGAATGTTGCAAATCAGGAACCCCATTATAATTTAGCTTGAGTTAACTTTAGCTTTCTAAAGAGTCACTTATTAGCCACCTCTAATTATGACATCTTCATAATCACTGTAAATCATACAGAATGCGCATACAGGCATCTATGGTCTGACACCCAAAAGGCTAAGCATGCCACCAGCTAGCGTCTGAGACCTGTGACCAGCGTGGGTTTTCCAGCTTCGCTCTGGCTCACCTCTCTGCTTCCACCAATGTTTGTGCAAAGTGTCTTGATTAATAACCTTTTATATTCTGTTCCTATAAAAGCTTCATGAGACTGTTAGAGACTTGGAACATGGAATTTGGAACAACTTAAATTTGTGTTCCTGCTTGTTTATAAACTGAAAATAGTTTACTGCATTTCAGCCCAGCCTTCCCAGTCTAGGCAAGTCTAGATTCTTTGGGCTCAAGGCTGGGTCTCCTTAGCCTTCTCTCTAAGACTGGAAGCAATGAAGAGCTCTGTATTAAATGTCTTCTCCTGGAAAAGAAATTGTGTTCCTGGTCCACAGTCATTCGTATTTGGCCCCAGAATAAATTCTTATTCCCCTGAGATGGGAGTTATATTTTTGCATTAATGACACCGACCATCTGTCTGAGCATATTTATCTTTTTTTAATGCATGCTAGATCTTTCCCTTTTCTTTCTTATATGATTTTAAAGCATGGAGATTTGCTTACTGATCTTATGAGGGGATCAGAAGACAACTTCTGGAAGATGGTTCTCTTTTGCTGCCTTGTGTGATCTGGTGAATGAACCCGGATATTCTGGCCTGCGAGCACACGTCCCCGCCAAGCCACTTCACTGGCCTACTTTCGCTTCTTAAATGGTCTCCTTTCCTAACATAAGCTTAAAATATTAATGTAAGGGCTGAAGAGAAGGCTCGGCAGTTAGGAGCATTGATGCTCTTGCAGAGGACTCAGGTTCCATTCCCAGAACCCATGTCTAGTAGTCTATAATCACCTGTAACTCCAGCTCCGGGAAATCCAGCACCCTCTTCTGGGCTATGGATACCAGGCACACAGGTGGGGCCCATACATGCATGTATGCAAAACACTCATACACAGAATTTTTAAAAAGATTTTGAAATAAAATATTAATGCAGTTAAATTTATCTTAGTGATTTGCTCAGGTAAATGTAAATAAATGCCCCCTACTTATTAAATGTATACTTGTTATATAGAGGTTTTTTTTTTCTTCTTTCGTGTGTCTCAAAGCTTACTTTTCACAGTTGAATTAAGTACAGCTGATCATTATGTATGATGTGAAGCGAGGTTGGCACTTTGGGATTCCCATGCAAGCAGCTAAATATTCCCACTGTGAGTGAACCAACAGCTGCAGCGGGCTAGGCTCCCTCCCAGGATGCCAGAGAAAGACACAAGGCATGGTGATAAGCGAAGAGAGAGATTTCACAAAGTGCCCTGAGCAGAGGAGCCCACGAAAGGATCCCAAGTCCCCAAGCTCCTCTTCCGGGTACTGATGTAAGTTTCCAGGTTTCAATAGAGACAGACCTGGGGCCGGTTGGGGCAGGAGGTACGCAGATGCATAACTAACCAGGCCCGGTCCAGGGTGCTCCTCACTGGCACTGTCTGAACTCTGTCCTGCAAGGTGGCCTGTCAGAGCCTACAATAGGATCTGCTATTGTGTCCTCTCCAGCAGGATCTTCTCAGGTATGAACTGTCCTGCCAGAAAGGCCTTTCTTTCCTAATGGGCCTTACATAGAGAACCACTCTCCGGCTAATCGGCAGCTCATCTTTAAGTGCAATTTTTTTTCTGCTCCCAGTCAGCTTTCTATGTCTTTTCCACATCTGCGCCAGCACCATTTTTCTTAATCCAAATTTTACAGTCAGTCTTCACGTGTGCAAGCAATTTTCTTGCTCTAAATAATCACTCATCTAGCTCCCCAGACGTCCCTAAGTGGAACTTCGGGGGGCCTTACACTGCACGTGTGGACAGCTTTAGAAGTAACCGCAACATCTACGTTGTCGGCTCTTCTTTCCCATCAATACAGAGACCCCTATTAAGTTGGTGGAGGTTTCCCCCACCCTTTCTCTCCTTTCCGCTGTGTTATTAAATTGGTTATGCTCGCTTACTTGCTTTATGAAACCAGCCCTGCTTTCTATATTCATTGTAAATTTACTTCTAGGTACCAATAACTTAGAAGTTGTTGTCAATTTGGCCTTTTTAATAAAACTTGATTTTCTAAATAACCACTGTTGCAGTCTATAAATGTCCGTGATTTTTTTTTAAACTTTAATTTGCAGGCAATCCTCTTGCTGAACTTTTATTTCTAATAATGCGGCTATAGATCTTTTCAGGGTTTTGATCTTGCCCGTGAGTGATGAAGTCCTGCGTCTACTGTGATAGTCTCTGTGCCCTGCCTCGGCTTGCCTTCCTGGACTAGCCTGTACCTACTATGCAAGACTGTAGACAGACAGCAAGAGCTGTCCCTTTCGCAAACCTGAATGTTCCTGCCTCTTCCCATCTAGAAAGCTGTTATCACTTATGGAGTTAAGGAAGCTTCTTTCTTTTTTATTTTATTTTTTATTGATTTTTATTGAGCTCTACATTTTTCTCTGCTCCCCTCCCTGCCTCTCCCTTCCCCCCCTTCAACCCTCCCCCAAGGTCCCCATGCTCTCAGTTTACTCAGGAGAGCTTGTCTTTTTCTGCTTTTTACTTCCCATGTAGATTAGATCTATGTAAGTCTCTCTTAGAGTCTGCATTGTTGTCTAAATTCTCTGGGACTATGGTTTGTAGGCTGGCTTTCTTTGCTTTATGTTTCAAAATCACCGATGAGTGAGTACATGTGATAATTGTCTTTCTGTGTCTGGGTTACCTCACTCAAAATAATGTTTTCTAGCTCCATCCATTTTCCTGCAAAATTCAAGCTGTCATTTTTTTCTGCTGTGTAGTACTTCATTGTGAAAATGTACCACATTTTTCTTATCCATTTTTCAATCGAGGGACATTTAGGTTGTTTTCAGGTTCTGGCTATGACAATCAATGCTGCTATGAACATAGTTGAGCACATGTCCTTGTGGCATGATTGGACATCCTTTGGATATATACCCAAAAGCGGTATTACTGGGTCTTGAGGAAGGTTGTTTCCTAATTTTCTGAGAAATCACCACACGGACATCCTTATTTCTTAACTTGATTCCTATTAATTCTTTGTTTCTTTCACATCATGCATCCCAATCCCCTTCATTTCCCTGATCTTTTTGTGTTGGCCCTTTGCCCTTGCAATCTCGCCCCCAAATAAAATATAATTTAAGAGAGAAAAAAGGAAAATCTCAGTCACGACATGGAAGTTTGTAGGCCCCCGCCTTTTCTGTGGATACCCACACCCAATCCAGGCGTGCACTTTCCCAAACTTGGGCCCACGAGAATGGACAACTGTCCTGAGGGTTTAAACAGACACACACAAAAGAGACCTTGCTCACTTACCAAAGAGTAAATGGCCACTTTATTAAACTCAAATCGGGTATTTATACCAGTGGGCAAGGGGGTTCAAAAGGGCAAGGCCTCCTCCCATCAGGAGCAGGAGAAGGAGATTACAGGTGCCAGGCACCTCAGGCAGAATCAGCTGGGAGGGGCCAGGCGTGTGGGGCCCACTGCTAGAACCTTGATTACAGGTGGAATCACCATAACAATAGAGAGCCAAATTCTTCCTAAGCTATCCCCCTCAAGCCAGTGCTAGTGCAGAATCTCCAGGGAGCCAGAGGTCAAATGACCCTGCGCCAAGAAGAAGGGAAAAAGATCTGTGTACCTACAGAAGTTGTCGTATGACACAGTGAGTCACACAATGAACCCTTTCATCCATGTAAATCTTTACTTGCAAGTGTCCACTGCAGAGAGTCATTGTTCTGGTTGGCGGCCCCAGCTTCTGCTGCACTTGATGCTGGGTCCTCACAGGGACTCTTGTTGCATATCCTGTTGCTGCCCTGTGATGTGGAGATCCTGCAGCTTTGGGTCTGCAGGACTGGCCCCTTCATGGCTCTCACGGACCATGGACAGGATGGGAGTTGGGGTGGGCCAACTCAGAGCCCTGGTTCTGGGTCTGGGTAGTTGTAGGGTTGGTCACCCTGCCAGCTCTCCCTTGTCCTCAACAGCAGGGTGAGCTTTCCAGCACTGCACTGCTAGTTCACCCCTTGCAGCGAGGAGCAAGGGGCAGGCCAGTTCTCCTGCTTCCATGTCCTCAGGGTTGGATGTCCCACTCCTACACCTTCCGGGTCAGTTCTGCCAAGTACAGGGCCCACTCTCCCAAGTGCTGCAGCTGGCGAGAGGCAAGAATAGCTCTCCGACTCTTATGACCTCTCCCACCCGCCACAGGTGGCAGAGGGGGACAGCTCTCCCTGCCCACAGCACCATACGGCAGATGAGCGGTGGGGCCATGTCTCCCACATTAATTTTCTCGGTGGCTCAGCCACACCCCATCAGTAGGGTCAGCTCTGCTGTGCTGCCCACGTGAGGGGCAGGGCCCACTTTCCCGAGTGCTGCCGCTGGTGATGGGGAGGGTCTGCTATCTTGCCCACCACAGGTGATAGCGGCAGAGGGGAAGGGCATCTGTCCCTCACCCCCACCATCACATGGCAGACGAGGGGGGTGTGGCCAGCTGTCCACTCTTCCACCCTCAGGGCTGCTCACCCACACCTCAGCCAGCAGGATCAGCTCTGCTTGCTGCCCAGGTGAGGAGCAGGGCCCGCTTTTAAGGAAATTTCTATTTTCTCCTAATTTTTACAAGGATTTTAAAGTCATTTTCATTGTTTCTTATTATATCAAGTGAGTATTTGATATTATTGTTTGATTTGCTACTATCTGCTACAATTTACTTTGTAAGTTATAGCTATACATTTTCTAATGCGGCACCACACTGTATTTCTTAGTTAAACCCAGATCCCTCCATAACAGTGGTTTTTAACCTACGGGTCGTGACCCCCACATGGGTCACATATCAGATATCCTGCGTATCAAATATTTACATTACAACTTATAACAATAGCAAAATTACAGTTAGGAAGTAACAACAAAAAATAATTTTAGGGTTGAGGGGTCAGCACCACATGAGGAACTGTATTACGGGGTCGCAGCGTTAGGAAGGCTGAGAACCTCTGCTCTATCTGGTCCTTGTAAAACACTGGAAGGTAGATGCTGATGTTGTTTTGTGTAGGATTTTGGCGTCTAAGTTTGAGAATAAGGTTCACTAATGAGCTTCTCTGTCTCATGACTAATTAGGATTCAAATCTTTTTACATCCAACGCTCCAGACACTATTTTCTATGTTTATAGTCACTGGGATATTTTTGCTAAGAGTAGAATGATCTGTTCTTTGAAATTTTAGAACTTGTTACTAAAACCCTCTGGGTCTGATATTTTCTCTTGGGCAGAATTTAAATTACTAATTTGATTCCATAGAACACTGCTGAGATTTCAGTTATGAAATTTTTCCTCAATAATTCATTTATTTCAAGTAAGTTTTCTGATATACTGTTGCTTGAACTATTTCTTATTTTAATAAATTACTTATTTATTACTTAATAAACTGCTCATTTCTTCCAGGTAGGTTTTACAGAGAAGAAGGGAAAGAGAACAGAATAAGTAGTCAACCTGGGAAAACACCCAAGACGAAGGACGTCTATCCTGGCTACGTTTTTGGCATCTTGACACAGACTAGTATTGTACAGAGTCACTGGGGAAGAGGGAAAATAAGAAAATGAGATACTGAGAAATTGAGAAAATGCTTTCATCCGATTGACCTGTAGCAAGCCTTTGGAGAATTTTCTTGATTAACAATTGATGTGGGAGGGTCCAGCCCACTGTGGGCAGCGCCACCCCAGGGCAGGAGGTCCTGAGGTGGATAAGAAAGCAGGCTGAGCAAGACGTCTGGAGCAAGCCAGTAAGTCACATTTCCCCGTGGCCTCTGCTTTATATTCTGCCTCTGGTTTCCTGCTTTGAGTTCCTGGCCTCAGTGCCTGTGATGAAGGAGTAAGCTGTAAGGTAAAACAAACCCTTTTTGTTCCCCAAGTTGATCCTGGTCATAGTGTTTGTTATAGCAACAGAAATACAACTAGGCCAGGGTCCCTGTAACCAGTGTTAACATCAAGCAGACATGCTTCACCATGCCACCCACCCTTTCCCTAATAACAAGGACATTTGAGCCAAGGGCATTTGAGCCTGGCAGTGGTAGTGTACACCTTTAATCCCAGGACTTGGGAAGCAGAGACAGGAAGATCTCTGTGAGTTTGAGGCCAGCCTGGCCTACAAATCAAGTTCTAGGACAGCCCAGGCTACCCAGAGAAATCATGTTTCAAGAGAACAAAGCAAAACAAAATCAAACAAAACCGCAAGAACATTTGAGCTGGTCAGATTGATAAGGCAACAATTCCGAGTTCTAGGAATCACCAGGGTGAAGGTCGGTAGTGTGACCCTGTTGGTTAAATAGACACAGAAGCACACCTAATATGTCCAGCACAAATACTCTTTTACAAGGAAGAGCACGTAACTTTCAAATACACGGTAGTGGGGAAGCAGAGCCAGAGGGAGAAATCAGGAGGGAACGGAGGATGAATGACACACGAACATGTGAACTGTCACATAACTGAGCAGCCGACTGCAGTGACAAGACAAAGATGAGGGACAGGAACTTCTTAAATTCAGCCTAAAACCTTCTGACTTTATAAAGAGACAACATAAAAAGGAGCGCAGGGAAGCCGTGAGGACACAGAGACCGCTAGCATCTAACGCCACACAGCAGATAGTTTCTGAGAAGTAAAATGCTGACGCCGCACCCAAACTCCAAGTTAGCCATCTCTGAGAGAAGGCTCTGTTCTTCACAAGGATATAACATCTTTAAACATTTGAGTTCCTGAAACACACAAAGCAGAGATGGCCAAGAAACTAGAAACCCTGCACAAAAGGTATTATCACAACGAAGGGTTTAAACCACATTTTCATTAATATACTGATCAAACAAGCCAAAAGTCAGTGGGGATGTGGCAGATTTGAGCAACAAAATTAACAGTCGAGAGCTAATGAGCGCTTCCAGGATGCTGTACCCACTTAGACGAGACACGTTTTCTTAGGCATTGCTGACTTCAGGGAATTTCAAATGGTGAACGGCGACCACAATTCAATTAAGTGAGAAACTGATGACAGAAAGAAAATGAGAGAAGCCCTGTGTGTTTGGAAATAAAGCCTCACCCTATCTGGGGATGTCGTGAACGAAAGGAGAAGCCGTAAAGGACATACGGAGACACTCAGAACCGAAGGGTGAGGAGAACACTCCTGATCAGTTAGTGGGCGGCGACCAAAATGTGGAACCAGAGCCTCAAGTGCTGACTCCGTACAGCTGACCTCAAACGTGGTTGTTTCCACTCCAGGCTAGCAATGGTCTATAAGATCTCAGGCAGGGGCTGGAGGGAGGGATGTCTCGTTGGTTAAGAGCGTGTGCTGCTTTGCAGAGGACCTGAGTTCAATTCCCCGTAATCCATGCTAGGCAACTCACGACCACCTGTGACTCCAGCCCTAGGAGGTCACCCTCTTCTGTCTCCACAGACACTGTACTCACGTGTCTATACCCACACAGACACACACAAAAAACTCATAATTAAAAATAAAAAACAAATCTCTTTTTTAAAGATCTCAGAGGCAAGGCCTCATCAGAGAATGTGTAACCTGAATCATAAAAACCCAGAGACAGATATTGGGGTTCAGCCTGAAGACCAGAAAAAAAAACAGCCAGTCACTAGAGAAACCTTTTTCCTCTACCAAACCTTCAAACTGAAGGGGCAAGACCCTGTCTCCATGAGTTCCAAACTCCACACTCCATTGAGTTCCTGTCTCTTCCCCCTTTATATTCTCTGCCCAGCCATTTCGTTCCTTTACTTATTCTCCACTTTACTTGTGCTGGAATTAAAGGCATATGATCCCAAGTGCCAGAATCACCTGTTTTACACGAATTCAATCTTTTGTAGGCCAGGATGGGGCCTTAAATTCACAAAGATTCATCTGCCTCTGTCTCCCGAGTCCAGGGATTAAAGGTGTGTGCCACCACTCCCTGGCCTGTATGGCTGACTAGTATGACTGCATTGCCCACTGATCTTCAGGCAAGCTTTATTTATTAAAACACAAATAATACACCATTATAAATGTGAAGATGGTAAATTATGATAGACAAAATATTTAACGACATGCATAGTATATAGAACATTAATATGTAAATCAAAACCAAAGTTCCTTCATCTAGTTAAAAACATACAAAACATTGATGTGTAAATCAAACCCAAAGTTCCTTCTTTTTGTCTAGCTAAAAACATACAAAAATGCACTAGAGCTTACCAAGCAACATGAACAATGAAACAGTGAGGCCTGGCTACTTGTGGAACACAAACCCCCTAACAGTTTGCAACACACCCTCTTCTCGGATTAAACGTCTAGGTTCTTCATCACAGTGGTGGGAGTTGACTACCTCAGCCGTGGGCGAACTTAATGTAGTATGGTGATCTGAGTGTGTTTGTACTATTATGTGACAGCCATCCTGTCCAGCTCCAGGATTCTCCATTGCCAGACTGGGAAGATGAAGCCATTAAATAATATTTATTCTCATCCCTACCCAGCTTGAGGAAACTGCCCTTCTGCCTCTGTTTCTATTCATTTGACTAATTTTCTCAAAGGAATGAAATAATACTATATAGCTCCTTCAGTGACTTATTTCAGTTAGCTTAATGTCCTCGAGGTGTGTCCATGTATTAGAGTTACTTCTAAGCTAAGTAATATTTCGTTGTATGAGTAGACCACACTCTGCCTGTTGATGGCTCTTGGGTTGCTGCCACTTTTGTCTATCACAAACAACACTACTATTAACAGAGGTGTAAAAACATTTCTTTCACAACTTGCTTGAAATTCACTGGGCAACTCTCTCCTCCCCTCCAGTTCCAGTGCCCTAGTCTTATCCCCAGCTCTGAGGCAGAACAGCTGCAGTGGCCTCCCTTCCTCTCTGCCCCCATGCCCAGCACATCATACACACCTTCCCCTATAGCCTTCTTCTACCTCAGCATTCCTTTGTCCCAACCAACAACCCCCAAAATTCATCATGGCACATAATAATCAAAACACTAAATGTACAAAACAAAGAAAAATATTTAAAGGCATAAAGGATAAGGACCAAATAACATATAAAGGCAGATGCATTGGAATAACACCAAACTTCAATGGTGACTTGAAAAGCCAAAAGGGCCTGGCTCGATGTTCTACAAACTCTAAGAAAGCCAGAGATCTCAGCTCAACCTATTATAACTAACAATAATTTATATCACAATAGATAGTCATTCCATGATAAAACCAAATTTAAGTAGTATATATCTACAAATCCAGCACCGTGATGGAAATAGAAGGAAACCTTTGACGTGATTAACCTCACCCAATAAACCACAAAAATAAATAATTTCAGACCAGCAAATCAAGAGAGGGTGTAAAAAAGAACACACACATACACACGAACAACAAATAATGGGAATCAACAACACTGCTCATTGGTAACTCTCAACATCAATGATATCAATAAAAAGACACAGATTCACAGATTGGATTAAAAAACAGGATCCATCCTTCTAATGCATCCAAGAAGCACATCTTAACGTCAAGGACAGACATCACCTCAAGGTAAAAGGATATAAGAAGAGATTCCAAGCAAATGGAGCCAAGAACCAAGATAACATAGTCATTTTATATCTGACAAAATAGACCTCAAACCAAAACTAATCTGAAGAGATAGGAAAGGACACTACATACTTGTCAAAGAAAAAACTCCATCCAGAGGCTATTGGAATTGGAAATGTCTATACACCAAATACAAGGGCACCAAAGTTCATAAAAGAAACATTACTACAGTTTAAATCCCATATTTGACCCTCACACAGCAAGAGTAGATGATTTCAATACCCCACTCTTGCCAATAGACAGGTCATCCAGATAAAAACTAAACAGAGTAAATTGACAACATAAACCAAACAAGTCCAACAGACATTTACAGAGTATTTCACCCAAACACAAAAGAAGATGCCTTCTTCTCAGCACCTCATGGAACTTTCTCCAAAATTAATCACATGCTGGGACACAAAGCAAGTCTCAACAGATGCAATACACAGATACAAGAAAATTGAAGTAACTCCCGCATTCTAGCTGACCTCCACGGATTAAAGCTGGATACCAACAACAGAAAGCTTACAAACTCAAAGAAACTGAATAACTCACTGCTAAATAAAAAATGGTCCAAGAAAGAAATTAAAAGCTTTTGTAAACTGAATTAAGATGAATATAGAACACACTCAAACTTATGAGACACAATGAAGGTACTTCCAAGAGGCAAGGTCATAACACTAAGTATCTATATTTTTAAAAAATGTAGAGATCTCATATTAGTAACTTAACAGCACATATAAAAATCCTAGAAGACTAAAAAGGAATAACACCCAAAAGAAGTAGTCCACAAGAAGCAATCCAACTGGGGGCTGAAATCAATAAGATGGAAACAAACAAACAAAATACAAAAAAATCAATGAAACAAAGAGTTCTTTGAGAAAATTAATGATATTGGCAAACTCTTAGTCAGATTAATTAACAGGTAGAGAGATAAGATCCAAATGAACAAAATTAGAGAAGAAAAAGGAGACATAACAACAGACATCAAGAAACCCAGAGAATGATAGGATATACTTTTAAAACCTATACTCCAACAAATTAAAACATCTAAAAGAAATGGATAGTTTTCTTGATATATACCACCACCTTACATCAAGAATAGAAAAGCAATTTAAACAGACTTTTAACCCCTAGTGAAACAGAATCAGTCATTAAAAGTCTACCAACTAAATAGAGCCCAGGACCACAAGTTTATAGTGAAGAATTAGACCATACTTTTATAGAAGAATTCACATCAATTCTCCTCAAATTATTCCACAAAAATAGAAACAAAAGGAACATTGCCCAGTTCATTTTGAGGCCACAGTTACCCAATACCCAAACCATATGAAGACCCAACAAAAAGAATCACTTCCAACTTCCCTTATGCACAAATATGCAAAAATACTCAATAAAATACTTGCAAACTGAAATAGAGATCTCATCCAAAAGATCATCCCCCATGATCAAGTAGGTGTCATGCCAGAGATTCAGGGACAGTACAACATACATAAATTGATTAAAAAAAAATAATCCACCATATAAACAAACTGAAAGACCCTCCACATGAGCATTTCATTAGATGCGATTTACATCAAGCCAAAAACCAATATCAATTTAAATGGAGACAAGCTCAAAGCATTTCTACTCAAATCAGTAAGAAGACAAGGTCATATACTCTCTCCATACCTGTTCAATATAGTACTAGCATCCTTCACTAGAGCAACAAGACAACTGTAGGCGATCAGGGATACACATGGAAAGAGAGGAGTCAATGTACCCTTATTTGCAGGTGATATTATTGTATACATAAGTGACTCTAACAATTCCACCAGAAAATTCCTACAGGTGACACTTTTAACAAGTAGCATGATACAAATTTAATACATGAAAATCAGTACCCTTCTTATATGCAAATGACAGACTGAGAAAGAAATCAGGGAAACAGTGCCTTTCACAGTAGCCTCAAAAAATAAATTAAAATATATTGTAGTAATTCTAGCCAAGCAAGTGAGAGATTATGTGATAAAAACTTTAAGACACTGAAGAAAGAAATTGAAGAAGGTATCAGAAGATGAAAAGATCTCCTGAGGCTTTCTGTCCTGCCCACTTCCCACAATCATTTAGTTCCAAAGATATCACCCAGAGTCTACATTAGTTATAAACTGATTGACCCATTAGCTCAGGCTTCTTATTAACTCTTACAACTTATATTAGCCCATTATTCTAGTATATGTTGGCCACATGGCTCGGTACGTTTTTCAGCGAGGCAGTCACATCTTCCTTCTTCTGTGGCACGCTCACAACTGCAAAGAGATGGGCTTCCTTCTTCCCAGAATCCTTCTGTTCTCATTGACCTGCCTCTACTTCCTGTCTGGTTGTCCCACCTATACTTCCTGCCTGGCTACTGGCCAATCAGCGTTTATTTAAAATATAATTGACAGAATATAAACCATGGTCCCACACCAGATCTCCTATGCTCAGAAATCAGAGGATTAATATAGTAAAAATGGCCACCCTACCAGAATCCTACAGAGTCAATGCAATCCCCATCAAATTTTAACACAATTCTTGAAAGAACTTGAAAGGGCAATTTCAAGTTTCATATGGAAACAAACAAACAAGAACAATGAAAATCCAGAATATCTAAAACAATCCTAAATAATAAAAGAACTGCTAGAAGTATCACTAACACTGACTTCAAATTCTGTTAGAGCTATAGTTTAGAGAGAGAAAGAGAGAGAGAGAGAGAGAGAAAACCAACCAATATAGTGTTGACACAAAAACAGACATGTTGACCAATGGAATCAATATGAAGACCTAGACATAAGTCTACACACCTATGAGCTTGATTTTTGATAAAGAAGTCAAAAATATACACACGACGGGGGGGGGGGGGGACAGCATCTTCAACAAATGATGCTAGTCAAACTGCATGGCTGCTTGTACACAAAATTCAATTCCAATGAATCACAAACCTCAACATAAAACCAGATAACCTGAATCTGATAGAAGAGAAAGTGCAGAATAGACTTGAATTCGTTGGCATAGGAAAAGCTCTTGTGAACAGAACCCCATTAGCACAGGCACTAAGAACAACAATAAATAGGACCCCATGAAACAGAAAAGCTTCTGTATGACAATGGACACCATCATTCAGACAAAGCATCAGGCTACAAAATGGGAAAAGATTTTACCAACTACACTTCTGATAGAGATCCAGTATCTAATATGTAAAGAATTCAAAATACTGGACGTTGAGAGAACAACCCAATTTTGTTCATGTTTTTATTCAAAGTTTTTTTCACTTTATATACCAGACCTGGCTTCCCTTCCCTCCCATTCTCCCATCCAACCCCAACTCCCACTCCTCAGAGAGTATAAGACCTCCTTTGGGGAGTCAACAAAGTCTGACATACCAAGTTGAGACAGTACCAAATCCCTCCTGTATCAAGGCAGAGCATGGTATCCCTTCACAGGGAATGGGCTTCAAAAATTCAGTTCATATACCCAGGATACGTCCTGGCCCCACTCCCAGGACCCTCCCCCAACAGATCAAGTCAAGTAACTGTCACCTGCATTCAGATGGCTTAGTTCAGTCCCATGCAGGATTTCCAGCTGTCAGTTCAGAGTCAGTGAGCTCCCTCTAGCTTAGGTCAGCTGTCTCTGTGGTTTTCCCAATCATGATCTTACCTATCCCCTGCTCATAGGATTCCTCCTCCCTCTCTTCAGCTGAGTTCCAGGAGTTCAGCCCAGTGCTTGGTTATGGATCACTGCATCTGCTTCCATCAGTTACTGGATGGAGGTTCTGTTCTTCTTCCCTTCTCTCTTCCCTTCCATAACCACTAAATATCCAACCTCACTCTGCATGGTGTGCCTATCCATCTGTCTCTCACCTGCCACCACCACATGGCTCACCACCGGGGACCAGCCACCTTCAGAGGTCTGCCGCATGGTCTTGTGTGCCATCCCTGCCTGGGACTGGCTGCTCTCAGGACCCGTTGCCCGCTGCCTGCCACCACATGGCCTGCTGCCTGCCAAGGCTTGGGGACCTACAGCGTTTCTGCTGCCTGCTGCCGCCGGGGATTCACAGCAATTTGTATTAATCCATTACATTTGGTTCCTCCCTAACCCCGCAATGGGTCCCTCTACCAAAATATCTCTTTCATTGCTCTCCCACTCTGTCCCCCGCAACTCATCTTGAGCCCTCATGTTCCCATCCGCCATCCCCTGCCTTCTACTCCCTCCTAGTTAACCTAGGAGATCTTAACTATTTCCCTTTTCTGGGGCCTTCCATTTGTGTTCCTGTTAAGAGTCCTCCTTTTTACCCAGCTTCTCTGGAGTTGTGATTTGTAGCCTGGCTATCCTTGCTTTATGTCTAATATACACCATACACTTATTAGTGAGCACATACCATGTTTGTCTTTCTAGGTCTGGATTACCTCACTCAGTTCCATCCATTTTCCTGCAAATTTCAAGGTATCATTGCTTTATTTTTTTTAACCACTGAGTAATACTCCATTGTGTAAATGTACCACATTTTTTTTTATCTATTCTTCAATTGAGGGGCATCTAGGTTGTTTCCAGGTTCTGGCTATTATGAATAATGGTGCTATGAACATAACTGAGCAAGTGTCCTTGTGGTATGAGTGTACATCCTTTGGGTATATGCCCAGGAGTGGCGTTGTTGGATCTTGAGGTAGATTGAGTCCCAGTTTTCTGAGAAAACATCATACTGATTTTCAAAGTGGCTGTACAAGTTAGGACTACCACCAGCAATGGAAGAGTGTTCCCTTACTCCACATCCTCTCCAGCATAAACTGTCATCAGTACTTTTTATCTTAGCCATTATGACAGATATGATATCAGAGTTATTTTGATTGACATTACCCTGATGGCTAAGGATGATGAGCAATTCCTTAAATGTTTTTCTGCATTTTGAGTTTCTTCTGATAAAAAGTCTTTGTTTAAATCTGTACCCTATTTTTTAATTGGATTATTTGGTATTTTAATGTCTAGTTTCTTGAGTTCTTTATATATTTTGGAGATTAAGCCTCTGAAAGATGTGGGATTGGTGAAGATCTTTTCTCATTCTGTAGGCTGCCATTTCGTCTTAATTGATCATGTCCTTTGCCTTACAGAAGTTTCTCAGTTTCTGGAGTTCCCATGTATTTATTGTTGCTCTTAGTGTCTGTGCTACGGGTGTTATGTTTAGGAAGTCGTCTTTTGTGCCCATGCGTTCAACACTACTTCCCACTTTCTCGTCTATCAGATTCAGTGTAACTGGATTTTTGTTGAGGTCTTTGACTCATTTAGACTTGAGTTTTGTGCATGGAGACAGATATGGGTCTATTTACATTCTTCTACATGTTGGTATCCAATTATGTCAGCACCATTTATTAAAGATATTTTCTTTTTTCCAGTGTACAATTTTGGCTTCTTTGTCAAAACTCGGGTGTTCATAGGTGTGTGGATTACTATCCAGGTCTTCGATTCAATTCCATTGATCTACGTCTCTTTTTATGCCAATAATAAGCTGTTTTTATTACTATAATTTTATACTAGAGCTTGAAATCAGGGATGGTGATGTCTCTGGGAGTTTCTTTATTGTACAAGATTGTTTTGGCTATCCTGGGGTTTTTGTTTTTCCATATGAAGTTGAGTATTTTTCTCTTGAGGTCTGTGAAGGATTTTGCTGGGCATTGCATTGAATCTGTAGATTGCTTTTAGTAAGTTTGTCATTTTTACAATGTTGCTCCTACATATACAGGAGCATGGGAGATCTTTCCATTTTCTGATATCTTCTTCAATTTCTTTCTTTAAAAACTTGAAGTTCTTACCATACAGGTCTTTCACTTGTTTGGTTAGAGTTATCCCAAGATAGTTTAAGTTATCTGTGGTTATTGTAAAGGGTAATATTTTCTGGTTTCTTTCTCAGCCCATGTATCATTTGTATATAGAAGGGCTACTGATTTTTTGAGTTACTCTTGTATCAAGCATATTACTGAAGGTGTTCATCAGCTGTAGGGGGTCCTTGGTATAGTTTTTTGGGGTCACTTATATATAGTATCATATCATCTGCAAAACTTTGTGAAACTTTGACTTCTTCCTTTCTAATTTGTATTTCCTTGATCTCCTTTTGTTTTCTTATTGCTCTAGCTAGAACTTCCAGTATTATATTGAATAGATATGGAGAGAGTCAACAGCCTTGTCTTGTTCCTGATTTTAGTAGAATTGCTTTAAGTTTCTCTCCATTTAGCTTGATGTTGGCTGTTGGCTTGCTATATATTGTCTTTATTATGTTGAGGTATGTTGTTTGCCTGATCTCCCCAAGACCTTCATCATGAGGGGATGTTGGATTTTGTCCAAGACTTTTTCAGCATCTAATGAGATGGTCATGTGGTTTTTTACTTTCAGTTTGTTTATATGGTAGATTACATTGATAGATTTTCGTATATTGAACCATCCCTGTATCTCTAGGATGAAGCCTACTTGATCATGCTGTCTGATTTTTTTATATGTTCTTTGATTCTGTTTGCAAGTATTTTATTGAGTATTTTTCATCAACGTTCATGAAGGAGATTGGTCTGTAATTCTCTTTCTTACTAATGTCTTTGTGTGGTTTTGGTATCAAGGTAATTATAGCCTTGTAAAAAGAGTTTTTGCAATGGTCCTTCTATTTCTATTGTGTGGAACAGTTTGAGGAGTATTGGTATTAAATCTTCTTTGAAATTCTGGTACAATTCTACACTGAAACCAACTGGCCTTGGGAGTTTTGGGGTTGGGAAACTTTTGATGACTGCTTCTATTTCCTTGGGGGTTAGAGGTCTATTTAAATTCTTTATCTGGTCTTGATTTAATTTTGGTAAGTGGACCTATCTAGAAAATTTTCCATTTCTTTTATATTTTTCAGTTTTGTGAAGTACAGGTTTTTGAAACATGACCTAATGATTCTCTGGATTTCCTCAGGGTCTACTGTTATGCTCCCTTTTTCATTTTTGACTCTATTCATTTGTATATTCTTTCTCTGCCTCTTGGTTAGTGAATAAGAGTTTATCCATCTTGTTGATTTTCTTCTTGAAGAACCAACTCATTATTTCTTTGTTTCTTTGTATTTTTCTCTTTTCTATTTTATTGATTTCAGCTCTCAATTTGATTATTTCCTGGTATCTAGTCCTCCTAGGTGAGTTTGCTTCTTTTTGTCCTAGAGCATTCAGGTATGCTGTTAAGTCACCAGTGTGAGATTTCTCCAAATTCTTTATGTAGGCACTTGGTTCTTTGAACTTTCCTCTTAGCACTGCTTTCATAATGTGCCACAAGTTTGAGTATGTTGTGCTTTCATTTTCATTGAATTCTAGGAAATCTTTAGTTTCTTGATTTGTTCCTTGATCCCGTGATGATTCAGTTGAGCGCTGTTCAATTTCCAAGAGTTTGTAGACTTTCCTCAGCTAGCGTTATTGTTGAATTCTAACTTTAAGCCATGGTGATCTAATAAGATACAGTGGATATTCCATTTTTTGTATCTTTTGAGGTTTGCTTTGTGATTAATTTTAGAGAAGCTTCATGAGGTTCTGAGAAGGTATATTCTTTTGAGCTTAGATGGAATGTTCTATAAATATCTGGTAAGTCCATTTGAGTCATAACATCTGTTAGTCCCCTTATTTCTCTGTTAAGTTTCTGTCTGTCTGACCTGTCTGCGGGGGGCCATCCTGACCGGCAGGAATGAACGCCACCAAAAACGAGAATTCCTTCTCTGGTCACATCTTTATTTGGAGCATTCCCTTGAGGAAAATTGGGGGAAGGGAAGATAGAGCAGGGACGAGAGAAAGCTTAGAGAGAGAGCGTTGGGCCCCGAGGCAGCTGCTTTTAAAAGGTGAAGAGGCTTGAACGCTGTCCTGATTGGTTAATGCCATTCTGCTGGTCTGAGCATGTGCAGGCAAGGGTGCTCAGCCCCACATGGCTACCTCCAAACTGCAGGACCACCTGTGCCTCCAGGTGGCTCCCAACATCTCCCTCTTCTCTTGTTAATAAGAGCAATAAGGCAAAACTATTCTTCAATCTGGTCCCCACCTCATGATGTGTGGACCGATTAAAGAAAAGAAAAGCAAGACACACCCTTCCCGTGCAATGGGACAACTACTTCCCTGGGAGTGCTAGGGCTGTGTCTGCACACCCTCCGCCTATGCATACCTTCCTCCATGCTTTGTGGGACTATCTGGTCCCTAGAGGGTACAAAGGCTATGCATGGCTAATTGCCTATGAGCTCTTTAGAAGCTGAGAGTCAAACTTGGGGTGAGGATACACATACCAAGGATGCCAAGGCCTGTGTCACAAAGACCTTGTCCCACCTCACTTGGGCTAGCAGGTAGCACACCAATCAAAGACATACAGCACTTCCACCTAGACACAGCATGCCAAGGATATCTCTGCTCCCACCCATTCCTAAGGAAGGAAAAGGCAAAATAGAGTCAGTCAGAAAATTGTTAAGAGATAAGAGGTTGAACAGGGTGTTGCTCAAGTCGATGGTGTGAAACAGCTGCTCTTGACACTGCCCAGAGGGTCATCACTGCTGCCTCCGCACGAATCTTCCACAGCAGGACACTCAGCATCCACTGGGTCATCTTCTTTATCTCTCTTGTCAGTCTCGCTGGCATCCAGATGTATGTCAGCATTCCTAGAAAAACATAAACAAAACTCTCCTCCCAAATAAACATTTAAGAGTATTAAAAACTCTCAATGTAAAAATTCAGCACAATCAGTACTGGAAGTAGGCTGGTTTTGAACTTAGAGACCTGTAGGTCTCTGCTTCAAAAAGCAAATCTTGTTTGTCTGTGCCATCAAAGCAGGCCTTAGAATTAAACGGAATTGCTTTCAAACAGAGCATCTCTGTCTGTTGCAGTTTTTCCAGCAAAATTTTGAATTAAAAATTAAGTGTAAAGAATGCAAGAGAAATCCTTTCTCTGGGGGAAGCTGTCACTGGTAGGGTAGTCCCCCTCTATTGTTTAACCCCAAAATAGTTGTCACTGGGAATTGAACTCATGACCTTTGGAAGAGCAGTCAGTGCTCTTAACCTCTGAGCCATCTCTCCAGCTCCACTATTCAGATGGAAAAGCCTCTAGGTAGCATTGTTTTATTCCACCCATTGCCAGAGGCAATAGGTAATGGTAACCAGGTTGACGCGCCTTTATTATGATAATTAGGACCAGTTCTTTGAGGGAAAGTGGGCGTAGACCATCGATCTAGCTGCTTCCTGCTGACGACGGGGCGATGTTTGGGGGATAAATGTTTTTATCTGACTGATTTTTTGGCGACAAATGTTTTTATCTGACTGAATTTTTTGGCGACCTTGGCTGAGGGCGGCAGCAGCAGACAGCGGCGGTTGCCCCACCTCTGAGGCCCATTGTGGCGCGCGCTCCGCATGGCCCAAAGGCATGGCCCCGCCCCGGGCCGTGCGCGGGCTCGCCGTTTATCCCATAACTGCGAACTGTACCTCAGCCTCACCTCAGGCATTGAATTCGCACCGCCAAGCTCGGGCGAGGGGGGCATCCGCCCACCCGTGGGGGGGCTTCTCCTGCCCGGTCTGCCCGCGCGCGGAGCCCCGTTCTCTGGGAACTCATCTCCGCCCGCCCATGTTGCTATGGAAACACAGTTCAGAGTTTGGACCCTCTCCATCTTTAGGTCTTTAGCAGCGCTGCTGCTCACCACGCAGCTTCCGCCTCTGCCTCCCGAGTGCTGGGATTAAAGGCGTGCGCCACCACCGCCGGCTACTTCCTCAAACAAAGTTTAAGTTTTCTGTACGTGAGAGCCAGAGACTGAGCTCTCTTAACAAAATTAGGCGAAAATCACCTCCAAAAGCTCTGTGGCTCTTTAAGAATAGGAAAGGCAGTCTTAGAACACGATCAAACTCGCCTCCCTACGAGACTGTTGCCTCCAGTCTCTAACAGCGAGTACGGAGGTGGACGGAAAGGGAGCGGAAGCCGCGGTCTCCCGTACCCCATCGTCCTCATAGTCCCGCCTTAGTTACCTCGCCTTTTTTGCTGCTGTTCACATTCCTCCTGCACTGAACTTAAGGGATTTTTCTTCCCCGTTGCTTTCTGTACCTTCTTTCAGATACCTTAACTTTGATTTTTTTTTGTATTTTCTTTTCTTATTAGGCCTATCCTTTGAAATTCTTTTTCCTCCCCTTTTTGGGGGAATTCAACTGACGTCACTCACCGCTCCACGTTCTCAGAGTTCTGAAATTCACGGCTCTCTGTCCTGGTGTCTGATTTCAGCTTTTTTTCTCCCGGACTTTCAGCACGTTGCTGGGCACTTCCTTCTCAGGGTCCCCCGGCGTAGTTGTCAGGGTCCCTCAGCGTCCCGGGGTTTCGAGCACCAGTTGCGGGGGGCCATCCTGACCGGCAGGAATGAACGCCACCAAAAACGAGAATTCCTTCTCTGGTCACATCTTTATTTGGAGCATTCCCTTGAGGAAAATTGGGGGAAGGGAAGATAGAGCAGGGACGAGAGAAAGCTTAGAGAGAGAGCGTTGGGCCCCGAGGCAGCTGCTTTTAAAAGGTGAAGAGGCTTGAACGCTGTCCTGATTGGTTAATGCCATTCTGCTGGTCTGAGCATGTGCAGGCAAGGGTGCTCAGCCCCACATGGCTACCTCCAAACTGCAGGACCACCTGTGCCTCCAGGTGGCTCCCAACACCTGTCCATTGGTGAAAGTGGGGTGTTGAAGTCTTCCACTATTAGTGTGTGGGGTTTCATGTGTGAGCTAAGCTGTAGTAATGTTTCTTTTACAAATGTGGGTTCCCTTGCATTTGGGGCACAGATGTTCATAATTGAGACTTCATCCTGATGAACATGGAATGTCCTTCTCCATCTCTTTTGATTAAGTTAGTTTGAAGTCTACTTTGTTAGATATTAGGATAGCTACACCAGCTTGTTTCTTTAGTCTATTTGATTGGAAAATCTTTTCCCAACACTTTATTTTGATGCATTGTCTGTCTTTGTAGTTGAGGTGTATTTCTTATATGCAACAGAAGGATGGGTTCTGTTTTTGTATTCATCCTGCTAACCTATGTCTTTTTAGTGGTGAATTGAGTCCATTGATATTAAGAGATGTTAATGACCAGTGATTGTTAATTCCTGTTATTTTTCTGGTGGTGGTGGTGGTGGTGGTGTTTGTATGTTTCCCTTCTTTGGGGTTTGTTGATGTGAGGTTACCTTTTGTTTGTGTTTTTGTTTGTGCGGCTAACTTCCTTGAGTTGGAATTTTCCTTCTAGTATTTTGTATAAGGTTGGATTTGTGAATAGGTATTATTTAAATCTGGTTTTAACATGGGATATCTTTTTTATTCCATATACGGTGATTGTAAACATTGCTGGGTATAGTAATAAACATTGCCGGGTATAGTAATCTGGGCTGGCATCTGTAGTCTTTTAGTGTCTGTAAAATGTCTGTCCAGGACCTTCTGGCTTTCAGAGTTTCTGTTGAGAAGTTGGGTATAATTCTGATAGGTCTGCCTTTACATATTAGTTGGCCTTTTTTTGCAGCTCTTAATATTCTTTCTTTATTCTGTATGTTTAGTGTTTTGGTTTTTACATGGTGAGGGGACTTTTTTTTGGTCCAGTCTATTTGATATTCTGTAGCTTCTTGTACCTTCATAGGGATATCTTTCTTTAGGTTGGGAAAGGTTTCTTCTACATTGTTGAACATATCTTCTGTGCCTTTGAGCTGGGTTTCTTCTCCTTCAATCCCTATCATTCTTAAGTTTGGTCTTTTCATGGTGTCTCAGATTTCCTGGATGTTTTGTGTTAAGAATTTGTTGGATTTAATATTTTCTTTGACCATTAAATCTATTTTCTCTACCATATCTTTAACATCTGAGATTCTCTCTTCTATCTCTTGCATTCTGTTAGGTATGCTTGCATCAATAATTCCTGTTTGCTTACCCAGATTTTCCATTTCCAGAATTCCCTTGGTTTGTGTTGTCTTTATTGCCTCTGTTTCAATTTTCAAGTCTTGAAGTGTCTCCTTTATTTGTTTGATTGGTTTTTCATGGTTTTCTGGTCTTTTTTCTTTAAGGGATTACTTTCTTCAAAATTTTTGTTTGTTTTTTCCTCCATTTCTTTAAGGGAATTTTTAATTTCTTCTTTAAGAAGAAATCTTCATAAAGTTATTTTTAAGATTATTTTTTCTGCTTCATCTACATTGGGCTGTTCAGGTCTTGCTGTTGTAGAACCATTAGTTTCTGGGGTTATCATATTACTCTTTATGTTGTTGAATATATTCTTCACTGCTGTCTGCCCATCTCTTCCTCCTAGCCTTGCAAGTGGGGCCTGTGCCTTCAGTCGTAGTTGATGCAGCCAGGGATGTTTGGGGATAGCAAGGACACTGCTGCCTGGTCTCTGATGGTGTAGTAGGTGGGGTGGGGCACAAGATGTGCCCCTGGGGGCTAGAATCTAGGGAGCAAAACTGTCCATCCAGGAGCTCAGAAACCTCTTTCTCTAGTTGTAGCAACAACCCAATTTTTAAATTGGGGTACAGATATAAACAGAGAATTCTCAATAGCAGAGATACAAATGGCTGAAAAGCACTGAAATGTTCAATATCCTTAGTCATCAGGGAAATGCAATCAAAATTACTTTCAGGTTTCATCTCGTACCAGTCAGAATGGCCAAGATGCATCAAACGAGTGACAGCTCATGCTGTCAAGGATGTCGAGTAAGGTGAGGGCAGAGCCATTACTAATGGGAGTGTAAACTTGTGAATCCACTATAGAAAACCACATGAAGGGTCCTCAGGAGGCTGTCACACTCTCAGCAGATACAGAAAGAACACTTCTTCATCCTACAGAGACGCCTGCTCAACCATGTTCATTGCTGTTCTATTCCTAATAGCTAGAAACTGGAAATAGCCTAGGTGTCCATCAATGGATGAATGGACAAAGAAAATGTGCTATATTTACACAATGGAATATTACTCAGCTGTTAAAAAACATGAAATTAGAAGATAAATGTATGGATCAAGAAAAAACTCATCCTAAGTGGAGCATCTTAGATAGGGTCACTAATGCTGTGATGATACACCACAACCACAGGCAAGATGGGCAGGAAAGGGTTTATTTGGCTAACACTTCCACACTATAGTCCACCACTGAAGGAAGTCAGGACAGGAACTCAAACAGGGCAGGAACCTGGAGGCAGGAGCTGCTATGGAGGATTACTGCTTCCTGGATTGCTTCCAATGGCTTTTTTAGTCTACTTTCTTATGGAACCCAGAACCACTAGCCCAGGAATGGCCCCACTCACAATGACCTGAGCCCTCCCACATCAATCGCTAGTTAAGAAAATACCCTACAGTCTTGGCTGCAGCCTGATCTTATGGAGGTATTTTCTTTTTTGCTTTATAAATAATACCGTTCAGAATTTCCACTTCCTCCCCTCCTCCTATTCCCTCCCGCTCCCCCACTCTTATTTGAGGTTCTCTCATCTCAGATGACATTAGCTGTGTCAAGTTGAAATAAAATTATCCAGTACAATAAATAACCCAGAACCCAGACCCAGAAAGACAAAAATGGTGTGTGTATATGTGTGTGTGTGTGTGTGTGTGTGTGTGTATGTGTGTGTGTTTACATGCCAATGTTACAAAATAAGTCTTTGATAAATAAGCTAACCACATAGGTTAAGAGTAAGGGAATGAGGGGGAGAAATGGATGTCTCTAGGAAGGGGAAATAGAAAGTTATAGAGGAAGGGGGCACGGGAATGAGAAGATCAAATGGGGAAGGGGAGAGAAGTAAGGTGTAAGGGAGGAAATGTGAGGATGATAGCTAAAACTTTGGGCCATTTGAGGGGCCATGTGGAAAATTAATACAGTAGAAGCTTCTTAAAATATATACACATATAAAGGCAATCTAAATGAAACTGTCAAATAATGGGTTAGATGAAGCCTCAACTGAACATCTCTTGTTACCAAATGAAGCTTCCAGTGCTGGAAATGGGTAACACCAATAGTGTTGTTGGCCAAGGGGGCCTGCCCCATGGACACCCCCAAACAGCCCAGTCTGTTGATTGACCTTCACAAACTGACAGCAAGGCCCTGTTTTTGATGACAGCACCATTGAACATTCAAGAGTAAAACTGGTGTCTACGAGTCTTCACCCCTGTGGACTAGTGTTCATGGGACTGGAAGGTACTGTGCATGCTGCTGAAGAAGAAAGGGAAACAGCAACCTAGCCACAAAGTCTTCATTTGTACAGTGACGACCTGCCTGCATGATGCTACTGTAATAATGCCACGAATCCTGTGGGAGCAACCAACCACTATCTGATTGGATTTAAGACATGCTCCATGAGATGGAACCCATACACAAAACTGTTCCTACTCCGGTGGCCAAGAATTAGAGACCACATAAGTCAGGGGCCTAGTGGAAAACCAAGTATCACTGTTCTGCCAAAGAAACATAGCAATAAAATAACTCCTAATGACATTCTGCTATATTCAGAGATCAGTGCCTTGCTCGGGTCATCGTCAGAGAAGCTTCCTCCTGCAGTAGATGAGAACAAATACAGAGACCCACACTGAGCAATGTGTACAGAGTGAGAGACCTTGGAACACTCAGTCCTAAATTGGATGTCTCCATCGAATCCCTTGACTCAGGACTTAGGAGACTCTTCAGAAGAGGAGGCAGGAAGACTGTACCAGCCAGTAGGCTTGGGGAAAACCGAGGAAGCAAAGCCTTCTAAACACAACAGAACCAAGACACATACAAACACATAGAACACATATGAACATATACTGGCAGCATGAAGAAGCTGGCATGGATCTGCATAGATGGGGTCTCAGCACTGAGAGTGGAAGTGAATGCATAGCCCCTCCCCTTAACCTAGAAACACCGTCCAATTGATAGCCAATCTCAAATGAAAACTCAGTTCTCTCCAACAGAGTCTCACCAGAAATACAAACCACTCTTAAGGTCAAGCCCCATGCCCAGCAGTAGACAGCCGACACAAAATGAACTCAGTGGCATCTTTGAAGGTTCTTTGTTCCATTATATTTTCACAGGGCTTTTTTTTTTTAAAACTTACAGGTCCCTCACATATTTATTATGGCTTCCAGTTTTGCACTTTTAGGGGATCCCTGTGCAGGCAAACATGTATGTCTCTGTCTACAGGAACATCTTATGCTTTTTCTTTTACACATTTTCTTCTGTTTGTTTGTTTTGTCCTGTTTTGGTTTGTTTGTCTTTGTTTTATCTCGTTTTGATGCCTATTTGTTTTCTAACAAGAGCAGAAAGGTGTGGATTCCAAAGAAAGGGAATGTGGGGGGAGTCTTGGAGGAATGGGAAGAGAAGAACCACAATCAGAATATATTGAATGAAAAAAATCTATTTTCAATAAAAGAAAGAAAACTAAGTCATCTGGGGTGTAGACAAAGAAGTAACGTCACTGAATCTGTGGGGATTCTTTTTTCAATGTGTAATAATTGCATTGTTTTTCAGAACAGCCACAGGGCTCGACCTCCCCACCAACAATGCACAAGGGTTCCTCTTTCTCCGTACCTCCACACACATCTGTAGTCTTTCAGATGTTTGTTTTTCTTATACATTGTGTGTGTGTGTGTGTGTGTGTGTGTGTGCACGCGCACACGTGCACGCATGCTTGCATGTGCACACACATGCCACAATGCCATGGCAAACATATGGAGGTCAGAAGACAACTTTTCAGATTCAATTCTCTCCTTCTCCCTTGTGGGTCCCAGAGATTGACTGGAAGGTTTGGTGGCAGTCACCTTTGTCCACTCAGCCCTCTTGGCAGTTGTTGTTGTTGTAACAGTAGACACTGTAAATTGGAATAGGTGACAAGTGGCACCACCTTGTGGTTTCTATCTCAACAACAAAATGTTTGACTAAAGATGATGATATTTTGATTGATATGTCTCTCATAAAGCCAAATGAGGCCACAATTTAATGTGGGAACTTTGTCCAACTGTCACCAGTTCCCGCCCATTCAGCCAGTAGGTGACTTGTGGTTGTGGATGGTAAGAAATTGAACAGTGACGAAATTGTTTCTGACACCGAGCTGTGTCTCTGCCTCCATTGCGGCACAGTTACATTGAAAATGGCATGCTCAATGAGACAGCCAGGTCCCAGAAGACAAACTCTTCAGCATCTCACATCTCCATAAATCTTGGGAAACTCAGATGCAGAGAGAGCACAGCCAGAGGCTGGCTGGTGGGCACTGTGGAGAAGACTGGGTCACATGAGTTTCGGCTGCCACAGGGCTGAGTTGAGTGTTGTCCAGCAGGGTGCTTATAGCAAACAAAACCCTGCACACTTGAAAACACTGAGCATCTTGAAGTGTCCTCATCTCAAGCGACACTAGGTATGTCGATTATTTTGAATTGTAATGGCCATTCAGCAATGTATAATATACCAAAACATTTGACCGAATACCATAAATATGTATATGTCATTTGTCAATTAGAATAAGGATAAATTAAAATAAAATACCTAGTCCTTATATATAGGCTATGAGACATGGACAAGGTGGCATATAACTGTCATCCCAGCACTTGGAGGGTGGAGGCAGGAGACTTAGGAACTCAAGATCTTCCTTAATTAAAGCCATTCTTAAGATCAGCCCGGGCTACATGCAACTCGATCTTAAAACCCAAGACAAAATAAATCAGTCTATGGTTTTTGTATAGCAATATATATATTTGATCAGCTAAGTCCACAATGACATTATTGAAATATATTTAATTAGCTTGCTTTTGTTAGCTTGCTAAATTTTAAACTCAAGTCTGATTAATCTTAAACTTTAAAAAATTGTATTTTTTGTCATTTCCTCAAACAAAAATGTGCTTTCTTCTAATGCATTCACTAGCTTAAAGTGTGCTTTAGGGTTTGGTATTTTTGTTTCATGTGAAAATCTATATTTAATTTTAGTTTTTAAATTTTTATATTAGTGTATATTCATTGTACAAAGTGAAGAGTTTCATAAAGGCATTTACATTTCAGTATTTCATTTGATGATTCACTTCCTGCTACCCTCTCTTGTCCACTAGCCCCTTCTTCCAAACAGTCCCCTTTCTACTTACATACCACATGTGTCTGTCTGTCTATGTCTGTGTGTCATGTGTCTGTCTGTGTTTGTTTCTGTGTGTCTGTGTGTTGTATGTCTGTGTGTGTGTCTGTGTGTTTGTGTGTGTGTTTGCCTGTGTCTATGGGATGTGTGTGTCAGTGTGTGTGTGTGAATCTGTGTGTGTGTGTCAGCCTATATGTGTCTATCTGTGTATGCTTGTTTCTGTTTGTGCATCTGTGTCTGTTTGTGTCTGTGTGTGTCTATGTCTCTGTGTGTGTACCTGTTCATCTGTGTTTCTGTACCATATCTGTGTCTGTGTGTGGGGTTTATACAAGTGTGTGATTTATTAATTTAGACTAGCCAGTCCTAGCAGTAGGAAAACCTCTCTGTGGCTCATGAGCCAGCTTGTTTTACATGCCCTCCAGGTACTAGTCAGTCACATACTCCACATCTGCTCCTTCTGGGCCAGCAGCCCTGTCCTCAGTGTGGACAACAGACCTACGGTGACACTGGACACAGAGCTGCTGCCAACATCACTTGGAGGACTCAGAGGCACAGGTTCTCACCAGAAGCAAGCACACAATAATCAACACAGCACAAGTCCCTCCAAAGAAGACCAAGTACAGCACACCATACCAACTGGGGGGAACCTACGAAGAAAGAAAAGGAAAAATTAAGATAAATCTGGGACATGGTTAGCTCTGTGGGGGTTGGGACATGACTGGGACAGCCCAGGGGGATTTGAGGGCACAGTTATCAATAAAGTCTGTCCTATAAAGACCATTATTCACCAATATGAATGCCAAAATGGTTCCTTCCTCCTAGCCATGGTGACACCCTAAAAACTGAGATATTTCATGGTCTGGCTAGGGAATTTTTATTATTCAGAGTTCAGCGATATGGGGCCTAGTCAGCGTCAGCTGATCTGAAATGCTCCTGACTCCCAGGTGGAGTCACCAATCGAGGGCAATTAAAGGTCAAAAGGAGATAATAAACAAGAAGGAAAAAAGAATCCTGAGGTTGCGGTGTATGTTCACCAGTTATGTTGGGTCATCATCCTAGTTCTGGGAACTTAAAGTTTCTGTCGCTGTAAAAATAAATAAGGATGTTAATAAGATTAGCGGTGTGCTCATGCCTTTTAAGAAGTCACCTGTGACTGTGTTCTGCACACAGCGTCCCTGTGGTGTCCTCTGGGTGGCCAGGGCAGGGCCCTCTTCTCCTTCCAGGGAGGAGGCTTGGTGAGGATCTCCACACACAGGGTTTCTCTGGCAGCACGATCTTCCCACTCCATCCTCAGCTTCCCTGCACATTCTTCAACGGGAAGAACACGCAGGCACCTTGTAAATACTCGAGAGATCTCAATCCAGACTGTCTGTCCTGTCTACTTGGGTCTCCTAGGACCTTCGTAAGCAGCGTGCTTATTCCCTCTGAGTCTCTGCAGCGGTAAAGGGCAGACCCAGGGTGTGACCAGAGTCCTCGTCGCTTCTACAGCCCGTGGGGGAGCCCCCACACTTCTGTCTTCCACCAACGGCCTATACACAGAACAACCATGAGGACTGCGCCTCAGACAGCCCTTGGACCTGGGGTCTGCTGGAACACACCCTGTCTGTCCTAGCAGCCAGAGAGTTCTTCCCTCTCTAACAACTCTAACAGCTGCGCCCCTGGCAGGGGAGCCCACCTAGAAATGTTTTGCAATGTTTCCTTTCTTCTCAAGTTGTCAGCTGCGAGAAAGTACTGCTTACAGTGAGGTTCACTCTGCTGTGACCCAGTGGCTGGGGCCCGGGATTCACTTGGCTGTTAGGTCAGATGCTGTACACTCTGTTCAGTAGAAAAGGCCTAACAAGATCTTGTGCAGAGCTGTGGGGATTCCTGCAAACCTTCCCGGTCCCCACGGGCAGAAGCCTCTTGTTCTGAGACACCAAGAACGCATAAAATGAGGACCTGTGCCCTTCACCATATAATGGGCAGGAAGGGGTTTCTGCAACACCCTGCCCCCAGCAGGACTGTCACAGGTACAAAGCAAATGGACCACATGCTGGCAACCACCCTTCATGCGGCTGGAGGTCCTTCCCTGGCAGCTGCAGCTTCCTCTAGGCACAGCTTGTTGCAACTGGGTACCAGGCACAGCCCCTCCCCACTAGGAGAATCCAGTGGTAAAGTGGTCGTTCCAGCAGAGCGACTGCCATTGACGACAGCCAAGCTGAGACGAAGGCCCTGGACTCGCGGGTTTGAGCACAGAATCCCTCACTTTGACTCCCATTTAGTGCAGTGTGTGCTCGTCCATGCTCCTGACTCGTGCACAGAGAGAACCATCTGCTCTGGTGTCTTAGTTTGATTTCTACTGCTGTGATAACGACAGTGACCAAAAGCCACTTAGGGAGGAACGGATTTATTTGGCTCAGATCTATGGTGTCACAGTCTACTAAGTGACGCTAAGGCAGAAACTCAAGGCAGAAACCTGGATGCAGGAACTGAAGCAGATGCCATGGAAAAGCTACTGACTTGCTCCCCTTGCTTGCTCAGCCTGCTTTTCTTCCACAACTAAGAACCACTTGAGCAGGGATGGCACCACTCACGGCAGACTGGACACTCTCTCATCAGGCATTAATCACAGAAATGCCATCAAGAGTTGCCTTCAGACCCATCTGATGGAAGCATTTTCTCAAGTCAGGTCTCCTTCTCTCAGAGGACCCCAACTTGTGTCAAGATGGAAAAAAAAAAAAACTAACCAGGACGTATGTTGAGAAGTCAGGTGGATGGATGAATAATGAAACACTCTATCTCATTCCTTCCTAATATCAAATCTCCCTGTTGTCTGAGGATGGGCCAGCCAGCCAGAGAGGAACAAGACACACGGTACTGAAGAGTACAGCGGCCGTGTTCAATGTTGTAACCGTGTATACGTGCTCCTGGGGTAGAGAGCAAGGACCTGGAAATCAGGAAAGGGGGGAGGCTATCAGAACCCCATCACTCAGGTGAGCAAACAGGCCAAGTATGTCTCAGGCCAGGTCAATGTGATAACATCTAAGCCAGCATTGCACATGCCAGAATCTTCCCTTTTTGTGCAGTTAGAGCCATGTACTTGTTTTGGCCTTGTCTAAGGACTTCCCGTGTTGAGGTATCGGAAGGGTCTTCTGGGATATGGAGAGAAGGGCGGGGCAACAGAGCATCTGGGTCACACGTTCTGCTTTCGTCACTAACTGAATATTCCCAAGCAACCACTGGCCACGTGTTCTCTGAGTCATCAGGGACTGACTTGACACGCGTGATCTCCCCTCCCCACTTCCCAAGGCCTCTGTGAAGACTAACTGGGGCTGGGACTGTGCAGGTGTTTAGGGAATGTGTTCCCTCAGGGAAAGGCGCAAACAACACACTCAACTGAAACTTATTAAACCTGAAGACACCCGTACTGCACTCTGCTGCAACTGGATCAGGAATATCCCAAAGGCCCACATGTTGTAGGCCTGGCTACCAGCCCACGTGCTAGAGGGAACGGGGAGGGAGGAGGGAACTCATGAAAGGAAGTTCTGTCACCTGTTAATGCCCTTGCAGGAAATTCTGGGACCCAGATCTCTTTCTGTCACTCTCTTTTTGCTCTCAGCTGCCATCCAGTGAGCAGGCCCCCTTTGCTACGGCCCCTCTATACTTATAGTCCAACCACGGACCCAAGGCAACCAGGTCACAGAGTATGAACTGAATCCTCCTCTATTTATAAACTGGTCATCTCTGCCATTTGTCACAGTCTAGAAAGCTGACTAACACATACACTCCTCTATACAAACAAGCACTAAAAACCCCACACACACATCACCAGAGATGTGCACACCACATAAGCAAGTGATCATGTGTGTGAACACGCCTGTGTGCTCGAATGCACACATATGGGGGCACAGGCACACACACAGACACACACACACACATCACCAGAGATGTGCACACCACATAAGCAAGTGATCATGTATGTGAACATGCCTGTGTGCTCAAATGCACAAGCATGGGGGCATGGGCATACATATCACCAGAGATGTGCACATCACATACACAAGTGATCATGTGTGTGAATACACCTGTGTGCTCAAATGCACGCTCATGGGGACACAGGCGTGCACACACACACACAATTCAGAATACAAGACAACTGGCCTTTCAAAGTAGTATGCAATAAGCAGCAATTTTTAAAGTATGAAAGTATATCAAGTACAGACTCTCAAGTTATTATATCAAAATTATTACTAGAGTCCTACCAAAATAGATATTGGGATACAAATCATGCCCTTTCAAATACCCATCCTAGTCTCTGATGCTGTGGATATAGGAGTAGACAAACAGATTCAGGTTAAGATGAGGGCCTATTCTGGTGACCGGCTTTGTGATGAGGAGAGAGACTTGCCACACAAGGATGAAGCTGGGTGTCCCGGAGCCAGAGGATGGAGAGACATTCTGCTGCAAGGGATGCCAAGGAGGCCGGACCCACCAGACGCTCAAAGGGGTGAAGCAGGAGCCCTTGAAGGGAGCACAGCCCTCCTGCCCATAAACTGACCTGAGCTTCCAGGCTCCATAACAGGAAATCAGGTCCTGTTGTTTTTAGACTCCCCATTTGGGGTAGTTGCTAGAGGAACCCTGGGAGACTTATATGACATGCAATGAAGACACTTAAGGGAAGGACTTCCCAATGAAGAGTAAGTCCCGGGCAGGGAGAGTAGCAAGGCCCGTGTCCGGTGTTCACCCATCTCTGCACTGACGTCATTGTGATGATCTGAAACTCCAGCACGCAGCTCATTCCACTACTTACAAAATCCAGCCAAATGCCCTGGAAAGGGTCTTGGTCACTCCACTTGCCCACAGGGGTCCTGCGAGGCCCAGGCAGTCAAAACAGACACAGTCTGAATTGCAAAGGTCTCATCAAAGGTCTTTACAAGACACCACTGTGTTTAACCAGTCCCATGGGGGGATGTGCAGGACAGCTGAGTGTGGTGGGAAAGATACCAGCTGAGACTCCTAGCCCCCCCCCCCACCCCCGGCTCTCCTTGCTGTCCCTTTACCTGCAGAATGTGTCCCCGGGTCCTCGCCAACTTGAGCAGCTCTTCCCAGAGGTTTGTGCACATCCCAAGTGTCTAACCACACCTCTCCCTGCTTTCTGACTCTCTTGACAATTTTACCAGGAGAAATTTGTACCGAGGGAGATTAGAAGAAACCAGGGTGGCTGATTGCACATGCAAACCGTGGCAGGAAATCAAAGGCAAGGCAGCTGAAATGTCTTTGTATTTACTGAAACTTGAAGTGTTTGTGACGCTTAATGGGATCCTGGTGAGTGGAAGGCAGAGCCTTTGATACTTAAGCCTCATGAAAATTCATTCGCGCGCACGGCGGACTCTGGGGAAATACCCTGATCTTTTCATGAGATGAGCTTCATGGATCCTTGGTTGGGCAGACACGGTTTCCTTGTTCCCACAGACTTGGAACCAATGATCCATATGGATGGCTCTTTCCAAATATCTACCTGAGGGCGAGGTGTCTTTCTCTTCTTTCTGTGTTTCTGCACTGCGTTCATCTGCTTCTTGTTACTGTAATGCTATGCCTGTGGCAGGCCATTTTATTAAGAAAGCAGTTCATCTCGCTCAGTCTCAGAGGCTGAAAGTCTAAACATGGCTCGAGTGGCAGCAAGCAATGACATCATGTCAAGAACACAGAAGCACTTCTCTGCGTGGCCTCCTGCCTTCTCTTTGTAGTCGTCCTAATTTAATCTTAGTTTTCAAAGTTCCCACCCTCCACACCATAGGCTAAACTTTCACCTTCTTGACACCCGGTGTTAGGGTACTTGCCTCCAAAATGGGAAGCCCGGGGTTCCAGTCCAGCACTGCAAGCTGAGAGCTTCCCATTCTCAGCACTACTGACCTCAGGGGTTAAATTCCTGCTTGCTCTCCGTTCACACCCTAACATCACCCTTTCCTCTCAGGGTCTCTTCTGTTCAGAAAGAGGCATTGTGCACAGTATAGAAAGATGCAAATTCCGGCACCATGAAGCATCACGTTCCAGTCCTCGGGCACTTATCTAGATGCTCTGGGCTTCCATGAGGTCACCTGTGAAGACAATCAAGGGCTTCTTGTCGAGCTAGAGGAGGGAATGCCTGTGTAGCATGTGAACAGTCTGTCTACACCAGGTTTGCCCACCTAATCCTAGACTTACTTTTTAAAGAGGAAATCTGCTTTCCCCCTCACATCAGACAAAAGTGGGGGGTGATGAAGGGCCAGTCAAGGGGAAATGGACACCTGAAATGCCAGCTTTGCTGGGAGGGCCGTGGTCTGGTGCTCACTCCCTGTCTTCTCACAGGAGGCTGCATCTCTGTGCTGCCTGGAAGCTGCAAGGATTGGCAAAGGGTGGAGGGAGGCTAGGCCAAGTGTACCAGCCATCTGGAGCAGAAAGCTATTCTGGGCCTGATTTGAAGAGATGGGGAGCCGGCACTCTGGGCCTTGGAAGGGGAGGTGCTGCAGGGGAGGGGGTGGAGGCAAACAACAGGACAGTATAAGATGGTGACTTCATGGCTGACAGTAGTCGGGCTCTCTGGATGTGGAACCAGTGTTTGCTGGCTTCTACAGAGATACTCCTGAGAAGACACCAGCCACAGTAACAGCACGCCGTGCCACACAGCCCAGCTCTACCACCCAAGACACAAGCAGCTTGTCCTCAATGACAAGTGTGGTCCTTCCGCCATTAACCTGGAAGGGATGATGGGACTTCACTCGCCACTTAGAAACCAATGGGGCCATTCTGTCGCTGCAGTCTGTGGAGAAGGTGTTGTGTCTGCCCTTCCATGAGGAACTTTATAGACAAGGTCGTGCCTCCTGTCTTTCTGCACCTTGTTTCTGGTGCCTGGTGTCTTGTGCTTGACACTTTCTGTGAAGAGAGGCACCTGGCAACTTCTAGTCTTCACTGATGCCTTCCCCGAAGACCTGCCCCATGCATGTGCTGCATCGTGTCTCTGGAGAAGCAGCTCCCAGAGAGCCGTGTGTACTCTTTCTGAATTAGTGTCTGGAAGCGATGGCGTTTCATCCCAGTGGGTTTGGGATGAACTAAAAACATTGATTGAAAAATTCATCCACCTGAGAGAGTTAACAAAGAGGAGGCTAAGATCCTTCCAAAATGAAAGTAATGAAGGAGTTCTTTAAGATAACTAAATGACTAAAGACTAAAGAAGAAAATAATTTTGGGGGGGATAGCATTTAAAGAGACTCCATTATCTGCGGGTGTGTTGCTCATTGTTGACTTACAACACTGTGGTGTTGATCCGTCCCCTCCCTACGTCCCAGTGTCCAGTTGTAGGCAATGTCCTTGGCCCCCAGCTGACTGAGAATGTCTTGTCTGTTGAGTGCCACAGATGCTGGCGTGTCCAGATGTGTTGATAATCAATCTGCAACTGCTATTTCCTCTGATTGTGATGCACACTCATTGCATGCTCACTCCTGGACTCCACGTGTGTTTGAGTTCTTCTTACATGCGGAGTGAAGAAGAAAGGTCACCCGAGTCTCCCATTCCAGAACATTCATTTGTGTCTAGTTGTTCAGTACAAAACCTCTCTCCCCATAGCCCTCATGAGCAGGGTAGTCTCTCCATGGCCAAGAAAAGTTTGAGAGGACTTCACTGAGACCTGATTCACACTTCTGAATGAGGAAGGAGGACCATGTTAACCTCTCTTGTGCCCCCTGACTAGGCAACACCACAGTCACTTATGTTCTTAGAATACTCGCTTAGATGACATGTGGACATGTGTGTCAAGTGGTGGACGACACTTGTATTCTATTTCTTGCAAGGTTGTGCCACGGGGCAGCAATAACAGGGCAGCATTAGCAGGGTTTAGAGTGCTGGGGAGAGCAGTTCAGGCTTTTACCTAACGTCCTTTCATGCCCCGGGACCCACTAAAGATCCTCCATGACCTCAGTCTTCTTGCTTCCTCAGGCTCCTCTTGGCTGTAGCAGGCAACTCAGATCTTCCGTGCCTTTGATGGTCTTGACGGGTGTGATTTTGATGACCCTGACAGAGTCTGGTCAGGTATTTGTAGAATGTCTTTCAGCTGAGATTTGTCTAGGGCTTTCTCATGGTTAGACAAGGGTTATGGCTTATTAAGAGGAAGACCACAAAGGTAATATGCCTGCCACCTCCCTACGTGACATCAGGATGCCCACTATCACCATGACATCATCAATGGTGTCAGCCACGGTCTCAGGTGGGAGAGTCCTTTGCTGTGCAGCTCTGCCTTGCATCTCTTTCCAGACACCAGGCACAGTGTGTCCTGGAGAAATGGAGAGGTGTGTTCCACTTCCTGGGTGTGGAGGTATCTGCATGTTCACTGGGCACAGAGCGTACATTCTCCCCTTATCTCTATCTTTATTGTGGACTTGGGGCTCTTCACTTGCACTCTGAGCATCGTTAACTTTCTTGCTCAGATGAGATGGTCCCAGCCCTGACTTGGGAGCTTCCAGTCGGCTCCTGTGTCTCTTTGCCTTGTCGCTGCTTTTGTTGTGTGTTAGCTTATTGGTTTCTGCCTTCCCTCACTTTCCAGCATTACAAGAAAGCTCCCACTTCCTCTGTGTATTCTCTGGGGAACCCCCTCTCCCAGGGGTTCTATTTCCTTTCATCCAAGAGTCACATTAGATGCCAAGAGCAAGGCGTTGGGCCTGCTCGTTGCTACTGGGGTGGTCTTTATTCTAGGCCCTCTTAGAAGATGGAATAAGGAATTGTGTATGTACTGATACAAGCACACGCTGCTCTAATAAATGTTCGTCTATCCGCACCTAACACACACCCATCTGTACCTGCACACACGTTTGTATGTGAAGTTGAAAGTGGCTTCACATCGTGCCTCCAGATTTCATCCGGGACCACATGCATCAGTCCAGACTTCCCCCCCCCCCACTTATCTACAACATGCTGCCTGGAAAGACCTTCAGTGCCGGTTCGTGTGTCAGTAACGACTACCAGGTAGGTTTATCCTCTCTCTGTTATCATGGCCAGCTTGGAGCATGGAGTCTAATTTTAACCTAAGGGTGGAGAAGCCTCTTTGCTTTCTAAACATCTCTTCCCAGATGACAGAATCTCCTCATGTGTGCCAGGTACATGTCTGTGCTTTGAGTGACCATGGCATGTCCCTCACTGCAACTAGGGTCATGGAGAAAGTCCCTCACTTCTGAGACTCCCTCCTCTAATCAGTCATATCATCATAATCCATGTTTAGCTAAAACTGTAAATGCTTCCCTGCTCAGCAGGTGTTCAAACTGTCTTTTTTAACTCTGTAATTTTTTTATTAAATGGTAAAATATCTGATAATTGTTTTGACTGTTGTCTCCACAGAACCAAACTCTAAAATTGGGGGAAATTAAAATATTTTGTATGTTTTTTTTTAAGACTTTCTCTATTTTCAGTTATATGTACGTGGGTGGGTGTGTGCACAGGAGTGAGGATGCCTGCACAGGTCAGAGGCATCCGTACCCTGGAGCTGGAGTTATAAGCAGCTGTGCCCATGCTGGGAGGACAACAAATACTCTTAACCACTGGGCCATCGCTCCAGAAGCTTGTTTTATAATCTTGAACCTTCCTGGTGATTTCCCAGATATATATAAGAAAGTCACAGACACCCATGTGTCTCTAACTGTATTGTACTCTTATCTAAAGCCTGATTTTCCTCCATGTTTTTGCCCTTGGTCACTGTGTCTAAGTCATCAGCTGTGCCAGCTTCCTCACTCGCAAGGCCTGATGGCTGTGTTCTCTCTCTCAGGAGCTGACCCAGGTCTTCTACAAAGAGACAAGTGTCAGACCTGTATGCAAAGTTAACTGCCCTACCTCCAAGCCCTGGACACATACCGGGAGGTGCACCTGACTCCTTTCAGACAGCTTTCACATTGTCTCCCCAAATGGCATCAAGATTTCCAGGACTTTTAGTGCCAGGAGCAGATGAGTTCATAAGAGCGGATACTGAGCCAAGATCCTGTGGAGTCCTATGGAACTGCTAGCGTTGGGCGGCTCGCCAGAGAAACAGAACTGGGGTCATCTATTTGGAATGTCACTGAACCTGTTTTCTTTAGGGTAAAGGAAAGCTTTCTGCTTGTATGGGGCCATGTTCCTCGATTATTTAAAGACATGCACTTCTGTGAAGGCTCGCACTGTGTGTTTAATGTCCTTCACCACAGGAGGGAGGGGACTATGTGACACACCAGAGCCTCCCGTGCTGTGGACTTTCCACTCTCTGTTGGGAATGGCATGGAAGGCATTCTATGGATGGATAATTCCGCCAGTGTATGGTCTAAGGTTGATTTCTGTAGAATCACGTGGTATTGAAAGGGCCAGGTTCAGAGCAATCACAATATGGCCAGTGGTCTCTCTGCTTGATAATTAACTCAAAAGATTCAATAGGAGACGTGCACCATGGGACATGGGCTGGTGACAAGGTCAAGTGCAGGTAATTCCGACTCAGCACCTGTGGGGGAGAGGGCAGAGGGCAGTCCACACACATCCCAGTGCAATTGTCTTTTACCTATAAAGACCAAATGAAATGCAAATATGTCACAGCAAGTGGATGGCTCTGGGGTTACCTCTGTGACCCCCACAAGTGGGTTTGTAATCTGTCCACTTCCCTATCCCACAGCTTCCCCATTGAGACTGTCCCAGGAAGGACTCTAAAAGAGGACTCCGGCCTCTTTCGCAAGGAGTGTCAAAAGGAAACTAGACAAGAGGAGTCTAATATAAGCCACATTGGGGAGTCGGGGGAGTCTGTCTTCTGCCGAAGTTTGGGACAGTCCAGACTATGAGACAGCAGCACACCCAACACCTCACACCACCAGGAAAGGGTCTCTGAGCTCAAAGAGTGGGTCTTAAGAGCACATATTAGTCTCTCTGCTCCAAGTTCAGGAGTGGCCTGCCTCTTCCTCTTGAGGGAGTCTGGAGTAGGTGCACAATGCGACCCAGGTAGGGCCAACAATAACCCCTCATGCCCTCAAGCAGAACTCTCTGGGAGCTAGAAAGGAAGACCCCAGTGTGTGTGTGTGTGTGTGTGTGTGTGTGTGTGTGTGTGTGTACACACAAGGCACCTGTGATGACGAGTGTGTCCATGTGCACTGCCGTGTGAAGGTGGGTGTGTACATCTGAAAATAGAAGGGCAAATGTGTGTGTGTGCATAGGAGTGTGCTTTCTGTATATTTTGAGAAGGTTCATAAGTGTGTATGCATGCTCTAACCATGTTGGAATCTCCATGCACATTGTAAGGAATTAAAAACCTTTACTTCTTCTGGAATTTTCCCATAAAATAAAATGAGTCTTCCAATGAAATAAACAGAAAACTTGGTTTTGTGGGGAGAAGTGGGTTGTGAGGAAGGTGGGAAATGCAGAAAGAAAGAAGGAAAGTGAGTTGGTCAATCCGATGTTAGCGTCTTTGTAAGGTGGGACAGAAAACAGCAATAGAAACCTCACTGGTAACATCTGGTGACCCAGGTACCATTTCTGCAAGGATAGAAGCAGAGGGGACTTCACGCTCATGCCAGTGAAAAATGGCTGACTAAGAAAATTACTGTCTCGTTTCTACTAGCTTCCTGAAGGGTTGAATAACAGCTCCGTCCTTCTCTGATGCCGAGGAACTTCGCCATGGGTGACTCCATCTTGATGTTTCACATAGTCTGAGAGGTCCAGGGCAGGAGCCTTGTCCAAAGCAACAGCCTCCCAAAATTCCTTTGTGACACTAAGAAATGTACGGCTCACACACTATGATGACATCGCTTCTGAAGAGGAGAGGTGGTCCCAGTGGTAGGTGGAGAAGAGACGCAGGATAAGTGAGAAGAGATGCAGGATCAGGCCCCACTGCGAAGATCAGGAGGTTGGAAGACATTGGCTGCAGTCAGGACCTCTTGCTAGAAGGGCCTGTTCTTGGAGACTCAGAGGTATCCGGGCAATCAATATTCTACTTCACATCTTCAAGAATCCTTGGTAATGCCCTTGGGAAGGCCATGTTTCGGCACACTGTGTAACTTCATCCGTCCATTGTATATCCAGCCAGCAACCATGGCTGAGCTGCAAAATTCCAGATGCAGATCAGATGAAGGCCCACCCTCAAGAGTCACCTTCTTCGATAAGGAACTGTGAGATTTGCTAGAGTTTGGGTCTTTGAAGTCACCCAAAGGTTCATATTTGAAGGCTCAATCCTCAACCTGTGTTTCTTGGGGTGGTGGTAGAACCTTTGGGAGAGAAGACCCAGTCGGAGTATTTGGATATTAGGATCCTAACTCCTTTTTTACTTCCTGCTGCCTGTAAATCACGAGCTGAGCCTCTTGCTTTACCACAGGGTCCTCACCATGATGTACTGCACAACCAACCACAGGCTCCAAGCAACCGCAGAAGGAAACTGTTCCAGTTACTGTGTGTCATCAACGTGAGGTCTACAGTCACCTGGGGCGTGGGCCCCTTGGAGTGCCGGTGTGGAAATTCCTTGATTAGAGTAACTGAAGTGGAAAGGCCACCACTTTGTGGCGGCACTAGTTGGGATATGAGTTGGGATCCTGGACTGGATAAGAGAGAATAGGTGAGCTGAGCAAGGCTTTCCTCACTCCCTGTCTTAGGATTGTGGCTGCAATGTAATATGTTGGATGCAATTGCTCCCGGCCACTTTGCCCCAAAATAATCACACAGAAACTGTATTATGTGAATCATTGATTGGCCCATTAGCGCTAGCTTCTTATTGGCTAACTCTTACATATTTAACCATTTCTATTAATCTGTATCACCACATGGCTGTGACCAGCTAAAGTTCCAGCGTCTGTCTCCTGAAGGGCTACATGGCGTCTCTCTGACTCCACCCTTCTTTCTCCCAGCATTCAGCCTAGCTTTCCCTGCCTTCCTAAGTTCTGCCTTGCTATAGATCCAAAGCAGTTTCTTTATTCATTAATGGTAATCACAGCACACAGAGGGGACTCCCACATCAGTGATACCTAGTGCTTCAGGATCCTAATGTTTCAGCTTTCCTGCCACAGCCAATGGCATCCTTGAACCATGAGCTGAGATAAACCACGTCTCTGAGTTGCTTTTCTCAGGTATTTTTTTTAAATCATGTATGTCAACAAGAAACAAAACTAAGAGGGAGGCCATGACCCTAAATAACCCTTTCTTTCTCATCAGTTGAATTATCTCAGGTACTGGTTATAGGAGTGGAAAGCTAATGTAAGATCCAAACTGTCCGATATCCATCTTCTTTCTGTTATAGGGTGTTGTAGAGAAGTGGAACTGGCAGAATGCATGCATACATAGAAGAAAAGATTTATTAAGGAGCTGGAGTGTGCAGTTGTGAGGATGGCATGTCTGAGCTGTGCACAGCATGCTAAGATGAGACAAGGAGTCCAACTGTAGCTTATGTCCAAAGTCAGTCTGGAAACTGAATTCCTTCCTCTTTGGGGACTGCCTTTGGTTTCTATTGATGTGATAAATACCATGACCAAAAGCAACTTGAGGAGGAAAAGGTTATACTTACTTCCACGTCGTAGTCTATTATCAACAAAGGAAGTCAAGGCAGAAACTTGAAGCAGGAACACAAAGGCAGGAGCTGATGCAGAGGTTACTAAGAAATGTTGCTTACTGGCTTACTCACACTTCTTAAACACCCAGGACTGCTGCTCAGGGCTGGCACTACCCACAGTGGACTGGGCCCTCCACATCAATCATCAATCAAGAAAAATTCCCTTACAGGCTTGCCTATGTGCCAATATGATGGGGTCATTTTCTCAAGGGGGGGAGAAAGGGAGGAGAGTGGAGAAAAATATATAGCACAATAAAAACAATAATAAATAAAGAAATAAGAAGAAAAAGAAAATTAATAAAGGGAAGGAGGTAGGGAGAAGGGGCAGAAGGAGGGAGGGAAGGAAGGAGGAAGGGGGAGAAAGAGTAGAGATAAAACCCAGGACGCACACACATATTTTCTGTGGTAGTGGTGTATCATCAGACCTTAACTTGGAATAGAAAGGCAAGACAGAAAGAAAAACTTCGTGGTTATGTCAAACCATGAACACAGAACCAGATATTAAGATAACAGAAAGACAAGACCAGAGACCCACCATGTCCTGGGGATGTCAATATTATCTATCTGAAACAATAAGAACATGAGGTTATTCCAAATTTTTCATATCTGTTGAGGTTTGCTTTGTTACCTAGGATGTGGTCAATTTTTGAGAAGTTTCCACGAGGTGCTAAGAAGAAAGTATCTTCTTTTATGTTTGGATGGAATATTCTATAGTTGTCTGTTAAGTCCATTTGAGTCATAACATTTGTTAGTTTTCTTATTTCTTTGTTAATTTTCTCTCTTGACAGACCTGTCCAGTGGTGAGAGTGGGGTGCTGAAGTCTACCACATTAGTACATGGGGCTTAACGTGTGACTTAAGCTACAAAAGTGTTTCTTTAACATATGAGGGTGCCCTTATATTTGGGGCATAGATGATCAGTACTGAGATTTCCTCTTGATGGGTTTTGCCTGTGAATAAGATAAACTGTCCTTCTTTGTCTCTTTTGATTGATTTTAGTTTGAAGTCTATTTTGTTAGATATTAGGATAGCTACAGCAGCTTGTTTCTCAGGTTCATTTAATTGAGAAAAAGTTTCCAAACCCTTTACTCTGAGATGATGTCTGTCTTTGAGGTTGAAGTATGTTTCTTGTATGCAGCAGAAGGATGGAGTCTGTCTTCATATCTAATCTGTTAACCTGTGTCTTTTTATAGGTGAGTTGAGTCCATTTATATTAAGAGATATTAATGACCAGTGATTGCTAGTTCCTGTTATTTTAGTTTTTGCTGTTGTTGATGTTAGTGTGTGTTTTTCCCTTCTTTGGGATTTGCTGCTGTGAGATCATCTATTGTCTGAGTTTTTGTAGCCAACTTTTTTGAGTTGGAGTTTTCCTCCTGGTACTTTGTGTAAGGTAGGGTTTGTAGCTAGATATTGGTTAAATCTGGTTCTGCCATGGAATATTTTGTTTGGTCCTTCTATGACGATTGAAAGTTTTGCTGGATGTAGTAGACTGGTCTGGCATCCATCATCCCTTAATGTCTCCATAACACTTGACCAGGACCTTCTGGCTTTGATTGTTTCCTTTGAGAAGTCAGGTGTAATTCTGATAGGTCTGTGTCTTTATATGTTACTTGGCCTTTTTTCTTTGCAGCTCTTAATATTCTTTCTTAATATTATTCTTATACCCAAACCACACAAAGACAAAACTAAGAAAGAGAATTACAGATGAATCTTTCTCATAAACATTGATGCAAAAATGCTCAATAAATTACTGGAAAACCGAATCCAAGAACACATCAGAAGAATCATCCATCATGATCAAGTTGACTTCATCACAGAAATGCTGGGGTGGATCAACATATGAAAATCTGTCTATGTAATCCACCATATAAACAAACTTTGACTTCATCCCAGAATTGCAGGGATGGATCAACACAAAAATCTGTCAATGTACTCCACCATATAGACAAACTAACACACACACACACACACACACACACACACACACACACACACTGATCTCATTAAATTCTAAAAAAGCCTTCAACAAAATACAACACCCATTCATGATAAAGGTCTTGGAGAGAGCAGGGATACAAGGAACATACCTAAACATAATAAAGGCAATATACAACAACCTAACAGCAGCATCAAACTAAATGTAGAGAAACTCAAAACAATTCCCCTGAAATCAAGAATAAGACAAAGTTGTCCACTCTCCATATCTATTCAAATACAGTTCTTGAGGGTCTAGCTAGAGCAATAAGACAACAAAAGGAGATCAAGGGGATACAAATCAGAAAAGAAGAAGCCAAACTCTCACTATTTGCTGATAATAGATAGTTTACATAAGCAGCCCCAAAAATTCTACCAAGAAACTTCTACAACTCATAAACACCTTCAGTAATATAGCAGAATGCAATATTAACTCAATAAAATCAGTAGCCCTCCTTTACACAGATGATAAATGGGCTGAGAAAGAAGTCAGAGAAACATCATCCTTAACAATAAACACAAATAGCATAAAGTATCTTGGGGTAACTCTAACCAAACAAATGGAAGACCTATATGACAAAAATTTTAAATCTTTGAAGAAAGAAATTGAAGAAGATACCAGAAAATGGAACAATCTCCCATGCTCTAGGGTAGGAAGAATTAACATAGTACCAATGGCAATCTTATGAAAGCAATCTACAGATTCAACGCAATGTCCAGCAAAATTCTTCACAGACCTTGAACAATACTCAACTTCATACGGAAAAGCAGAAAACCCAGGATAACCAAAACCAATTCTGTACACTAAAGGAATTTCTAGAGGCATCACAATTCCTGACTTCAAACACTACTACAGACCTACAGTACTGAAAACAGCCTGGTATTGGCTTAAAAACAGGCAGGAGGACCAATGGAATAAAATCAAAGACCCGGATATCAATCCACACACCTATGAATACCTTATTCTTGACAAAGAAGCAAAAAAATATAAAATGGAAAAAGAAAGCATATTGAACAAATAATGCTGGCATAACCAGATATCAACATGTAGAAGAATGAAAATAGATCCTTATCTATCACCATGCACAAAACTCAAGTCCAAAGACCTCAACATAAAGTCAACCACACTGAACCTCATAGAAGAGAAAGTGGGAAGTACACTTGAATGCATTGGCACAGGAGACCACTTCCTAAATATAATCTCAGTAGTACAGACAGAGAGAAACAATAAATGGGACCTCCTGAAACTGAAAAGCTTCTGTAAAGCAAAGGACATGGTTAACAAGACAAAACAGCAGCCTACAAAATGGGAAAAAAATCTTCACCAGCCCCACATCAGACAGAAGACTGATCTTCAAAATATACAAAGAGCTCAAGAAATTGGTCATCAAAAGAACAAATAATCCAATAAAAATGGAGTACAGACCTAAACAGAGAACTCTCAACAGAGGAATCTAAAATGGCTGAAAAACTCTTAAGGAAATGTTCAACATCCTTAGTTATCAGAGAAATGCAAATCAAAACAACTCTGAGATTCCATCTTACACCTGTAAGAATGGCCAAGATCAAAAACAGTGATGACAACTTATGCTGGAGAGGTTGTGGGGGAAAAGGGAACACTCCTGCACTGATGGTGGGAGTGCAAACTGGTCCAGTCACTTTGGATATCAATATGGCGATTTCTCAGAAAATTAGGAAACAAGATCCAGCAATACCACTTTTGGGTATACACCCAAAGGACGCTCAATTGTACCACAAGGACATGTGCTCAACTATGTTCATAGCAGCTTTGTTTGTCATAGCCAGAACCTGGAAACAACCTAAATGTCCCTCAACCAAAGAATGGATAAGGAAAATGTGGCACATTCACTCAATGGAGTACTACACAACAGAAAAAAATAATGACATCTTGAAATTTGAAGGCAAACAGATGGATCTAGAAAACATCACATTGAGTGAGGTAACCCAGACCCAGAAAAACAATTATCATATATACTCTCTCATAAGTGGCTTTTAAACATAAAGCAAAGAAAAAATCAGCCTACAATTCACAATCCCAGAGAGCCTACATAACAACGAGGACTCTATGAGAGACATGCATGGATCAATCTACATGGGAAGTAGAAAAAAACAAGATCTCCTGAGTAAACTGGGAACCTGGAGACCATGGGAGAGGGTAAAGAGGGAGAGGAGAGAAAAAGGGGAACAAAGAAAAATATAGAGCTCAATAAAATCAGTTAAAAATTGAAAAATAAGTATCTCTTAAAAATAAGATTCCTTCTATCAAATATGTCTAGGTTCATACCAAGTCGACAAAACCCAGCCAGCACAGGGACCCGAGTCTTTTCTCATCAGCAGATTTGAGAAACTGTGACTTTATTGAAAGCATTCTGTTTTACGCAGAGTCAACTGATTCAAATGTTGATCTCATTTAAAATACCTTTACAGAAGCTCCTGTGACAGTGTTTGACCAGATGTGTGGCACAGTGGCACAGCCCAGTGGTCACGAGCTCTGCCCTCTTACCCTATAATCCTGTGACAGAAAGCACCAGGAAGCCTGGTGTGAAACCCAGAACAGTAAAGACCACGTGACTTGAGCCCCAGATGGCACAGTGTGCACCTCCTTTGGCCGTATCTGGAAGGAAGATAAGCCCGACTGTGACTGACTGGGGGCCAGAGCAGAAAGCAAGCTCTGGAAAAGTGGTCCTTAGTAGGGAAACCCAGGTCAGTGCAGGCTGGAGGTCCCACGCAGAGCATAGTGTGGGAGCCACCCAGATCAGAGTCTCCAGCGTCTAGAGAAACTGAGCCCCTCCACAGGCACACATGTAAGCTTGCGGCTGAATTATATCATATGTGACTTCACATAAGCAAACGGAATTTACTGTGCTCGCTGAAAGCAGAAAGGAGAGACGTGGGCAGATGGGCTCCCTCGGGTGCCCACTTCTCATCTTCTCACCTGTGTGAGTCTAACCATTGATCTCTGGTTCTTAGTTGCATCAGAAACCTGGCTGTCATCTCATAGGGCACCATGACAATTAAATAAGGCATCCGGGATGGTCCTCCACAAGTGACCTGACTGCATTCCTGACGACAGAAACAGCTCCGGTGGCAGCATGGCCGCCGTGTGTGCTCACTGTCGCTGCAAAACACGTTTATCCGTGATTCCAAGTTTCTGCAACACAGCTTCCTACCACCAAGAACCCAGAGTGGATATGGGAAATGAAGACACCGTATAACCTGAGGGTGAGCACAGCAGCCACTTCACACATTCCCAAGATTTCTGAAGCTGGGATGGCATCTGGCATCTGACACCTGGCACCTGGCATCTGCTGCCTGCACCATAGATATTTGTCAACCCAGCAGGGAGTAAACGAGAACGCTGGAAATGCACTGTCCACCAGGGAACTCACATTTGCCAAAGGGCTTTGAGAGCCAGGCCCATACGAGTCAAACCTGGGATCCCTCTTTAGATCCAGCCCTGGGCTCAGCAGATGGGATATGTTTGAAGACTGCCTGGTGATAGAGAAATCTAAAAATACACGTGGACAATCACATTACTCAAGTATCAACAGATACCACAGTTGCCACCCAGTAGAAGAGAGTCTCAAAAGCTCCAGCAGGAGCAAAGAGGCGTTTTTAATAACACTGCCTGATTTCCCCACACCATATGGCCTTGGTAATTAGCTCAGCCACACACGGCTCCCCTCGCCACACGCTAGTGGCATGACGCAAGAACAATCAGCAGGAAATTGCAGTTTATTTTGATTTCGTGTGCATGCGGCTACATATGGTTTTAATAAGCTTTGAATTAACAATCCTTCTAGCCCTATAAATGTTTCTAGAGTAGACTTCTGTGGTCTTTCTTAAAAGATAGAGCGCACACACCCCAAAAAGGGGAGGGGAGGAATAGAAACAGCTCTGCTCTGGTTCCAGCTCATCTAAAATTCTAGAATTCACCCCACTGCATCCCCACCCAGACAGCTCCAGTGTACACTAACTAGCATTCGGTGTCGGCGTGATGGGAAATCTCCAGCAGAACACCACTGGGTGCTACCCCAGGTCATGTCAGCGCTAGCATGTTTATCCCAGCAAGAGCATCCATCATGTCTGTGAAGACAGTCTAAGATAGAGGAAAACCTAAAATAAGCTTGCTAGGCTAGACAAATCTCTCAAGATAGAATCCACAAGGGGAAACGACAAGGACTTTGGCAGGACCCGTTGGCTTCAGAAAGTGTGGAAAGAACTTATACGTGAGATAAGCATTAGTGTAGTGTGGTCCATAGGCAGGAGTCCGCAGTCCTGAGTTCTTGTATGGACAATCTGTAATGGCTGCCATGGCCCTTGATGGGCACTGCTACCTTGGAGAGATGTAAATCAAGAGGAAGGAGACTAAAGGGGGTGAGGATGGCGGGGAGGCTAGAAGCACTGCCCCACATAATAACCAACAAAAGAGGCCAGGGTTCAACCTGCCTCTCTTTTCCTTCCCACCATGGCTGCCAGGAAGAGGTGTCTCTAGAAGGCACTTAAGCTTCAGGTTGACGTACTATTGTCAGGTTGGTGATATGGCCCAAAAATTCAGGGGAAGTCACATTTTGGAGAAGCGTCCAGGTTGAGGCGATATAATTTCAAAGCTCACCCCCAGGAATGTATTTCCTCCAGCAAGGCTGCTCCTCTGGGGTTCATATGTTGGATGACTTTCTGATTAGCTATGAAAATACATCTATTACCTCAGAATTGGCCCAAACGACAGGCCAAAGAAGCAATTTTACCGAAGCCTGGCTTGGGGAAACAAGAAGTTTAATTTGGGTTGTTTACAGAAGCATGGGTAAAAAGCATGGACGCTTGTGGGTAGCTATACTACCAGAGTCCCAGCCAACAATTGCCAGCTACTTGTGTATGCTCAGGGAATGGCGAACCTCATGGCCCACCACGTGAATCTAAGAAATCACATCTCCAACTGCAAGCAGGAAACAGAGAAAATGAACTGGAAAAAAAAAATAAAAAGCTATACAACTCCAAACTTCTCAAGTGAGGTACTTCCTCCAGCAAGGCAGAACCTACTAAATGTCCCCAAACAGCCCACCAACTGGGGACAATGCATTCAAACAATCAAGCGTGTGCGGGGACATCTGTTATACAAACCACTACACTGCCCATTGATGCATAGTGGGGTGACCTAGCCCTGGTGCTAGGATTTCCATTCAATAAATGTATGACTTATAGGCAAAGCTTTTCCCATCCACTTGGAGAACCTTCTACTTTGAAATTACTTTTTTTTTCCCTTCGAATTCATGATCCTCCTGCCTCCACCTTCTTCAGCAAATCCTACCTGCATACACCACCACAACCGGCTGCATTTAAACTTCTTAACTGATGTTTTGCTCTTGGAAACACAGGATGTTAACCAGTTTTTTCTCAGTTGTCTTGTTGGAGATCATCTGTGTCTTACTCAACCAAGAAGCTCTCAAGACCTTTCTGGCTGTACTGTACCCTGGTATGCTGTGCAGACCCGTTTTCCATCCTCACTCTTTGGGGTGTTTTCATGTCTTTCACGTGCTTTTCTAAACCTGTTTATTTTTTTTTAAAAAAAAATGTGATTATCCTGCAACAAGGCAGGTTTTGCATGGGGGCAAGCACACTCTGAAGGCTTGCCATCAACCATTTAAGCGAGTATCAGTTGGTCTTGAGATTCAGAAGCAAAATAGACAGTTAGAAAAGAAGTCTTTCTCCTTGTGTCCACTCTCTTCCTAAGAGCTCTGCTGGGCACAGCACTGTGAACAGGACGTGTGACTCCATTTACCTCTCGGTTACAGACAATTGTTCTCTGTAACTCATCTTCTCTATCCCGGGGCATTGCCACGGGTTTGCGGAGCTCCTGAAGTGGGTAGGTGCGGCTGACTCATGATGTTCTGTCCATCCCAGTGTCAATCAGGAATAGGCCGTCCCTTTTCTAGGACATGTTCTCACTTGTCACACTCACACAGACTCCCTAGGTCCACATGCTTCAGGTCAGTGCTGCAGCCATGCCTGACTGCTGAATGGGTCCCTGGCTGAATGGGCGGTCTCCAAACCTCTGTACTTTCTTTCAAGAGAGAGGAGCACAGGACATACTTATAGGGATCGGTATTTCGGCATCCAGCCCGGGGTCACGCCTACTCTTTCTCCATGTTGCCTCGGCAGCATGTCTTCCTCTTAATATCTCCCTTGGAGCTCTGGCTAGGTATAAATCTTGCCAGCTCACTTTGTCCACTTTCCCATTATCTTAACTCCTCCCAGTTGCTCTAAAGTTTTATCTACCTGATCTGCATGCCAGCCTAGGCTATTCATCACGCCACAGCCTCTCCCGTCCATACCCACCAGATTCCACCGCAGGATCGGCCAAGCCACAAAAGTTCAATAGTGCTGGATGATGTGGGCTTCAGGTTTTTCTGACACCATTTAAAGATGATGCTACCCTTCTCCCACTTTGTGTTCTTAGCACCCTTGCCAAAGACCAGTTAACTATAAACATATGACCTTATTTCTGGGCTTATATGTTCATCTTAAGTCTATAGTTTGCCAGCCCCATACTGTTTTAGCTACTATAGCTTTGAAACATGTTTTAAAATTAAGTAGTTTGATGCCTCCCGTGTTTTACCTCTTGTTCAGCATTGCTTTGGCTATTTGGGTTTTTTCTTATAATGGATGTGAATTTTAGGATTGTTTTAATCTATTCTGACAAGGAATAGCTTTAGCACTTGAGTAGATACTGAACTGAATCTGTAGGTCTCTTTGGTAGTATGGAAACCTCAGTAGTAATAATTCTTCTATTCTATAAACATCACCAGTGCTTACCTAGTCTTTGATATGCAAATCTTTTAACTGTGATTAAGTTTACCTGAGAGTCTTTCGGGGTTTCTTGTTAACTTTTTGTTGCTTGTCTGTGAATTTCACATCACACATCCTGCTCTCACTCATCTCCCTATCCCTTTTCATCTGCTCTCTGCCCTTGCAATCTCACCCCCCCCCCCGCAAAAAAAATTTAAAAGTGAAACCAAAACAAACAAATAAGAACAATCCCAGCATGGAAGTTCTAGTGTCGCTCGGTGAGTCACAGTTAGTCCATACATCTTGATTTTCAAGTGTTCGTTGCAATGAGCCATTGGTCTGGCTCGAGACCTCTGGCTTACGCTACACTATCAGTACTGGTCCCTCACTGGGACTCCTCTTGGATATCCTGTTATTGCCTTGTGTCATGGAGACCCACAATTTTTCTTCTCCCCAACGTAGCCTCAATGGCTTCCATTGAGAGGTCAGCACATCTTTGAAATAAAACAGTTGATTTAGTTCAGCAGACTTTTCCATTATCCAATGTCTTTCTGCCGCTGTTTTTCCTTTCTCATTAGCATTAAGAAAATTCAAGGTTAATAAAGCATTATGCAATCTATTTCTGAGGGTATTTTCTGTCCCTTTCTGTTTGTTCAGCATATCCTTTATAGTACGATTTGATCTTTCTATAACTGCCTGACCTGTAGGATTATTTGGTATACCTGTAATGTGTCTTATATTATAATAAGCAAAAAAGCATTTCATTTTCTTAGATACATATGCTGGACCATTGTCTGTCTTTATTTGTGCAGATATCCCCATGATAGCCATAACTTCCAATAAATGTGTGATTACCAAATCAGTCTTTTCTGAGCTCAGGGTGGTTGCCCATTGAAAACCTGAATACGTGTCTATGGTGTGGTGTACATATTTTAATTTACCAAATTCCATAAAGTAGAACACATCCATCTGCCAGATTTCATTCCTTTGAGTACCCTTTGGATTACTCCCTGCAGACAACGGTGTTTGATTATAGAAAGAACAAGTAGGACATCTCTTTATAATGTCCTTAGCTTGTTGCCATGTAATGGAAAATTTTTTCTTTAAGCCTTTATTATTGATGTGATGATTTTTATGAAATTCTGAGGCCTGCAACACACTCCCAACCAATAATTGACCAATTTCAGCCTTACCTTGTGCTAGAGGACCAGGCAGACTCGTATGGGACCAGATGTGTGTTATGTACATTGGACAAAGCCTATTCCTGATTATGTCTTGTACCTGGATAAACAATGAAGTCAACTCTGTGTCATCTCAGTCAGTAGAGCATGGGACTCTTAATCCCAGGGTCGTGGGTCCGTGCCCCATGTTGGGCGCCAGATGAAGGCATAAGTCACAAACAATCCCACACCAGTTTGGAATTATGATTAATAGAATGGTTATTTATTCAAAGGGGAAAAACTTACAGATTACCGTCCTGCACAACAGTCCCTCTGCACCATCAGGATAGGAGTCTAGGAGCTAGAAGCCAGAGAAAGAATGGAGGACAGCCGCTGCTTTTTTAAAGAGAGAGAGAGACTACGCCCCAATGAGCTGGTATCTCAGTGACTATTGGCTGAAAGAGCGGAAGGAGCTCCTGAAGCAGCCTTCCGTCATTGTCACCACCCAGGAGAACGCCCCAGCACTGCCTCAGCTAGCTCATCCTGCTCTCTCACCTTCGGGTCCAGCTCAGCCACACTCCTACCACCATAGCCAGCTCTACCGTTTTGCCCAGGCAAGGTACAGGGCCCACTCTCCAGATTGCTGCACCAGTGAAAGGCAGGGCAGGCTCTACCATTCTCACGACCCTGAGGTTGGCTCTCCCTCCTGTTGCAGGTGGCAAGGGGTGGGATGGAGAACACATTACCCTTAACCCTGCCATCCCACGTCATACAAGGGAGAGAATGGGGGCAGTTCTCCTGCTCTCGTGCCCGCGGGCCCATCTCACCTGCACCGCTGCCAGCAGGGTCAGCTCTATTGTACTACCCAGGCAAGGTGCCATGCCTGCTCTCCCCTCTCTCTCACCCGCCGCAGGTGGCTAGGGACAAGGGGAGGGAAAGCTTTTTTTTTGCCTTACCTATGCCACCACATGGCAGATGAGGGTGTAGCAGGCTTTCTCGGACTGCCAGCCCCTGAATCATGACACAGAGACTTATTAATAGTTACAAATGTTTGACCTTAGTTTTAGGCTTGTTTCTGGCTAGTGCTTTTTTTTTAACTTAAATGAACCTGTTGCTCTTCATCTACATTTTGCCTCGTGGCTTTTTACCATTCTTTCATTCTCTACTCCATGTCTGGCTGACGGGCAGCTGCCCAGCTGGTTGGCCCTCTCTTTCTCCTTCATTCTCTCTGCAGCCTAGACTCCTACTTATTCTCCCTCCCTGCCAACCCCACCTATGCCTCTACTGCCTAGCTATTGGCTGTTCAGCTTTTTACTAAATCAGTCAGGTGCCTTACGCAGGCAAGGTAAAACAGCAACACATTTTGTGTAACGTAATATTCCACAACATAAACAAATGTAACACATCTTTACATAGTTAAAGTTCCACGATAGAGGGATGGGGAGAGCAGGGTCAGTCTTCCTACTTTCATGGCCCCTGGGCCAGCTCATCTGTGGCCCCACCAACAGGATCAGTTCTATTGTGCCTCCCTGGTGAGGTGCAGGGGCTGCTCTCCCAAGTGCTGCTGCCGGATGAGCTCTTACACTCTCATGACCACAGGATCAGCTTTTCCCACCTGTAGTTGGCGGCAAGGAGCAAGGAGGATATCTCTCCCTGACCCACACCACTTCATAACAGGCTGTAGAGCAAGCTCTCCCACTCCCCACACCCCCACCAGCAGGTATAGCTCTACTGTCCAGGCCAGTTCTCTCTAGTGCTACAGCAGGTGAGGGGCTAGCCCAACTCTGTGCACCATATCTGGTGCATACCTGGTGGTAACAGGAGCCACAGGCATCAGCACGAACTGTGGCTGCAGCAGAGCCACAGACCTAGACATGGTCCCTGGCAACAACCCAGACATGGATGACACCATGGCCATGGGCAGGGCAGGCTATTCAGATCTTCATGGCCCTGGCAGAGGCTCAACCCTCTGACACTAACCTGGCCTTAGGTGGCAGCCCAGGTCCTTGTTGCCCACATGGTTCTTAGTGGCACAATGGGCCATAGACATCAATACAGGCCCCAGCTGTGATTGGACCATGGGTCCAAACATGGTCCTTGGCAGCAGCTCAGGCTTGGATGTCACCATGGTCCCAGTTGGCAGTGCAGGTCACTTAGATCATCATGGACCCAACAACAGTGTGGTCCTTGAGCCCTTACATGTCCTCAGGTGTGGGCTTAGATCCCAGGCATCTGCACTGCCTTTGATGGCAACAGGAGCCTTGGGCATCTGCGCAGGTCCTGTCTGCAGCAGGGTCAGGGACCCAGACATGGCACTGGCTACAGCTCAGGCCCCTCTGATGCCCTGGCCCTAGTCACAGTGTATGTCACTCAGGTCTGTATGGCTCCTGGGCATCAGAAAGGCAATAGGTGGAGGCCCAGATCCTGGGACTCTGTGGTCTTTGGAAGCAACACAGGCCATTGACATCAGCACAGATTCAGACTCTGGTAGGAGTCTGGACTCAGACATGGTCTTTGGCAACAGCCGGGATCCAAGTGTCATTGTGGCCCTAGCTGGTACTGCAGATTACCCAGATCAGCACAAGCCAAGTGGCAGTGTGTCCCCTAAACACCAGCATGTCCCAAGTGGCAGCCCAGACTCCAAGTATCTGCTCAGCATTTGATGGTAACAGGCATTAGGGTCATTGACACAGTCCCTGGCTGCAGTAGGTTCATCCACCCAGACATGGCCTAAGGCCGCAGTTTAGGACCAAACAACGCCAAGCCCTGGGTGACAACACAAGCCACCCAGGTCAGCAGGGCCACAGTAGCAATTTGATTCTCTAAGACAAACATGGCTTTGAGTGTCAGGCCTGACTGTGGGCCTCTGCATGGCCCTTAATGGCAACAGGAGTCATGGATGCCAACCCAAAGCCCAGCTGCAGCAGGGCCAAGAACCCGGACATGGCTCCTGGTAGCAGTCTAGGCCAGATGTCACCATGGTTCTGGGTGGTGGTTCAGAAATCCTAAATCAGCATGGCCCCTATGAGGGCACATCCCTTGAACAACAGCTTGGTCACAGGTACAGACTCCAGTCATCCACAAGGCCCTCAGTAGTAGCAGGAGTCATGGACATCAACACAGATTCCCACAGCTGTATCAGGACCACAGACTGAGTCAAAGCCCTTGGTGTTGGGGACTATGGACCCCCAGACCCTGAATTTCCTGTAACCCCCCCCCAGCTTGCCGGAGTAAATAACTTGTTTTCCTGTGCTTGCAGCTGCTCTGAGCACAAGACCCTCAGGAGTTCCTGATGGCAGGGGAGTGGTTTCTGGTGGGCTTGCAGCTGAGAGTTAGGGCATGGCCATTAGTCAAGGAGACCCTATATAAGCTGCCCTGGAACACAATAAAGAGGGCATTCTTGGCATTACCCGTGCCTCTGTGTGTGTGTTCTTCAACCTCCAGGCCCTTGCCTGACTCACAAATGTACTGTAGTGCATAGAGCAGACATTACGCTATACCTTGGCAGCAACCCAGGCTCAGACATTGCCTTGGCTCTGGGTGACAAGGAGGACATCTACCTCAGCCCGTTCCTCGCCACCCTTGCCTCCTCACATCTGCCTCCCTTGATCAACATAATGGTTCCCAACTGAAGAGGTTCAGAGGTGCAGGCTGGACCCATAGGTAAAATTCTTCCTGCCCCAGGTCTAGGGACTGGGGCAGAGCTGGACTTGTCCTCCAGAGTCTGTCGGGTCTAGAAACCGAGCCTTTTGTTCTTTAGTCTTTGTTGATCCAGTTTTCCTTTTAATTGAATGTTCAGATGCTCCACGCATACATAATACACCTATTATGTCCTTTGATTTTATATTCTGCATGTCTTAGATCTATCAGAACTAAGATCTAACATATCTAAGATCTAACAGATTTTTATGAGTCTTTATGATTTTTTTATATAAAAATTGCATCTTTTGTAAACAGATAATTCACTTCTTCAGGGTAGTTTTGCCTGTTTGAGACATTCAAGACCATTTTGTCCACTCGGCATCCTTAGCAAGCTCATATCAAATCGGAGATTAGTTTTTCATGTCTTCAGTAAAGAATACTGGGCTTTAGGTAGGACCCCCGTGGAATCTTTAGGATGCTTTGCTATCAAAGAAATGTATTCATAACTTCTACAATGTGGATTCTGCATGTCCCTTAACTAAGGTCCATGCTAAAGGCTCTACAGTGAAGCTACTGGGAGGAGATGGAGCCTTATCAGGCTCCCATCTTAAAGACCCACAGAAATCTTTAGGTACCCAGTGTATGCTCTTCAGTGGGAACTGGGGGTTACTCGACATTTCCAGCTTACTCACTCACAACGAGGCAAGTTTTGCCATTTTGCTTTGCTTACACTTCTTGCTATGATGTACTGCATTGCCACAGGTCCAAAGCAGGGAGACCAGCTGATCATGGAGGAAAAATTCCAAAACCAACTGTCAAACTTTTTCTCTTGACACTGTTCAAGTGATGGAAGACTAATCCTGGTGCATGCACGTGGGAGGTCTCTTGGCCTGTCTAGGCAATCTCTCCTTTTTGCAACATCTTACAGTTTCCCTATGCATGGCTTCCTTTATAAAACATATTTCTACAATTGATTTCTCTTATGCTATTGTTTATGGAGTTAACCTCATATTTATAGTTTATTGCTAATGTATAAAAATAAACTAATTTTTGTATGTTGAGCTTGTATCCTGATGAATTTTATTGGTAAGTCTGGTAGGTTTTCCCCTAATGGCTTCTTGGACACTGGTCCAGACTTACCAAATGAGACTCATGAGTAACAGATCACCGGTAATCTGTATGCACGTTAAGATTTGATTTAGGATGTGCTGAGCAAACAAGGCTGCTACAGTATGTTTCTCTGAGCTTAATTGCTCCATGACATAATTGCAGCTTCACCCTCAGTGAAATCCCTGACTCGGGAAGAACTGCAGAGAAAGTGTTCCCATGTATGCGGCCAATATTCACTCTTTATAGTTGCATTAAAGTGTTTGGAAGACCAAAGCAAATGTGATCCAGACACAAAGGTATTTAAAGCATTCTTTCTCCACTACTTAAAATATAGAAAAAGAAATAAAATACAACACACCAGCCTTCATTCCCCCTCCAAAAAGACAACTGACATTAAGGTACTGGCTCTGCCAATGTCTGAGCTGACCTGGGGTCTAATGGAAGATGAAGTAGCAGTTCTCAACCTTCCACAGGGGCCACCTAAGACCACTGGAAAATACATAGATTTACATTACAGTTCAGAACAGTAGCAAAACTGCAGTAATGAAGAAGCAACAAAAATATGGTTGTGGGTCACCACAACATGAGGAACTGTATTAAAGAGTCGCACTATGAGGGAGGTTGAAAACCACTGCCTTAGAGGCTTGTTGCTCAAAGTTTCTTGGGCACCAAAAAGAACTAAAGGTCAGGAAGAGAGGAAGAGCACACAGAAAGATTCCCTTAATATAGATAGAAGATAGAAAGACAGGTAGATAAATAAGATTGACTGATGGATGGAAAGATGAATAGGTGATTGGATGATTAATAGATTAGATAGATATAGATAGATAGACAGACAGACAGATAGAAGTTATTTGACTTTCTTTCTCTCTGGAGACCAGCTGCTTTGAAGAAAGAGTGCTCAGAGCATGAGCAGCCATTTGGAGAAAGACTCCTCTTCACTGAAGCCTGAACTCAACTTTAGCAGAGAAAGACTAGCTCAGCCTGGTCATGGGTCATGTTACTGACATGGTGTTTGGGCTCCTGTTAGGTGGGGACAGAGGTGGGTCAGAGTCGAGCTGCTCTAAATGGATTTCCCTGCACAACCAAAACATGAGTGGCTTAAGGAACTATTTAGGGCTTTATGTTGAGCATTTAAATCAGGTTGAGTTAAAGTTATATTTTGGACACATATATGTTTTGTTTCTAAGAAAAAAGTATGATATTATCTTTGTCATAGTCTGAATAATAGTAAAGATTCCAATATCAATTTTAAGAATTTGGAGCAAGGTTTTAAAGCATCCTTACATTCGGAATACTTAGACACGCTTCACTGTTTCTTTCTGTTCTCAGATGATAACGGGTTCCCCAGGAGTCACGCACATAGGGAAGAAGCCCTGTGTGGCCATCACAAGTCTCCTCAGCGGTCATGTCTTACACTGAAAGGAGGCGTGTCTGTTTTCAGAGCATCTTACCCGCTTGTGTGTGTGTGTGTGTGTGTGTGTCCACAACAGACACCAAGATTCACAACTTCCACCAGATGCTCTTGCACTGCCTTTCAAGGCTGCACCCATTGCCTCTCCTCCATCATGCTCAGCTCCTGGAGCCCAGCAACCCCCATTTCCAAGATTCTGTCGAGAGACTACTACAGCATGTGGTCTCGTAAAGTCGGATGTTTCTATTTGGCATAAAGCCCTTGAAATCACTCATGCCGTTGCCTTTGTCAATAGCTTCCTTCTTGTCCTCTCTAAGCAGAAATCCATCTTATGGGTATAACGTTATTACTTTGAAAATTACACTGTTGACAGTTTGACATCCATGTAAGGACATCTCTGCTGTTCCCACTTTGGAAAACTACTACAAATGCAAGTGCTATGATTGCTTACATACAGGTAACACATATGTTAACTGTTCATTTTTTTAGAATAAATGTGCAGGAGTAATTTGTGGGCTCTGTGGAAAATATCTATTTTTAGGCTTTAAAGGAATTGCCAGACTCTCTTCTAAAACAACTGTATCATTTTCCCCTCTCACTAGAAGTATATGAGCACTCTGGTTTCTCAGTACAAGTGCAGTGATGGTCTCATAAAGGAGTTGGGAAGTGTTTCTGCTTCTATTATAAGAAAGATATTTCCGGAAGATTCAGATACAGAAATTCGTGAGACACAACTACAGCAATTGGTAGAGATAATTCTACTGATTAAAATGCATTTATTAGAAACCAATGCTATGGGGGTCTCAGGTGAGGGGTTGCGTAGAAGCACCTCTGAGTGCATTCCGTGGGGTGGACAAAGAGCTGCAAGTCCCAGAATGAAGATCCACTCAGACCAGAAACTGAAGTGACAGCTGAGGAAAAAGGAGGAGGCTGGTGGGGAGTGACAGCTGGAGATCTGAGGTGAGGAAGTGAGCGTGAAAGCAGCAGAGATCAGGAGGAGCCCTGACACAAAGTGACAGGTACCGATCTGGGGGCGTCTGACAGACTGACAGCAACAGTTACAGACTGACATGAAACAGAGAAGCATCAGCCACAGGGTGCAGGGGTGGGGGAGAGCTACAGTCTTTATTAGAACAAACAACACCATCAACAGGATGGGCAGAACCCCTGCAGATGGAGTCTGCCCATGGGCTCTGGGTTAGACTTGTTATGTGATCCCTCCCTCCAGACTACTGTTCCTCCCCAATTGGCCCCTTTTCTCCAGATCAGCCCTCTTTCGCAAAATTTTAAAAGCAATAATCCAAGTTTATGCATTGGAAAGCTAGAGAAAGAAAATCAATTTAAACTTTAAGCAAGATTTAAAAAATCATACAAATTAGACCAGAAATAAGCAAAATCGAAAACAGGAAAGCAATAGATGAAGTACATACGACCAAAGGCTGATTCCTTTAAAAGATCAATAAAATTGACAAATTTCTATCCATGAAACAAAAAGAGAAGACACAAGTTGTCAAAATCAGAATTAAAATGGAAATCATTTATGATCCCGCCGGACTTGAAGGTATCACAGGGCAGTCAATGAACAAATCTGGGCTCATGTGTTTAATAACTGACAACACAGCAATTCCTTGCAGACACAAACTACCCAAACTCATTTCACATGACCTTACATCAGGTTTACAAGATTTTAAATCCCATTTTAACATCCCTACCTCAAATAATTGCTTTGTGAGTTCTCCTGGGGAGACTTGAATTAATGTCTGTTTACCCCAGATAGGGCACCAGCAAGAATACAGAGCAAAAATTCCACCCTAGTCCAGCTTAATGAACCAATGGGTATGCTGTCATTACAGCATGAATAGGCCTATTTCCTGGTGTGTGGGTGACGAGGTAACTCCATCACCATGAGGTCCCACCACAGCATGGGTGATGACTCACGGAAGCTGAGTCCCTGGAGTTGTCTGCTCAAGCTGCTGCCACCTCCAGAGAAGAGCTTCCTCCATCCCAGCAACTGGTCACTGCTTATACTTACAGGGCAGCCTTTTGTGAATTTTGCTGCTTTCTGAGTTCCTTGAGTCTTCCAAGTTTCCCGAGTTTCTTGAGCCTTATAAGCCTTCCTTCTCACTCCAAGAAAGAATATTTCAAAATTCATAGCTCTTTTTTTTCATATTTTGAAACAGGATCTCACTAAGTAAGCTTGGCCGACCTAGAACTCACAGAAATCCACCTGTGTCTAAGAGCTCCTAAGAGCTAGGGCTAAAGATGTGTCCCACCACACTAGGGTAGGCCTAGAACTGAAATACAGCTGTGATATGGGATGCCCTTCTGTGTGTGTGTTGCTTTTATTGGTTAATGAATGAAGTTCTTTGGGCCAACGGCTTAGCAGACTAAAGTCAGGCAGGTAATCCAAACAGAGAGAGGGAGAGAGAGAGAGAGAGAGAGAGAGAGAGAGAGAGCGAGCGAGCAGGCCGAGTCAGGGAAATGCTATGTAGATGCCAAAGGAAAATGAAATCATACAAATGGAAATTGGCTACCCAAATTTACAGTTCCAGAGGGAGTAGAGTCCATCATGGCAGGGAGGCATGGCAACAAGTGGCAGGCATAGTGGCAGGAGCAAGAAACTAAGAGGCCACATCCTCAACCCCATGCACAGAGCAAGAGAGAGGGAGCTGGAAGTGGAGTGAGGCTATATACTCTCAAAGCCGCCCACAATGACATACTCTCTTCAACAAGGCTCCACCTTCTAAACCTCCCCAGACAGTATCACCAACAGGGGACGAAGTGATCAAACGGCTCAGCCTGTGGAGAGCATTCTTCATTCAAACCACCACAGGCTCAAAGGAATTTGATAGAAAAAGGGCACTTTTTTTCATCAAATGGTAGTAGAGCAACTGGATGTTTATGTTCCCTTATAACAGAACACATGTCCCCACAAAAGCCCCCCACCATCCTTATATCTTACTAACACACAAAAAAAAAAACCTTCAAAATATATATTTTTAAAACCTGAGTGTAAAATTCAAAATTACAGAGCTTTACCATAGTGAGTGTCAGCTACGAAATTGACACAAACCTAGCATCACCTGGAAAATGGGAACCCCAACTAAAAAAATTGTTCAGGTCATATCGGCATGTGGCTATGTCTGTGTGGAATTTTTGTAATTGTTAATTGATGTAGAAGGGCCCAACCTACTGCAGGCCGTGCTGTACATACGCAGGCAAGACTGGATTGTACAAGAAAGCCAGCTGAGCAAGCCAGAGGGATCAATCCAGCAAGCAGCACTCCTCCATCTCTACTTCAGTTCCTGCCTTCAGGTGCCTGTCTTGAGCTCCTGCCCTGGCTTGCCTTGATGAACTATCACCTGTAAACACAGCCTTTCCTCCAGAAGTTGCATTTGGCCATACAGAAAATCAAACTAGAGAACCTTCTAAAAGAAAACAAGATAAATTTTGCATGGCCTTTGGTTTGACAGTAACTTGACAAATATAATATTGTAAGCACATTCCACAAATGAAAATTGCTAATAGTTGGCTTTTCTTTTTTTTTTTTTTTAATAGTTGGCTTTTCTAACACAGAAATTTTTTTACTTTTGTTCTGTGATGGCCATTCTTAAGAAAATGACAAAACAATGAATACTAAAAGAAAATATTTGCAAACCATCTTTATGATAGAATTATATTCAGAACATAGAACACATAATACTTATTAATAGAAGCAAAATGCCAGACAACCAAACAGTGGGTAAAGATCTTAACAGATAGTTGGCTAGAAATAATTTATAAACTAAGTAAATATGGAAATATTCTCTACAAAATTTTTCATTAAAAATGTGACTTAAAACTTACAATGATTATATTTTTAAAATGTCACAGCAATTTTTGATGTGATGTGAAATAGGAATTCTCATTATTTACCGGTAGAAAGACCAAATAGTACAGTCACTGGAGGTGACAGAGTTGAGTTTGGTATACTCTTAGAATCCAGGAGATGGTCATACAAACGGTCCAATAATCCTGCTTTTAAGTGTTTTTCAACTAATTTATACTCAAAAATAATATAAAAATATTTATAGGCCAGCCACGCAAGATGAGTCCAATAGTACAATATTGGCAAGACTGTTATGGGGGGAGCCAACCATTTTTGTTGAAATTTGGTGCCCACTCCAAGGAAGGAATTCACAGGCGGCAATATACACTCAGTCAAAAGCTTCTGGCTCAGGGGCCATAGGCCATGGTGGGAAGGCTGTTGCTCTTGCTTTGCTTTATAGACACGCATCTATCACATTGCCTTTAAACAGCTATGCTTATGCCCATAGGTGAGCGCTGCTGTCAACCTTGACAAGAGAAGATTCTTTCTTACAGTGATCAGCTGTGATAGCAGAGAATCATAACTAGTTAAATTCCTGAGAACAAATGACTGTTGAATGCCCGGAGACACCTATACCACACACTCCAGTGCTTAGAGACTATCCTGAGAGGAATACTGGAAAGAACATAAGAGATGAATGACGCCGAGAAGAGCGGTGTGGCGTGGCGGCGTGGCATGCTGACTTCCGGGATGGAAGAGTGGTGTGGCGTGCTGACTTCCGGGGTGGAAGAGTGGTGTGGCGTGCTGACTCCCGGGAGGAAGTGCGCTGTGGAGTGCTGACTTCCGGGAGGGAAGAGCGGTATCCAGAAAGGAAGAGCGGCAGCACAGAGTGCTGACTTCCAGGAAAGACATGGCTTCTGCAGTAAGGAACCCACAACAGCTGTGACTCCATGTATACGATCTGCTCACGGTGGGGATGTAGCAACCAATCCTAAAGTGGGGAGGAGTATCCACATGAAGTTAATGGTCTGTGGGAAAAGAAGAGACCGTTTTTTTCCCAGTGGTTGTCCTAGCTGGTTTTACCTTAACTTGGCACAGGCTAGCATCATTCCAGAAGAGAGAGTATCAGTTGAGAAAATGCCCCCCTACACACACACAAGACTGGTCTGCAGGCAAGCCTGCAGAGTACTAAATCATGGGGTATTACTGTGGCAAACCTCGTCATGTGTTTTAGGGAGGATTGTGGTGGGTTTTGAACTCTGGGCAGGAAACACCATTGAACACTCAAAGTTCAGCAGGATGTTCTGTGGACATTTGGAAGATAGGAATGTTGAGAGTAGTGCAAACTGAGGAGGACTGTCTCGGAAACTGCAAAGGGAAGTTTGAGAATCCCTTAGAGATTCTATCAGGGCCATTTGATGTTTATAATTAGAATCTGGTTCTAGCCAGCTGGAGTTGTGACTAAGAAGAGGCTAGCATCTTCAAGGCAAGACCTGGGAAGTGTGTTCTCAAGTTCAACGCACAGAAGCCGTTATCCATAAGGAGCAAGGCTGGGCCTTTTTCTGGTTGCTGAACTTGCAATGTGCAGGAGTTTTCCAGGTTTTGAGGGCATGAAAGGCTCATGGAAAGCGGCTGAAAACTGGCACTAGGATGCCCAGGAGAGGCTGTTGGTAAAGGTGTAGCCTCATGTTTAATAAAAGCTGCAGGAGTGTAGGGATCATGAAGAGAATTTGAGGCTTAACATCATGTGACAGAATCAGAGTCCCTGGCCCTGGAGAGGCTGTTGGTGAAGGAGTCGCCCAGCTGCAATGGAAACCTCAGCATTTTGGAGGTGCTAGTACCGTGAAACAACCCCAAGGACAGCAGCAGGGGTGGAGTACACCCTGAGATTACAACCCGAGCTGGGCTTGCTGTGGATGGCAGAACCCGAGAAGCGAGGCTTTGCAGGCTCTCTGGATCCTAGCTGTGAGTTCCAGCCGTCTAACACTGGTGGACTTTGCTGTTGCTTTGATTTGAATGTAGCTATGCCTGGTCATTCCCTCTTGGAACAGGAAAGCATTGAGCCTGTTTTGTGCTTTTTACAGGAACCCATAATTATGAGATCTTAGTTATTTCAGAGAAACTTCGGGATTTGAGAGAGTCTTTGGGTATTTGAGAAAGACTTTGGAGTTTAGAGGAAACTTGGATGTCTTAAAGAGACTTTTAAAGTGTTTGGATTTTTAAGGACAGTGGAGCTTTCAGAGGCTGGAATCTTTTATGTAGTGACATTTATATTAGCATGCCATCTTGAGCACTGTCTGCTAGGATTTCTATTGCTGTGATGAGACACCATGACCACGGCAACTTCTAATGCCTAAAAAGTTTAATTACTTTAAATTTGGAAAGGCACTTGCTTTTCCAGATAGTGTACTTCTGCAGAGGCAATGTCTAGGAGAGTGGAGAGGGGTCCCTGGGATACATAGTGCCTGTACCCTGTGCTGATAGGGGCTGTTTCGGGACACAGGTTCTCTGGACACCTGGGCCTGCTTGTTACCATACGGCATCCATTTGTTTATGGAAGGCTGCCTGTGGAAGGTTGGCTGTGTACCTTGGGGTTGGCTTGGGAGAACATAGCTAGTGCTTCCTTGTGCTACTTTTGACTTGCAGTGGGGCTCCCATGGTAGCAGACATACCTACTCAATGGAGCTTGGGGTGGTTTGTTGACAGTGGTTTCTGTCCCTCCCAGTCCCAAAACCATTCTGTCCCAAAGAAACACACAGAAACAGAGGTCTACATTAATTGCAAACTGGTTGGCCTATTATCTCAGGCTTCTTTTTAATTCATTCTTACATCTTAAATTAATTATTCTTGCCCATATTAGCCACATGGCTTGGTACCTTTATCAGTGAGGCATTCTCATCTTGTGTCCTCTGTGTCTGGGTGATGACTGCAGACTGAGCCTTTCCTCTTCCTAGAATTCTCCTGTTCCGGTTGTCCCACCTCTACTTCTTACCTGGTCCGCCTATACTCCTGCCTGGTTACTGGCCAATCAGCATTTTATTAAACCAATACAACAGACAAATCTTTATAAGATACAAGACCATCACAATGGGTGTTTGTGTGTGTGTGTGTAATTTTTTTCTTTGGGGAGCACACCTATGGTGAATCCCCAATTTCTCTTTTAGAATCCATCCCCAGAGGTCATGAGGTCCTGTGCTTAAGTGACCTGTCAGGCATGAATAGTCTGCTCACAACTGACCTCAACTTTGAGTCATGGTTGATGATCCCTTGCCTTTTCCGGGAAGTTCTCTTGCACTTTGCTTTTGGGGTTCAAAATCAAAACCATAAAGCTTTTATCTCGTCCCCAAACGTTTTCTCTGAACTGGGGAAGAATTGTATCCCTTCATATTTGGCCTGTAGGTTTGGACAAGCCTCATCCCTGGAAGCTGTACATCCAGGGGACTTCTATAGTCTATAGAGGACTTCTATAGTCCTCTTTTTTGTCAGTTGGACCAAAGATATGGCTAGTCCATGGTTCCTGTGGTTTGGAAATCTTGGGGACATTCCCTTTTCTTGACAAGAAAGGGCACCTGTCCTGAGAGGCTGACTTGCATGGAGTGGACATAGTCTTGACGCTGTGCTGGGAGACCCCAGAGGTCAGAATATCTGCAGCAAGCAGAACCTCGGGGGCACAGTTTGGAAAGAACATTCCAGTGGCACAGTCCTGCAGGACAACACCAGTGGCTGGGCAGTGAGGTGTGCTCAGGCCCAAGTCTTCTGGATCCTGGGAGATGGTTCTAGGAGATGGACTTTCACTGGTCTCCAGGGGTTCTAAATCCCTGAGATGTTCATTTTTAGTTTGAGAGTTTGCCATCTCCTCAACTTCCGTCGTGAGTGCCCAGTCACAGGACTCTGCCTCCTTTGCCTTCTCCATCTCCCTGGTATTCCTGCTACTTGGTGACTGAGATGCCACACTGATCTCCCAAACTGACGCCCCTTAGGAGATAGCTCTTAAATCACACCTCTTTGTAGATACTGTACCCTCACATTCCTGTGACTCATAGACACCCTTGACTAGGCCTGGGTTTGACCTGGGTTGTCTGTCCAAGATCCAAGAATTATATCACTGTGCCAGACTCTGCCCACAAGGCTCTGTGATGGACACGGAAGTCATATCGTCCTCCCGGACAGGTGCAGGGGCCTCAGAAGGTGCAGAGTTGTCACTAGGTGGAGCCTCTCTCAGGAATTCGGGCTGGAGAGCAGCAGGAGGGTTCTGTGTGGAAAGAGCTACCGCTGGTAAGTTATTTTCATCACTTTCTCTTCTGGGACTTTCTGCAAAGGTTCTCCCAGGACACTGGCCATTTTGACAATGGAGTCGTCTCTGGAGTCCTAGAAGGACAAAGGGGCATTGGAGGACTTTGGGAAGAACAAAGATGTAGCACTGTTCACGTTGGAAACATGTATGGTCTTGAAGCCTCTGAGGGGCAGGCTTCATCTGTGCCTCACCAGGTGTCTCCCGAGTGCCGGAATCTAGGAAGGAAGGCCCATTTGAAGTTTTCTTGTAGATGGTTGAATCCTTCAAGGATGGTTTTTCCAAGTTTCCATATCTGTCTTTGAGTTTTCAGGCGGGACCGAGGCAGGATCCACACGTATTCCGTGACAAATGCCATGGCCACCTTCCTGTCATTGGTATGCCTCCACTAGCTGCTTGAGCGGCTTTATGGGGTGCCTTCTAGCTGCTTTTCCCCTGGTCCCACCGGGGAAATACTTCGGCTGTCACTTCTTGGGTGTCTCATGTGGCAAGTTTCCACCTCTTCCTCAGAGATAGCCTTGAGAACTTAGCCTAGGGAACCTTCCGGGCTCCTGTACAGATCTTCCAGAGCTCTTTCCAGTTTGTCAGAGCCTTACATGGGCCCTTCATAGCTGGAAGATCTCTGGACGCTTTGGTGAGACACTCTGTGGATCCTGGCTGTTTTCATCTGCCAGTGCTGAGGGACATGGAGTCCCATGATGAACGTCTGCCTGATCCATCCCTGGGAGTTCATTCCGAGACTCTGCGGGGCTATCGTCCCTTGTGTTGTGTGAGCCTCTTTTATAAGTGTTGTCCCAGCTGCTCCTGGAACCCAGAGTTAATGAATCCCCCACACACACACACTGTGAGGTAGGTGTACAGCGGACCCCTGGCAGGCCCAGCTCATTGGAAATGAGTTGATTCAATGCTTCCTGTGACTTTTTAACCACAGCTGGTAAATCGCTCTTACTTTCTAGGTGCGTCTTCAAAAGGTGGCACTCTTGGTGTCGAACAGCAGGGGGACAATAGATTGGGATCTTGAAGATGTAGGACAAGAAGTCCCATGATCCCTAATTGGAGGACAATGATGTGGTAGCTTTTGGAGAGAGGCTGGGTCACAGGCCTGGGTTTGAATTCCAGTCACTGATGGAGATCAGGACCAGGACATCTTTGGCGTCAAAGGTTGGGATTTTCTCTAAACCATGGGTTTGGAGAAAAGAGCTGTGGAGGTACGTTAGTCTGAACTTACATTGGGATGTACGTAGAAAGTCCATTGAATAAGACGGAGGGGGGATCTAGTGGAGACTCTGCAATGTTGACAGGAGCCATATCAGAATCACCATGGAGAAAGGGGAGGTCCCAGGAAAGTTGGTTACATTTCTGCAGTAAATCATTGCCTAAGACTTTCTGGTAGGAGAACTGCTGGTGCCCTGAAAACTGCCTGATTTTCAGTTTCTACTCCAGAAGGGGCATGAGGTGGTGGTGGCTTACTCGCTGTTGCAGGACTGCAGCATACTGCCCACATAGTCCAACGCATGTCAGATCTTGCTTTTCCTTTTCCCTTCCAAACCTTTAGTTCAACTCTTTGGCTAATCTCAAGTTCCAGCATCTCCTGGATATCGGGGTTGATGAAAGAAGGCTCCCAAACCTCTTTTTGCCTGAATAGGGGGCCTGTCCAGGACAAGGCCTCTTAGAGGCTTAGAGAAAGACGCCCTTGCAAGGACTCACCATGGGGTGAGTTGGAGAGGCACTAGGTTTTGGCTGATATCTGGGACCAGGAAGAGCCTGAGATAGGCCTGGGGCAGCTGAGGTAGGCCTGACTGAGTGGTCAAGGCCTGGGGCGGTTGAGGTAGGCCTGACTGAGTGGTCAAGGCCCAGGGTGGTTGGTATGGGAGAAGGCAAACCTAGCAGAGGTGTCCTCTGGAGATCTGCAGTGCTATCCAGCCATACCGAGGAGCCTTTGTGCTGGGATCTGGTCAGCCATGAAATATCAACACTTTACAGAAGAGAGAGAAAATTTTCCATCTGAATCGCACTGTTGGTCTCAGGCAACTGAACACTGAGAGTTCTGAGAGTTGGCAGTTGGGCCCAGGCCTGCATCCCAGAGCTCCTGTCACAAGGGCTCCTGAATGTGGGGGAGGGGCAGCAAGAAGAGCTGACCAAAGGGTCACTCCCTGTCCTCCAGCCTTCACGTGGGCTTCATCCTCCACAGCCTTTTGTGTCTGTTTCCAACTCCATCTGCATACTCTGTGAGAAAGAGTCTCGTCCATTTTCTCTTCCTCCCTTACCCCTAGCTTGTCCATGATCTGTGGGCTTTTGATACCTCTAAGCCACCTCTGGTGACGTATCTCTTCCAAAAAGCCATACTTCCTAGTCTCTTCAAAACAGTTCCACCAACTGGAGACCAAGCACTCAAATACGTGAGCCTAGATGTGTTTGTTCAAACCACCAAAGTCCATTCTCTGGCCCTCCATACGCTTTTAGCTACATCATAAAGCAGAATTCACTTCGTCAAACTTCAAAAGTCCCCAAAGGAGTTCACAGTCTCAACACTATTTCAAAGTCCAAAATCTCTTCTGGGACTCGAGGCAATCTCTTCATTGTAACCTCCTATAAAAGCCAAACTCAAATTCCATGTTTCCACAGACAGTGTCACAGAAAACACATTCCCATTCCAAAAGGAAGAAAAGAGGGTGTAGTGAGGAAATACTGGACCAAAGCAAGGCCAAAATCGAGTTGGGCAAACTCCAAACACTGCAGAAATTTCATGTCTGATACCAAAGGGCTCTTCAGATCTCCAACTCCTTTCAGCTTTCTGGACTGCAACACAGTTCTTTCTCTTGGGCTGGTTGGACTTAAAGTAAAGAAAACTTAGCCTACAATTCACAATTCCAGAGACCATAGACAACAAAGAGGACCCTAAGTTAGACAAACATGGACCTACATGGGTATGAGAAAAATACAAGATCTCCTGAGTAAATTGGGAGTGTGGGGGGCCTGAGAGAGGGTAGGATGCTTTAAGTCACTCCCTATTAGCAGCTCTCCTTGGCAGGTATGGTTCTGGCATCTCCAGCATCTTGGGGTCTCCAAAGCAACCCAGGCTTCACCTTCACAGCTTTGGGTAGTGACCTTTCTAGGCCTCCATGCAGGTACCCCCTCTGATACATGCCTGGCCTCAGTGGCTTTCCTCATCCACAGAGGATGATTCTATAACCTCTCTACTCCTGTTTCTTTCTAATGCCTGAACCACATGACCAAAGTTGCCAAGTTCTGCAACCTCGTTAGGATGAAACCTGGAACCGGATTTTCTTGAATGGTATTGTCATAAGCTTTGATTTGTTGTTGCTCTTTAGGGCCAAGTCATTCTGTGACCTCAAACTCCTAGAGATTCACCTGCCTCCTACCACCTGTCCCTATAGCGCTGGCTGTCCTAGAACACACTATGTAGCTCTGGCTGTCTTGGAACTCACAGAGATCTGCCTGCCTCTGCCTCCCCAGTGATGGGATTAAAGGGGTGCTTCATCTCCTGACCATTTTTTAGATAATTTCTCGTGCCACTAAATTTCTTCTGAAAATCCGAGCTGTGCTGTTTTGATATGACTTTTTAATATTTTTATTGAGTTATGCACATTTCTCTGTTCCCTTCCCTTCCTCTCCTTCCCTCCCATCCTACCCTCTCTCAGGCCCCCCACACTCCCAATTTACTCAGGAGATCTTGTATTTTTCTCATTCCCATGTAGGTCCATGTTTGTCTAACTTAGGGTCCACTTTGTTGTCTATGGTCTCTGGAATTGTGAATTGTAGGCTAAGTTTTCTTTGCTTTAAGTCTAAAAGCCACTTATGAGTGAGTACATATTACATTTTCTTTCTGGGTTTGGGTTACCTCACTCAAGATGGTTTTTTTTTCAAGATATCATTATTTTTTACAGCTGAGTAGTACTCCATTGTGTATATGTACCCCATTTTCTTTATCCATTCTTGAGTTGAGGGGCATCTAGGTTGTTTGCATGTTCTGGCTATTAATAATAATGCTGCTGTGAACATAGTTGAGCACATGCCTTGTGATATGACTGAGCATCCTTTGGGTATATACCCAAAAGTGGTATTGGTTGGTCTTGAGGTAGATTATTTCCTAATTTTCTGAGAAGTCGCCATGCTGATTTCCAAAGTGGCTGTACAAATTTGTACTCCCATCAGCAATGAAGGAGTGTTCCCCTTACACCACAACCTCTCCAGTCTAAGCTGTCATCAGTGCTTTTGATCTTGGCCATTCTGACAGCTGTAAGATAGAATCTCAGAGTTGTTTAGATTTGCTTTTCTCTGATGACTAAGAATGTTGAGCATTTCCTTAAGGGTCTTTCAGTTATTTGAAATTCATCTGTTGAGAGTTCTCTGTTTAGGTCTATACCCCATTTTTTATTGGATTTCTTGTTCTTTTGATGTCAAGTTCATTGTATATTTTGGAGATCTGTTCTCTTTCCAATGTGGGGTTGGTGAAGATCTTTTCCCATTCTGTAGGATGTTGTTTTGTCTTAGTGATTGTGTCCTTTGCTTTACAAAAGCTTCTCAGTTTCAGGAGGTCCCATTTATTAATTGTTGCTCTCAGTGTCTGTGCTACTAAGGTTATATTTAGGAAGTGGTCTCCTGTGCCAGTGTGTTCAAGTGTACTTCCCACTTTTTCTTCCTTGAGATTCAATGTGGTTGGTTTAATGTTAAGGTCTTTTATCCATTTGGACTTGAGTTTTGTGTATGGCAACAGATACAGATCTTATACATTCTTCTACATATTGATATTCAGTTATGCTGGCACCATTGTTGAATATGCTTTCTTTTTTCAACTTATAATTTTAGCTTCTTTGTCAAAAATCAGGTGTTCATAGGTGTGCAGATTAATATCCAGGTCTTCGATGTGATTCCATTGGTCCTCCTGTCTGTTTTTATGCCAATACAAGGCTATTTTCACTACTGTAGCTCTATAGCAGAATTTGAAGTCAGGGATGGTGATGCCTCCAGAAGTTCCTTTATTGTACAGGATTGTTTTGGCTGTCCTGGGTTTTTTGCTTTTCCATATGCAGTTGAATATTGTTCTTTCAAGGTCTGTGAAGAATTTTGCTGTGATTCTGATGGGCATTGCATTGAATCTATAGATTGCTTTTGGTAAGATTGCCATTTTTACTATGTTAATTCTACCTACCCACAATCATGGAAGACCTTTCCATTTTCTGGTGTGTTCTTCAAATTCTGTCTTCAAAGATTTAAAGTTTTTGCCATACAGGTCTTCTACTTGTTTGGTTGGAATTACCCCAGGATATTTTATGTTATGTATGGCTTTTGTGAAGGGTGATGTTTATCTAATTTCTTTCTCAACCCGTTTATCATCTGTACAAGGGAGGGCTACTAATTTTTTTGTTAATTTTGTATCCTGCTACATTACTGAAGGTGTTTATGAGTTGTCGGAGGTCCCTCATAGAATTTTGGGGGTCACTTATCACGCTATCATCAGCAAATAGTGAAAGTTTGACTTCTTCTTTTCCAATTTGTATGCCCTTGGTCTCCTTTTGTTGTCTTATTGTTCTAGCTTGAACTTTAAGTACTATATTGAATAGATATGGAGAGAGTGAACAACCTTGTCTTATTCCTGATTTCAGTGAGATCACTTTGAATGTCTCTCAATTTAGTTTGATGTTGGCTGTTGACTTGCTGTATATTGTCTTTATTATGTATGTTCCTTGTATCCCTGCTCTCTCGAAGACTTTTATCATAAATGCTATTGAATTTTGTCAAAGGCTTTTTCAGCATCTAATGAGATGACATGTGTGTGTTTTTTTTCTTTCAGTTTGTTTATATGGTAGATTACATTGACAGCTTTTCATATGTTGAACCATTCTTGCAGCTCTGGGATGAAGCCTACTTGGCCATGGTGGATGATTTTTCTGATGTGTTCTTGGATTCAGTTTGCCAGTATTTTATTGAGTATTTTTTGCATCAATGTTCATTAGGGAGATTGATCTGTAATTCTCTTTCTTAGTTGTGTCTTTGTGTGGTTTGGGTATCAGAGTAACTGTAACCTCATAAAAAGAGTTTGGCAATGTTCCTTCTGTTTCTATTGTGTGGATCAATCTGAGGAGTACTGATGTTAGTTCTTTGAAAATCTTGTAGAATTCTTCTCTGAAACCATCTAGTCCTTTTTTTCTTACTTGGGAGACTTTTGATGACTGTTTCTATTTCTTTATTAGATATAGGTCTATTTAATTTGTTATTCTGGTCTTGATTTAATTTTGGTAACTGATATTTATCCAGAAAATTTTCCGTTCCCTTGAAGTTTTTCAATTTTGTGAGTACAGGTTTTCAAAGTATAACCTGATTATTTTCTGTATTTCTTCTGTGTCTGTTGTTATGTCCCCCTTTTCATTTCTGATTTTGTTAATTTGGATATTCTCTCTTTGCATTTTGGTTAGTTTGGATAAAAGTTTGTCTGTTGTGTTGATTTTCTCAAATAATCAACTCTTTGTCTCATTGATTCTTTGTATTGTTTTCTTTGTTTCTATTTTGTTCACTTCAGCTCTCAATTTAGTTATTACCTGCTGTCTAGTCCTCCTGGGTGAGTTTGCTTCTTTTTATTCTAGAGCTTTCAGGTGTTCCCTTAACTCCCTCCTGTGAGATTTTTCCAGCTTATGTAGACATTTAATGCTATAAACTTTCCTCTTAACACTGTTTTTGTTGGGTCAAGTTTAGAAGAGGAATGGAATCAACAGGAGGGGGAGGGGAAACAACAGAGGGTACTAGGAGTAAATATGATCAAAATACATTACTTATATTTAGAAAATATAATTAACCAATTAGTATGCATAATTAATGTTAATTAAAATATCAAAATGCTTGTAGTATCCTTATTCACAGTTGTCACAAAACAGAAGTGGCCAAGTTGTCCTTTATGGTAGGGAAATGGATAAACTAATACTTCCACACAATAGAAATTTATTCAGTGAAATAAAAAGAATTACCTACCTACCAATCCATACAAACAGTACTATGAATCTGAAACGAGTCTTAGTAAATATTAAATGGTTATGTGCTTTCTGATTTGAGTAGATAACATTCAGGGAGAGATAAAGTGTAAGGACACATAGATTTGCATCAATAGTTACTAAGATTTCAAGATTCAGGGCTGGTGAATAGGAAGGAATGTGAGTTCCATGAAAGAGACCACAATGGCCAAAGCTGGGATTCTCATGACATAATGTGTTAAGTAGATTTAACTTATAGACCAGAGTATAAAATAAGTACCATGACTCCTTGCTGACATAAACAATGACTGAATAATAAATATAGAGGATGAAGAGATAATCCCATAGGGAGAAGGATTCCAGAATAAGAGTGTCTGTATTACACTATCTGACTCCAAGGAGGAGAACAAGGTTCCTCACGTAATGTCATCCTTACAAAGAGGGAAAAAGGGAGGAAAGAGAAACTTTACACTAGAGAAGCCTGACCAGCACTACCATCAGGGCATCAAGGCTAACAATGGTAGTAATAGGTCTTATTGATAAGCGTAGCTTAGGATACTGGGACTGAAGACAAAAAACAGGAAGGCCACATCAGGTGTAGACTTCAGTTAGTAGTGATGTATCAATTCTAAGTCCTTAGTTGAGCCATAATAATATCAGAGGTAGGGTAAAAATGCCACTGACATAATGCATGTAACATATGGAATAATAGCATAACAGTGAAGTCGGAGTATGGGGCTCTGTGAGGATCTTGGAGGAGGAACTGGTCACCTAGGAGATCTGCTGAGTTTGCTTTGTGGGGTGAACAATGGACAGGAGGCCAGTCAGAGATGCAAAAGGAACTGCAGCAACCAGCATCAGGAAAACAGAAGAAATGGGCAGGGCATCCAAAGGCTGCAGACACAGAAACACGGGAGGGGAGCGTGGGGGCCTGTGAGGACCACAGATGAGTGGACCAGAGCGGCAGCAGCCACAAAGAGAAGGGAAATGACCATTTTCATTGGAACAGACAAACAGCTCTCAGAGAGTCGCCGGGGGACTCCCATCTGGGTCAGATGCTTTATAGACTCCCAAGGCCTCCCCTGCCCTCTTTTCAGCCCTGCCTGGGGTATGCTCCCCAAGACAGGCTCTTTTCCTCCCACCAGTCCTTCCGCAATTTGTGAAAGTTGCAGTGTCCTGGGCACCAGGGAACAAACCTCTTGAAGGGGCTGGGCCCTGCTCTGCGATGGCTCTACGTTCTCCCAACCCTCCCCCGGAGTACTGGGGTTCGTAGGCCCTCTTCCCATTCCATACATCTAAAAATGTTCTAAACTGGAATTCTTAGTTATCTTAATAATTATTAATTATTTGAAAGTCCCCTTTATCTTAGTGATTGTCTCCAAAAATGTAAACTGCAAAGAATCATTCAATTAACCCAAACGTTATTGCTGGGATTGGACCTTGGATAGTCCCTGATCCTAGCAACAGATATAAAGGTGGGCACATTTGTTTACAAAAACAAAGTCCCATTGTAGATATTTCTCTTTAAACCTACTATTTTTACCTGACAAATAGGATCAGCTTGCTTTTTGCAAACCCCAAAAGACAGTGATTCCCTGACTGGAGGATTTTTATACTCTTGTCTTATAAAGGCAAATGATGTGTCTGTCGGGGTTATATTTATTAGTGGGCATTAAGGTGATAGCAGTTCAAAGAGGCTTAAAGAGGACCCAGTAACAAATAATAAAGAGCTTTCTCTTTGTGAATATTTATAGTGCCTTGTCTGTATTTTCACGTGTATAAGGATGTACCCTCTCATTTAAAAGAGATACTTTGGAACAGTGGAACATCTTGGCTATCTTTGGGTGGGGGTGTTAATATTTTACTACCTAATGACCTTGGTACCAGCTCTTTATTGTGTTCAGGATGGGAGGGGGACACTAAATAGTTTAGCGAAATGACCTCTATTCCTTTGTTCCCCTTCCTACCTTCTCTCTCTTAGCAGGCCATCATTTTACTTCTCCATTGTAATTTCTCATTTGTAGTCTATTGCTCCGTTGGTTTGATACTTTTAGGGATTGTTTTACTATCTGATTTTATTCCTTTACCTGGAAACTCTAAGTTGTACTTTACATCTCCTCTCAGCCTCCCTTTTTAATGGCATAGTTATGGGAGAGACCTGGAGGTCCTTGAGTGCCACAGAGGCTTTCTTAAAAGATGCAACTTAGACATTATATATGTAAGATGGCAAAAGGATATTAAATTTTCTAAAACCTAAGTTCAGTATGTTGATATCAAACTTCTGTTTAAATAAATGGAGTTCTCTTAAGTTATTGGCCTTCTCCTGGTAGCATTTCCTAAAACTGATTTTAAATATCAAAGAATATGTATCTAATCAAGATTTATTGAAAACTGTTTGGCTTTCAGTCTGAGCTTTATCTAAATATTACCCAAACATTAAAACTACAAGACAGATTCAACTTTCCTGTCTGGGTGCTCAACTACCAAAGCTGGGAGACCTTTGGCAATATGAACAGAGGAATAAAATGACCATTAATAGAGCCAATGAAAGGATAGTCCTTGCCCTTCAAATCTGTCCCAGGGAACTGTGAGACACCTCCCAAAGAGTCCTGCAACCCTGATGAGTCATCTGTTCTCTTGACTAGAGCCCCAAATGCTGGACTCTAGCCAACCAACCTTCATCAAAGAAAAGGAACAGCACAGAGAGGAATGCCTTCGGTGTTTCCAGTGGAAGCAACATAGTCAAGAGTACTGACTCAGCACAGTTATATTCTCTGCCATGGTTATTCCACTTGGTCCTTAGAACACAGGATCTGCCATTGGCAACATACACACTGGCAGTATACTGTGTGTTATTGAAATCCAACATAGCTTCATGAACATGGAAACATGAACTTAATATAATTGTCATTTGCCATGAAGTTCATTGTTCTTAAAACTTTTTCAAGTGTTTGAAAGCACAAAACCCACTTATAGATCATAGGTGGGATATCTCCAGCCAATCTCTCCCCTCAGACCTCCGGAAATCCTGTGGAAGAGGAAATGGAAAAACTGTAAGAGGCAGAGGGGATGGAGGAGTCTAGGAGAACAAGGCCTTCTAAACACAGGATTGCCGCACATATGAACTCACGGAGACTTAGCAGTACACACAGCCCCTGTTCTAAGTCAGATGGGGTTCCAGCACCGAGAGAAGTGGACACAGCCCCATCTCTAACCAAGAAGCTCTCTCTATTTGATAACCACTGACAAATTAGTTCAACAGAGTCTCAGTGGGTATACAATCCACCAACACAAAACAAACTCAAGGGCATTTTTGGAAGTTCTTTGTTTCATAATGCTTTGTCTGGGCATCACTTTTCTTCTTTCTTTCTTTCTTTGTTTTTGTTTTATTTTGTAGTTTTAGATGCTTGTTTGTATTCAAATGAGAATAAGAAAGATGATTTGGGTTGTTGGTAGGGAGTTGGGGAAGATTTGGGAAGAGCTGGGGGAGGGGAACCATAATCAGAATATATTGTAGGAAAAAATCTATTTTAATTAAAAAGCAATCTAAAAATTATGGTCTTTTCTCACTGCTATTATATACATATATAGGCTTAAATATAACCCACTCAATCCATATAATGTTACTTGTATGTGTGTATTTTCAGGGCTAGCCATTTGGCACTGGGCAGTCAGTTGATGTGGTCTTCCCTAGGGAAGAGCTTTCTTCCACTCCCAGCTTTCCTCAGTTACCTATCGTTCTGTGTAAGGTTGAGGTCTCATGGGCGTTTTTTTGGGGGAAGATCACCTCTCCCACTCCCTGTGTAGGGTTGAGACCCATCCATTTTGGCATATTCATTGGTGTCATCCTTATTCAGCTCCTGTTCAGACAGTCATGTTGGGAAGACCTGATGGTATAGCTTCTGATATCACTAGGAGACACAATCTCATGGCAAACTCCCGCATCCCCTGGTTCTTACAATCATAATCATTTTGCCTCCTCTTCCACAGCATTCCCTGAACCTTAGGTGTGAGAATGATGTGTAGATGTTTGGGACTGGGCTCCCCAACTCTGCATTTTGATTGGGTGTGGTTTTCTGTAATGATCTCTGTCTGTTGCAAAGAGAAGTTTCCTTGATAGTGGTGGAGACTATACTTTCCTGTGGGTATAAGGACAGATGTTCATAGGTTGTTGTTAGGACTCATGCTGCTTTTGTAAATGAGTGCCTGTAGATTCCCCTCCAATAACCACGACTTCTCTAGCTCTTAAATCCAATGAAAGGACTGCTGGTTACCACCAATGTATGTGTGCCACTATTACACCCTTAGGATTATCATGCATTCTGGCTGTTGACGTGGTCCATAGGCGTCATAGCACAGTAAGGCTGTTGATTGCTTCCCTCCTTTGGAATCTTGCATCGCATCTTTTGGTACAGTGAAAGCTAATCCTCAAGGATGGGTCATTCTGGTCAGTTCCATCTCAGGGGCTTCTGGGCCCTGTGTCCAAAGAGCATAATGTCTTCAGCAATAGGAACTTTCCTTCCATCTCTGGGGTAACCAAGAGCAACAACAATAGGCTGTGTGTTTTGGGAGTTCCTTGTACAGCCCTGGCCAACAAATCAAAAGAGGGTTTCTTATGTCTGGTGTTGAAGTTTTTGTTAAGTGGTCTTTGATAAAGGGGTACTTCAGCCCCCAAAAGAAAAGTCCATTATAACTATATATGCATATTTATACACAGAATTCTGTGTGTTATATGGGGTTTAGGTGTATAGTTAATGGTATAATAATTCTTTGTGACTTTTTCAGACATCCTTAATGTTTTTGACTCACCTTCCTCCTTCTTCTGCCTTGATCTCCCTTCTCTTCCCCAAAAAGCCTCCCCTTTGTCCCGTTTCCCTTATTAGATCACTTGTACCCTGCTATCCCCCCTCTATATTGCTCCCTTACTCCTCTACCTTGGCAATGGCTCAATTTTACTGTCCTGGTTTTCCTAGTTACTCCAGGGTGTGTACTCAGAACTGAAGATTTACAACTAGGAGCCTCCAGTGAGAGAGAACATGAAGAGACATTTGTCCTCCTGGATCTAGGTTGCCTCACTCAGTAAGGTCTAGTTCTACCATTTACCTGAAAAGTTCATGATTCCATTTTTCTTTGCTGCTGAATAGTATTCTACAGTATATATGTACCAATTTTTCCTTACCCATCCATTGGTTGAAGGTCATTTATGCTGTTTTTATTTCTAGCTATTGTGTAAAAAGCAGCAATGAACATGGTTGAACAAGTGTCTTTGAGTCAAATCCTTTGGGAATATACCAAGGTGTGGTATAACTGGGTTATATGGTAGATTTATTCTTAAGACTTCTCCACTCTGATTTCCACTGTGGCTGCACCAGGCTGCAATCCCACCAACAGTGAATGAGTGTTCCCTTTTCTCCCACAGCCCCTCCAGTGTTTTTTGTCAATTTCTTTGTTGATCTTTGCCATTCTGATTGATCACAGTGGGTAGGCTATGAAACACTCAGTTCCTCAGCTATTGGCCTCATGACAGTGGCATGTGAGCTTCACCACACTAAACTGTGAATGTCACAGTGAGTGAGCCATGGGCTTCAAAGTAGATGAGCAATGAGACTCACTGTGAGTACACTGTGCACCTCACAGTGGGTAAACTTGGCATCTCATGTAAATTAGCTATGGGCATCATGTTGATGAACTCAGAACTTCACAAGGGATCATCTGTGGGTCCCATAATTATGTACCACACAATGTGTTCTATGGGCCTGCCTCACGATGTGAACTACAGACCCCACAGTGGTGAGCTGTGGGCCTTGCAGGGGTGTGCTGTGGATGCCACAGTAACAGAATGACAGTCTCATAACAGGTAAGAAGATACTGAGGGGCTATGGGGCTCACAATAGTGACATGTGTGCTTCACAGTGGTGAGATGCAGGCCACACTGTTGGTGAACTGTGAAGCTACAGTGGGTGACATATGCACCTCACAGTAAAGGATTTATAAACCCCGTGGGTGAGCTATGGGTCCCATGACGATGAGTTCAGGACTTAACAGTGGGTGAGCTGTGAGTCTCATGGCAGTGAACTATAGCCTACACTATTGTGTTCTATGGACCGCATTTGGTGAGCTATGGATCTCACAATGAATGAGCCACACATGTCACAGTAATGTGCTGTGGGCCTCACAGTAGTGAACACAGAAGTTCACATTAGGTAAGCTGTGGACCTTAAAGTGAGGGTTGTGGAACTCAAAGTAGTGAACATTGAACCTCAGTGGGTGTGGTGTCTCATTTTCACGTCAACTTGACACAAACCTAGAAATGTCTGTGAAGAGGGAATCTTTTTATTAAGAATTTTTTAATACATTATTTTTTTCATTTTATATAGCTATCACCATTCCTACTTCCTCCCCTCCTCCCACTCCACCTTTTCCTCCACCCCACCTCCATTCACTCCTCAGAAAGATTAAGGCTTCCCATGGTCTGACACTTCCCAAAGTCTGACATTTCACTTTGAGGCAAGACCAAGGCCCTCCCCCCTATATCTAGGCTGTACAAGGTGTCCCTCCAAAGAGAATGTGTTCCTAGACACCAGTTCAAGCACTAGGGATAAATTCTGGTCCCCTACCAGTAGCTGCACAGACTTCCCAAGCCTCACAACTGTCCCCCACATTCAGAGGGCCTAGTTTACTGCTATCAGTTCAGAGTCAATGAGCTCTCACTAGCTCAGGTTAGATGTTTCTGTGGGTATTCCCATCATGGTCTTGACCCCTTTGTTCATTTTATCTCTCCTCCTCTCTTGGGCTGGTCTCAGGTAGCTCTGCCCAGTGCTTTGCTGTAGATCTCTGTATCTGCTTCCATCAGTTGCTGGTTGAAGGTTCTATGATGACAATGTAGATAGTCATCATCAGTCTGATTACAGGTGAAGGCCAGTTTAGGTGTCCTCTCCACTGTTGCTAAAAATCTTGACTGTGGTCAGCCTTATGGATTCCTGGGAATTTCCCTAGTGCCATGTTTCTTGATAGTTCTTTAATGGATCCCTCAATCAAGATATCTCTTTTCTTTCTTTCCCTCACTGTCCTTGCCCCTTCTTGAGCATTCCATTCCCTCATGTTCTCCTCGTCCCCTTATCGCCTCCTCCTCTCCTTCCACTCTTCCTCCTCCCCCACCTCCTAATTTTCTCAGGAGGTCTTGTTTGTTTCTCCTTCCCAGGGTGTAACATGAGGGGCCGGCTTGTTGTGGTATCTGTCCCACCTGGTACCCCACAACCGGCAAGTCCCAGAGAAAATCAACCACACAGAGATCTCTGTAAGTTATAAGCTGATTGGCCCATTAGGTCAGGCTACTTATTAGCTCTTATAACTTTTGTTACCCCATTATCCTTATCTACATTAGCCACACGGCTCATTACCTTTCTCCACGTGGCAGTTCACATGTTGCCTCTTCGGTGATCTGGCAGGAATGGCGGAGGGAGCTTCCTGCTTCCCAGAATACTCTCAGTCTCTTTGCTCCACCCCTACTTCCTGTCTGGCTTTCCCGCCTATACTGCCTACCTGGCCAATCAGCGTTTTATTAAAATATGATTGTCAGAATACAGACAATTCTCCCACACCATTTCCCTCTTTTTTAAAAAAAAAAACAAAGGAAAATACCCATAGTCCATTTGTTGGGAATGTGGGTGTAGTATTTCAGGCTACTTCCTGCTGGTTGGAGGCACTGATAATCTTATGGGGATCTAAAGAAAATTTAGAGTTATAATCAAGTCCTGACTGGAGTATCCTGTGAGTCTTGATCATCTCAGGCAGCAGTCTTGAATCTGTTCTGGATGTAGAACTCTGTCATCTGGGCCATCTGTTCCTGCCAGAGATTTCTCAGGTGGTCTTCCTTGTTCAGACTGGATTTTTCTTAATTCAGAATGAATCCACAGCCTCTCATTTTCTGTGGAAACAAAAGCAAAATCTCTTCTCAAAAGTAACATGCCTTTCGACTTCAGTTTTGAAGTCAAGGTATTTTCAAAATACTTATCTTGGATTAATTCAGCAGCATTTATAAACAAAAGTCTTTAGCAGCTGTTGCTCCTTCCTCAGCATTCAAACAATTCAAAGAGAGCATAATAACATACAATATCGAGATTCTCTGTGTATTTTCCATCTTTATGTGGCTTTATTTTAACCTCTATTTCTTTTATTTTTACTTTTAACTTTTGGCTTTTTGAGACAGATTCTCTGTATATCTTTGTCCTGGAATAACTCTGTAGACCAGGCTGTTCTTGAACTCACAGAGATCCCTCTGTCTCTGCCTCCCCACTGTTGGGCTAAAAGGTGTATGCTACCACACCTTAAACTCACAGAGATCTGTCTGTCTCTGCCTCCCAGGCATTGGGATTAAAGGTGTGTACCACCATACCCAACTACTCTCTTTCTTTCTTTTTAACTTTAAGAACTTTAACTTTTAGCCTGCATATATTTTTAACACATAGTAAACCATTTAGAGGTTTTCTTTGTCTTTGAATCTCTCTTTACTGTATGTCTCTCTTTTTCTGACCACATGAGTCCTTAATGGGTAGGACTAAAGCTGTGGCTTTGACAGTTAGACCCAGCCCATTCCTTAGCTTTCCAGCCTCATGGCTGAGATACCAGACAGAGCTGTGTTCACTGCCACAACTCTATGGCGTTTCAAGGTCCTTGTCAGCAAGCAAGCTGCAGCATTCTGCTCACAGACCACACTCAGTCAGACTGCCTGCCTAAAAGAGTCAGAGATTGCCCTGGCAGGACAGCCCAGAAAGCTGATATTTTAATATGGCGCAGCTTTTTTCCTGCTATGGCTGAAAACTGAAAAGCATGCATTCAGCTTTCATCAACACCATTTAAAGTGTTTCGTGGCAGGACCTCTTAAAGGAACTGCAGGGTTTTGCAGCTAAAGCTGAGTCAGGAAGCCTCTCTTAGATGAGAGCGCTTGCTTGCCTCTAGCAAGCAGAGCAGACCTGAGAAATTGCTGCTACCAAGGAAACATGCTTTACTCTATTCTTTCCCAAGCTTTCTCAAGCTTTCTGTGGATTCAGTTATCCACGTCTGGGCTCCATTTGTAGCATGAGGACTGGTTTGTTGGGGTTTCTGTTCCCACCCGGTACCCCACAGCCGGCAAGTTCCAGAGAAAATTAACCACACAGAGATCTCTGTAAGTTATAAGCTGATTGGCCCATTAGGTCAGGCTACTTATTAGCTCTTATAACTTTTGTTACCCCATTATCCTTATCTACATTAGCCACACGGCTCATTACCTTTCTCAGCGTGGCAGCTCACATGTTGCCTCTTTGGTAGTCTGGGCAGGAATGGCAGAGGGAGCTTCCTGCTTCCCAGAATACTCCCAGTCTCTTTGCTCCACCCCTACTTCCTGTCTGGCTTTCCCGCCTATACTGCCTGCCTGGCCAATCAGCGTTTTATTAAAATATGATTGACAGAATACAGACAATTCTCCCACACCATCGGGGGATCCATGTATGTCTCTCTCTTAGGATTCTCCTTGTTACCTAGCTTCTCTGGGATCGTGGACTATAGGCCAGTTATTCTTTGCTTTATATCTAATATCCACCTATAAGTGAGTACATGCCATGTTTGTTTATTTGGTTTTCTCTAGTCCCATCCATTTTCCTGCAAATTTTAAGGTGTCTTTTTTTTTACTGCTAAGTAGTACTCCATTGTATAAATGTACCACTTTTTTTATCCATTCTTTAGTTGTGAGGCATCTTAGTTATTTCCAGGTTCTGGCTATAACAAATAATGTTGCTATGAACATATTTGAGCAAATGTCCTTGTAGTATGATTGTGCATCCTTTGGGTAAATGCCCAAGAGAGATATTGCTGGGTCTGAGGTAGATTGATTCCCAATTTTCTGAGAAACCACCACACTGATTTCCAAAGTGGCTGTAAAAGTTTACACTCCCACCAGTAATGGAGGAATATTCCCTTTACTATACATCCTTTCCAGCATAAGTTATCATTGGTATTTTTGTTCTTAGCCATTCTTACCAGTCTAAGATGGTATCTCAAAGTCATTTTGATTTGCATTTCTCTGATGGATAAGGATGTTTAGCAATTCCTTAAGTGTCTTTTGACCATTTGTCATTCTTCTGTTGAGAATTCTCAGTTAGATCTGTACCCCATTTTTGATTGGATTATTTGGTAATTTGATGTCTAGTTTGATGTAGAAAGTCCTTCTGTATTTGTGTTGCTTTTATTGGTTAATGAATAAAGAATATGAATTGGCTTGTGATAGGACAGAGTGAATCTAGGTGGGGAAAACTAAACTGAATGTTGGGAGAAAGAAGGCAGAGTCTAGAGTCATGGAGGCGCTGCCTGGAATAAGCCACAACCACGTGGCTATACACAGATTAATAGAAATAGGTTAAATTAAGAAGTAAGAGATACCCAATAAGAAGCTAGAGCTAATAGGTCAAATAGTGAGTTAATTAATATAGTTTCTGTGTGGTTATTTTGGGAGGCTGAGCAGCCTGGAACAAACAAGCAACCTTCAACAACAAATTGACCCTCCAACATGTGCTAACTAAATCCACATTAAAAAAAAAAAACCGAGAGAGCTTGGAAAGGAATTCTAGACCCTAAAAAAAAGTGTAGCCACATTTTTTTTTAGATGGACTCTGTTTGATGGCTGTGGTTCCCTTAAGAGAGGTCTTCTTGATTTGGTGGTAGCAAAAAAACAAAGTGTAGTTTTGATACAGTGGCTTCCTGGGTCATGCTACCAGCACAAACTCTGACTCTTTCAGGAGGTCCTGCTACAGACCATTTAAATGGGGTTTGTGAGCAGAGTGCTACAACCTGCTTAATGACAACACAGACCTACTGCAACCCGACCCTGGATCTTGTCAGAGAGAATGGCTCTCAGAGGCAATGAACCAATCTACACCATGTTGGACTGGGTGGAGCCAAAAGGCAAAACAGCCTTAGCCCTACGCATGTCTATTAGCATTTTTTTAAAAAGGCACTTCTGGTCATAAAATAATTACAGATACACAATAAAGATAGAGTCAGATAAAAAAGACCTCTAAATGGGTCATAGTGTTGGATAAATGTGCATGGGCTTAAAAAGAGAGAAGAAAAAGAGTATAGAGAGTTATAAAAAAGAAGTAAATCATTTAAAAAGTAAAACAAAGTCTTTAAAGAGACAGAGTACAGACAGTCATAGATTAAAAGGGTAAAGAAAAATAAGCCATATAAGGATAGAAAATAAGCAGAGAGTCTAGATTATGTATATTATTGTGTTTTCTTTGAATTTTTTGACTGCAGAGAGACATTTGATTCTGGGGACTGCTAAGCTAAATCAACATATATATTTCAAAGGCATCTTGACTTCAAAATTTGAGTCTAAGGATATGTTTCTTTGGAAAAGAGGTTTTCTTTTGTTTCCACAGAGGATGAGAACCTCTGGAATCCTTTCAGACTAATGTGGTTTGATGGACCAAGACTCTCTGAATTGTCTCAGTGAATCCCCAAAAAGAAAATACTTCACCCAACAAAAAGCAGGAAGCAGTTTGGAGAGAACTACACCCAAATTCCCTAAATGATTGTTTATAAATGTTTGTTTACAGTTAAAGGGGGATATGCTATAGAGATTTTCATTGGTATGGATCTTGATCTATTGATACAAATTTGAGATACACACACACACACACACACACATATATATTGTGTGTTTAATATATTGTGTATTGATTAAGGTATTAATCAAGGTATTAAGGTATTGTGTTTGTGCAGCTCATTTAAAAATGTAATGTATAATTAAAAAATATAGGTTAATAGAGAGTCATCTATAATACCAAGCTTATAGTCATGTTAGGTTTTCTAGATATATAGGGATATATTTCAGTTAGATAGGTATTCTTCAAATCTTTCAGAGACCTTCAGAATATGTCATTTAAAATGTTTTAAGAAGTTATGACTTTTCATGACAATGAGACACATCTTCTCCTGGCAGCACCAATCTACTTCAAGAGGAAGATGGGCATCAAAGAGTCTTCTTATGGAGTTTGCTAGTCATTTGGGCAAGAAGCTGCTCTTGTCTGGACTGTTTGATGTTATGCTAAATGAACTAGACATGCAGGACCCATAGAAAAATGACTGCTGATCTTGCCTAATAAAGGTGATTTGGTCCTTCAGGGTTCCTGCTTCATGAAAGAGTCTGCCAGACATTCTGCAGGACACAGAATTAAGTGACTGACAAACTGCCAGTATAGGTGGAACTGTCTTTGAAATTTCCTGCTTCATGGAAAAGTCTACTGGATACTATGGGCTTGTAGTCTGAAGAATGATGCCCCAATGTTACAGAAAAACTTTGGGTGACTTTCCAGGCAGCAAGATGTCCCTGTCAATTCCAGAGTTTTGGAAGTTGCTTACAATGCACTTACTGTTTACTTAGGTAATATTATATCCTTCTGGAGTCTTTGATGGAGTTGAAGAATACATAGTTATAGTTATAGTTTTCCTTAGTTATGATAAAAGATAACTAAATATAAATGTTGTAACTGTAATTCTTGCTTGATACTTATTTTCTTACATGTAATTTTACTATGTTAAAGTTAAAACTTTCCTTTTTGTTTAAACAGAAAAAGGGAGATGATATAGGAAATCCTTCTGTATATGTGTTGCTTTTATTGGTTAATGAATAAAGAATTTGAACTGGCCTGTGAAAGGGCAGAGTAGAACTAGGTGGGGGAAACTAAACTGAATGTTGGGAGAAAGAAGGCAGAGTCTAGAGACACCTTGGAGCCATTACCAGGAACAGATATGCTGGAACCTTGCCAATAAGCAACAGCCAAGTGATGATAAACAGATTAATAGAAATAGGTTAAGTTAAGATGTAAGAGATAGCCGATAAGAATTTAGAGCTAATAGGCCAAACAGTGGTTTAATTAATATAGTTTCTGTGTGGTTATTTTGGAAGCCAGGAACAAACAAGCAGCCTCCTACAACACTAGTTTCTTGAATTCTTTATATATTTTGGAGATCAGTACTCTTCCCAATGTGGGGTTAGTTGCCCTCTCATGTTACAGTTAGTGAAGATCTTTTCCCATTTAGTACACTGCCATTTTGTTTTAGTGACTGTGTTCCTTGCCTTACAAAAGCTTCTTAGTTTCAGGAGGTCCCATTTATTAACTGTTGCTCTGAGTTTCTGTGCTACTGGTAATATATTAAGAAAGTGGTCTCCTGTGTCTATACGTTTAAGGCTTCTTCCCACTTTCTCTTCAATGAGGTTCAGTGTGACTGGATTTATGTTGAAGTCTTTGATACATTTGGACTTAAGTTTTGTGCATGGGGATATATAGAGATCGACTTGCATTCTTTTACATGTTGACATACAGTTATGCCAGCACCATTTGTTGAAGGTGCTTTTTTTCCCATCTTATAATTTTATCTTCTTTGTCAAAAATCAGGCATTCATGGGTGTGTGGATCAATATCAGAGTCTTTGATTCAATTCTATTGGTCCACCTGTCTTTTTTCCATGTCAATACCAAGCTGTTTTCATTACTGTAGCTCTATGATAGAGCTTGATGTCAGGGATAGTGATGCCTCCAGAAGTTCCTTTACTGTACATGATTGTTTTGGCTATTCTGGGTTTTTTGCTTTTCCATATGAAATCGAGTATTGTTTCAACCTCACAGTGGGGAACTGTGTACTTCACAGTAGAAGGCTATGTGCCTCACGGTAAGGTATGGCCCTCACCGTAATGAACTTAGGAACTCACGGTAGATAAGCTCAGAGCCTCACAGAAGTTGAGCTACACTCACTGTGAAAAGATATAGACCTTTCAGTGGTTGAGCTTCAGACTACACAGTGGTGAGCTGTAGGACTCACAGTGGTGAGCTGTAGGACTCACAGTGGTGAACCATAGGACTCATAGTGGTGAGCTGTGGACCTCACAGTGGTGAATTCAGGATTTCACGGTGCATGAACTGTAAGGCTCATAGTGGTGAACTGTGAGCCCCACTCTGGTTTCAGCTGCTGAGCTGTGACCCTCACAGTGGGTAAGCTATGGTCCTCATGGGTGAGTTATGGGCCTCATGGGTGAGCTATGGGCTTCACAGTGATGTTCTCAGAACTCCACATTGGCCTAGCTGTTGATCTCAAAGTGGTGATCCATGGACCAAGCAGTGGTGTTCTGTGTACCTCACCTCAGCGGCTGTCTGTCAACCTCACCATGATTAAACTGTGGCCCTTTCAGTGGTGAGCTTCAGGCCTGTGAAGAACTATGGACTTTACATATGGTTTGCACTTCACTGTGAGTTATAGATGGGGCAACCAGACTAGGAGAATTCTGGGAAGAGAAAGGCTCAGTCTGCAGTTGTCACCCAGATGCAGAGAAAGCAAGATGAAAATTTTGCACTTAGAAAAGGTATCAAGCCACATGGCTAAACACTGATAAAAATTATGGGCTAATTTAAGTTGTAAGAGCTAGTTAATGATAAGCCTGAGGTATAGGTCAAACAGTTTATAATTAATATAAACCTCTGTCTGTTTTGTTGGGACTGAACAGCTGCAGGACTGGGCAGGACAAAGACCTCTATTGAAAGTGGGTGACCTAAGGGCCACACAGTGATGAACTCAGGACCTCACAGTCATGTGTACTACATAGTGGTGAGGTGTAGGCCTCACAGTGGTGAGTTATGCCTCTCCCTATGGGTGAGCTATGCACCTCACAGTGTGTGAGCTATGCACCTCCCTGTGGGTGAGCTGTGTACGTCACAGTGTGTGAGCTGTGCACCTCACTGTGGGTGAGCTGTGCACCTCCCTGTGGGTGAGCTGTGTACCTCCCTGTGGGTGAGCTGTGCACCTCACAGTGTGTGAGCTATGCACCTCACTGTGGGTGAACTATACACCTCACAGTGTGTGAGCTGTGTACCTCCCTATGGGTGATCTGTGCACCTCTCAGTAAGAAAGCTGTGCACCTTTCTGTGGATGAGCTGTTCACCTCACAGTGTGAGAGTTATTATGTACTTCCCTATGGTTAAGCTACACACCTCACTATGAATGAGCTATGTACCTCACTGTGGGTGAGCTATGCACCTCACTGTGGGTGAGCTATGACCCTCACAGAGGTGAACTCAGGACTTCACAGTAGGCCACACAATAGTGACCTGTGAGTATCACATGGGTGATGTGTGGACTTCACCTTAATGAGCGATAGACTAAGCTGTGGGTTAACTCTGGACTTCACGGTGAGTGACCTTTGAACCTCACATTGAGTGACCTGTGGGCCTCATGGTGGTGAATTGTGACTTCACAATAGATGAATTATGTGTCATCACAGGAAATACATGGGTCTCACAGGGGTGAGCTCAGGATCTCACAGTGAATGAGTTGGGGGTCTCATAGTCGTGAACTGTGGACCACACAATTGTATTTTATGAGCCTCATTTGGTGAGCTATGGAACCCGTAGTAGGTGACCTATGAACTTCACAGTGGGTGACCTATGGGCCTCATACCGTGGATAGGCTATGGTTCTTTTATCTGGTGAGCTATGATCTTCATCCTAAGAAACTTTTGACTTTACACTGGTTGGGCTGTGGATATCAGTTTGGTGAGCTGTGGGCATCATAGTGGGGAACTCTGTACCTCACAATTCATAGACTTTAGCCCTCAGACCAGCTATACTGTGGACCTCGCCATGGATGATCTGTTGGCCTCACAGTGAGTAGGCTGTGTCCTTCAGCATGGGTGAGCTGTAGGCCTAATAGTGAGCAGGCTGTGTGTCACTCGGTGTGTTGACTTTAGACCTCACACTGGCTGTGCTGTGATGAACTGTGAACCTTAAACTGAGTAACTACAGGCCTCACTCTCAGTGAGCTGTGTAGTTTAGAGTGGTGGGCTGTGGGCTTCACAGTGAGCTGTGGATCTCACAGAGGTGAGCTATGGGGTTGCACAGTGGTCAACTGTCAGCCTCAATACGGATTACTGCAGACCCTGCTGGGTGAGCTGTGAACCTCATAGTCATTGGGGGGCTTCCCACTGATGAGCTGGGGTCCTCTCTGGAGACCGTAGGTAAGCCTCAATATGGGTGAGCTGTGAAGCTCATTTTGGTTACTATGTGACTCTGGCTGTGAGTGGGTTGTGGTTCTCACTGTGGAGAAAGGGTCAGGATATCAGAGTGTGGACTTCAGCTGTAACAGAAGAATCAGCACAAAGGACTGCTAAAAACTCTGCCCAGTCCCTTTGGAAATCAGTGTAGCCTCTCTGGCACACTAAAAGGTGAGAGCACTGTGCTCTGGCTAAGAGCATGGTTGGGAGTGCAATCTAACAGGTCTGAATCACAACACATGCCTGCCAGAAATGAGCAGCTCACTAAATGCGTGGTGGAGGATAGACCCAAGTCCTCATTCTTAGGGATGATGGAGACAAGGGCAAGGAGGCCTTCATCTGATTGGGTGACACCCACTGCACTGTAGAGGGCAATCTGTTATACTCAGTCCAGGGACTAGATGTTAACTTCATCTAAAGGCATCTTCAAGGCAATGCCTACATTGCCATGTGACCAAACAACTGGACACCTTGGCCCAGCTGAGTTGACACGAGGAGGACATCACACTGGAAGCATTACAGCTCAGATGGAAAGGCGTCCTGGCACTCGGGAGCCAAGGACTACCACCGAGTCACAAGCACTGCAGCTCTGAAGGGAAACTTACCCGGCAAGCACCACCTTTCAGGAGAGAATAGCATCTAGGGTGGGTCCGGCTGATGCAGCCGTAGGCGTATGCCTGGAAGCAAAAGCTGCTCAGAAGCAGCAGGTGCAGAGTGAGGAACAGGAGGCCCAGGAGGCACCGGCCTGGGTTACTGGCGGGACACAGAGTGTAGGAACATAATGTTGACAGCCAGCTGCCACTCAAAACTGCCTCCTGATCAGAGAGCTGTTTATTTTCCCAGACTAACTGGAACCCCCACCATACCTGCAGTTGAGATCACATGGATTTCCTCAGGAAGGGCTGTGCACAGTGCTCCGGGAGCCATTGGTGCAGCTGCTCCCACTCCAGGCTACCTAGCCTCACCACCCCTGAGAGAAAGAGGGTTGGAAGGAAGGGGTCTTCCTAGCTCTGTCTTGCTGCAGGACCCGTGAGAAAACACTGAGCCCCAGTTTTCTCTAAGAAATCCATTCCCGTTCAGACTTCAGCCTGGATGTCACGGTTTAGAGATCCATTTGTTGTTTGATGCTTGTCACTGTGCTCGGGATCACCCACAATGCCCTGCGTCCTCCCAGCCTAGGTTTTATGCAGTAAGCACACACTCTTCTAGCTCGTGGAGATGCCGCCTTGTCAGGCGCTCATCCTGAATGCTCAATTTGCTCAGAAATCCCCAAGCATCAAAGGAAGCCTCTGGCGAGGCTCTGTGGTCTCCCAGGAGTGAAACACTCTGGACAATGCCTTGTTACACCCTCCCTGGCCTATTACAGGTTCCATGAGACACAAGATGGCCAGGAAGGGGTCATAATGATGATGATACCAGAGCTGTTCTGGTCTCTGCAGGGTTCACTGATCTAGTAACAGCCCCAACAGGAGCATTCCTATCTCCTGTACACTGTGGACCAGCCGTGTGATCAAGCCAGCCTTCAACAGTTGCCAGTGGTCATTGGACCAGAGCTGTCTGCCCTACAGAAGCCTGTAAGCTGCTTCCTCAAGGCCAAACAGTTGATAAGTGGTGACACACGCCTCCTCACGGTAGTTCAGGCCAGTATCCCTCACTCACCACCATCCAGGCCACCACCTCAGGAGGGAGCGCCACCAACCAGCTAGCTCCAATTTGCCTGTCTCTTTTGTAGGTGAGTACATCGAGGCCTGGTAAAGGGACTCATCAAAGTGTCTTAGAGAAGAACAGGCACGGTGGCACACACCTTTAACCCCAGCACTCGGGAAGAAGAGGCAGGCAGATCTCTTTGAATTTGAAGCCAGCCTGGTCTACACAGTGAATTCTAGGCCAACCCAGGCTACCCAGCAAGACCCTATCTTTTAAAAAAGAATAGAAAATGTTTCTTGAGAAAGAAGAGAATCCATCCAAATTAGCTTCTTTATATAATTCTGAATACCCAGTAAAAATCTGCCTTTTATTAGCAACTAGACCCAAATTTGTTCTAGACCAGTTGAGAGTGTGGATGAGATTATCTAAAACCACAAGGTCTGTGCAAAATCAGACAGCAAAAGCAGAAGCCAAAGAAGGACCAGCAGACACAAATCAAAGAAGGAGACACAGGAGTGAGGTTGAAAGCACCCATCCTGTCCCTCAGGTTCCTGGTAGCCGAGGAAAAAGAGAATTCAGCCCCGACTACACAACCTTCATGTCATGTGTGCTACAACTGGATGCTGGAAGATGGTCATCTTCCCGTCTCACTATATTGTCTCCTAGCTTCATTCTTTGCATGAGTATCTCATTGAATGAATGACCACCACACAACTCTGTACCATCTGACTGATCAAAATCAGAGACAATTCGTGATTTAGGATATTTCATTGCATAGCTAGGCCCATGGTTAAGAATACCCATGCATATTCTTTGAAGCAAGCCCAGAGTTGCAACTGAATGAAATGCTTCCAGGAATGTGATGGCGATGTAGGCAGCCATCAGAGGCTTGAATAAGGCTTGAATAAACAAAGGTGTGAATAAGAATGGCTCCCATAGGCTTCTATATTTGAATGTTTAGTTATCAGGGAGTAGCACTGCCTAGGAAGGATTAGGAGGCATGGCCTTGTTGAAGTGGGTGTGGCCTTGTTGAAGTAGGTGTGGTCTTGTTGAAATAGATGTGGCCCTGTGGGAGGAAATGTATCACTGGCAGTGGGCTTTGAGTTTTCACACTATGCCTGCTCTACATTTGCGAGCCGGGCAAGAGGCTGGAGATTAAAACACACACAGAGATACGGGTCACTCTTGAAACAAGAATGCTCCCTTGAATCAAGAATACCAACTTTATTGTGTTCCAGGGCAGCTTATATAGGGTCTCCTTGACTAATGACCACACCCTAACTCTCAGCTGCAAGCCCACCAGAAACCACTCCCGTCTTGTGCTCAGAGCAGCTTCAAGCATAGAAAAACAAGTTGTTTCCAGGAAACTGTGGTTCTGGGGGTCCACAGTCCCCAACACACAAGCTCAAGCATTGCCTAATGTGTCTCTCTCCCTGCTGCTTGTGGATCCTGATAGAGAACTCTCAGCTATTTCTCCAGTACCGTGTCCACCTGTGTGCTGCCATGCTCTCCACCATGATGTCAGTTAACCAAACTCTGAAAGTGTAAGCAAGCCCACAATTAAATGCTTTCTCTTACAAGAATTGCCTTGGTCATGGTGTCTCTTCACAGCAAAACCAAGACCAAGACACTACCAGAATGGCCCATAAATGTATCCGTTTCCGCTGGTCTAGAAGAGTACCTGAAAGTTCTCATCAGGATGATCCATGCAGCTTTTAATCTTTACCAACCAATATGTGGGAAAATGGTGTCTGATCATAACTGATGATGGTTCTAGACCAATGGTAGAGGTTCAATATTCAATGGTAATTATCTTTTGATATAAACCATTTTAATATTCTTATTATAGGGTTTCCATGTTATCATTTATAACTGCAAAGTTGAAAATCAGATAATATCCCATTCCCTCAAGTTCTCTTGGGATAGACAAGATGGAGGAAGGACAGAAATGAGAGCAAGGAAAGAGATATTTTGATTGAGGGAGTCATTGTGGGGCTAGCAAGAAACCTGGCACTAGAGTAATTCCCAGGAATCTACAAGGATGACCCCAGCTAAGGCCCTAAGCAATAGAGGAGAGGGGGCCCAAACTGGCCTTGCCCTGTAGTCAGATTGATGTCTATCTTAAATGTCACCATAGAACCTTCATCCAGCAACTGATGGAAACAGAGGCAGAAACCCACAGCTAGCACTGTGATGAACTCCCAAAGTCCAGCTGAAGAGTGGGGAGAGTGAGAATATGAGCAAAGGGGTCAAGACCATGATGGGGACACGCACTAAACAGTTCACCTGAGCTAATGGAAGCTCACCAACTCTGGCCAGACAGGGAAGGAATCAGCATAGAACCAAACTAGACCCTGAATGTGGTTGACAGTTGTATGGCTGGGGCAGATTGTGGGGCCACTGGCAGTGTTACCAGGAGTTAGCTCTACTGCTTGCACTGGCTTTTTTGGGGAACCCATTCTCTTTGGATGGATACCTTGCTCCGCCTAGATATATTAGGGAGGGCCTGGGATCTTCTTCTAAGCAATGTGCCCTACCCTCTCTGAGGAGTGGATTGCGGGGGGGGGGGGGTGTAAGTAGTTGGAGGGAATGGGAGGGGGAGGGAGTGGGAACTGGGATCATTATGTAAAATGAAAAAAGTTTGTTTTCCTTTAAAAAAAGGATAAATTATAAAAAAAGAAAATGGGATAATAGAAAATACAGAAATAATATAACTATCACGCTGTAAAGCAATTCTCTCAATTGGCGCTGTTCTTTTCCCTGGTTATTAGAATTAAGTGCTCCAACTATGCATCCTACCCAAAGCAGTGCTGATAAGGTAGACAAACGGGGATATGGCGATCTGAAAGCCCTGTGCGAACAAGGCATTCCTTAGTATGAACATGCGCTTCTCTGCCCCAGCTCGGGCTTTGCCATCATCACAGCTGTGTACAAAGGCACCCTCAGAGTCTCCTCAACCTGTCACAAATCGCTTAGCCTCAGCTGCTCTCAGGAATCAGGGTACAAAACCCCAGGACCCCCTCAATCTCAGGTGGCCCCAGTTTGCACAACCCAAACAGTGTGTGCAGTGTGCCCGACTCCTCTACAAGCTCAAGGTGGAGCTCGCTGAGTGTAGCCCGGAAGCAAGCTGGGACGCAGGGTTCTCCACACTCTCTGCTTCCGTTTTTTACCTCAGCAATCCTGCCTCTACTTCCTGCCTGACTTCTCTCAAAAACAGACTGTAGCTCTTTCCTACGGCACAGGGCTGTTGGTTGTGTCAAAATGAAGCTGAAGATCTCCTTCTCAGGCACCAGCTGTCAGAACCTCATTGGTGTGGACAACGAACACAAAGTTCATACTTTCTATGAAAAGCCATGGCCAAGGGGGTAGCTGCCAATGCCCTGGATGAAGAGCGGAAGGGTTGTGTGGTCCCAATGAGTGGCGGGAACTGCAAACAAGCTTTATCCCATGAAACAAGATGTCTTGACCCTCGGCAAAGTGTGCCTGCTGTTTAGGAAGGGGCATTCTCGTTATAGATCAAGGAGAACTGGAGAGAGGCGTGCAAGGCTATTCACAAATGCACTGTGGGTGCCAATCTGAGTATTCTCAACTTGGATATTGCAAAAAAAATAAATAAAAGAAAGAAGGATATTCTTAAACTGTCAGATAGTATTATGTCTTGGAAATTGGGTCTCTAAAGAACTAGCAAACTCTCAGAGATTTTCCATTTCTCTAAAGATGATGTCTACTAACACGCTGTAGGAAATCCCTTAACAAAAGAAGGTAAGAAGCCCAGAACCAAAGCCCCAAAGATCCAGCATCTGGTTACTCCATGTGTCCTGCAATACATATGCTGGCATATTGCTCTGAAGAAACAACACACTATAAAAAACAAGGAGGGACTGCAGAATGTGCTAAACTTTGGCCGAGAAAATGAAGGAAGCCAAAGAAAAGTGCCAGGAACAGACTGCCAGGAGACAGACGCTGTCCTCGCCCAGAGCCTCTACTTCTAAGTCTGAATCCAGGGGAAAAAAATAAGGTTTTAAGAGAAACAAGTGATCAGACCTTGAACAAAAAGACAGATTGTAACATGAAAGTGAAGATGACATAAATCACATCCTCGCCTGAGCTGCCTTTGCTCACGGTGGTTACCGCAGCAGCAGAAAACCAAACATGCCAGGAGCAAACAGACAACCACATGGTGGAAGCCAATTAAAAGTACAATAATCCTTTAATCTTTGCCAGCAACCAACCGTGGGCTCATGCCTCAAAGTCTAGCACTTTTAAAGGCAAAAACCACAAGTACATCAGTGTTACATGAGGATCAGAGTAACCTTACAACATGTCTGCAATATAGGCAGAACCTAGTAGTTATTTCAGGCACAGCATGACAATTATTTTGACTTAATGTCTTCTTCAGTAATTTTAGTTGAAGTTTGTATACGCATTATTATATTGGTTGTACATCTGGACTATGCTCAGGGTCATGGAAATCTCGAACGTGTTGCCGAGGCAGATGTGGCTGTTGAGACCTGTCTAAGCAAACACAACTGGAGTCTGGACAAGATGGTGTTGGTTTAGTCCCTTCAGTTAGAGCTACCTACTGTGTAGGTACTGTGTGTACTGGGAACTGAATTTGGGTCATTGGGAAGAGTCGCAATCACTCTTGGCCACTGAACCACTTCTCCAGCCTGTCTCCTTAGCAGTTACAGATACTTTGGCATCTGCACTCACCTGCGCACAACTTCAAGCTTGCTCACACTCCTTACCTTGTGAAACTCCACCCTTTTACCCTTCTTCCCCGCTTGCTGCTGTCATTCACTGTGGACCTGGGTAAGAGCGGTGAGTGATAAGCACTCCACAGACTGAATGCTATCCTGCCTCAAAATTGCCTCTGCCAAACACATTAGACCATTATTTAGTTATTTTATTTAGTTATAAAACTATTATTTAGTTATAATAGTTTATTAGACTATTATTTAGTTGTTTTACATTTACGTATCTCCATGCATGCCCATGTGTATGTTCACACACACACACACACAAGTGCGCGACATCACGTGTTCGTGAAGGTCAGAGGAAAACTTTTACGTTGGTTCTCTCCGCTCTCCTTCCACCAAGTTAGTTCTGGAAATCAGACTCAGGCCATTCCATCTTGGCAGCAAGTTGCCCTAACCTGCTGAGCCATCTCCCTCCCCAGCCCATTGCTTTTAGATCCAGTCTCATTCAAGCTCTCAGGATATGAGCAGAATGTCGCTAGATTCTTTGCTACAATACAACCTGAGTGACAGTCCTTGCTCCCCTCTGAAACCTCCTGAGCGGTGCCCCCACTGTCCTCATCCACTCCCACAAAAACGAATGCCCGTTAAGTTCTTCTTAGGGACTCTCAGCAGAGTTCTTTAGCTTGGAGCTGCAGCCTTCACCACGTCCCTCCCACAAAGCAGTCCTACAAACCGTGTGGCTTATCGCAACCGTGGCCCCACTTCTTAGCACCAATCTTCTGCACAGCTACTTTCCTCAGGGCTGTGGCCAAACACCTGACAAGGAGGAACTTAAGGAAGAAAGGGTTTATTCCCACATAGCTAGAGGGCATACATCCCGTCATGGTATAGAAGGCAGGATTGCAGCCACAGTCAGGAAGTAGAGTCATGGTATAAACTATCAAAGCCTGTCCCCAGTGGCTCACTTCCTCCAACCCAGCTCTAGCTCCCAAAAGTTTCATAACCTTCCCAAATAGCACCACCAGCAGGCAGACAAGTGTTCAAATACATGTGCCTGGGGAAGCCAGGTCACATTCAAACCAGCAGGCACCATTCCAAGAAAGTCAGCGCTCTGCGGTGTGAAGACTTGGTGAGTTTATTTATCCTGTTTTAGTTTTGTTACACTGTGAATAATTTTATAGATCACTACTTTCAAGGCCACACCAATGCCACAATGCCTAAGCCCACTGAAGTTGGTACATTCTTCCAATTAATTAACCAACCAATTTAATTTCACACTACAGAGCTTTTTGGAATAGCTGCTGTTTACTGAAATCACCACTGCAAATAATGAAATCGAATGTTTAAAGCACCAGCATTTAGTATTGTCAATTAAGCCTGGGCTAAATGTTAATAAACATAACACAGTGTGGGAAACCATCTGCTGGCTCCGAGCGGGTGGGGGATTTCACCGCAAACAACCGGGTCCAGACAGCTCAATTGTGTGACAATGGGCCTCTAGGAGCCTGAACAAATCAGCCTCTGACCTCTGTAAGAGGACCCTATCACCGAGCTGCTGAACGGGGGCACCTGGCTCACATCACAGTTTTTAAAGGTCAATCTGCTGAATAGTCAGCAGTGTACCAAACACCTCGTTTTTTTAAACATGTTCTTATTTCTCAGGCATCCCTTTGTCTCAAGATGGGCATGTGTTATACACACAGAGAAAGCACATACACAATTTTCTGTGACCACATCACATGGGGGTTAGTAAAGTGCCCTGTTTTGAAACTGCCGCTTTGATTACCGAGGGTTGGCCCCACCTTCCCTCTGGTTTTGCTGTTTGAATTTATCGCTAATGCAGATGGTTATTTGCCGGGAAGACTGCAGAGTTCTCATGGCTTGGTGTTATTTTCCCAAAACAAATCCCCAGCCATTAACACAGCAGATCAAAGAGGAATTGCCGTTCTTGCAGCTTCAGGCTCCTCAGCCTGCTCACTGTGCATGCTCTCTTCGCTCCTTTCTTTGCTAGGCTATCTAGAGAACGGGAGCCTTGCTTTGTTCTCTTCGGGTTCTGCGCTCTCTCCTGCATGCTCTGTCTCCCTGAGGCTTCTCATATCCCAGTCTCTCCCACAGAGGCTGTGAGCCCAGATGGTGGGGGACCTCTAACTGGTGGGAATGCTAGGGGACGTGACACTCACTTCTTTTCCAGGCCCCGACCACAGTAGTCTTCTCCCTGTCATCTCCTAGAATACTTTCTGTCAGTTGTCCAAAAGGTTGTATTTTAAAAGTTGTTCTCACACCTAAACCGGTGTTCAAAGAGCAGACAGTGTGTATGCATAGGACTGTAGCAGTGGGTAGGTCATGAGGCAATACATGTATGGATGAGCATGTGTAGGACCCCCGAGATGGGGGCTGAGTAAGCTGTACATATGTGCTCACAGGCATCACCTGCATGCATGTGCACATGTGTGTGTGTGTGTGTTGGGTAGGTCATGAGGCAGCACATGTGTGGATGAACATGTACAGGAGCATGAGATGGGTACTGAGTAAGGCTGTGCATGTGTGTTCACAGGCATCACCTGCATACATGTGCACATGTGTGTGTGTGGTGGGTAGGTCATGAGGCAGTGCATGTGTGGATGAGCATGTAATGTACTGTGAGATGGGTACTGAGTTAGGTTTGCATGTGTAGATGTGCTTGTTTGTGCATGCATGTGTGTTCACAAGCATTATTTGCACACGTGTGCAAATGTGTGTATGGCAGACACAAGACTGAACCTGTATGCACATATACATGAGGCTGTGCCTGGCCACATGTGTACTAATGCTTCTTGACACAAACACTCCAGTGTCTCTGGTCAGACAGCCTTAACAGCGTGCCTCTAACAGCAGAAGGTCTACTGAGACTCGGGAGCAGACATCCCTGATTGTCTGACCTGTCTGTCCCTGCCCCTGATGATTGGATTCTGCCAACCTGTGCTGCCCCCCGAACAAGATCGTGTGCTTTAGTTGCCAGGTTTCTGGATTATGGAGCCCAGGTAATTTGTTTTGTTTAGTTGGAGACAGTATCACACTATACAGCTCAGGCTGGTCTTGAACCCAAAATCTTCCTGCTGAGACTCCCAAGTGCTGGAATTGTGGGAGTATGCCACCATGCCTGACTTCTGATTAGCCTTCAGTTTCATCTTATTTTCAGACCCATAAAAATAAAGAATGTGCACAATTGCTTCACGTATCATTCACGGACAATTATCTCATTTTTCAAGGCTTTCCACCTCAGATGATACAAAAAGAAGACACCTGATGTGGGTAGAGACTTGTGACCTCTGGGCTGGCATGTGTGGCTGGCGTGAATTGCTAGCTCAAGCATCCTCGCCATGAGTAGCAGCACCAGGTTGCTTTCCATAGCACTGTGCATGCCTACCATCTATAGTTTCCTTGTATTTCTGCCAGTCTCTGGCATTGTCAGAGCCCCACACCATCTGTGGGTTTTAATCCCATTCTCTAAATTACTGCTCACTGCTAAATATTGATTTCCTGTACATCGCCTGTTCATTTTGGGGTGGTCTGGATGAGTGTGGTCCCCATTGGTGCATATGTTTGAACACTTGGCCCTCAGTTGGGGAAACTGCTTGGGAAGGATTAGGAGTGCGACCTGGTTGGAGAAGGTATCATGGGGGTGGACTGTGAGGCATCAGAAGCCATCCCCAGTGTGCTCCCTGCCTCATGCTTGTGGATCAAGATATAAGCTCTCAGCTGTTCCGGCCACCGTGCCTTTGCTTCTCCATCATAAACTCTAACCCTCTAAACTGTAAGCAAGTTGCCTCTGTTATAGCAATAGAAACGTAACTATGGCTGATATTTTCCTTATTGAATTGCTATTCTTTAGACAAACTGTCAACAGTTTATACTAAAATTATTTATATGTCTTTCAACTTATTGTAATGCATTTTTGTATGTTGGCAAAATTGTCTAGATTTGCTGGCCAAAATGATACGACATGTGGGCTGGAGAGAGGGCTCAGCAGTTAAGAGCACTGGCTGCTCTTCCAGAGGACTGGGGATCAGTTCCCAGCTCCCACGTGGCAGCTCACAACTCCCATTCCAGGGGATCCGATAACCTCATACAGACATACACACAAGCAAAATGCTGATGCATATGAAACAAAAATAAATAAATCATTTTTTAAAATGTCATGAGGTGTATAAAATATGGACTTATTGACTCAGACTAAGGGACTTGCTCACATTTATCATTCATTCCTCCTGCCTAACTGAAACTTTGTACCCTTTGATCAAAATTCCTCCTTCCTCATCCCCTAACATAGCAGCTTTGGAAACCCTCCCCCTCTGGTTCTATGATTCCAGTTGTTTTAGATTTTGTAAGTGACAGTATATGGTATTTTGCCATAACTCACTAGTGTCACTAAGTATAATGACTTCAGAGCTACAAATGACATAACTCTCTTGTTTCTTTTGGTGGGGGAGAAGTGGTTGGTTTTTCAAGACATGGTTTCTCTGTAGCTTTGGAGCCTGTCCTGGACAGGCTGGCCTCAAACTCCTGTAGATCTGCCTGTCTCTGTCTCCTGGGTGCTGAATTCTTCTATGTACATACACAACATCCTTTCTTAATCTATGCATCTATTGATGAAAGCCTAGATAATTCTGTGACTCGGCTATTGTCAGGAATGCCACAAAGAGCATGGCCATGCAGGTATCTCTTTGATATCCCGATATTTTCAGTGCATTCAAAACATTATGCCAACCTTAAACATAGCCCCTATTTACTCAGTTGACAACACTAAGTCCTTATGAGAGCAGTCTTGTAGCTTTTTTTCCTCTCTAACAAGCTGACTTTTAAATTCTTTGGCTATGTGCCCAGTCAGTTGCATCACTATGGATAGGTACCCATGTAATCATGTGGATGTGTACCCAGTCAATGAGGTCACTATGGGTGTGTACCCAGTCAATGAGGTCACGATGGGTGTGTACCCAGTCAGTGGCATCATTATGGGTGTGTACCCAGTCAGTGGCATCATTATGGGTGTGTAGCCAGTCAGTGAGGTCACTATGGGTGTGTAGCCAGTCAGTGAGGTCACTATGGGTGTGTACCCAGTCAGTGAGATCACTATGGGTGTATACCAGTCAGTGAGGTCACTATGAGTGTGTACCAGAAGTGAGGTCACTATGGATGTGTACCCAGTCAGTGGCATCATTATGGGTGTGTAGCCAGGCAGTGAGGTCACTCTGGGTTTGTACCCAGGCAGTGATGTCACTATGGGTGTGTACCAGCCAGTGAGGTCACTATGGGTGTGTACCCAGGCAGTGAGGTCACTCTGGGTTTGTACCCAGGCAGTGATGTCACTATGGGTGTGTACCAGCCAGTGAGGTCACTATGGGTGTGTACCCAGGCAGTGATGTCACTATGGGTGTGTACCAGTCAGTGAGGTCACTATGCCTGTATACCCAGTGAGGTCACTTTGGATGTGTGTCTAGTCAGTGACATCACCTTAGGTGTATGCCCAGTCAGTGATGTCACTATGTGTAGCGCCTGCACTATGGGGTGGTTCATGAGCCGGGAAAGGGACTGGAGATTTAAACACACAGAGACAGAGACACAGGGACTCGGGTCATCCTTGATGCAAGAATGCCAACTTTATTGTGCTCTAGGGAAGCTTATATAAGGGACCCTTAACTGATAGCCACGCCCCAGCTCTTGGGATTTTCAGCTGCAAGCCCATCAGAACCCACTCCTCTGCCATTAGGAGCTCATGAGGGTCTCCTGCTCAGAGCCATTGCAGGCACAGGAAAACAAATTGTTCACTCCAGCAGGCAAAGGGTCTGAGGCAGGCAAAGAAAGTCAAGGGACCAGGAGTCTGCAGCCCCCAACAACTATGGGTGTGTACCCAGTCAGTGAGGTCACTATGAATGTGTACCTAGTGATGTCACTACAGGTATGTACCCAATCGGTAAGATCACTAGATCACACAGAAATTACATTTAAACTTCTGAGGAACCTCTGTTAATTAATGTTAATTAATCTTGGTTGACAACTTAACTGGATCTGGAAACAACTGAAAGATAAACTATTGTACATCCTGTAAGGAATTTTTAACATAGTCTGTGAAGTAGGGACCCAATCTAAAGGTGGGCAGCACCATTAGGCAGCCAGATGGAAGGTGGTCTGAAGGGAAAGACTGCTATTTGCCAATTTACTTCTCTATCATACTGACAAGTTCATCTACTCTGTGTCTGCTTCTGCCACTACTTCTATAATTCCCCCCCACCCCGACTTAAGGACTCAGCCTCTTTGGCCTTCTGATGAAGGCTGAACGCCAGCGACCACATCAAAGACTACAGGCTCAGTCCCCAGCACCACCTAAAGCCGGGTGATATGGGCACAAAGGCACGGACTCTCGGACACTCCAGGTAGAAGCTGGAGGACCAGGTCTTCGAGCTCAGGCTGGGTGTCCTTCCATTCTTCTGCTCTGAAAAGACACCATGACCAAGGAGACTCTTAGAAAAGAAAGTATTTAACTGGGGACTTGACTAGAGCTTTTTAGTCCGTGATCATTGTGATAAGAAGCAGACGGACAGGGTTTTGGAGCAGGAGCTGAGAACTTTATGTCCTGATCCGCAGGAAGAGAGGCACTGAGCCTGGTATGAGCCATTGAAACTTCAAGACTGCCCTCAGTGACACACTTTCTATAACAAGGTCACTTCTCTTAGTCCTTCCCGAACAGTTCCACTAACTGAGCACAAAGCAGTCAAACACATGAGCCTGTGGGGGTCGATCTCATTCAAGCTACCATTTGGGGTTCTTCAGGCAGGTAGAGGCTCCCTGGGCTGTGTTAGAGTCTGTCTCAAAACAGCAGAAGTTAGATGGAGAACCAAAACAGAGAACCTTCATCTTGTTCAGCCAAGGCTCTTCCAGTTTACATTCTTGTCAACCATATCCAAGCTTACCTTTGCCCTGCATCTTCCTCAACACAGTTTTTTGTTGTGGTTGTTACTACAGCCATTCTGGCAGGTATGAGGTGACATTTCACTGGGATTTTAATTTTTATAATTGGTAAATATCTACTTAATTTTACCTTTTGATTGAGTCATTTATCTTATTTTATTGCCCTAAATTTAATGTCACTCCTGGATAGAAGTTCTTTATAAGGCATATAATTTTCAAATAATTTTTCTCAGTCTGTGACCTGTTGGATTGTTTGAAAAATTGAGATAGTTTCATTATTTGCTTAATGATGTTGCTTCAAATGAAAGAGCTTTTAACTTTAATGAAGTTCATTTGATCCATTTTTTCCTTTTGTGAATCAAATTTCTGAGACATACTTAACTTATCTTTGTCTAGCCCAAGATCATAAAGACTTTTTGTTGGGGAATATTATTTTAAGGTGTTAGTTTTGTTTATGCTGTGGAACATTTGTTTAATGATCTAAAAATGTGTTGCTTTTGTTTATGCTGCATTTCTTTAACTCTGTGAAGCTGTGATTCTTTGCCTGTCTAAAACCCCTGATGGTCTAATAAGGAACTGAATGGCCAATAGCAAGACAGGAGCAAGGATAGGCAGGACTGGCAGAGAGAATAAATAGAAGGAGAAACAAGGAGGAGCAAGGAGAGAACAAGGGAAAGAGGATGTCAGGGTCCAGTCACTCAGCCAGTCATGTAGTAAGAGTGAAAGTAAGATTTACAGTAGAGAAACATAAAAGCCCAGAAGCGAAAGGCAGTTGGGACAATTTAAGTAACAAGCCAAGCTAAGGCCAGGCATTCATAACTAAGAATAAGCCTCTGTGATTTATCTGGGAGCAGAGTCCTTCAAAAAGCCAAAAAATCAAAAACATCACACAAGTTTCATTCCAAAAGTTTAAGGGTTCAGCTCTGGTTTTTAGGCAAACAGTCAACTTTGAATTAATTCTTACATGAGTTGAATGTTTAAATGTATCTTTTGTACACGCAGGTTTCTCTAATTGCCCCAGCTCCGGTCACTGTCATCTCTTCCTGTCTTGTAGAGCCTTGACAGACAACCCTGAGGAAAACCGGATGAGCGTAAATGTGAGGATTCACGTTTCATTCTGTTTCATTGTTTATCTGCATAGCCGTCTCAGAGACTGGTGCTGTTCCTTATGCAGATTTTGCTCTTCAAGTTAAAAATGAACTCAGTATGTGTAATAAGGCATGATGTTACCAAAATCATGGTATCAACAGAAAGTTATACCCAAATACAAAGCCTCTGGACAACATGCTCATCGAGCTCCCAGGGCTGTGCAAAAAGAGCCCATAAAGGCCTGAGAGTCTAGGGAGGGCCAGGAAAAGTGTGGGGGCAGAAGGAGGAGGGTGGAGAAGAGTAGGAATATAAGTCAGTCTTCGTAAGAGCTCCCTTAAAGGATAGCCAGGGCTGTTACCATGGTGGTTTAATTTCAAATAAAAAGCAGAAACAAACAACAACAAAATTCAGCAGACAGAGGCAGCTCACACTGCCGAGCACTAGGAGGACCACGGTCACCCCACCATGAGCATGCCCTCTCGCATGCTTGCTTTCTCTCTTCACTCTCACACGCAAGCTTCTCTTTCATTTGGACCTGGTGAAGAGTCCTGAATGGATAAGTCACTGAAGGAGAAGCAGCCCCCTCTGGCCTTGAGCCCTACCTCCACCTTCGTAACTACAGCAGCCCAGTAGTTCTCAACCTGTGAGTCATGACCCCTTTGGCAAACCTCTATTTCCAAATATATTTACATTGGTATTCATAACAGCAGCAAAATTACAGTTATGAACTAGCAATAAAAATAGTTTTATGGTTGGGGTCGCCATAACATGAGGAACTGTATTAAAGGGTTGCAGCATTAGGAAGGTTGACAACCACTGCCTCAGAGGATTCCAGAGACAAGCCTAGACCTCAGCCAGCGCTTTCCTTCTGTGTCCATGGGTTGTCATGTGGCATCTGCCAAGCAAGAGGAAGCCATCTTTCTGTATGTGGAAGATGCTGGGCTGGCCAAGCAGGCTGAGGAAGTAGCTCCCTCAAGTGGGCACAGCCATCTGGGCAGGTGACAGCAGGGGACAGGAGAGGAGGCTGGGGTGACAGCTGTTTGGGGATCTATGACTGTAGCTACCATCTCTGTGTTCCCATGGTTGCAGCAAAGAAGCAGCTGAAGAACTGACATGTGTTGCTTTCTTGACTATTGAGATTCACAAAGGTTTTGACTTTGAGAACCGAGTCCTCCAGCCTTGTTCTAGAGATTTGCCTGCTTTGGGGATTTGTTTATGTGTTTCCACAAGAAAGCAACACCACGGGATCTGGTGGTATTTGCAGCGAATCTACAGATCGGCTTGGGAAGCCTATCATCTTGGTAGTGCTGTTGTCTCTAATGGAAACTTTAAGCATCTGTATTTCTTCTGACCCTCTATACTTCCTCTCCGAGATGTCTTATACTCTCCTTTGTAATTCTAGCTCTCAGTGTTTTACAACATTTTGATGATATTGTGCATAGAATTATCTTCCTCCCTTTTGTTTCACCAATATTCTGAATTAATTTATTTCTAATTAGTAAAACAACCTTAATTTCTGGGATCAATCCTACATGATCTTGTATAAAAATAATCTCTTGTTGTGTTTCCTGATTGGTTTGTATTTTATTGAGGACATTTGCTGTGGAATAATGTTCCTATACACTGTAAAGATTTGTCACACATGTTAGTTTAATAAAACACTGATTGGACAGTAGCTAGGCAGGAAGCATAGGCAGGGCAACCAGACTAAGAGAATTGTGAGAAGAGGAAAGCCAGAGAGTCAGTCACCAGCCAGACACAGAGGAAGCTCTGGGATAATGGTATTGTACCCTGTAAAGAGTTGTCATTTGTATTGGTTTAATAAAATGCTGATTGGCCAGTAACCATGCAGGAAGTATAGGCAGGGCAACCAGAATAGAATTCTGGAAAGAAGAAAGGCTCAGTCTGCAGTTGTCACCCAGACGCAGAGGAAGCAAGATGATGAGAATGCCTCACTAGTAAAAGGTACCAAGCCACATAGCTAACACAGACAAGAATTATGGGTTACTTTAAGATGTAAGAGTTAGTTAATAAGAAGTCTGAGCCAATAGACCAACCAGTTTATAAATAATGACAGCCTCTGTGTGTTTCTTTGGGACTGAATGGCTACAGGACTGGGCAGAACAGAAATCTCTGTCAACAGGAAGCAACATGAGAATGCCTTACTGAGAAAAGATACCAAGTCACATGGCTAACCATAGACAAGAATTATGGGTTAATTTAAGTTGTAAGAGCTAGTTAATAATATGCCTGAGCTAATAGGCCAAATAGTTTATAATTAATATAAGCCTCTGTGTGTTTCTTTGGGACTAAATGGCTGTGGGACTGGGTAAGACAGAAACTTCCATCTACAGATATTTTTAATGTTTGTGGAGAATGTTAGTTAGTCTGCAGTCATCATTTCTTGCAAGATTTCTTTCAAGTTTTGGTAGCAGAGAAATACGAGCCTCGCAGAATAAGCTCAGAAATATTCTCCTCTCTATAAAGAATTCTGTATTACTTGTTCTCTAAATGTTTGGTAGAATTCAATAATGAAGTCACTTGAGCTTAGCTTTTCTTTGTGGTCAAGATTCAACTACATCTGACAAGGGTGGTGGTAAAGGAGCATCCTGTGGGGAAGCCAGAGGACTTGGGAGAAAGCAGTCATACTGAGACTGGGAACCTTCTAATTCCCCTCAAGGCTTATCTAGCAGCTGCTATGAAAGAAATGTTCAGACGTACAGTCTTTAATCATTTGGCATTTAGTTAAGGACAAGTTCAGTTATTTGAGTGGGTCTGATTTAAGCAGTTGGAAGCCTTTAAAAGGCTAGTCTGTGTCTTTCCAGAATTCTGAAACTCTAAGCAGTGGGGCAGAAGAGTCATAGACTCTTTCTACATTCTGGGAGCAGTGTGTTCACACTATTAATGCCCATGTGCTGATTTACCTCATTGGGGATGCTGCAGACAGACTGAGATAGCCCCTCATTCAAATTGTTCTAGGATCAGCACATTGTCTGTCCTGCAGACTATGGGAGTGTTTCATGTATGCTTGAGGGAGACATGTATACATTCACTGTGCTTAGGTGAAGTGTTCCATTAATATATCTCAGTTCAAGTTAATTGATAGTGCTGTGGGAACTTTCTGCGATCACCTTGCATTTCTATCTATTTGTTCTATCCATTATTAATTGTGAGGCATGGAAACTTTCAAATATTATTATTGAGTTCAAATATTATCATTGTTCTTTCTGCTGGAGTTTGCTTTTCAGATTTAAGGATTCTCTTGTTAAGTGCATAGATGTTTATAATTATTATTCCCTCCTAATTTGTCCTTTCATCATTATGACTCTCCATCTCTAGTGCAATGTCTCATCCTGAGACCTGATTTGTCGGAGGTTACTATACTCATGGCAGCTGCCTTATTTTTACTGACTGTGTGATAAATTCCTGGAGTTTTCTATTACTTCAGCATCCATTTTGAATAGATGTTGGATTTGTTCTCAGCTACAGCTACGAATCATGAAGTCCATGTCTCATTGCTTTAAGCCCCATTAGACCTTGTCTCAGAAAACTTGATCAAATGATGTGCTGGATTCCAATAAATAATCATATTATATCTATCTCAAACACCCAAAAGTACAGTGCTACAATTGTTTTATATGTTTTTTTTTAGTTTTGTATGTGTATGTATATGTTCATATGGGCATGTATACAGGTGAGCACCCTTATGTATGCACACACCATGGGGACAAGAGGACATGGGGACCAGAGCCCAGTGTTCAACATCTTCTATTGCTCTCCATCTGACTTTTGAGACAGGGTCACTCACTGAACCTGGAGCTCACAAAGTTGGCCAGGTGGGTGGCCAACCAACTCTGGAAGTCCACCTGCCTCTGGCCTCACCCCAGCAGGTCTCACAGATCCATCAGCTTTTGCCCAGGTGCTGTTGGTCCAAATTCCTCACACTTGTGCAGCAGCCTCTTGAGCAACGGAACGGTCTCCCTAACCCCTTTTGAAGTTTTTAAGACAGAGAAAATATAGCCACCGCTGTCCGCACTAATGATTTCTTCCCATGGATTAACATTGTCCTATAGGTGTCCTTTTCTTGCACACGCTTGTCTCTGCTGCTTAGCATCTCTCTAGTGTGATGACTGCCCTGCCTCTTACAGATGTGCACAAGGCCTTGAAGCACAGCTCTGTCATTGTTTTAAAAAAATTAACTTTAATTTGGTTGAAAGAGCAAAGTGTGTCTATGTGGCCTGGCTTTTGTACTTGCCTACATAATGAGCTTTACTGGTGCACTACAATTTTTATCATGAATGAAGTTGCTCTCGGTGCTGCTTCCTTCTATCTAAAATAACTTTTAGAAACTTTTAAAGGCACAGATGCAAGTAAGGAATTCACTCAGCATTAATTTGAATGTGAATGTCTTTGTCTTCGCATGAAGAAAGTTTTGCAGACTATTCCTCTTCAATGGGTTTTAGTATTTGGGGTATGGAGATTTGGTTTGGATTTGGATTTGGGGAGGTATTTGGAGTCTTATCATCCTACCACGGTGTTCTGCTTTGACTGCAATGACGTCAGTTGTTTATCTTATTATAGTTGATAATAAGATAAAATTATTTTTATTGATTTCTGTGTTTTCTTTATATTTTGACTATTTCATTATGTTTGAAGTTGTCTGTCTTGCCTTGGTCCTGCATAATTTTCATTTGTCATTTTTACATGTGGATTTATCATTTTCATTATTTGGGATGATTTGTGTGTTATTTCACAATCTTTAACTCCTTCTGGATCATCGCCGTACATATGTTTCCTGTTGTTACTCCATAGGTCTGTTGACGCAGAAGCAGTTTTTACCTCAAAGGAAATAAGGGATCATTTGTTCTGAGCCAACAAAGGAGGACTGTGTCCTGAGAACATGCCCCCACTGAACAAATGGCTCTGGATCTTTTATAGTCACAGAACAAAGTTGGCCCCCAACCCATGCATTTACCAAACCCAGAGGCATGTTACTGCAGAGGAAAATCTTGGGTAGATTTCAGATGCTGTTTGCTGATGTTTATGTCCACAGAGCTAAGGTTTATTCCTAGGATCCAATAAAAATGAGTCTGTGTAGACCGAAAAGAAGTCTTCAGGAGACAGAAACAGCGCTACAGTTGTGAAGGAAGAAGCCCCTGCCCGTACTGACTTTATCAGCTGTCATGCATAAGATGACTAATCTTGCTTGTCAACTGGGAGTATATAGGGTCACCAGGAGGCAAGCCACTGGGCACTCCTGTGAGGGATTCTCTAGATCACCTTAGGTGGGAAGACCCACCCTAGCGGTCAGACTGGGAAGCGGAACTGAGCGCTGGAATTCACCACACTCTGCTTCTCAAAGCTCCAGCCGCCATGACTCCCCCACAAGAAAGCACCTGCCCCCTACTGTAAGCCATACACAACTTTCCTGCTCTTAGTGGCTCCCATCAGGTACTTTGTCATAACAATAAGAAAGTGACATGGCACTGGTTTTCTTTTCCATTTCTCTTGATAGCTGATACAAAGTTCACATAGACATATAACAAGAATATCGTTCTATCTGAAAGAGAGAGCACGGAGTTGGGTGGGTTGGAAGGTGGGAGAGGATCTGGGAGGAGTTGGGGAAAAGGAAAGAATATGACCAAAATGCATCCTATGAAATTCTCAAAAAAACTGATCAAACAACATTTTTTTTAAAAAAAGTACTATATCCACAGTTAAAAATAATCAATAATAAAGAAATAAAAATAGCAGATGAGGCAGTGAAAGGTATCTTAATTATCCCCCAAATCTCTGAATGTTCCATGATACTCTAACTAGACTGACTTGATTTCTCCTTGTTTCTATAGTTACTACAGTCTATGAAATATTTTAGTTGATATTTTTAGGGTTTGAAGTGAATTTTTTTTATTCCCGTTTTTCCTTCTGGCCAGCTTGATTTCATACCCACAACCTCATGTGGAATAACTAGATTCTAATTTTAGAAATGATTGGTCTGTCATGTCTAAATTACTCTAGCTCTTCTTTGCGGCTAATAATTTCCTTTGCTTACTATTTGGTATTACAGCAGATTTTAGCTTGGGTAAGTAAACAGACAGTCATAATACGGGCTAAATCAGATAATAACATAGTATCATTTTGAATTTTTTTCTCAGCAAAATTATCCTTTCTGTATGTAACAAGCATTAATGACAGTGGGACAGACACAAAGCCAGACTCGTGAGAGGCCAAGATGCCGTAGTCTGTGGACATAACCTAATCTTAGTCCTCGTTTGTAATCAGGAAAAAAAAAAGGATGGCTCTAATAAGAGTCATTTTGTAATACAACCTGTCTACTTTCCATCCGCAAAATTAGACTGTTACCAAGTCTTTCTACAACCTCAACTAATTGTACTATGAGCTCCACTGAATACTGATTTCAGAGGGAAACTGGGCTCACAGGGCACAGTGTCTTAGGCTATACATTCTCTATTTTAAGAACAATGCCTTTTCACATCCTATGTTTTGAACATGAGTCCTTTATTTTTAGTAAATTCAGCCTATCTTTAAAATTGCTGGTTTCTGTACCTACAGCTTCAGTGAGGTAGCTCTTGGCTCTAACACGTGTCCAGTTTTAATTTTAAAAAGTAAAAATAAATGAACTAGTTAAAATATTATAATGCTGCTGTCATTGGTTGTTTTGAGACGCTTTGAATACGAAGAGTCAGCCCAAGTCTTTGGGTACGCCTAACTGAGTCAATGGTATTTAAAACACTGAAAATAGGCTTGAGGCTGTGTGCCTTGAGAGTCTCAGAGCTTGCCAGCCCTAATGGTAGCCTGTGCATCCTCTGGAAGTGGAGTCTATGAACTGGAGCTAGTGTGCTTGAGAGGTGTGGCTAGGCACTGTATCAAAGAATATACAAGTGTATTTACAATGCAGAACAGATTGTGCTGATGGATGAACTGCTGTATTGAGGAATTCTTTGACTCCAAACAGTTCTACCTTCAAGTGCAATAACCGGCCAACTGGGCCCAGTTAACGTTCTTCTGCTTCTTTTAGGAGAAATCCTGTCATTCCTGCTGTAGGTGTTTTGATTCTGAAAGGAAATTCTCCAAAAATGAGGCTCCTTTTGGAAGATGTAAAATAAGTCTCTGCCAATCTATCAACTAGATTTTCTTCCAATTACACTGAATAATGGAAGAATTGCTTTATGGCACTAATAAAAGATCAGAATCTTTTTAAATGTGAACACTTGGATCAAATAAAGTATGGAGACTTGGGTGGACAACAGTCGGAATAAAAACACCATCAATGAGAGGCCAGAACATCACCATCTTTGTCTGTAGTACTCCTGAGACCTACATCATCCGTATCCCTGTCGTTTAGGGAAGCATGCTGGGACAAAGTCCAAATATCTCAGGCAATTTTCAAGAGCTCTAAATATAAGATTTAAGGAATATGTTAGAAAGGGTGAGAGTTAGCATAAATATCACCAGTGGTGCTTGGAATCCAGTTACTGGGGTTTTCAGTTGCTGATGTGGTCCAAGATGGCAGTCCCCAGGCTTTCTGGAGCCCACATGGCTGTGTTCTCAGGAGGAACTGTCACGCATGGAAGGCGAGAAGCACCAGCCCAGGAGTCAATCTTCCCTAGTTTTGCAGCACAGCAGGTGGTTGGGATCTTACTTCACCACATACAATCTCTTCCCCTCTCAAAGTATTTCCTTTCCACAGAGCATTTTTATCAAAAATATATTTTTAGACCTGGATATCTTTTGTACCTCACTTTCATCCTTTATGCTTTCTTATTTTCCCTTTAAAAATTTCTGAATCTAGAAAACTCATTTTCCTAACAAAATAATGTAAAACCCAGAAAACTACATTTCTCTCTCTCTCTCTTTCTCTCTCTCTCTCTCTCTCTCTGTCTCTGTCTCTGTCTCTCTCTCTCTCTCTCTCTCTCTCTCTCTCTCTCTCTCTCTCTCTGTCTATCTATCTCTGTGTGTGTGTGTGTGTGTGTTTGTCTGTCTGTCTGTCTGTCTGTGTCTGTGTGTGCATATGTCTGAAAGTCAGAGGTCAACATTAGGGTGCTTTTCCCAGTTGCTCCCACCTTATCTGTTGAGACAGGGTCCCTCACTGCTCTTGGAGCTCTCTGATTCCGTGAGGCAGGCTGGCCAATGACCTGCAGGCTCTGCCTATCTCTGCCTCCCAGCATTGGGATTACAGGTGCACATGGCCATACCCAGATTTTTTATGGAGTCTTGGGATCTAAACTCAGGCCTTCATGCTCTTGCTGCAATCACTGCACGGACTGAGCCATCTCCCCAACCCCAAGAAGCTGTGTTTGAAACACAGAAGACGTGAACACACTGTGTTAGACAGCTAACAATAATAAGACGGGCAAATGTACTTGCAGTCTTTGATACATTTCTATTTTCTTTTACCAGTAAGTTTAAATGAGCTAATTTATTAGACTTATTTCAGCCTTATGAGTCAAAAAGTATTTAAACTTACAAGAGCACTTACTTTTCTATAAGCTGATTTAGACTGGCCCTTTGGGGAGGGTGTCACATAGACAACTCACAGAACAAAAACCTAAAGGTAGCTCTCAAAACCTCACTCATGAGGCAAAATTACATGACTTCTCAGCTGAAATCGTAGCCACAGAGAAGGTGATGCAACAAAGCAGATTTGTAAACTTTAAACATGAATGTTGATCTAAATTTGTAACAGAATAGAAAAAAAAATCATGACCACCTATTCATCTGGCCAAACCCTACAGGGTTTATGTTGTTGTCAACATAACAACAAGTTATGTTGGCTTAAGTAAAGTTTTATTATTTTGTGTATGTGTGTCTGTCAGCATGTCTGTCTACACCATATGAACCTGGTGCCCAAAGAGACCAGAAGAGGATACTGGATCCCCTGAAATGAGAGTTACGAGTGGTTGTGAGTTGTTGTGTGGGTTCTAGGAATCAGGCCCCGGTCCTCGGGAAGAGCAGCCAGTGCTCTTAGCCACCGAGCCATCGCTCCAGCCCCACCGCTTAGATTTTAGAACGGCGCTCCTGCACTGTTTCTTGTTAGTCGTAAGCCAGTGTAACTGCTGCCTCTCTGACTTTCGGTAGGATGGGCTGAGACAGTAACCTTCTTAGACAACACAAAGGGGGCAAAAGAGCATCGTGAGGCAGACGTGGGGAAAACACAAGACAGCGCTGTAGAGTGAATGCACACATAAAACAAGAGCATCAGAGCACAGCCACAAGGGAGCAGCTCGGCCAATAGACAAAATGACTCAAACGTTTTATGAAATCAACAGTGATCATGAAGCCTAACAAGAAGCTGTAAGACCCTCAGCACAGTTAAGTCCAAGTGAAAGTATGGGAGAAAATCCCCACCTCAAGGACTCGGGGGTTAGCCTAAATGTGGAGATGGTCCAAGGGAGGCAGAAAGGTGAAGGAGGAACTCGCTGTGCAGATCCCAATGAATCTCTTTCCCTATCTTAAGAGTTAACAGCAAAAAAGGCCAAAAAGCCCACCAGTATGTCAGCAGTACAATCTGAAACACTGGCAAATCCCGGGGAATATTGACAGGACTTGGGGAAACCACATGAAATCACGGTTTTGAGCTCAGTGTTTGTCCAGGACAGGCAGTTCAGGATCCCTCTTCCTCTGGGCTCCATGTTAAAGAGATTATAGAGGTAAAAGCTTTTCAGATCAAAGCTTCCATTGCCCTTGAGGCTGCCTGGAGTGGAGAGTAGAAGAAGCTGGCGATGGAGGGAGAAGCGGGGTCGGAGGGCACAGACAGGAGTGAGTCCTGGAGAAGCCTTGTCTTCAGAGTTCATCTCTACTTTTCTGTTCCTGAACGTCTCTTTGTTTTAATCTTGATGCAATTTCCAAAAGTCTCATTAACTTCTTGCTAACTGGCAATTTCATTGTCTCTTTTCCTGGAGGTTTTTAAATTCCAATTAAAGCAGGCTTACCGTTTGCCAACTTCTCAACTTCTAGTTCAGCATGAAAAAAAAAAACTCTATCAAATGTCCCCTAATTTCCCCCAAATACTACAGAATTGAAGTACTGAAATTGTTATAAAAATATAGTCCTGGGGTCTCAAGAAAATGACCACACATCCAAAGCTTTTTGGCAAGTTAGAAAGTCTTAGCTCTACAGAAAGGTATGTAGCTGCCCGATACACGCAGGCAAGTGGACTCTTGTCCCTGATCCCTCAGGATTTTCTTCCTAACTCGGGGTCCTCAGATTCATCCTGGGCAGTCAGAGTTCAGCCTCATGCACTCAGAGGCCAGCACACAGCAGCGCAGTTTCTCAACAGTGGCCCCTCTCTGAGCTCATCCCATTCCCCAAGTTAGTGTCCTCCCTCAACCCTTGTTTTCTTTCTTTCCTAAAACTTGTAATCTCCATATTAACTGTGGGATCTGTGCTTTGAGTCAGAGTTCTGTGCTGCTTATGAGAATGTCTCCCTCCATTCTCATCCCAAAGACACTCTCTCCCATGGAGTCGAGGTCAATCATGCCTGTTCAGAGGAAGATGAGGTGGCTCGGGAGACGAGGTCATCACCACAGATGTGCATCTTCTCAGTTGAGCCAGCAATGTTCCTTCCAACCCAGGAATGAGGGGTGTAGTCCTGGGCTTCCCTATGAGTCTATGCATGTCCTAGGAAGTCTCGCCTGACACTTGCCTCCCTTTTGGGCTGGGAGAGCAAGTGCCTTTACAATCAAGTGGTCACAGAATTTCTAGAAGGAACGCACACAAGGCTCCAATAGGCAGGAGAGGAGATTAAAAACTCTTGAGTTCAGTATGGGGGGGGCAGAAGGAAAGGCCAAGTGTTCACAGAGGTTCTAAAATTGCTCTGAACCAAGCAGGATGGCCAGCATCAGCTCAGAAGAGAGCACTGGACTGTTACGCCACCCAATGGACTCACTGATATCCTCTTGAGGAGACAATGTGAGCAGCCATGCACACTGAGCCCATGCTGGTATCTAGCACAAGGTGGATGACCTCCTAGTGAAAGTGGATCATCCTTGAGGTCGCATGCTGAATGGCCAAACACCTGACACAAAGCACAGACCTCATTCCAAAGAAAATAGGAGGTAGTTTATTCTGAGCCAAATATGAGTGACCAGGGCCTGGAAACATGGAATCAGATTTCCCTGGATAATATGCTCCTTCCACGGTGGCTCCAGGGCTTGACATCAGGTGGTCAGGCTGGCACCATATCACCAGCCACAATGTTACAGAGCACCTTGGTATACCTTTAGAGACTGGTTCCCATGAGCCCGTGTACATAAAATAAAGCTAAGCTGTGTTGGGCGGTGGTGGCGCACACCTTTAACCCCAGTACACGGGAGGCAGAGGCAGGCAGATCTCTGTGAGTTTGAAGTCACCCTGGTCTACAGAGTGAGTTCCAGGACAGCCACGGCTGTTACACAGAGAATCCCTCCAAAACTACCCTGAACACCCCCTCAGACTTCTACAGAATTGTTCTGTGGGTGTTTAGGGACCTGATCCTCACAGCCCACCATGGTTCCCTCTTCCCACTTCACATCTATGCAGCCACAAGTTGGCCACTCTTCTGGGTCACTTTCCATGATCACAAGCCTCTCCTCAGCCACTTCATCTGAAGCGTGTGTGTGTGTGGACTGTCCCCACTTCCCCCAGAACAG